>NC_058091.1:167472500-168097500 GCF_020171115.1 Neogale vison | reverse complement strand
TGTTTTTCCTATTTGTGAATAGTTTTGAAATTTAAAAGGAAAAAAAAAAAAAAAAAAAAAGGAAACTCAGAGGCCGCTAGAGGTGCTACGAGTCCATGCCTGAGCACAGGCTTTTCTGTCACTGGCTATGGGAGGGGCAGGTTTCAGGTCTGGTCCAGCCTGAGCTATTTCCAGAACACCCCATCCTTCACCTGCGCTCACGGGGAAGTGACATGCACTCCAGAGGGAAGCCGTTCCAAGGCCCCATTAGTCTGGGCAGATGGAGACCCGCCAGAGGTGCTGGATGGACAGACACCCGCAGGTACTACCGGGGCACCCCGGGGTGACTGCCATCTCTGCGGAAGGAGAGGAGGTGCATCCTGTCCAGGGATGTGCACATACCGCTTGGCTGTGCTGTCCTTCCTTCCTCTCAAAGCCCACCCATGGTTCACCCTCAGGGACATGTCCCTGATGCCGAGGAGGCGGCTGCTGAGGAATCCAGCCCCGTTGCCCGGGGGCCACAGTGCCTCTTGGCACAGCTCTGGACTCTGGAACTCCAGACACACTTTCTACTCCCCTGACTTGCTTCACTTGGAGAGATGCATTCCTGGAAGGGAGGCTCCTGAGGCACAGGGAAAGGGATAGAGCCTTCCTTCTCTTCCTCAGATCTTTCCTGCCAGACTTGGCCCAGATGCCACCCTGCCGACCCTCGGCTGATTTACAGACTCCTGCCTGCTGTGGGCACTTGATGGCGGCCTCTACCCACTTCCCAAACCTCGTGTTTTCTCCCAAACCAGAGTAAGATAGACAGACATACAGACATGGGTGGTTCCCACAGCAGAAACCTCAGAGTATGGTGGGAAGAAGGCTCCCTTGGCCTGGGGGCTTGGGGGAGGGAGAGCGCCTGGCCTGCAGCTCCTCTGCAGGGCCCACGGATTGAGAGGCCATCACTGATGCATCTGGACCTGACAACAGCCGGGAGGAGCCCCCACTTCCACGTCAACAGGGCCCCCTTGGCCTGCAGGCTGCTCTCAGCAGTGTACACCGGGGGCCCTGGTCAGACTACTTCCCAGTCCCCAGGCACCTGGCCTGGCTCTCAGACACAGACCAGATCCTGTGTCCAGGCTCCTCCCACTGGGTGGGATCTGGTCCCTGTGGCACTCTCCCGGCTCCCGGCAGCACCCACTGGCTTCCTTTCTCTGGACTCAGGCAGCCCTTTCTTGTGGCTGGACCTGGCTCTACATCCTCAGATCCCACCTCCTCGGGAAGCCTCTGCCCACACCACCCCTTCCGCTGCACACGCTCACACACACTGCAGCCATTGTATGGGGTCATTCTTTCCTAACCTACCTTGTAAATGGTGAGGTTTCCTGGGATTCTGTCCTCTGCTCTGTGCCCTCACCTGGTTAGCTCAAGGTGTCAGATGCCACCTTTGTGCCGAGGGCTCCCTGACCTCCCTTCTGAGCTACCAGAGACATACAGCTGTCGACCAGCATCTCTCCCCGAGCATTCCATTCGCTCCCCAGTGAGACCCATCCAACAGCGAACTCGCCCTACACCCTTAACAAGGGGACCCCCTCTTCCTCCCACCGGACCCCAGTGCCTGTGCCTTTGTCCCACCCTAGAAACATCTCGCTTACCTTACTGCAAGTGTCTCCGGGAAGATTCCCCATCAGCTTTTCCCTCACTTTCAATCTATCCCCCACCATGCTCCAAAGTGACCATTCTTATTAAACTCAAATTACATAAGGATTTCATCAATCTATTCTCTACGAAATGTTAAGATTACATACAACTAAAGCCCTCTTTCGTCCTGCCCCTTCTTGATCCCATTCCATGTGGAGCTCCTGGCACCAGCTCAGGTGTGTCCCCCCAGCCTCTGTCTGCACTTCTGCACACATTACAAACGCACGTACAGCCACGTCATCGCCCTTCAGGACCAACAGTGACACATCAGTAGCTGCCCCCGGCCCCTGCCAGTTCTGTCCACACCAGCTGCTCTGGTCTCTGACAGTGGCCCTCAATGCCAGAATAGGGGCTTGCTCCAGAGGACATTAACACTGTTTCACATTTAAGCCAATTTTTCTAAAATACCCAGAACTCCAGTCTTCTGCGGAAAATCCTTCATTTCCATGGGACGGTCCCATGCAGAAGACTCTTGTCAAAGCCCAGTGTAATGAGGCTTTGCTAGCTTTCAGACACCCTTTCCTTCCTCGGCTCTTTCTCTCCTATACCGAGCCTTGGTCAGATGGATTCTCTGCCATTCCTTAAATACACTATTCACTGACTGAATCCCCGAGGTGCAGTGATCCTGTGAAAACCGAACGAATAAGAAGAGCTCCCCAGAGATTCATTTGGTAAGTGATTACCAAGAGAGTAAGAGGAAGCTCATGTCTGGGGCCTAAGCATCCCCCCTCTGCCGCTTGTAGGGGACAGAGGCCCCGGAGAAACCTTCCTGATCGACATCTCCGAGCCACACTGTCCACTTACCCCCAGACTGTTGCCCGCACCCATCCCCCGCCGCTCGGTCCCACCCACTCACCTAGAGAGGGGCCTCCAGGACTTTCTTTCTCTACCTTCCAGGGATCTTCTCCTTGCTGCAACAGGGAGATCACTCTTGGTTTGGAAAACAGGAGTCCTGCTCAGAGACAAGAAAAAAGAAAAGAGAAAGATAAGACTTGGTTTTCTTTTGACTCAAAGATGCATCATGGATCTGAGTGGAAAACACATGGGATGGTACGAAGAGCTCCACTGGGGTGTTCCAGCCGTGCCCCCGCGACGTGAGGGAGTGTGTGAGGGGAAAGGCAAGGGGCCTGTAGGGCGTGGCCGTGTGGGAAGTAGCTGCAGGTTAGAGACGCTGGATGCACAGGCAGCTCTGGTTACTAGAGTACCCACGGCTTTCCACGGAAGAGGGAACATGTTAGATTTACAGACTAAATGTTTGTAAACAGGTACCCATGCCCTGTTTAAAATGAGAAAGCACCATCTGACTCCCCTTCAAAGATGGATTATACACATTCATCAGGCTGGAAGGGAGAATTGGGAAAGGCTGGCGGCAGGGTAATGAAGACGGTTGAGGGATGCTTCCTGCTGTGAGCTAAGCAAACAAATCACAGAAAATCAGAGCTGGAAAATGTTGCCTGAACTATGAGGGAATTTCCAACACACAAGTATGTCAACTGTCGATGTATGGGACAAATCCATGCCTATAGGGGGAAAGCTTTAAATACTTATTTATTTACAATGTGCACAACCCCAAGGCCAAATTCAGCTGAAAGTTCCTGATGCCCCACGGCTTTTACGCAGGGAAGCAGGTGCTGACTTATGGTACCGTCTGACTTTTTCATCTACAGGGACAATTCCCTTACCCAGTGAGACCAGGTTACTGTAGTTCTCCAGCATCACTTCCTGGTACACGTTTCTCTGAGAAGGGCCCAGCTTCCTCCACTCATCCCGTGTAAAGAGCACAGCCACATCCTCGAAGGTCACCGACACCTGTAATGACAAGCCATCCCAGCTCACCCAGGACCTCCCATCACACAGGGTAAAAGTGGTGGCAGTTGCTGGGGAGGATGGGCTGCCATGAAAGGCTCTGGGTGTTGTTATGGTTTCTGAAGATTTCAGGTCATTTGTTTAGTGGACATCGGCCAGGGACAACTAAACAGCATGAAGTCTTACCCAGACCTTGTATTAACTACCATAAGGAGATGTGGGCAGGAATTAAGACCATTGGTAAGAGTATTAGAATTAAAAAAACCATTGGTAGGTGTGTTAACTAGAAAGATCTTTCTGATGACAATTTGAGAATACATATTTAAAGCTTTAAAATGTGCATATTTTGGGGTGCCTGGGTGGCTTAGTGGGTTAAGCCTCTGCCTTCAGCTCAGGTCATGATCTCAGGGTGCAGATGGAACCCTGCATCGGGCTCTCTGCTCAGCAGGGAGCCTGCCCCCTGCCCCTGCCTGCTGCTCTGCCTACTTGTGATCTCTTGCTCTGTCAAATAAATAATAAAATCTTTTTTAAAAAAAGTGCATATCTTTTATTTTATCAGTTACTATATTTGTATCATAACAAAGAGTGCAAAAAAACGCACGTTCAGGGGCGCCTGGGTGGCTCAGTGGGTTAAAGCCTCTGCCTTCGGCTCAGGTCATGATCCCAGGGTCCTGTGATCGAGCCCCACGTTGGGCTCTCTGCTCTGCAGGGAGCCTGTTTCCTCCTCTCTCTCTCTCTCTCTCTGCCTGCCTCTCTGCCTACTTGTGATTTCTCTCTGTCAAATAAAATTAAAAAAAAAAACGCACATTCAAGGGAATTTATGATGGTGTTAGTGATCAGAAAACAACGAAAACAGAAAACAACGTAAAATCACTGATGCAGGCTAGGTTAGCTAGCTTAAGGCACTCTCTGTGTGCTTACGGAATTAAAATAGCTATCATTTAGGGGCGCCTGGGTGACTCAGTGGGTTAAGCCTCTGCCTTTGGCTCGGGTGATGATCTCAAGGTCCTGGGATCAAATCCCGCATTGGGCTCTCTGCTTGGTGGGGAGCCTGCTTCCTCCTCTCACTCTGCCTACCTCTCTGCGTACTTGTGATCTCTCTCTCTCTCTGTCAAATAAATAAAAATAAAATCTTTTAAAAAATAGCTATCATTTGGGGTGCCTGGGTGGCTCAGCGGGTTAAAGCCTCTGCCTTCGGCTCAGATCATGATCCCAGGGTCCTGGGATAGAGCCCCGCATCAGGCTCTCAGCTTAGCAGGGAGCTGTTTCCTCCTCTCTCTCTCTCTCTCTGCCTCTCTGTCAAATAAATAAATAAAATCTTTAAATAAATAGCTATCATTAAAACCAAAAGACAACTGACAGAATGGGAGAAGTTATTTGCAAACGACATATCAGATAAAGGGCTAGTGTCCAAAGTCTATAAAGAACTTAGCAAACTCAACACCCAAAGAACAAATAATCCAATCAAGAAATGGCCAGAAGACATGAACAGACATTTCTTCAAAGAAGACATCCAGATGGCCAACAGACACATGAAAAAGTGCTCCGCATCACTCGGCATCAGGGAAATACAAATCAAAACCACAATGAGATACCACCTCGCACCAGTCAGAATGGCTAAAATTAACAAGTCAGAAAATGACAGATGCTGGTGAGGATGCGGAGAAAGGCGAACCCTCCTACACTGTTGGTGGGAATGCAAGCTGGTGCAACCACTCTGGAAAACAGCATGGAGGTTCCTCAAAAAGTTGAAAATAGAGCTACCCTATGACCCAGCAATAGCACTACTGGGTGTTTACCCTAAAGATACAAACGTAGTGATCCGAAAGGGCACGTGCACCCGAATGTTTATAGCAGCAATGTCCACAATAGTCAAACTATGGAAAGAACCTAGATGTTCATCAACAGATGAATGGATAAAGAAGATGTGAAATATATATATATATATATATATATATATGAATACTATGCAGCCATCAAAAGAAATGAAATCTTGCCATTTGCGACGATGTGGATGGAACTAGAGGGTATTATGCTTAGTGAAATAAGTCAATTGGAGAAAGACAACTATCATATGATCTCCCTGATATGAGGAAGTGGAGGTGCAATGTGGGGGGTTGGGGGGTAGGAGAAGAATAAATGAAACAAGATGGGATCGTGAGGGAGACAAAACTTAAGTGACTCTTAATCTCACAAAACAAACAGGATTGCTGGGGGGATGGGGGTCGGGAGAGGGGTTGGGGTTATGGACATTGGGGAGGGTATGTGCTATGGTGAGTGCTGTGAAGTGTGTAAACCTGGAGACTCACAGACCTGTACCCCTGGGGATAAAAATATACTACATGTTTATTAAAAAATTAAAAAAAATAGCTATCATTTTTTGAATGCTTTCTTCGGACCAACTACTGTTTCTAGAGGTTTTTACTTACTGTTACTGTAAATATGTAACTTTACAACAATCCTATAAAATAGGTACTACTACTGCCCCCAATTTACACAAGAAGAAACAAAGAGAAATCAGTCCAAGTCAAACAGCTGGTATACCAGAGACCCTATATATAGGAGGCCCTGTGTGTCTCCAGTCTATACTACAATACTCCTTTACTTCTGACCCCAGACATGTGGGTTTTTCACATACCAAGTGGTTGTGTGACACCAGCTAGGTGTCCTACAACTGACCTCAATTCTCATGTCACTGACCTGGAGAGATGGTCGGATCCCACAGATTAAGGGCTCAGTCCCACAGGACCGCCCCAACTTCAGATGCCAATTTCAAGTCCAGACTGTTACCTATGCTTCCAACCAACTGGCTATGAGTCGGGGAGGTTTCTACAACCCCTACCCTCGGGTTTAATTAACTTGCTAAAGTGGTAAATGCAGGAAAAGTACCACAATGGAGGAAAGCATTTACTTACTAGGTTATTGGTTAATTACAGAAGGAGAGAATGCAGGGACAGCCAGACGGAAGCGATGCATAGGGCCGGCTATGTGGGAAGGGGCGTGGAGCTTCTGTGCTCTTTTGGGATGCACCACTTTCCCCATCTACAAGTGTTCACCAACCCAGAAGCTCTCTGAACCCTGTTGTTCTGGGTTTTTTCCCAAGACTTCATGACACAAGCACAATGGATTAAATCACTGACCACTGTGTAGGCATGACTGGCCCTTGGGTTGTGGGGGAGAGGGCCCAAAAGTCCAACCCCTCTAATCCAGATAGGTTCTCCTGCCAACCAGCTCAGATCCTTAGGGATTTTCTAAAAGTCACCTCATTCATAGCAAATCCGGCTTGGTTGAAATGGATTGTTATGAATAGCAACACACACCCATTTCACCTTTAACGCTCTTAAGTTTCTTCAAGAACAAAACCCCAATATTATGAATCACCTAGCTTCCAAAACCCTCATAATTTCCTCTGTGCTGGGAACAGTGGTGAAAACCAAATATGTATTTCCTATTATAAATCACAGTGTTGCAGCTGGTCAGGGGTAGAGGTAGAATTTCAGTATGGAGGAGGCCCAAGGCTCCATTCGTAACTACTCAGCAAAACTGCCTCTCAATGCCTACCTCCTGGCATTAAGAAACAAATGAGATCATCTATACGATGGAGACAGGTAGCAGTGACAGCTGTGCAATGATGTGAAGGTACTTAATGCCACTGAGTTCAACGCCTGAAATGGTTAAAGCGGTGAATGTACATCATGCTTATTTTATCACCTGAGAAAAGTTAAAATGGTAAAATAAATGCATATGTATGTGAATATTAATACACATATAAATAAAAAACAAAGATAAAAAGAATATGAGTCTGATGGACATATACCAAAGCGGGGGACAGTGACTATCTCTAGATATTGGGGTAAGAGAACTTTCACTTTCTTCTTTATGTAGTTTTTTTAAAAAAATATTTTATTTATTTGACAGACAGAGATCACAAGTAGGCAGAGAGGCAGGCAGAGAGAGAGGGGAAGCAAGCTCCCTGCTGAACAGAGAGCCCGATGCAGGGACCCAGGACCCTGGGATCGTGACCCGAGCCAAAGGCAGAGGCTTAACCCACTGAGCCACCCAGGCGCCCCTATAGATATTTTTTAAGCTCTGAATTTCTTTTCTTTTTTTTTTTTTTAAAGATTTTACTTATTTATTTGACACAGAGAGGCTATAAGAGAGGGAACAGAAGCAGAGGAAGTGGGAGAGGGAGAAGCAGGCCGCATGCCAAGCAGGGAGCCCTACGCTCCCTGGACCCTAGGATCATGACCTGAGCCAAAGACAGATGCTTAACGACTGAGCCACCCAGGTGCCCTGATGCTCTGAATTTTTAAACATGAGCAGGTCATACATGTATAACAAAGTAAATTACTCGCACATGAGGGGAATGCAAGAAATTATCTTAGCCCTCAAAATAACAGAATTCAACTGGCAGACAAGGTAAACATATGAAATAATTTGATCAATGAAAGAAAAATGTGTAGGTGGACAGGACCATATACAATTTCCCAGTTCAATCCCCACTTTATTTTATTATAAAGGTTTTATTTATTTATTTGACAGAAAGAGAGGAAGATTACAAGTGTGGGAGGCAGCAGGGAGACAGAGAAGCAGGCTCCCACTGAGCAGGACTCTGGGATCATGACCTGAGCTGAAGGCAGACTCTTAACACACTGAACCATCCAGGCGCCCATCAATCCTCATTTTAGAGATAAGGACCAGAAGGTTCAGGACAGTCAAGACCCCGGGCCACATACCTTATCGGTGTCAAAGGCAGGACAATAATTAAAGTTTTCTGTTAAGCCAGCACTTGGTATACTCTCTCTCTGACCTTAAACGCCCATCACTGGGCTTTACCTGCAAGCCCATGCAGTAGGGACACATGGGAGCAAGTGAGGTTAGGGAGAATACCACACGCATTTACTCCCCTGCAGGGATGGAGAAGATTCTGGGCAAGAGAGCAATGTGGCTCTGTGGGAACAGGAGGGGAAAGCTTTAGAAATATGCACTGGCCGGTCCCAGCCTGAAGATCAACCACCACCATGTTTCAAGGGCCCCAAGACAACATGACAGCAGAGCAGAGCTCTGGGAACATGGGGCCTGGGGCTGCCCTGGGTTCCAAAAGAGGCACCAGGGGAATGGCTGCACAGTGCTGAGCCTGGACCCAGAGGCCAGACACACTGGGGTTTGAATTTAGGTTACTGGATGTCTCTGAGCCTCAGTTTGCTAGTGTGAAACACGGGGATGATCACTGCTGTACTGGCATGAGAGTGAGAACAAAGGCCACACCCTCAGGCAGACCCCAGCAACATTAACTGTGATTGTCAAATGTAGCTGATCAGTGAAAGGACAAGTCCCAGCAACATGGTCCAGCAGGTCCCATCTGTCGGCATGAGTGGTATCATCACTTCAGTAACACCATCTGGCTTCCACAACCACCCCTTGTTGGGCGTCTGCTAGTCCCAGCCCTTATCCAAACACTTCCCATGCACTGACTCGCGTGACCCTCTCACCTGCCCCATGAGGTCCGCATGCTTGTTATTTCCACTGTCCAGGCAAGGAAATGCGCACATTTGTCCAGGGCCCACAAACAGTAACCAAGGAGATGGGTTCAAGCCGAGCAGTCTGGCTTCAAGGCCTGCTTCCTACCCACCGGAGACCCTGCCTCTCCACTCCTGATATCCTGTACATCCCTCCATGCTCCCTCCAGCTGTATCCCCTCCAACATGGCTATTCCTTGTTCAGGCACTGGCTCACCTGGACCGGGTCCCTCCCCTGTTTCCAACAACGGAAGGATGAAAATAGCAGGTCCAGAACAGTTTTTAAGAGTACAGAAATAAGGAACATAATCCACAAAGAGGGATAAAAAACCAACAATGATGGGTTGGAGTAGCCTAGGGAGGGTATCCTAAAGAAAAACCAAGGGTAGGGAGGGAGACCAGGGCAAGCCAAGGAAGCAGGTCCAGAAAGGAGCTGCCAAGTGTGTGTGTGTGTGTGTGTGTGTTCTGTCCCCACGTGGCATCTCACCTGTCAAGTTAGTAACCATACACTGAATTGAGATTGATGAATAAAAAGAAGTGTCTGTTAGGAAAAGAAAAGGGAAACACTAGACACGGATTGACAGGGAGGAGGCAAACATTCCCTACAGAATCCACCCTCCCCCTGGGTGGACTGACTCTTGAAGGAGGAAAGGGCTTGGGCTCCAGGTCCTGTAGAAGACTGCATGCAGCAGAGGACTTCAGTTTGAGAAGTTAAAAAAAAATCTGTTTCTAAGACCAAAGATGTCAATGAACTCACTTGAGATGTTGCTTCCCTCGGTCCAATAGCCATATCTTCTTTCTGGGCTCTTCCCTGAGGATGGGTAGAGTCTCCAGAAGACAAATCTGAAAGAGGAAAAAGGGAGCCAGGACGGAGAAGCCCCTTCTGGTTTCCGCCCCTGAGAATCACCAGCTCTGAAATCCTTCCACCACCTGAGACTGAGGCCACGTGCCCTCGGAGAGGGAAGCCAGAAGGAGCTGGAGCTAGACAGGCCCAGAGACAAGGGCCAGCCCACAGTGGGCTGGGGCCCAACTCTTTCCCCTGTGGCTCAGAGAAAAAAGACCTAGGACTCCAGCTTCAGTAGCAGCAACAACTTACTGAACCTGCCCCAGGGGCCAGGCACGGCTCACATCGTTCTGTTCCCCAGCATAGCTGCCATTGTCCATTTTACAGATCAGGAAACTGAGGGCAGAGTGGGAGCCACTTGCCCCAGTGCACACAGCCAGTGAGGGTGCACCGGGATCCATACCGCGCGTCTCTAACCTCACCGCCCGCAGGGGACAACTCTTCTCCACCTCAAGCTGCACCCGCCCCCAACTCCTCCCCCTCCTGTCAAGGAATCTCCTTCCAGGTTTTTAGAGAAAAGTGCTTGGGAAACGGACGACAGCAGTTTTCCGACGGCGGCAGGAGGGCTGCGCTCTGGGGGAGCAGGCACAGAGACCGAAAACTTGGGTTCCAGTCCAGATTCCGCCGTGGGGGGTGGGGGGAGCCGGCAACTCACTTCTATCGGAAAACACATCTCTGCGCCTGCAGCCCGGGAAGGCAGTGGCGCCGGGGAGGGGGTGGAAACACAGTTCCTCACGTTCACTGGCAGCCGGGAGCAAATCCCAAACGCCAGCAGAGCCCGGCAGGTAGCGCGCCGGGCACGAGTCCGGAGGGAGTAGGAGTGTGACCAGGGCCTGGGCCGGTGGGGACAGGTGCCCGACCTGCCGCGGTCAGCGGCGCGTCCGCGAGACGGCTGGTGCGGGCCAGGCGGGCACATCGGGGGTGCGGGCCCTTGACCCCCCTGCCTGCGCCCACAAAGCCCCCACTTGCGCCTCTCGGGCCTGTGCCCCGCGCCCCGGCGCCGCATCCTCCCGAGGCCCCGGTCCTCCGTCCGTCCCGCATTCGGCCGACCTTCTGCAGCTCACCTCTCCCAGGCCTCGGGGTTTCGGGGACTGCGCCTCCCCAGCCGTGCTCCGCTGGCGGAGGCTCCGGCACTACCCCAGCGAATAGCAGCCCGGGGTCGCGAGTCCTTCCCGGGCAATGCCCGGGCCGACTTCAAGTCCCTGAACCACCCGCTCCGGCAGCAGTAGACCGGCGTCCCGCGCAGGTCCGGGGAGGCGGGACGGCAAGCAGGGGAGGACGGCCGCAAAGACTCTGGTGAATGTAGTCCACGCGGGAGCCAAGCATTCTGGGAACTGTAGTTCCCAGCTGTAGCCCGAGAGGCGGGGCCTTGGCGCGCCTGTCACGTGCCCAGCTCCCCCTTACGGGCTCGACGTCGCACCCTTTGGGCTACATGGCGCGTGGCTCCAGGTACCTCAGGAAGGAGGTGGAGGTTTGCTGAGGACGGTGTGTCATTTAGCTGTGCATTTCCATAAGTGACAGTAAGGCAAGTAGACAGCTGCGGAGAGCAAACCTATTTCCCCTCCAGTGATTGAATCAAAGTGTAGCGAGCACCTGCTCTGTTCCAAACACTATTACAAGTGGTTGAAAGTATGTCAGTGAACTAAACAAAGTTCATTGCTCTTGGTTAACTGTTTTGTTTTGTTTTTGTTTGGTCAGGGGGCGGTAGAGAGAAGACAATAAGTTACGAATGTAATCAGAGTTTAGAAGGTTTAGTGTTAGGGGAAAAAGTGAAAGAGCATGTTCGGGAGTATTTAGGGTAGATATGGAGGCAGTTTGTAGCAAGAAATAGGGTCCCAGATCCCCAACCCCGTGTTAGTATGGCAGGAAACGAAATCTTGCTAAGATAAAGTATCCTTCCATGAATTTTTGTTCAAGTGTTTTGGCTATCATCAGCCCACATGAATAGTTATCATTATGCCAACTTGTAAATAAAAATGCTGAGGTTTTGGATTCATTGAATCTACAAATTACTTGGGAGAATCGATAGCTTCACAATACTGATTCTCATAATCCTTACTATGGTATTGTCACCGTACACACAGGCATCAGGCAATTAACCAGCCTGAGTCTCTTGGTTGGAGCAAAATTACCTGGTGATAAGTGAGGGGATGAGGAGGTAATTGTCAAAGCATTGTCTCCCCATGGGGTAGTGCAGGAATCTTTTATTCAGGGTGCTAGGGGGCAGGGGTAAGGAGCTGGATACATTAGGGAACTTACACATATTTTGTTAGGCACTTTGCAAATACCTAGCTTGTCAAAAGCTTGTCAACATGCTAGTGGATACATTTTATGTTTTGTTTTTTTTTAAATGGCCCAGAACTCTGCCTATAGGAGATCTCAGTATTATAATGAGCTAAATACAATGTCAGGGCAACTCGGCTTCTGCACAAGTCCTCAGCTGCAAACTGGTTCATGCAAGGCTGTTATATCCCTGGGGCACCTGGCCATATGTCTCCTTGGTGGGAGCTGCTTGTTTTCCAAAACAGATACATTCTTTCTCTTCTTTTGTCCTTTTCCCTTCCTCCTCTCTGCAGATACTTTCAGCCCTCTGACCTGAGTAACCCTATGGTGTCCTAGCTAAACGTGTATCTCTGATTAATTAGGTCTGATAACTCTACATGTATTTTCTCCATAGCATTGTTGCATATTTTGGGGCTTAATTTTAGATATTTCATGTTTTAAAGCTATTGTAAATGGTATCTTCTTAAAAATTTTACTTGCTGAGTATTGGTTTTGTATACAGCTTGCTGCCTAAAATCTCTTATCATTTACAATAATGAATTTGTTTGTTGGATTTTTATTTAACACAGGAGGGGTACCTGGGTGGCAATAGGTTAAGTGTCTGCCTTTGCCCCAGGGCCCTGGCTTAGAGAGGAGTCAGCTTCTCCCTCTGCCCAGCTCCCCCCACCAATGTTCTCTTGCTATCTCTCTCTCTCAAACAAATATAGAAAATCTACATTTTTATGTCAAATAAATAAAAAATATATAAATATATATACATATGGCATATGGATGACAATTTTACTTCTTTTTAAAAAATATATTTTCTATAATTACCATACTGAGTGGTCTATGATTTTTAGTCAAAGTACAGGAGTCAGCAAAATGACACAGTAAAAACTCCAAGCCCTGGGGCACCTGGGTGGCTCAGTGGGTTAAGCTTCTGCCTTCAGCTCAGGTCATGGTCTCGGGGTCTTGGGATCAAGCCCCACATCGGGCTCTCTGCATGGCAGGGAGCCTGCTTCCCTCTCTCTCTACTTGTAATCTGTCAAATAAATAAATAAAATCTTAAAAAAACAAAAAACTCCAAGCTCTCAATCCTCTTTGGAAACATCAACAAAATAGACACCCCCCCCCCCAAAGCAACTAGCTTAGAAAAGCTCCAGAAAACAATAAAAAGACCTACAGCAACCAAACACTCCAAGTAAAAACCACATTTGAAATTGTGGGAAGTTTTGTGGCATATGTAACTTGTGCTCGACCTTTCCTTTCTGCCAGTGCATGTCTGGGTCTGGAGAGGAGGCAGTAGGGTTCCCGATTCCTTCTCCCCATCAGGAAGAGAACAGAGCAGCCTTTATTTGTAAAGATCTAGTGTGTTTGGGGGCTGCCAGAAGCACTGGGCTCTGTCTTGCCTCACTCAGATCTCAAGTAGGGAGAAGCAGTGAGCATTGCTCATGAAAATTGTAGGTAGACTTCTGTCCCACTGATAACCTGAGGCAAGAAATGAAGGATACAGACAAGATAGATTGTCTATGGCCCCCAGGAGAGGCTTGGGGTGAGACTCTTGGAGAAATCCAGACATTTAAAAACAGCTGAAAAAGCAACATGAGGCCCATCCAAGGTCTGCAGTTCAGAAAAGAACAAAGAGATCTTAAGTTTTTCCCTCTATCTGACCCCTAGGCTGAAAGCAAGCCAGCCAATTACTAAAGAACTGCTATAGCTCAGAACCAGTCTGCAAAGACTGGGAGAGGTGAACAGTTTGTTTTGTTTTAAAGAAAGATTATTTTTTTAAGAGCAATTTTAGGTCACAGCAAAATTGGTGAAAGTACAGAATTGAGATTTCCTACATACTTGCTGCCCCAACATAGACATAGCCTCCTCAATTATCAACATCACTCACCAGCTTCATACATTAGTTACAAAGAATGAACCGCATCGATGCATTGCAGTTACCCACATTCCATAGCTGACTTTGAGGGTTCACTCTTGGTGTTGTACACTCTATAGGTTTGGACAAATATATAATGAATAACATGTGTTGGCCATTCTAGGATGGTTTCACTGCCCTACAATCCCCCCCATGCTCTGCCTGTTCCTTAGCCTTGACAACCACTGGTGTTTTTACTGCCTCAAGAGTTCGTCCTTTTGCAGAAGGTCATGTAGTTGAAATCATGCACCATAGAACTTTTTCAGATTGGCTTCTTTCACTTTGTAATACGCATTTAAGTTTCCTCCATGTCCTTGCATGCCTGGATAGCTCACTTCTTTTTAGTGCTGAATAATGTTCATTGTCTGGATGGACCACGGTTTATCCATTCAGTTACTGAAGGACATCTAGGTTCTTCCAAGTTTTGGCAATGAGGAATCAAGCTTCTGCAAACATTCATGTGTGGGTTTTTGTATGGACATAAGTTATAAATTCTTTTGAGCGTGATTGCTGGAATGTGCAGTAAGGGGATGTTTACTTTCATCAGGAACTGCCAAACTGTCTTCCAAAGTGGCTCTATCATTTTGCATTTCCCATCAACAATGAGTGAGTGTTTCTGTTGCTCCAAATCCTCATCAGCATTTGCTACTGTCAGCGTTCTGGATTTTGGACATTCTCCTAGACATGTAGACGCATCTCATTGTTGTTGTAATTTGTGTATTTTTTTGACAATATGTAATGTGAAGGATCTTTGCATGTGCTTGCTTTTTTGCCCTCTGTAGATCTTCCTGAGTGAGGTGTCTATTAAGGTCTTTGGCCCAATTTTTAATCCAGTTCTTTGTTTTCTTACTATTGAGCTTTCAGAGTTCTTTGAATATTTTGAATCTTTTATATTTTCAGATATATTCTTTTTTTTCCCAATTTATTTATTTTCAGAAAAACAGTATTCATTATTTTTTCACCACACCCAGTGCTCCATGCAAGCTGTGCCCTCTATAATACCCACCACCTGGTACCCCAACCTCCCACCCCCCCGCCACTTCAAACCCCTCAGACTGTTTTTCAGAGTCCATAGTCTCTCATGGTTCACCTCCCCTTCCAATTTACCCAAATTCCCTACTCCTCTCTAACGCCCCTTGTCCTCCATGCTATTGGTCAGATATATTCTTTCGCAAATTTTTGTTCCAGTCTGTGACTTGTCTTCTCATTCTCTTGACAGTGTATGTCACAGAGCAGAAGTTTTAAGTGTTAATCAAATCCAGCTTATCAAATATTTCTTTTCTCCATCATGGTTTTGATATCGTATCTAAAAAGTCATCACCATGGGGCACCTGGGCAGTTTAGTCGGTTAAGCATCTGTCTTCGGCTCAGGTCATGATCCCAGGGTCCTGAGATTGTTGTGCCTGAGTTTTTGCGTCAGAGAGACCACCCAGGAGCCAACACCAATGTCATCACACGAGGGTTTATTTGACAAGCTTAAGCTTGGGCCCAAGTATACCCGACACAGCCGAGTAGGGACGTGGACCCCGAACCAGATTACAGTCAGAGTTTTTAAAGGCAGAGTAGGGGTGGACTCGGCGGTGGGTGAGGACAAAGGGGATATTCAGAAGGGCTATCAGGGTAAAGAAGACTGTCAGGATATTGGAGGCCTGGTTATTATCAAGCCAAGGCTGTTTTTCCCTCAAATGAGGCACTAACATGAAGACAGTTGGGAGTTTCCTGGTGGAATGTCACGTTCCTCCTATCAAGCATTCTTGTTAGTGAGATTTAGCACTGGGATATTTGTAAACCAAGGGAGACTCCTGTCTTGCAGGATTGTGATTTCTGCAAGTTAACTATTTGTTCACACATACTACCGAGGGGAGGGGAGTGGGTGGAGAGGGGGTGCAAGGTGCCAGCTTTTGCTTTGTCAAGATGGCTGTACTTATGTCAGGGCTAGACTTGAGGTGGGTACAGCCTTGTTTTTCTTGGCCTCCACAGAGATGAAGTCCTGCATTGAGCTCCCTGCCTTGAGGGGAGCCTGCTTCTCCCTCTGTTTCTGCCTCTCACTCTCTGTCTCTCATGAATAAATAAATAAATAAACAAACAAACAAATTTAAAAAATCTTAAAAAAATTTAATCAACGTACCCAAGGTCAGCAACTTTTCTACTAAATTATCTTTCTATTTATTTATTTATTTATTTAAAGATTTTATTTTTTTGAGTAATCTTTACCCCCAATGGAGGGCCTGAACTCAAAACCTGGAGACCAAGAGTCCCATGCTCTATTGAATGATCCAGCCAGGTAACCTCCTACGTTATCTTTTGAAGTTTTCTTGTTGTGTGTTTTACATTGAACTCTGTGAAACCCGTTGTGAGTTGATGTTGTGAAGGGCATAAGGTGTGCCCCTAGATTCATCATTTTGCATGTGGATGGCCAACTGTTGTAGCAGTCTTTGCTAAAGATGCTGTCTTTGCTCCATTGTCTTCCCTGGCTCTTTGTTAAAGATTGGTTGGCTATATTTATGTGGGTCTGTATCTGGGATCTGTTTTCTGTTCCATTGATCTATTTTGTCTGTTCTTTTACCAACACCATATTATCTTGATCATTGTCGTTTTATAGTAAATCTTGAAATTAAGTAGCATCTTTGCTCCAATTTGGTCCCTCTTCATTATTTTGTTGGCTAATCTGGGTCTTTCACTTCTGCATATAAACTTTAGAATAAATTTGTCAATACCCACAAAATAATTTGATTGGGATTTTATTGAATCTATGGACTAATTTGGGAAGAGCTGACATTTTGACAATATTGAGTCTCCCTCCCCATGAACATGGAATATTTCTCCTTTTATTTAGTTCTCCCTTGATTTTGTTCATTTTGTTCAGCTTTATAGTTTTATTCATATAGATCTTGTACATATTTTATTAGATTTATAGCTAAATATTTCATTTTAGGGCATGTTAAGGTAAATGATATTGTGTTATTTTATTTTTTTTTCCTTAATTTTAAAATTAACATATAATGTATTATTTGCCCCAGGGGTACAGGTCTGTGATTCATCAGGCTTACACATTTCACAATACTCACCATAGCACATACCCTCCCCAATCTCAAATGACCCTTGTTGACTGCTGCTATAGAGGAAGTTGACTGAGTTTTGTGTATTAGCCATGTAGCCTTCAACCTTGCTGTAATTGCCTAGTAGTTCTAGGAATTTCTTGGTCAGTTTTTTTGGGTTTTCCATATAGATTATCATGTCATTGCTGGAGGAGGTCATGGAGAGGACATAGCCACTGGTTGACTCATGAGCTGGACCAAGGCAACAAGAGGTGCCTTACCCCTTTCTTCCCTTTAAGTATATGTTCTGCCTGCTATTTCCATCCTCATCCATTTCCAGTACCTAGCCTTGAGAGGGCAATGTGTTGTTGAGACCCTCTGGACTTGGTACGTGACTAAACCCTGTTAAGACCTGTATGTAAACTTTTTAAGATTCTGGCTGATAGATACAGAAATCTGCTAGTCTTATGGCTGCCCAAGACATGCCTAGTATGTAAGTTACCTTGCTTCTTCAGACCACCACCAACCAGTCTAGAGTTGTCTGTTCTCTTCTGTCTGTCCTTGCCCTTCCTGTAAGGAGTTTCATACTTCACGTGGGGAACTCCCAAAGTTGTAAATCAACACTCGTCTGTGAACAAGACAGTTTTACTCCTTTCAAATCTGTATGCCTTTTATCTCCTTTTCTTGTCTTTTGCATTAACTACCATTTCCCATACAATGTTGAAAAACAGTAGTGTGGAAGAGACATCTTGGTCTTGATCTGGGAAAGCTTTGAGTTTCTTACCATTAAGTGAATTATAGGGAATTTATAGATACTCTTTTTTTAAAGATTTTATTTATTTATTTGACAGAGAGAGATCACAAGTAGGCAGAGAGGCAGGCAGAGAGAGGGGAGGAAGCAGGCTCCCTGCTGAGCAGAGAGCCCAATGCGGGACTCGATCCCAGAACCCTAAGATCATGACCTGAGCTGAAATCAGAGGCTTAACCCATTGAGCCACCCGGATACTAGATACTCTTTATCAAAATGAGGGAGTCTTCTCCTATTACTAGTTTCGTGATAGTTTTTATCATGAATTAGTATTGGCCTTTGTCAAATGCATTTCCTGCTTCTATTGATATGCTCATGTGATTTTTCTTTAGACTATTGATACGATGAATTACATTAATTGATTTTCAGCTTTTGAACTAGCCTTGCATATCTGGGATAAATCCCACTTGGTCGTGGTGTGTAACTGTTTTCATACATTGTTAGATTAGATTTCCTGTATTTTGTTGAGGATTTTACATTTATCGTAATGAGAAATATTGGTCTGTAGTTTGTTTTCTTATATTTTCCTTGTGGGTTTCTTTTTGGGTATTGCGATAATGGTGTCTTCATAAAATGAATTCCAAAGTATATTCTCTGCTTCTATATTCTGATAGAGATTGTAGAGAATTGGTATATTTCTTCCTTCACTGTGTGGTACAACCCATCCAGGCCTGATGCTTTCCGTTCTAGAAGCTTCTTAATTATTGATCAGTTTCTTTAATAAATGCAGACCTATTCAGATTGTTTCTTCTTGCATGAGTTTTAGTCGATTGTAACTTTCAAGAACTTGGTTGATTTCATCTAGGTTATTGACCTAGTTTGCATAGAGTTATTTAAAATTTAAAATTTCCATTTTTATTATACCTTTATTGTATAAATAAAAGTTTTATAGTGATGTCCCCTCCTCTGTATTTCATGTGAGAAATCCATCTTCTATCCTTTTTTCTTAATTAGCCTGGCTGGAGACTTTGTGATATTATTGATCTTTTCAAAGAACCAGGTACTGGTTTTGTTGATTTTTGCTATTGATTTCCTGTTTTCAACTTCATTCTACTCTACTTTTTATTTTTTTCTTCTGTTTACTTTGGACTTAACTTGCTCTTTGTTTCCTAGTTTCCTAAGCTTGGATTAGTAATTTAGATCTTTCTTCTCTCTCTCTCTCTCTTTTTTAAAAAGATTTTATTTATTTATTTGGCAAAGAGAGAGAGATCACAACTAGGCAGAGAGGCAGGCGGTGGGTGGGGGGGGAGGAAGCAGGCTCCCCACCGAGCAGAGAGCCCAATTGTGGGGGTCCATGTGGGGCTTGATCCCAGGACCCTGAGACTATGACCCGGGCCGAAGGCAGAGACCTAACCCACTGAGCCACCCAGGTGCCCCTTTCTTCTCTTCTTATGTATGTATTCAATGCTATAAATTTCTTTTTAAGTACCAGTTTCACTACACTCAACAAATTTTGATAAATTGTGTTTTCATTTTCATTTAGTTCAAAATATTTAAAATTTTATTTTGAGATTTCTTTGACCTGTGTGATATTTAGAAGTATATTGTTTAATCTCTAAGAATTTTGGGATTTTCTTGCTATCTTTCTGTCACTGATTTACAGTTTAATTTCATTGTGAGTCTTGGAAGAGCAACTATGGTTTGACTGGTATTATTTTAAATTTGTTAAACATGTTTTATGGCCCAGAATGTGGCCTATCTTGTTTTTCTTAAGACTTTATTTATTTGACAGAGAGAGAGAGAGAGAGATCACAAATAGGCAGAGCAGCGGGCCGAGAGAGCGGGAAGCAGAATCCCCACTGAGCAGAGAGCCCAATGCGGGGCTTGATCCCAGGACCCTGAGATCATGATCTGAGCTAAAGGCAGAGGCTTAACCCACTGAGCCACCCAGGTGCTCCCAGAATGTGGTATATCTTGATAAATATTCCATACGGGCTTGAGAAGAATGTGTATTTGTTGTGGATGAAGTAGTCTATAGATGTCCGTTATATTTTCTTGACTGATGGTGTTATTGAGTTCAATTACATCATTACTGGCTTTCTGTCTGTTGGATCTATCAGTTCCTGATAGAGGGGTGTTGAAGTTTCCAGGTATAATAGTTGATTCTTCTGTTTCTCCTTACAGTTCTGTTGATATTTGCCTCATGCAATTTGATGATCCTTTTTAGACATGTATTCACTTAAGATTGTTGTCTTCCTGGAGAATTGACCTCTTTATCATTATATAATTTGCTTCTTTATCCCTGATGATTTTATTTGCTTTAATCACTTATTCTTTCTGAAATTAATAGAGTTATCCCAACTTTCTTTGGTTTGTGGTAGCATAGTCTATTTTCTCCATTTATTTTTTTTCTGTATGTGTCTTTATATTTAAAATGGATATCTTGTAGACAATGTATGGTTGAATATTTTTTGATCCATCTGATAGTCTTTAAATTGGTGCATTTAAACTATTGATATTCAAAGTGATTATTGATATAGTTGAATTAATATTACCATGTTTGTTACTGTTTTCTATTTGTTGTCCTTGTTCTTTGTTCCTATATTTGTTTTCCATTCTCTTTTCGCCTTTGAGCTTTTAATTGAGCATTTCAGGGGCACCTGTGTGGCTCGTCATTAAGCATCTGCCTTCTGCTCAGGTCAGGATCTTAGGGTCCTGGGATTAAGATTTTATTTATTTATTTATTTGCTTCAGGCTTGTTGCTCAGCAGGAAGCCTGATTCTCCCTCTTCCTCTTCGCCTGGTTATGTTCCCTCTCAGGCTGTGTCTCTCTCTGTCAAATAAATAAATAAAAATCTTTAGTAATTGAGCATTTCATATGATTCCTTTTACTCTCCTTTCTTACCACATACACTTCTTTTTGTTACTTTCTTTAGTGGTTGCCCTTGAGTTTGCAATACATTTACAACTAATGTAAGTCCACTTTCAAGTAACACTATACCATTTCATGGGTTTTGTGAGTACCTTATAATAGCAAAATAATCCTAATCCTGCCCTCTTGTGCCATGTATCATTGCTGTTTTTCATTTCACTTTTACATAAGCATATATATATGTATATATATATGTGTATATATATTTATATATAAATATTTATGAGGTGTGTGTAAGCATGTATAATCAAATATGTTGTTTTGTTTCTGTTATTTTGAACAAACTGTTACCCCTTAGGTCATTAAATTTAAGAGAGATAGGGGTGCCTGGGTGGCTCAGTGGGTGAAAGCCTCTGCCTTTGGCGCAGGTCATGATCTCAGGGTCCTAGGATTGAGCCCCACATTGGGTTCTCTGCTCAGCAGGGAGCCTGCTTCCTCCTCTCTCTCTCTGCTTGCCTCTCTGCTTACTTGTGATCTCTCTCTGTCAAATAAATAAATAAAATCTTTAAAAAAATTTAAGAGAGATAAAAGTTTTAACTTTACTTACTCCTTTGATGCTTTCCCTTTCTTTGTGAAGATCTGAGTTTCTGACATATTATTATTTTCCTTCTCCCTAAAGAATTTCTTTTAATCTTTCTTGCAAGGCAGGTATACTAGCAACAAATTCCCTTAATTGTTGTTTGTCTGATGAAACCTTTATTTCTCCTTACTTTTCAAGGATAACTTTGCAGGGTACAGAATTATAGGTTGTTGGTGTTTTTTTCCCCCCAACACACTAAATATTTCACTCCACTTCCTTCTTGCTTGCATGGTTTCTGAAGAGATGTTGGATGTATGGTGGCCTTATTAATGGTGGGTGTTGTAGTGGCCTTCTTATCTCTGTTCCTCTATAGGTAAGTATTTTTCCCTCTGACTTCTTCTTCTTCTTTTTTTTAAGACTTTATTTATTTATTTGACACAGAGACACAGAGAGAGAGGGAACACAGCAAGTGGAGTGGGAGATGGAGAAGCAGGCTTCCTGCTCATCAGGGAGTCTGATTTGGGGCTTGATCCCAGGACCCTGGGATCATGACCTGAGCTGAAAGCAGATACATAACCAACTGAGCCACCCAGGCACCGCTCCCTCTGGCTTCTTTTAGAATATTTTTTTACCTTTGATTTTCTATAATTTAAAAATGATATGCCTAGGTGTAGTGTTTTAGTATTTTTAGAATTCATCCTATTTGGTGATCTCTGAACTTCTGGGATCTGTGATTTGGTGTCTGACATTAATTTGGGAAGATTCTCAGTTATTACTCTTTCACATCTCCTGTTCATTTATTCCTCTTCTGGTATTCCCATTACCTGTATATTATACCTTATATAGTTGTCCCACAGTCCCTGGATATTGCAATTTCTTTGTTTTCCAGTTTTGGAGGTTTCTATTGAGATATCCTCAAATTCAGAGAGTCTCTTTTCTCAGCCATGTTCAGTCTACTAGTAAGTCCATCAAAAACACTCTTCGTATCTGTTACAGTGTTTTTGATCCTAGAATTTTTTTTTTGTTCTTTTTTGGATTTTTGTCTCTCTCCTTACATTGTCAAAACATTCTTTTGTACTGTCTGCTTTACCCATTCGCACCCTTGTGTATTGCTCATGGTTGTTATAAATTCCTTGTCTTAAAATTGCAACTTCTCTGCCATGTCTGGGTCTGATGCTTTCTCTGTCTCTTCAACTTGTGTTTTCTGACTTTTGGTGTGCATTGTATTTTTTACTTGGTAGATGGAGATGATTCTGGGCAAAAGGAATTGTTGTAAATGGGCCTTTAGTAATGTGGTGGTAAAGTGTGAGTAGGAGGAAATTTTTCAATAGTTCTATGATGTGTGTCAGTCTTTTAGTAAGCTTCTGCCTCCTGACTGAATTTGATTTGTGTTTTAAAATCTCTTTTTTTTCTAATTTTGTCAGTGGGTTGGGTGGTGAGGATATGCTAGAGTTGGTATTTCTTCTCCCATGTGGAAGGGTAGGGCTGAGTTGGGTTGGCTATTTCCCTTCTGCCAGAACAGTTAGGCTTTGATAATACTCTAGCAGATTAGGTTCTGGTTAACTAGTTTCTTCTGAGGGCAAGCCTTGTTAAGAACAGAATGCTATCTTATATTTCATGATGGCTCCTTTTCCTCTCTCCTTCCTAGAAACATGAGGAAATTTTCTTCCAGTATTTATGGAGGAAACCTCATTGAGCTCCTGAAAATAAATCTAACAAAATTTTGGTAACCCTCTTCTGATGAGATCCCCTGGAGTTTTGTTTTTGTTTTTTAATATTTTATTTATTTATTTTGATAGACAGAGATCACAGGTAGGCAGAGAGGCAGGCAGAGAGGGATTGAGAGGGGAAGCAAACTCCCACTGAGTGGAGAGCCTGATGCGGGGCTTGATTACAAGACCCTGTGATCATGACCTGAGCCAAAGGCAGAGGCTCAACCCACTGAGCCACCCAGGCGCCCCTCCCCTGGAGTTTTTAACTCTTAGAGTTGTTCACACCTTCAGTAATTGCCAATTACTGTTGGGTTTTCCTACCCCAGCACTTGTTCCTATAGCAGTTTTGACTGGCAAGTCTCTGCTCCAATAAGTTATTTTCTGTAATCCCCCATTGGTCTTTCCAGTCTTGGGGGGTAATGGTTTGCCTTGTATTTCCACCTGTCTTGCAGATCCTAGAAGAATTGTTGATTTTTCTGTCTGTTCAGCTTTTTACTTGTTGTTAGGATGGAATGTCAACTTCCAAGGTATTTCATGTAGATCCAGAAACTATGTCCATGTGACTTTTTTCAAGAGCTCAATTTTTAATAGCAACAACAATGAAATCACAAGACATATAAAGAAATAAGAAAATATGGCCCATTCAAAGGAAGAAAATAAATTGGTAGTGTTATGGGACTGAAATGTGTCCCCCCTCCATTCATATGTGAATTCAGATCCCCAATATGAAGGTGTTGGAGGTGGGGACTTTGGGCAATAACTAAGTTTAGATGAGGCCATGGGAGTGGGACTCCCATGATGGGACTGGTATCCTTACAAGAAGAGGAATAGAGATCAGAGCTTTCTCTCCACCATGTGAAGACACAGCAAGAAGGTAGTATCTGCAAGCCACAAGAGAGGGCCTCACAAGTAACTGAATCTGCTGGAACATTGTACTTGGACTTCCCAACCTCCACAACCTTGAGAAATACATGTTTGTTGTTTAGGCCACCCAGTCTATAGAATTTTGGTGTAACAGCTTGACCAGACTAAGGCTGCAGAAACTGTTCTTGGAGAAACACAGACATCAGACAGGTGAAAACTATTTTAAAAATTGTCTTAAATATGCTCAAAGAGCTAAAGGAAAATATGGACGAAGAACTAAAGGAAATAAGGAAAATGACCTAGGAAAAATGATAATATCAACAAAAAGATAACAGTTATAAAAAGGAACCAAACAATTTCTGGAGCTTAAAAAGAAAGTAACTGAATTGAAAATGCTGTAGGGTGATTCAACCCCAGATTTCAGCAAGCAGAAGAAAGAATCGGCAAATGTGAAGATATAACATTTGAGATTACTAGCAAGTGGGTCAGCATATTCACTGTGGGAGTCTCAGAAGAAAAAGAGAGAAAGAGGCAGATTATTGGAAGAAATAATGGCTGAAAACTCCCCAAATTTGGTTAAAGACATGAATTTGAAAATTCATGGAACTCAGCAAACTCTGTGTAAGGCAAACTCACAGAAAGCCAAGGATAGAGAACTTTGGAAAGCAGAAAGAAAGAAGGGATGATTCATCAAAATAAGAGATTTACAATGGGATTATCAGCTAATTTCTCAGTAGAAATTTTGGAGTCCAGAAGGCAGGGATAAAATATTTAAAGTGCTGGAAGAAGAAACCTGTCAGATGATATTTTTGTATGCTGCAAAACAGTCCTTCAAAAATGAGAGAGAGATGAAGACATTCCCAGATAAATAAAAGCTAAGGGAGTTTATTATCACAACATCTGCTCTACAAGAAATGCTGTGCTAACAGGGAAATTGAAATTACATTAAAAAAGAAGAAAAAGGGGCACCTGATTGGCTAAATCAGTTGTGTTCAACTCTTGATTTTGGCTCGAGTCATGATCTCAGAGTCATGAAATTTAACTCTGCATGGGGCTCTGTGCTAGGTGTGGAGTCTGCTTAAGATACTCTCTCTCCCCTCCCACTCATCATTCTCAAGCTTGCTCTCTCTTAAAAAATAAAAAATAAAATAATTAAGAGAAGTTAAGAAGAATTAAAAATGGGGTGCCTGGGTGGCTCAGTGAGTTAAAGCCTTTGCCTTTGGCTCAGGTCATGATCTTAGGGTCCTGGGATTGAGCCCCGCATCGGGCTTTCTGCTCAGCAGGGAGCCTGCTTCCTCCTCTCCTTCTGCCTGCCTCTCTACATACTTGTGATCTCTCTCTCTCTGTCAAATAAATAAATAAAATCTTTAAAAAAATGGAAGAAAGATCTTAAAATAAGAACTTTGTACTTTAAGGAAAGCAGAACAATTTAAACCCAGAATTAGCAGAAGAAAAGAAATAGTGAGGATGAGGTTGGGCGTAAATAAAATAGAGAATAGAGAAACAGTAGAGAAAATCAATGTAGCCAAATTTGTTCTTTGAAAAGAGCAATACAACTGAATAATCTTTAGTTAGATTTTGACTATGAAAGAAAAAAGGGAGACTCAAATACTAAAATCAGAAATGAATATGGGGGAAAAAGTAAAAAAAAATGGGGATATTACTACTGATTTTACTAATAAGGATTTATTCCCTTCCCTGAGGATCCTCCCTGCTGGCCCGCGCGGGGCTTGCCCTGGGGCCTCTCCTGGCCGCCGGCTGGGGCTCTCCCCTCAGCTGCGGGGGCCGGGGGCCGCAGCCTACTCCCGGCTGGAGCTCACCCTCAGGCAAGCCGGCCTCACTGTGACAGCGCGCGGCCGCCTTCCCCCCAGGCGCAGGCGGCCAGGCAGGAGGTGCCGTGCCCGCCTGCCCCGCGCGAGTTTCCCCGCATGCGGCCCCGAGCCTCCGGCTGGCCGTCCTGCTGCAGCTGTGGCCACCGCTCACCCGGGCCCTCCCGGCCCCTCCCAGTTATATAATCATGGTCAGCCAATCACAACAGGGGACATGAGTTAGGCGCATGGACACTGCTCTAAAGCATATAGGGCATGCAGAGATCACGCAGGGAACATGCAGTCCCTGGTCCAATGAGGGTTACTTCCTCATATGATTGGGACTTGTTTACTCTGAAGCCTAACTGCACTGGTTCATTGCCAGCCACCATCTTGCTTGGCTTGCCTTATTACTAATGGGGTCCCGGACACCCCGACACCCACTGAAGTCCTGGAAACCTTGCTTCCAAAATTCTTTGGAGACTCAAGCTATTCCTAACTCCCTCCCAACTTGAAAGTATATAATGGACCTCTCCTCTTGACCCCAGTACAGCTCTGCCCACAGGTCCTGTCTCTGTGCTTTAATAAAACCACCTTTTCCCAACAAAGATGTCTCAGGAATTCTTTCTTGGCCTTTGGCTTTGAATCCTAACATCTTTCCTACATCAGTAAATTTTCATATTCTGGCCTTCTTCTTCTTCTTCTTTTTTTTTAAAGATTTTATTTGTTTATTTGACAGAGAGAGATCACAAGTAGGCAGAGAGGCAGGCAGAGAGAGAGAGGAGGAAGCAGGATCCCTGCCGAGCAGAGAGCCCGATGCGGGACTTGATCCCAGGACCCTGAGATCATGACCCAAGCCGAAGGCAGCGGCCTAACCCACTGAGCCACCCAGGCGCCCCATATTCTGGCCTTCTTTACAGATGATTCTGTGTGATAGGCATGCACTGCCTGTTAAGTGGAGAGCTAGGGACTACAGCCTCTCTCTGGGATGTCCCTGAAGGACAGTGGTGTGAGGAGATCTTTCTAGTAAGTGGAACTTTTATACTCGTCATGAGTATTTCCTTCTTATTTTGTGACGAATAGGTTTGTATATATACACGCACGTATATTAAGGAAATATCTATGTTCTCTTCATTCCCTTATTATCTTATCATGTAACATAAGACATACGGACTTTGTGTATTTATTAATTTTACATCATGGTATTTAAGCTGTGGGATATCGAGAGGAAACACCTTTGGAGTTTACCTCATTTTCTGGGGACGGGATTAGCATGTTTTGCCTTGTAAGCGGGATAGTTATATCACCTACGGATGTCACTGTTAAGCAAAAAGGAAGAGAATTTAAAAGTGTGGAAGACTCTTGGCTCCTCCATCTTGAAATGAATGAGAAAGCCTGTTTGGGCGAGAACACTATGTGTGGCCAAGTTTTGATAAGGAGATTGGTATGGAACAGCCCTCTGAACAGAGGCCAAGAGTGGAAGATGACCATGTTTTCTTATTACTGTTGCTGTTCTCTGCCACTTTTATTTGTGTGTGTGTGTGTGTGTGTAGGTGTAATAACCTTCCGTCATGTAACCTGCTCATGTTCTTTCTTGTCATTCATTCTTTCACTTCTTTGGTAGGCTTTTATTCTATTAATTTTTCTGTAAAGAAGTCTCATGCAGTCAGGTCCCGCAATAATTTGTATGTTCTAGGCCTTGGCCTTTTATTTTATTTATTTATTTTAAAAATATTTTATTTATTTATCTGACACACACAGAGGGAGAGAGAGATCACAAGTAGGCAGAACAGCAGGTAAAGGGAAGGGGAGAGAAGCAGGCTTTCCACTGAACGGTAGCCCAATGCAGGGCTTGATCCCAGGACCCTAGGATCATGAACTGAGCTGAAGGCAGATGCTTAACTGACTGGGCCACTTAGGCACCCCTAGGCCTTGTTCTTTTAGAACCTATCTGTTGTGGGGATACCTGGGGTAAGTGGTGGACTCCTCACTTGATCTTAGCCAAAAGGCCAAGAAGCGATAAGCCGTGAACTCTTAATTTCAGCTCAGGTCATGATCTCTGGGTCCCCTAATCCAGCAGTGTAGGGTTCCCTCCTAAGCTTGGAGTCCAATTGTCCCTCTCTCTCACCCTGCTTACACACTCTCTCTCCCTCGCTATGTCTCTCTCTCTCAAGTAAATAAAATCTTTAAAAAAAAAAACCCTATCTGTTGCTACTGTATTCTAAATCTGTCTTATTTATTTAAAATATTTTGTGCTCGAACACACACATATATCAATAAAATATTGTGCAAAGTTTGAACAATATGAATTTTCTCCTGTAATTTAAAAAAATAAAACTGCTGGTTAGTTTCCCAGCAAAAATGGGTTTAACAGAGAATTGCAATCTGGGATAAGCAAGCTATAGCAAAACCATTGGCAAGTCTGGGGAACAAAGGAAAGGAAGGCTGTCCTACATAGAATATGGGGAGTTGGGGGCCTCTTGTAAACACAAAGTTCATTGGGTTAAACTGGGAGTTGGCAGCATGGTGGCTTCTCATTGGCTGAGCTGTGACAGCCTCTCATTGGCTGGGCTGTTGCTGGGGCTGGAGGAAAATCTTTGTTCCTCCAGTGGGCAGTAAAGTAGTAGTTAAAGTTCTAGGGGCTGCAAGTGACCAGGAGTGTAGGGTGTGAGAGCTCCCCCGTGCTGGTCTGCGGACTCCTTTTTTTTTTTTTTTTTTTTAAATAGACTCTGTGCTCAGTGTGAAGCGGAGCCTGGGGCTTGAACGCACAAACTTGAGATCAACACCTGAGCTAAGATCAAAAGTCAGCGGCTTGACCGGCTGAGCCACCCAGACGCACCAACCCCCCACGACATTTTAAATGAGGTTTCCTTTTATAAATTTTTACACTTCCAATATTAATTTTCAACAATGCAAAAAACATTCAAGATGAAATATAAACCATCTCCTTGGGAAAAATTAAAGTCTCACAATAACTGAATGCCATGAACTCTTCTTTCAATTTCACTCATACTGCTGTGCACCCCGCAGAGGGACCTCTCTCTGATGTGTAGGAGAATTGAGGATCCTTTTGCTAATGTCATAGCCTCAGCAGTGTGGGAGCATATCAGGTGTTTCTCCTGACACACAGTCCCTGTCCAGAGGGGACAATGTATAAAACAGGATTATTTTCCTAAAATAACTGTGTGGCTTCATATCTATAAAATGTGGCAAAATAAGTCTTGAGTATTGTTGCACAACTACCTGTTGTCTGTCTGTTATTCCTCCCCTCTTCCTTTCTAAGAGAACCCAGCCTGCCTTGCAATTGAGGGGACAACTTTGAGAAATGAAAAGAAGCAGATGTGTGGGGTTTCTGAGAAAGCCCTTGCAAGTGGCAAGTCTTTTGGCTCTGCTGTCTTCTTCCTGCCTGCCTGGGATAGGAAGAGATGGATGGAGCCCCAGCAGCCATCTTAGAAGCATGGGGATGATAGCTCCCAACCTAGAGATGGTAGAGGAGAGAGCTGGAAGGATTTGAGTTTCTCAGAGATAGAATCCATTGAAAAGTCCTCTAATTTCAGTCTTCTTCTCAGAAAATAATCTGTCAGTGTGTGGAAGTGGGTGTTGCTGAGCCGATGGCAGAACTGTGTTCCATTTCCTGATATCCTGGACCCCCTCCAGATAGCAGCCTGGTACTCACTGCCATTAAGAGGATTTGGAGCCCCTGCCAAAGAGTCTTCTTACAGCCTTCTTCATGTCCTGGTTCCTCAGGCTGTAGATGAAGGGGTTTAGCATGGGGGTCACCACCGTGTACATGATGGTTGCTACTGTGTCCTTAGCTGAGAAGGAGTTGGGGGGTCGTACGTATACCCCCAGGACAGTTCCATAGAACAAGGTGACCACGGACAGATGGGAGCTGCACGTGGAAAATGCCTTGCGCCTTCCTGGGGCAGAGGGGATGCGGAGAACGGCTGCAGCTATGCGGAGGTAGGAGACCACAATGAGCACACAGGGGGCCACGAACAGGACTACAGCCCCCAGGAACACGTGCTCATTGACCCGTGTGTCAGAACAGGCAATCTTCATCAGCAGGTAGGCGTCGCAGTAGAAGTGGGCGATCTCCCGGGCGGAGGAGCAGAAGGTCAGTCTGTCCATGAGGAGTGTGTGGACCAGGGAGATGAGGCCAGAACACGTCCACGTGAGTGTGGCCAGTCCCCTACAGAGCTGGGGGGTGATGATGGTGTGGTACTGCAGGGGGTGGCAGATGGCCACATAACGGTCCAGTGCCATGGCTGCCAGCAGGAAGGTATCCAGGTTGGCAAAGGTGATGAGGAAGTACATCTGGGTCAGGCAGTGGGGGTAAGAGATAGTCCATGTTCCTGCCACGTGGCTGGCCAGCAGCTTGGGGATCAGGTTAGTGGTGAAACAGATGTCAACAAAGGAGAGATTGGTGAGAAAGAAGTACATGGGGGTGTGCAGGCGGGGATCAGAGCCAATGACCAGGATGATGAGTGTGTTCCCGGCCACGGTGACCAGGTACATACATAGGAAGAGCCAGAAGAGGGCTTGACGCTGTTCTGGGTCCCTGGTGATGCCAAGCAGGAGGAACTCGGTGACTCCTGTCCCGTTTTCCTTCCCTCTGGACATCCCACTGTGGCTTGGGGAGGTGACAGGCTGCACACACAAGGGAGAGGACAAAATCCCAGCAGAACCTGGTCTTGCTCTAGAAAGAAATGAGATCAGAGGTCATTTGTGATCAGATTCATGACCAAAGGTTTTTTAATTTTTTTAAAGATTTTATTTATTTATTTGACAGAGAAAGAGAGAGAGAGAGATCACAAGTAGGCAGAGTGGCAGGCGCAGGGGTGGGGAGCAGGCTCCCCGCTGAGCAGAGAGACCCATGCAGGGCTTGATCCCAGGACCCTGAGATTGTGACCGAGCTGAAGGCAGAGGCTTAACCCACTGAGCCCCCAGGCACCCCATGACCAGAGTTTTATACCTATGGTAACCGCTGCTTTTGATCAAGTACTTATTCCGTGCCACTGTGCTAAGGAGTCTATGTGCACGATCTCTCTTAATTGCCACAAAATAGGTACTTTTATGATTCCGGGTTTTTGGGTGAAATAGCTGAGATGGAGTAGTTTGCTCGACCGTATGGGTGGGAAGTGGCAAAGGAGACTGGGAACCCACAGTCTGAGCCCAGATCCTGTGCCTCACCCATCCTTCTACAGAGGACCTGCCTTGTCCCTCCGGTGCTGCATACTGAGGGCAGTATGAATCTTCGAGCTCAATTCAGCCAGCATGTCCTCTTTAGAAGGGACTTGGTGCCTTGGTTCTTGCCTACTTATCTGACTGCATGTCCTGCCAGCCACCTGGGACTGTGTGCCTTACCTGCCTCAGAACAGGGCCTTTGCATGGGCTTTTCTTGGCTCGGTGTTCTCTCCACCTGGACCTTCATGTGGTGATTTGTCACTTTTGTATCTCTGTGGGAGGTTATGTCAACTGTGAACTAGTTTATGGTGGGTTTTCCCTATGAGACCATTCCCTCCTGAGAACAGGATTGTGTCGACGCTATTCTCTGTCGTGTGCCCAGTGCCTGGAACAATCCGCAGCACATGGTCAGTCCTCAACAGAGCTGTCAAAGGGAAGAATGAACTTTCACAAATGTACTGCATACCAAAATTGACCCATAGAAAACACACGGACACCACACTGAATGGGAAATGTTCTGTTGTGATTAATGAATGCATTTAGCAAAAAAAAGTTTTGGCTTATAGCATAAATTCCAGGTGTTTGTTTGTTTCTTCCTTTTTGAAGATTTTATTTATTTATTTGAGAGAGAGAGAGAGAGAGAGAGAGAGAGCTCATGCAGAGGAGAAGCAGACTCCCGGTTGAGTAGGGAGCCAAACATAGGGCTCAAAGCCAGGATCCCGGAATCATGACCTGAGCTGCAGGCAGATGCTTAACTGACTCAGCCACTCCCCCACCCAGGTACCCCTGCAGGTGTTTCTAAGAGCAGAGTGAAAGGCAGGCAGGCTTGAGCCTGGCTCTGTGTCAATAGGAATTTCCTCGAGTATATGAATGAGGAGTAATTATGTATCCAGTCCATGTGATCCAGGACCTGTGACCACTGTAGACCAGAGGAAGAAACCAAACACTGCCTGCAGGTGTATTTATTTGGTTTAAACCCTTAATGATCTACAGGATATTTCCTATTTGCTGACATTTTAAAAATCAAGGATCATGGGGTGCCTGGCCTGGGTGGCTCACTCGGTTAAGCATCTGCCTTCGGCTCCGGTCATGATCCCGCGGTCTTGGCATTGAGCCCTGCATTGGGCTCCCTGCTCAGCGGGAAGTCTGCTTCTTTCTCTCTCCCTCACTCTCTCTCCCTCTGTCTCTCAAATAAATACATAAATAAATATTTTTAAAAATCAAGGATTTCCTATAAAATCTGGATTCTGCCTCTTCTTGAAAAATCAGCTGACCTGGAGACATTGGAGAAGGGCCATCTGTACCCCAATGTTTATAGCAGCAATGGCCACAGTCGCCAAACTATGGAAAGAACCAAGATGCCCTTCAACGGACGAATGGATAAGGAAGATGTGGTCCATATACACTATGGAGTATTATGCCTCCATCAGAAAGGATGAATACCCAACTTTTGTAGCAACATGGACGGGACTGGAAGAGATTATGCTGAGTGAAATAAGTCAAACAGAGAGAGTCAATTATCATATGGTTTCACTCCTTTGTGGAGCATAACAAATAGCATGGAGGACAAGGGGCGTTAGAGAGGAGTAGGGAATTTGGGTAAATTGGAAGGGGAGGTGAACCCTGAGAGACTATGGACTCTGAAAAACAATCTGAGGGGTTTGAAGTGGCGGGGGGGTGGGAGGTTGGGGTACCAGGTGGTGGGTATTATAGAGGGCACGGCTTGCATGGAGCACTGGGTGTGGTGAAAAAATAATGAATAATGTTTTTCTGAAAATAAATAAATTGAAAAAAAAAATAAAAATAAAAAAATAAAAATAAAAGACAATAAAAAAATAAAAATAAAAAATCAAGGATTTCCTATAAAATCTGGATTCTGCCTCTTCTTGAAAAATCAGCTGACCTGGAGACATTGGACTCTCATTCTTGGCCAGCAGCAATCAGCTGGGGAAGGTGAACAGCTAATACTTGCCAAGTGCTCCTTGTGCTTAGTGCTGTACACAGATACCTCTGGTATTCCTCAAAGCCCTCCTCTGCAGTCATTTTCTAAATGTCCCTGTTCCACATGAGGCAGGGGATGCACAGCAGAATTAAGTGATGCTCCCAGAGCCACAGAGCTAGTGGCATTCCTCTCCAGGATGTCCTGTGTTAGCTGATTTTCATCACCGTGGTTGTCTCCTGTTCCCGCCCCTGGAATCACTCGGGGCAAGTCTATGCACTTTCCATGTGCCATCCTCTCTCGTATCTTCTAGAAGCTATAATTTCTCAAGATTGCCTTTTCCCCAGGAAGTCTAAATTCTGAAGGATTTTTCGAAAGCTAGGATGAAGAATTTGCACAAAGTTTAGCTGCTTATGGGAATCTGATTTTAGGTGCAGAGTTGTTCATGTCCGCCAAATATTTTTAAAAAGATTTTATTTATTTGTTATTTGAGAGAGAGAGAGAGGGAACACAAGAGGAGAGAGGTCAGCAGGAGAAGGAGACCCATCAAGCAGGGAGCCTGATGGGGGACTGGATCCTGGGATTCCAGGATCATGACCTGAGCCAAAGGCAGTCACCTGGTGTGTTGGGGAGAATACTAGGAACTGTAAGACAATAAAAACATCCTCCTCAATATTTTCTTTCTTTCTTTCTTTCTTTTTTTTTTAAACATTTTATTTATTTGACAGAGAGAGAGATATCAAAAGTAGGCAGAGAGGCAGGCAGAGAGAGAGGAGGAAGCGGGCTCTCTGAGGAGCAGAGACCCCGATTCAGGGCTCGATCCCAGGACCCTGGGATCATGGCCTGAGCCGAAGGCAGAGGCTTTAACCCACTGAGCCACCCAGGCGCCCTCTCCTCAATATTTTCTTTAAAATTCCACATTGACTAGTGTTTGGTTCAGGAGCCTTAAATGGAAACATCAAAAAATCCATTCTGTTTGTGTAGGACTTTGCACCTTGCAGGCCCATGTCCCATTCTCTAGAATTCTCTGCTGCTTACTGGGCAAGATGGGTAACACTGATGATCTGGCTCACCTTTTGTCTCGAAGTGGATTTGACTGCTTGTTCTCCTTTTCCCTCTCCGAACAATGGGGATGGCCTGTGAGGACGAGAGAGAGGGTGACTGAAAGTGCCTGGCACAGTCCTTCCATGTCACGTGGAAGTCTGTGGGGCAGCAGCTCCCCATTGCTGTTACATCCTTTCCTCAGAACCATATTAGATGTCATGCGGAATGCTGACAGAGGGACACCCAGAGGCCAGACCCGCCCCGCCCTTAGAGGAGCTGTTATATGAAAGGTCATGTAACACCTCATGTGAATCTGATAACCTCACATTGAGGGTGTCTGTGTCTGAGCTTCTCCTCTGTTCCAGCTTCCCTGGGTCCCACCTGGCTGCCTGTGCTGATCTCAGTTCCTTCCCTAGATTGCAGTCTGGCCTTCACTTCTCTCCTCCGGGACTGGTGGCAGATTCCGTGACTGCCCCACCTGGAACAGGATCAAGGGAAACAGGGCTGTGGCAGGTGGAATGGACTGCGGCAGCCTCCCACCTACAGGAGAAACTGGCCAGGAGCACCTCTGGAAGGGAGAGTGCTCCCACTACATGCTCTCCCTCAGTGGGGGGCACCTGCTCCTTCCCAGAATAGCTTGCTTCTCTTTGAATCCTTTGGTTAAAAATTTCTATAGATTAGGAATTTAGGGTGACCCCAAGGTCTTATCTGTGGGACTGTGGAGTGTCATTTGAAGCAGACAATCGTGCCATTGTGCAGAAGGTGAGGTCCTGGTTTGGGAACGGGGGATCTGCAGGTGCTTGAGCCCAGGGCATAGAGCTGTCGTATGAGTTACCAGTGTGACTAAATTTTGCACTTTGTAGTTTCTAATGGGGTTAGCTGATAGCATTCTCAAGCTGTGATTCAATAACATCTGAAACAGTTATGGTGATTCAGGGGCATCTGGGTGGTTCAGTCGGGGTTGAATGTCTTGACTTCTGATTTTGGCTCAGGTCATGATCTCTGAGTTATGGGATTGAGCTCTGCATTGGGGTCTTTGCTCAGTGGGGAGTCTGCATGTTTCTCTCTCTCTGCTTCTCCCTGTGCTTGCTCTCCCTCCCTCTCTCTCAAATAAAAAAATTAGATCTCCAAAGAAAAAGAGTTATATTGATTCAAATGTATAAAGACCTTCCCTATACATGACCTGACTTACCTATCTGCAGCCCTATGAAGTAGCTGGGTCAGATGGCAAGTGTGATCACTCCATGGATAATTACAGTTAAAGATGCACAAGTCTGGGAAGTATGCTTGTGGACTTATGGGTAGCAACCTACACAAATCTCACTGCTCTGGGGCACAGGGACAATACCTGGGGTCCGGGGCAGCATGGACGGTTCTCAAATCCTCTAGGCTGGAACACTGTCCCTAGTATTGGAGGGATTTTATGGTCCCCACCAAAGTGAATGCCCAACACTCCTGATTACAGGCAATCCACAGGGAATTTGTCCCTGTTCTGCAGATGACAAACAAATCACCTACCCCAGGGGCTAAAGTGGAAAGAAAGAGGATTGCATTCATATTGTAGGTCAGAGACGTAAGAGCTTTTCCTGTTGGGAATCTTCCAGGTTAGCTCAAGACCCAGCTGGAGTGTGGGCCTCCACAGATGCACATTCCCTGAAGAGGGCTAGCCATGTCCTTCCTCAGAACTCTCTGGCCTCTTTTACCTTCGTCAGAGGACTGAGAGTTGACAGATCTAGGTTGTAATTTGGAGCAGACCCATCTTATCCTTTGATTATTCTGAATATATATTTGGGGGATTGGTTAGAATGGCACAAGATGTTGGAGAACCATCTGTGATGTGACAGAGTGGAAAATGCCAGAAAACAGAGTTTGGGTAGTAGGCTGTATCATGCTGCATCTGAGTGTTTGGGGATTAAGGTTCCTAATCTCCATGTTGTCGTTGGGGTGGTGGGATGGTTGGATGCCGGGTATGATATTGACCGTCATCATGATCTGTGATTGTGCTGAGGGAGTTACCAGGGTTTGTCCTGGAGCAGAGCCTGGAACTCTTGTGTCCCACATCTCTCCAGCCTCACCTGTACCAGTTGTAAAATGATGTTGCTGGTCTAATTGCCAACATTCCTTCTCTGGTTATATGATTTATTCAGTCAGTATTTATTGGACACTTGCTGTATGATAGGGAGAGCTCCAGTTCTACAGGAGAGAGAAATGGGATGGAGTAGGCCCGCATTCACACTGATTTCACTCTAGTTGGAGAGAGAGCACAGCTTCCCAGGCATAAATTGTTGGAATAAAATCAACACTTGCCTTATGTCATGTCTCTGCCTACAATTTCTGGAAACCGCACTTTCTATCAGGTTCTGAAAGGTATTAAATGACATGTTGTATCGAATGTATGAACCGATGTATGTGAACATCAGTTATGGGAAGTCTGGATTGTGCTCTTGTCACTTGGCTCAAAAGTCAAGCAGAGAGAGTCAATTATCATATGGTCTCACTTATTTGTGGAGCATAACAAATAGCATGGAGGACAAGGGCTGTTAGAGAGGAGAAGGGAGTTGGGGTAAATTGGAAGGGGAGGTGAATCATGAGAGACTATGGACTCTGAAAAACAATCTGAGGGGTTTGAAGTGGCGGGGGGGTGGGAGGTTGGGGTACCAGGTGGTGGATATTATAGAGGGCACGGATTGCATGGAGCACTGGGTGTGGTGAAAAAATAATGAATACTGTTATGCTGAAAATAAATAAATTGGGAAAAAATGAAAAAAAAAGTGATTTATCTGTCTATGTACAAAGAAAAAGCACAAATGATCTGCATCCTTCTTGGCAAATACATTAAAAAAAAAAGACAGGGATATTCCAAAATATCATTTGTATCTCATATTGAAAAATTATAATGAGCCCAACCCAGTAGTTTTTGACTGACAACATGAGATGCCTAACGTTTTGGGCAAATAGAAGATGGCCTGTTCTGAAAATGAGTTTGGCAAGACCCCAATGACCTCTTCGAGGCTCACACGAAAAGTCGGTCTAGATAATGATTTTAGGGGTCAGAGTTCAACAGTTAGACAACACCAACTTTCACTGACAAAAGGTAAATACAACAGAAGGTCAGCAGCCAAAACAAAGTCATCTGCCGAAGGCCGGTTGACATTGTGAGGCAAAGTCCATGGGAAGCTTAGCTTCTGCCCACAAGCATATGGGAGACAAGATACTACAGGCAGGACAGTGACTTGCAATCCCCTGGGAAAGGCTTCAGCTCCTAAGAGATGATACCAGGCTCTCCTGGAAGACTCCATTGTTGGCATGGCCTTGGAGTAGACACTTAAAGCACAAGTTGGAGGGAATTGATTTCGTGAACCTGGAAGACATCTCATTGCAATGGCAATGACACTGAGTGGTCCCTGCTCCCCTGGGGAGAGGGATGAGCCTCTCTTTCGACATTCTCTGCAAGTTGTTTCATCTGCCTGTGAAGAGTTGGCCCCTAGTGGCTCATTAGTGCTACATGGAAGTTGCCTATGAGGAAGGGGGATGGTGTCTGTTGGGACACCCAGCTGCAGAGAGCAGGCCCTGGAGGGTGAACTCCCAGACACAGTCCTGATTTCCTGGTTGCTCCCAGGGAGGACTCTGCCAGCCTGGCCCTGCATCTGTTTCCATCGGGGAGAGGTCCCTAGAGGCCCCCAGTGATGCTGAGTTTTAATTTATGATCCGTTCATGTCCTGTGAGTGCTTCATGTGCAGGAAAACACAACCAGAAATGAGTCACCAGTTCTCACCATGGAGCCTGTAGCAAATCTCAACACGCCTGTTTGTTTCTTTAGTTCAGCTCATTATAAGTTATCATTATCCATAGGAGCCCAGAACCTCCATCTTTGTATCTGCTTCTGTGCCCAATTCGGGATACCTTGATTTTTTTTTTTTGCTTCCCCTCCCCCCAATTTCTTTTATTGTGGTAAAATACACATGACCTGAAATTTACATCTTGACCATTTTGAAGTATACATTTCAGTGGAATTAAATATATTAAATATGTTCACTGTGTTGTGCAGCCGTCCCCACCATCATCTCCACAATGCTTTTCATCTTGTATCATTGAAATTCCAACCATTAAACACTAACTCTGCATTTTCCCTCCCCCAGCCCATTTCACTTTCATCTCTATGATTTTGATTTCTTGAAGTCTTTCATAAAACTGAAATCATACAGTGTTTGTTTTCTTGTGACTGGTTTATTAGCATAAGATCCTCAATGTTCATCCATGTTGTAGCATGCTGCAGAATTTTCTTCCGTAAGTCTGAATAATATTCCATTGTATATGTATGTGCATAATTTTGCTTATGTATTCATCCTTTGATGGACACTTGCATTGCTTCCATTATTTAGCTGTTCTGAATGATGTTGTTGCTGTGAACCCAGGTGTACAAATATCTCTCTGAGTCCTTGTTTTCAAATCTTTTGGGTAAACACCCAGAAACAGAATTGCTGAATCATATGGTAGTTCTGTTTTTAGTTCTGTACAGTGGCTGCACCATTTTACCTTCCCACCAATGGTACCCAAGTGTTGCAATATTTCCATACTCTTGCCAATGCTTATATATTTTTTAAGATTTTGTTTATTCATTTGACAGAGAGAGATAATGAGAGCAGGAACACAAGCAGGGGAAGTGGGAGAGGGAGAAGCAGGTTCCCCACTGAGCAGGGAGCCAAGGCAATTCAGGGCTTGATCCCAGGACCCTGGGATCATGACCTGAGCTGAAGGCAGATGCCCAACCAACTGAGCCACCCAGGTGCCCCTATGCTATTGTTTTCTGTGTGTTTGTTTCTGTTTTGTTTTGTTATTTTGGATAGTAGCCATCCTAACTGGTATAAAGTGGTATCTTATGGGTTTTTCCCCCCCTAATGATTAGGGATGTTGAACCTCTTTTCATGTGCTTATTAGCTATTTGTGTGCGCTCTTTGGAAAAATATCTTTTCAAGTCACCTGTCCATTTTTGAATGGGCTTGTTTGGGCTGGTTTCTCCCAGAGCTTGCAGAGGGCCAGTCAGGAGGGTCTGTGGTTCTTCCCTGCTCTGTAGTCCCTCAGAGTCAGTCCTCAACTCTTTGCACCTAACAGGAATTCAGACTGTCCCATTCTCCTCCTGGTCCTTTTTCATAGAAGCTCTGCTTCCTTCTCTGTAACCAGCATTAGAATAGCCTGTGAAGCCAATCATGAGGTTCTAGGGCAGCGCTCCCTAGTGCTGAACATCAGCAACCCTCCCATCCCCTGCTAAGCCTCTGGACTCCGTGCTGGGGTGCTGGGCGGCAGGAGGGGAGCCAGCTGCTGGGTGATGGCTGTTGTGGGCAGCCATATGTAAAGTCACATGCAGATGGCTTACCTCATTCCTTCCAGGTGGTGAAAGGATCTGATTATAATGGTGTTTATTGACTTGCATGGAATAGGCTAGGATCAGCCTGTGTTGCTAGCCCAGCTTCTGATGATAAAGGTGTGGTGTTGTGATGTAGAGTAGGAAATATATGTTTGGTCTTCCTCCCAGTTTCTAGCAAAGAGCTCTTAAAATACTTGGGATTTCCTGTGAGGAGGGAGCTATGAACAGACATTTCTGCAAAGAAGACATCCAGATGGCTAATAGACACATGAAAAAGTACTCAATATCACTCGGCATCAGGGAAATACAAATCAAAAGCCCAGTGAGATATCACCTCACACCAGTCAGAATGGCTAAAATTAACAAGTCAGGAAATGACAGGTGTTGGTGAGGATGCGGAGAAAGGGGAACCCTCCTACACTGTTGGTGGGAATGCAAGCTGGTGCAGCCACTCTGGAAAACAGCATGGAGGTTCCTCAAAGAGTTGTAAACAGAGCTATCTTATGACCCAGCAATCGCACTACTGGGTATTTACCCTAAAGATACAAATGTAGGGATCTGAAGGGGCATGTGTACCTAAATGTTTATAGCAGCAATGTCCACAATAGCCCAACTATGGAAAGAGCCTAAATGTCCATCAATAGATGAATGGATAAAGAAGAGGTGGTATATATACACAATGGAATACTATGCAGCCACCAAAAGAAATGAAATCTTGCCATTTTCAACGATGTGGATGGAACTAGAGGGTGTTATGATGAGGGAAATAAGTCAGTCAGAGAAAGAGAATTATCATATGATCTCACTGATAAGAGGAATTTGAGAAACAGGACAGAGGATCATAGGGGAAGGGAGGGAAATATGAAACAAGACAAAACCAGAGATGGAGACAAACCATAAGAGACTCTCAATCTCAGGAAACAAACTGAGGGATGCAGGAGGGGCAAGGGGTGAAGGGATGGGGTAACTGGGTGATGGACATTGGGGAGGGTATGTGTTGTAATGTGTTATATAAGACTGATGAATCACAGACCTGCACTCCTGAAGCAAATAATATATGTTAATTAATTGAATTTAAATTTTAAAAAATCCTTGGAATTTCCTGTGAGGAGGGAGCTATAAAGATGTCTTTTGTTATGTTAGTGAATGGCTTTGGGATTGTACCTGAGGGTGGGGTGAGGGTACCTTTGGAGCCTAACAAGTGATTAAAGGGTTGGAAATTTTAGCCTTACCCTCTCCCTCTAACTGATCTGGGGTTGGGGAGCAGAGTGCTGGAGATTGAGTCCAGTCACCAATGGCCAGTGAGTTAATCAAACATGCCTATGTCACGAAACCTCCCTAAAACCCCCAAAAGGCGGGGCTTGGAGACCTTCCAGGCCAGCAAACACGTGGAGGTATGGGGAGAGTGCAGGGAAGGTCCATGCCTTTTTCCCATACCTTGCCCCTACATCTGCCCACCCAAATAAAGAGGTAGACTGAGACAAGCTCCAGAAACCGAGTTTGTTCAAGAACAGCAGAGGGACTGCAATTCAGGAAATGCAAGCTGCAAGTGAGTCTGCTGAGCGTTTGGGTGGGCGGTATTTATGGACAAGGAGCACCAAGAAGGGGATACCCATCAGAGTCCCACCAGGGAGTCCACTGGCTTGAGGATGGGGAGAGAGTCTTGGCAGAGAGTCATTAGTCAAGGAGGTAAGTTTCAGTCTTTTGTAAATCAGGCATTTACAGCAAATCAGTGTCTCGGTTAAATTTTGTTATGGTGAGGGCACCTGTATGAGATTCTCCATTTCATACCTCCTTTTAGACTGAAATCCTTACACACCTGTCTTCCAGGGGCAGCACCTGAGTTCTATCCTATTACAATCAGCTGGTGATCTACTAAGTAAAATGTTCTCAGAGTTGTTCAAGCCGCTCTGGCAAATGAACAGAACCTGAGGAGGGCGTCCTCACAACCTCCAGTTTAAAGCTGATTAGTCAGAAGCATAGGGAGCAACCTGGATTTATCACTGGCGGCTCAAGGAGGAAGACTCTTGTAGGACGAGGTCCTTACCCTGGGGGTTCCGATGCTACCTCCGGGTAGGTGTCATAATTGAGTCAAATTGTAGAAACATTCAGCTGGTGTTGGATAAAACCCTCACATTGGCGTTGGGTAGTGAGTTGGAAAGGGGCAGGTGCATTTGGCTGTGGCTCGGCCCAGTTGCTAATCACCACTGCTGAGGTAAAAAACTTGCCAGTTATTTGCTGAGTAATTTTGACATGTTGGGGACATGTTCCTCAATCTTTTCTTTTTTTCCTTTTTTTAAAGGATTTATTTATTTGAGAGAGAGAGTGTGTGTGTGTCTGTGTGTGTGCAGGGGGAAGGGCAGAGGGAGAGAATTTCAAGCCAGCTCTCCACTGAGCATAGATTCCTGACATGGGGCTTGATCACAAGACACTGAGATCTTGACTTGAGCTGGGATCAAGAGTGGTACACTCAAGCAGCTGAGCTACCTAGGTGCCCCTCCTCAATATTCTGTCGTTAATTATAGTTTTAATTTGATATCTGTACCTGTTGATTTAATATACATATTAAATGTATATTTTAATACATGTATTTCTCTAATATTTAATATATTTAATCATTACTTAAAGATATTCAATAAAATCAATATTTTATCTATTATGTAATTTGTTATATAATAATTATTATTTTTAGTATTTTTATAAGTACTTATAGTCTTCATAGTTTATGTTTATATTTTAATGTAATTATATATAATTATTAATATACATCAATATATTAATAACGATCACATATTATATTAATAATATATCGATTAACAATATATTAATAATAATATTAATTTATATATTAATTATATAAAATCAATATAATTATTAATATATTAATTATATAGTGATACAATTATATATAATTATATTAATTCTATATAATTATATATTAATATAAAATTATTATATTATATTATATTTATTATATAGAATTAATATATTATTATTAATATATTAATATATTAATTATATATCATTATATCATTATATAATATATAAATACATAACTTATTTATTATTAAAAATGTTATAATAGGGGCACCTATTATAGGTGGCTCAGTGGGTTAAAGCCTCTGCCTTTGGCTCAGGTCATGATCCCAGGGTCTTGGGATTGAGCCCTGCATCAGGCTCTCTGCTCAGCAGGGAGCCTGCTTCCTCCTCTCTCTCTCTGCCTGCCTCTCTGCCTACTTGTGATCTCTGTCTGTCAAATAAATAAATAAATAATCTTTTAAAAAAGTTATAATAAATTATTATAAATATATTTATATATAAATTATATGATATATATTTATAAGTTATATTATGTAACAAATTATTAATAGTAATAAATCAATACAAATCAGTTAATAATAAATAAATGTTATAAATATATTATAATTGACTTATAATAATAAACACATAAAATAAATATTAATTATATGTATATATATAGTTCTCCTAATATTTATTGGAAAGCAGCATAGCTGAATGGTGAAGGCTATGCATTCTAACCCCATCTTGCTTGGTTCAACTTCTGCCTTTTGCACTTGTTCTGTAAATTACACTGTGTACCTCTTCATTACTGAACTTCCATGCCTCCGTATACTTGTCTGTAATGTGGAGATAATAATACTGCCCACTAGGAGTAGTTGCAAGGATTAAGGGTTTTATGTACACACAGGAACTTAGAACTATGTCTGGTGTGCGAATCCTCTGCAAGTGTTTGTTGTTTATGTCTACAGCATCCCCTCTCCAGGTACAATCTATGTGGCTAGAATTTTTAGCATTTTCATTATCTTACCGAACTAGGATGGCAGCATAACAGAGGGGAGGGAGAAACATGGGACTTCAGGCTCCTAGTCTCCTAGAACAGAAGGTGGGGGAGAAATGAGGAAAAAGAGATCTGGCACCTAGGGCTAAGAGAGGCTTACGAGTCAAACCAACATGGTAAGGATTCTGGAACAAAATTAGAGCCTGTGATCTAAGACAGTTCAAAACTTCTGGTAGGTTGATTACTCATTTTCTGGTCCAGGTGCCATTCTGAGGTATGGAAAAGGCAGAGGGAGCTTTCACATTTGACCTTGAACGAGTTCAAGAGCAAGTATCCCCAAAACGCGTCACTGTGGCATATGGACTATTTTGAGCTGAAGACAGTTGAGACCCTGTGTGGCTAAGAGAAAGTTTTGCCCCTCTCTTAACTACTTAGAAGAATCTAAATGGGGTCCTTTGCAGAATTAGAGTAATTACAGGAGATAAATTTTATCTGAAGGAATTATCTCTATGACAGGGCACATATCTAATTACCAGACATTTGCTCTTCTTATTGCCCTGTGAATTGCTCTCCTCTCCTTTGAAGCGCCAGGCCCCTGTCCCGTTCTTAGGCCAGGATGGTGTATATACCTCATTTTAGCTTTTCTGCTTTGGAATTTCTCATGTATGTGGGGTTCCCATACATAGGAAATTAAATTTTATTTTCTCCTGTTAATCTGTCTCATGCCAATTTATTTTTTATTTTTTAATCTAAATTCAATTAGCCAATATATAGTACATCATTAGTGTCAGATATAGTGTTCAACAGTTTATCAGTTGTGTATAACACCCAGCGCTCATTACATCAGATGCCCTCCTTAATGCTCATCACCCACTTACCCATCCTCCACCCCCCTCCCCTCCAGCAACCCTGTTTGTTTCTTTTTTTTTTAAAGATTTTATTTATTTATTTAAGAGAGAGACAATGAGAGAGAACATGAGCGAGGAGAAAGTCAGAGGGAGAAGCAGACTCCTCATGGAGCTGGGAGCCTGATATGGGACTTGATCCCGGGACTCCAGGATCATGACCTGAGCCGAAGGCAGTCGTCCAACCAACTGAGCCACCCAGGCACCCCCTGTTTTTTTCTTATAGTTAAGAATCTCTCATGGTTTTTCTCTCCTCTCTGATGACTTCCCATTCAGTTTTCCCTCCCTTCCTCTATGATCCTATGTGCTGTTTCCTATATTCCACATATGAGTGAAACTATATGATAGTTGTCTTTCTCCAAATGACTTATTTCACTCAGCATAATCCCCTCCAGTTCCATGCACGTTGATGCAAAAGTTAAGTATTCATCCTTTCTAATGGCTGAGTAATATTCCATTGTATATATGGACCACATCTTCTTTATCCATTCATCAGTTTATAGATATCCTGGCTCTTTCCACAGTTTGCCTGTTGTGGACATTGCTGCTATGAACATTGTGGTGTAGGTGTTCTTTCAGATCACTATGTATATATCTCTTGGGTAAATACATAGTAGTGCAATTGCTGGGTCATAGAGTATCTCTATTTTTAATGTCTTGAAGAACCTCCATACTTTTTTCCAGAGTGACTGCACCAGCTTGCATTCCCACCAACAGTGTAGGAGGGTTCCCCTTTCTCTGCATCCTCGCCAACATCTGTCATTTCCTGACTTGTTAATTTTAGCCATTCTGACTGCTGTGAGGTGGTATCTCATTGTGGTTTTGATTTGTATTTCTCCGATGCCAAATGATGTTGAGCACCTTTTTTGGGTGTGTTGGCCATTTGTACGTCTTTGGAGAAATGTCTGTTCATGTCTTCTGCCCATTTTTTGACTGGATTATTTGTTTTTTGAGTGTTGAGTTTGAGAAGTTCTTTATAGATCTTGGATACTAGCCCTTTATCTGATAGGTCATTTGAAAATATCTTCTCCCATTCCATAGGTTGCCTTTTAGTTTTGTTGACTATCTCTTGCTGTGCAGAAACTTTTTATTTTGATGAAGTCCCAATAGTTCATTTTTGCTTTTGTTCCCTTGCCTTTGGAGATGTGCCTAGCAAGAAGTTGTTGTGGCTGAGGCCCAGCAATTCTTTTCTTACATCTCAGGTTGAATTCATAGGTGTTTGGAATGCTTTGATAGTTATCTAGCTAAATTCAGGGCACCAGATGAAACAAGGTCCTCTATTCTTCTGCCATCTTGCTCCTGTCTCATGCCAATTTAATTCTTAAGACAGCCACAAGAACATTTTGAAAGATAGAGGAAAACTTTTCCTCCCCAACAACCTTGATTTGAAAGCACGAATAGAAAACCAGGACAAATAGAAGATTTTACATGCCTGTGCTTCTACCCCCACCCCATTCTCCTCCTCTCTCTTCTCTGTCAACATCCTGTTTCTCCATTCCCATCTTCCATATATCTATCTATTATTAGGTTCCTGGAATCCCTATTTCAATGAGGACTCAGTCATTCAGCAAAAAATTTGTTTCCATTTTTTTCCGTGTTATGGACATACGCAAGACTGTGATTAATCTATTATGTGCTCCCAGATTTCCACAAAGAAAAAAAGTGAAAAAGGGGGGCAGTAATTTCAGTTGGGTTGAGGTAGATTAAAAGTCTTATTTCAGTAGGGTTGAAAAAATGATAAGAGATCAGGTTATAGAGAAAGATAGTGGAAATGATGATTTCTAAAAGTTTGGGTCTTCAGAGAATGAGAGCAGGGGCTCCTGGGTAAATTAGTCAGTTAACTGTCTGCCTTCTGCTCAGATCATAATCCCAGGTCCCTGGGATAGAGGCCTACATTGGGCTCCCTTCTCAGTGGGGAGTCTGCTTCTCCCTGTGTCCCTCCCTGTGCTTGAGCTCTCTCTCTCTCTAGCAAAAATTAATAATAAAAAAACTTAAAAAAAGAGACTGAGAGCAAATATGATAGCAAAGAGAATCTTATTATTTTCAAGATGGGAGAGATGTATCCACGTTTATAATAGTGAAATAATACTGAAGGGAGGAGGGGAGTGAGGAGGAAGAAGGAAAGTTATGGCTGGTGCAGCCGGATCAGTGGGATATTGGGGTAAAATGAGATGCAAAGTGTCCAGAAAGGAACAGTGGTGCTTCTGTCCTCAAACAGGCAAGATATTATTTGAGAGCACAGCCAGGGAAGTCTGTGTGGATATGGAGGAATTCTTTCTACCAGCCTGCATTTTCTTTTCTTTTTTTTTTAAAGGTTTTATTTATTTGTCAGAGAGAGAGAGAGAGAGAGAGAACAAACAGGCAGAGGCAGAGAGAGAAGCAGGCTCCCTGCTGAGCAAGCCACCTGATGTGGGGTTTGATCCCAGAACCCTGGGATCATGACCTGAGCTGAAGGCAGCAGCTTAACCCACTGAGCCACCCAGGCATCCCCAGCCTGCTCGTTCTTAATGAAGCAAGGGGAAAGTGATGCGCTAAGAGGGTGGGGATGCAGAAGGTACAGGGTCTAAAAAAGGTAATGAAGGTTTCCAAAAAAATACCACTAAAGGAAGCGAAGCTTACCATGTGTCTGTGAAAGGCAGTTATGAGGGCTGGGCTGATGCTATGGAACTTGCATTTTGACAGTGTGGTGAATTGCTCCAGCAGCAATGAGCTTCTCAACATGATTGAATGAATGGAGGAGGAATACAGATGTCATCTAGAATCTGGACAAGATTTAACAGGGACATTTTTGGAAGTTAGTGGGTAATACTTCAGTTTTCTTCTCTGAGAGATGACCAATATAAACAGGAAGCAATAAAAAAAATAAACAGGGAGGAATAACTAGATGGATGGCTTTTCTTTTTGTCAGTACTCCTCTAATCCATACTCCTCTGCAATCACCTATGGCTCCATGATTGAATTAGTCTGTGCATTCATCAGCTGATATTTGTTTCTTTTCACTTGAGTGTCCTGCTTTTAATTGCTTCCATCTCTTGTAACAAGCCTGTGGTATGTTTGGGGGTGTAAGGGAGGAAGAAGCAGTCTTTAGACCTAAGTCATATGCTCTATCCCAGTAGAAACTAGAGAGTTTCTTCATTATAGTTGGGAGTACAAATCTTCTGCACGGTAAAATGCTATTTTACTTCCCTTTGTCATTGTTCCTTCCTTGTATGTTATCTAGACCTTGAACTCTCCTCTCTTTACTCCACAGTCTTTACTCAGAAACTCTGTTGTGAGGCTGTATATAATCACTGCATTGAAGGGTGTTTCCATTTAAAACATTCCTTCTTTCATTCCTTCAGACCTATTTACCAAGCATGGATGACATGCCAGCCTCTCACTGCATGCCAGATGCACAACAATGGGTGGAAGAAGTATGTTTTCTACTCACATATCCATAGGGGTTCATAGGTAAGATAACACGTGTTCCTGGGTGGAGGTGATCGAGGATCTGAGTGAGAATTCTACTTGCGGGTGAGTCTTAGGGGGCTGCCTCTGATGGTTCATCCATCAATGTCTGGGCCAGTTACATCAGAAAGCACACCATCAGAAGCACAGATGAAGGTGTGTCCCAGTTCAGACAATAAGATTCCATCATCAGAAGAGACTCCAGAATATGAGTCTACTTAATTATGGCATATGGGTCCACTTAATTCTTAGAAGTCAGGGGTCATCACTACACTGCAAGGATCAACAGGTGAGCAGCAGGGGGAATAACCTGTTATTTCTTATCACCGTGAACTAGACACTAACTCTTTTGAGAGTCTTACAAATATTAGCTAATTTCTTTTTTTAATTAAAAATTTTTAAGATTTTATTTATTTATTTGACAGAGAGAGATCGCAGGTAGGCAGAGAGAGAGAGGAGGAAGCAGGCTCCCTGCGGAGCAGAGAGCCAGATGTGAGGCTTGATCCCAGGACCCTGGGATCATGACCTGAGCCGAAGGCAGAGGCTTTAACCCACTGAGCCACCCAGGTGCCCCTAATTTTTTTTATAAACATATGATGTACTTTTATCCCCAAGGGTACAGGTCTGTGAATCGCCAGGTTTACACACTTCACAACACTCACCATAGCACATACCCTCCCCAATGTCCATAACCCCACCCATCCTGACCCCCCCTCCCCCCAGCAACCCTCAGTTTGTTTTGTGAGATTAAGAGTCACTTAAGTTTTGTCTCCCTCCTGATCCCATCTTGTTTCATTTATTCTTCTCCTATCCCCCTAACTCCCCACATTGCATCTCCACTTCCTCATATCAGGGAGATCATATGATAGTTGTCTTTCTCTGATTGACTTATTTCGCTAAGCATGATACCCTCTAGTTCTATCCACATCATCACAAATGGCAAGATTTCATTTCTTTTGATGGCTGCATAGTATTCCATTGTATATATATACCACATCTTCTTTATCCATTCATCTATTGATGGACATCTAGGTTCTTTCCATAGTTTGGCTATTGTGGACATTGCTGCTGTAAACATTCTGGCGCACATGCCCCTTCAGATCACTACGTTTGTATCTTTAGGGTAAACACCCAGTAGTGCAATTGCTGGGTCGTAGGGTAGTTCTATTTTCAACTTTTTGAGGAACAACCATGCTGTTTTCCAGAGTGGTTGCACCAGCTTGCATTCCCACCAACAGTGTAGGAGGGTTCCCCTTTCTCCGCCTCCTCACCAACACCTGTCATTTCCTGACTTGTTAATTTTAGCCATTCTGACTGGTGCGAGGTGGTATCTCATTGTGGTTTTGATTTGTATTTCCCTGATGCCAACTGATGTGGAGCACTTTTTCATGTGTCTGTTGGCCATCTGGATGTCGTCTTTGCAGAAATGTCTGTTCATGTCCTCTGCCCATTTCTTGATTGGATTATTTGTTCTTTGGGTGTTGAGTTAGCAAAGTTCTTTATAGATTTTGGACACTAGCCCTTTATCTGATATGTCATTTGCAAATATCTTCTCCCATTCTGTCAGTTGTCTTTTGGTTTTGTTAACTGTTTCCTTTGCTGTGCAAAAGCTTTTGATCTTGATGAAATCCCAATGATTCATTTTTGCCCTTGCTTCCCTTGCCTTTGGCGATGTTCCTAACAAGAAGTTGCTGCAGTTGAGGTCAAAGAGTTTGCTGCCTGTGTTCTCCTCAGGGATTTTGATGGATTGCTTTCTCACATTGAGGTCCTTCATCCATTTTGAGTCTATTTTTGTGTGTGGTATAAAGAAATGGTCCAATTTCATTTTTCTGCATGTGGCCGTCCAATTTTCCCAGCACCATTTATTGAAGAGGCTATCTTTTTTCCATTGGACATTCTTTCCTGCTTTGTTGAAGATTAGTTGACCATAGAGTTGAGGGACTATTTCTGGGCTCTCTATTCTGTTCCATTGATCTATGTGTCTGTTTTTTGTGCCAGTACCATGCTGTCTTGATGATGACAGCTTTGTAATAGAGCTTGAAGTCCGGAATTGTGATGCCACCAACTTTGGCTTTCTTTTTCAATATTCCTTTGGCTATTCGAGGTCTTTTCTGGTTCCATATAAATTTTAAGATTATTTGTTCCATTTCTTTGAAAAATATGGATGGTACTTTGATAGGAATTGCATTAAATGTGTAGATTGCTTTAGGTAGAATAGACATTTTCACAATATTTGTTCTTCCAATCCAGCAGCATGGAACATTTTTCCATTTCTTTGTGTCCTCCTCAATTTCTTTCATGAGTACTTTATAGTTTTCTGAGTATAGATTCTTTGCCTCTTTGGTTAGGTTTATTCCTAGGTATCTTATGGTTTTGGGTGCAATTATAAATGGGATTGACTCCCTAATGTCTCTTTCTTCTGTCTTGTTGTTGGTGTAGAGAAATGCAACTGATTTCTGTGCATTGATTTTATATCTGGACACTTTACTAAATTCCTGTACAAGTTCTAGCGGTTTTGGAGTGGAGTCTTTTGGGTTTTCCACATATAGTATCATATCATCTATGAAGAGTGATAGTTTGACTTCTTCTTTGCCAATTTGGATGCCTTTAATTTCTTTTTGTTGTCTGATTGCTGAGGCTAGGACTTCTAGTACTATGTTGAATAGCAGTGGTGATAATGGACACCCCTGATGTGTTCCTGCCCTAGTGGAAAAGCTTTCAGTTTTTTCCCATTGAGAAGGATATTGCAGTGGGTTTTTTGTAGATGGCTTTGATAATATTGAGGTATGTGCCCTCTATCCCTACACTTTGAAGAGTTTTAATCAGGAAGGGATGCTGTACTTTGTCAAATGCTTTTTCAGCATCTATTGAGAGGATCATATGGTTCTTGTTCTTTCTTTTATTAGTCTATTGTATCACATTGATTGATTTGTGGATGTTGAACCAACTTGCAGCCCTGGAATAAATCCCACTTGGTCGTGGTGAATAATCCTTTTAATGTACTGTTGAATCCGATTGGCTAGTATTTTGGTGAGAATTTTCACATCTGTGTTCATTAAGGATATTGGTCTGTAATTCTCTTTTTTGATGGGACACTTGTCTGGTTTCGGGATCAAGGTGATGCTGACCTCATAAAATGGGTTTGGAAGTTTTCCTTCCATTTCTGTTTTTTGGAACAGTTTCAGGAGAATAGGAATCAGTTCTTTAAATGTTTGGTAGAATTCCCCTGGGAAGCTGTCTGGCCCTGCACTTTTGTTTGTTTGGAGGTTTTTGATGACTGTTTCAATCTCCTTACTGGTTATGGGTCTGTTCAGGTTTTCTATTTCTTCCTGGTTCAGTTGTGGTAGTTTATGTGTCTCTAGGAATGCATCCATTTCTTCCAGATTGTCAAATTTGTTTGCATAGAGTTGCTCATAGTATGTTCTTATAATTGTTTATATTTCTTTGGTGTTAGTTGTGATCTCTCCTCTTTCATTCATGATTTTATTTATTTGGGTCCTTTCTCTTTTCTTTTTGATAAGTTGGGCCAGGGGTTTGTCAATCTTATTAATTCTTTCAAAGAACCAGCTCCTAGTTTTGTTGATTTGTTCTATTGTTTTTTTGGTTTCTATTTCATTAATTTATGCTCTTATCTTTATGATTTCTCTTCTCCTGCTGGGTTTAGGCTTTCTTTGTTGTTCTTTCTCCAGCTCCTTTAGGTGTAGGGTTAGGTTGTGTATTTGAGACCTTTCTTATTTCTTGAGAAAGCTTTGTACCGCTATATATTTTCCTCTCAGGACTGCCTTTGTTGTGTTCCACAGATTTTGAACCGTTGTGTTTTCATTATCATTTGTTTCCATGAATTTTTTCAATTTTTCTTTAATTTCCTGGTTGACCCATTCATTCTTTAGAAGGATGCTGTTTAGTCTCCATGTATTTGGGTTCTTTCCAAATTTCCTCTTGTGATTGAGTTCTAGCTTCAGAGCACTGTGGTCTGAAAATATGCGGGGAATGATCCCAGTCTTTTGATACTGGTTGAGACTTTTGGTTGATTTATGACCCAGGATGTGATCTGTTCTGGAGAATGTTCCATGTGCATTAGAGAAGAATGTGTATTCTGTTGCTTTGGGACGAAATGTTCTGAATATATCTGTGATGTCCATCTGATCCAGTGTGTCATTTAAGGCCTTTATTTCCTTGTTGATCTTTTGTTTGGATGATCTGTACATTTCAGTGAGGGGAATGTTAAAGTCCCCTACTATTATTGTATTATTGTTGATGTGTTTCTTTGATTTTGTTATTAATTGGTTTATATAGTTGGCTGCTCCCATGTTAGGGGCATAGATATCTAAAATTGTTAGATCTTCTTGTTGGACAGACCCTTTGAGTATGATATAGTGTCCTTCCTCATCTCTTATTATAGTCTTTGGCTTAAAATCTAATTGATCTGATATAAGGATTGCCACCCCAGCTTTCTTCTGATGTCCGTTAGCATGGTAAATTGTTCTCCACCCCCTCGCTTTAAATCTGGAGGTGTCTTCAGGTCTAAAATGAGTTTCTTGTAGGCAACATATTGATGGGTTTTGTTTTTTTATCCATTCTGATACCCCGTGTCTTTTGATTAGGGCATTTAGCCCATTAACATTTAGGGTAACTATCGAGAGATATGAATTTAGTGCCATTGTATTGCCTGTAAGGTGACTGTTACTGTATATTGTCTCTGTTTCTTTCTGATCTACTACTTTTAGGGTCTCTCTTTGTTTAAAGCACCCCTTTCAATATTTCCTGTAGAGCTGGTTTGGTGTTTGCAAATTCTTTCAGTTTTTGTTTGTCCTGGAAGCTTTTTATCTCTCCTATTTTCAATGATAGCCTAGCTTCAATGATAGTATTCTTGGTTGCATGTTTTTCTTATTTAGTGCTCTGAGTATATTATGGCAGCTTTTTCTGGCCTGCCAGGTCTCTGTGGATAAGTCTTCTGCCAATCTAATATTTTTACCATTGTATGTTACAGACTTCTTTTTCCAGGCTGCTTTCAGGATTTTCTCTTTGTCGCTAAGACTTGTAAATTTTACTTTTAGGTGATGGGATGTGGACCTATTCTTGTTGATTTTGAAGGGGGGGGGTTTCTCTGTACCTCCTGGATTTTGATGCTTGTTCCCTTTGCCATATTAGGGAAATTCTCTACAATAATTCTCTCCAATATACCTTCTGCTCCCCTCTTTCTTCTTCTTCTGGAATCCCAGTTATTCTAATGTTGTTTCATCTTATGGTGTCACTTACCTCTCAAATTCTCCCCTTGTGGTCCAGTAGCTGTTTGTCCCTCTTTTGCTCAGCTTCTTTATTCTCTGTCATTTGGTCTTCTATGTCACTAATTCTTTCTTCTTCCTCGTTTATCCTAGCAGTAAGAGCCTCCATTTTTTATTGCACCTCATTAATAGCTTTTTAAAATTTCAACTTGATTAGATTTTATTTCTTTTATTTCTCCAGAAAGGGCTTTTATCTCTCCAGAGAGGGTTTCTCTAATATCTTCCATGTCTTTTTCGAGCCTTGCTAGAACCTTGAGAATCGTCATTCTGAACTCTATATCTGACATATTATCAATGTCTGTATTGCTTAGGTCCCTAGCCTTTGGCACTGCCTCTTGTTCTTTTTTTTTTGTGGTGAATTTTTCCGCCTTGTCATTTTGTCCAGATAAGAGTATATGAAGGAGCAAATAAAATACTTAAAGGGTGGGGCGCCTGGGTGGCTCAGTGGGTTAAGCCTCTGCCTTCGGTTCAGGTCATGATCCCAGGATCCTGGGATCGAGCCCCACATCGGGCTCTCTGCTCAGTGGGCAGCCTGCTTCCTCCTCTCTCTCTGCATGCCTCTCTGTTTGTGATCTCACTCTCTCTCTCTCTCTGTATCAAATAAATAAATAAAATTTAAAAAAATACTTAAAGGGTGGTAAAGACCCCAGGATATGCACTTTAACCAAATCAGAAGAGAGCCCAAATTGTGGGAGGGAGAAAGGGGATAAAAAGAAGTTCAGAAAAAAAGATGTTAAAAAGAAAACAAATAAAGAAAAAATATAAAAAAGAAAAAAAATATATTAGATAAACTAGTTAAAAAAACCTTAAAAAAGAAAAGGGTAAAAGTTTAAAAAATTTAGCAGAAGAAAATAAAAAAAATTTTAAAAAATTAAATTAATGGCAAGACTAAAGAATCATGGGGAGAAAGCCACGAGTTCCATGCTTTGCTTTTTCCTCCACTGGAATTCTGCTGCTCTCCTTGGTAGGTGAACTTTGTCTTGGCTGGATTTCTTGTTGATCTTCTGGGGGAGGGGCCTGTTGTAGTGATTCTCAAGTGTCTTTGCCCAAGGCAGAATTGCACCGCCCTTACAAGGGGCTGGGCTAAGTCATCTGCTCAGGTTCGCTTTTGGGAGCTTTTGTCCCTTGAACGCTTTCCATAGAGTTCTGGAGGATGGGAATGAAAATGGTGGCCTCCCAGTCTCTGGACTGGAGGAGCTGAGCGCATGGGGCCCCACTCCTCAGTGCGCCCTCAGAGAAAAGAGCCCAATCACTCCCATCTCCCTGACCTCTGGCCGCGCTCCAAGCTCACCCAGCCTGTGACCAGTTCAAGGTAACCCTGAGCTGAGAGCTCACTCCTAGGCTCTGTCTCCGTAACTGGCTTCCTGGTCTAATACCTGTGAGCTCTGCGACACTCAGACACCCCTGATCCTTCTTCACCCTGTGGGACTTAGGGCCATGCTGGCGCCGTGTGGGCTTCACCCCGGTTTAGCCTCTGGAGCTATGTCCCTCAGTGGAGCAGACTTTTAAAAGTCCTAATTTTATGCTCTGTTGCTCCACCACTTGCTGGGAGCTGGCCCCTCCCCCCCGTGGTTGATCTTCCTGTTGCTTTGGATTCACTTCTTCGCAGGTCCTACCTTTCAGAGAGTGGTCAATTTTCTGTTTCTAGAATTGATGTTCTTCTTTTCTTCGATGTCCCATTGGATTTGTAGGTGTTTGCAATGGTTTGATAAGCTATCTAGGTGATCTCCTGGTACCTGATGTAGTCTCAGCCTGCTACTTCTCTGCCATCTTGACTCCTCCCCAATATTAGCTAATTTCATTCTCACCAAGTATTATTATTATTCCTATTTTACAGATGAGGAAACAGAGAGGCACACTGAAATTAGGAAACTTGATAAGGACAGACATGTGAGCCACACAGCAGCAGAATGCTTCAAACCCATGTTCTTAGCCACCACTGTCCTGCTTCTTTATTCCCTGCCTTGTACATTGTACCAGCATCTCTGACTCTCTGTAGATTATGGTTCCAGATGAGTGCACGAAGGTAGTCCATGTGAGAAACATCACTACAATGATCTGTTGAAAAGGGAACCATTGTAAAACTCGTTAAAAACACAGAACATACAATTCACCATTGTAACTAGTTTTATTTTATTTAAAAAAATTTTTAAGAAAATTTTTAAAGATTTTGTTTACTTATTTGACAGAGAGAGAGATCACAAGTAAGCAGAGAGGCAGGCAGACAGAGTGGGGGAAGCAGGTTCCCTGCTGAGCAGAGAGCCTGATGTGGGGCTCGATCCCAGGACTCTGAGACTATAACCTGAGCTGAAGGCAGAGGCTTAACGCACTGAGCCACCCAGGCACCCTGTAACTAGTTTTAAGTGTGATTCACATTGTTGTATGGTCATCCCTACCATCCATCTCAGAAGTCTTTTCATCTTGCAGACCAGAAACTATATATCTGTTAAACAGTAACTCCCTGCTTCCCCTCTTTTGGCCTCTGGTGACCTACATTCTGCTTTCTGGCACTATGAATTTGACTACTTGAGTTATCACATTTAAGTGGAATTGTATAGTATTTGTTTGTGACTGGCTGATTTCACTTAGCAGATATCTTCAAGCTTCATCCATATTATAGCATGTGTCAGAATGACCTTTTTAAAAAAGAAAAGATTGTATTTATTTCAGAAAAGGGAGAGAGAATACTCACAAGCAAGAGTCGGGGGACAGGGAGAGGGAAAAACAGACTCCCTGCTGAGCAGGGAGCCTGATGTGGGGCTTGATCCTAGTTACCCCAGAATGTTCTTCTTTTTAGGGTGAATAATGCTCCCTTGTATGTATTTACACATTTTGTTTATCCCTTCATCCACCTTTGGCCATTGTGAATAATGCTGCTATGAATATGGGTGTACAGATATCGCTTTGAGACCCTGCTCTCAATTCTTTTGAATATATACCCAGAAGTGGAATTGCTGAATTGTATGATAATTCTACACGTAATTTTTGAGGAATCACCATGCTGTTTCCACAGGGGCTGTACCACTCTGCATTCCCACTAACAATACTTAAGCATTCTAATAAATGGAGTTTTTAATTTCCCATTTGAATCACTGTGTAAGTTATCTCCATTGTCCTAATATTCACTGAAATCATAAAGTACCTTACCTAGTTCATGGTGGTCTGGCAGCTTACTGAGGACACATGAACACATGGAAGTGTGTTGCAGTAGCAAGAGAATTAAGTGGACCCATATGACCATAAGGGTACTGGGGAGGCTGTAGCCCACATTAGAGAACCCCTGAACAATGGCCAGAGATTTGGTCTAACTAGAAGTTACAGTCCCTTGAAAGTTCAGAGTGTATTTAGGATTCTCTCCTCTTCCTGCAGGTGGCTCCACAGACATTTCCAATAGGTCCTGGCTCTAGTGTTTGCTCTGGAGTTCAACTGGAGTTCTTTGCCCAACAATGTCTACCACAGGGATAAGACTCTGGAAAGCTCTGTGTTTGGAAGGGATAGGACTATGTCAAATCACAACTCTCAGAGGTGACCATGAGTCAGCATCTATTATCAGAGGTGCAGTCTCACTCCCATCTGTCCAGATGGGGTGCTTCTTGAGCTCTGAAGTTTTTCCCAGGTGATGCAGAGTTCATGGACTCCTTTGGCATGTGTTGCACTAGAGATTCCAAGGATGCCGGAAGATTCTGTACCTCAGCATTTGACTTTCAAGAAGAAAGAAAGGGTGGGTCCATGACCCTTAGGCTGATTATATTGCTCTCCTCTTTTGAACCCAGTAATATAGAATTTAAAATGAGTTTCACAGTATTTTAAAATCTGTTTATAGGAAGAACCAAGAAGGGCTGTTTTATTTTTATTTATTTTTATTTTTATTTTTTAAAATATTTAATTTATTTATTTGACAGACAGAGATCACAAGTAGGCAGAGAAGCAGACAGAGAGAGAGGAGGAAGCAGGCTCCCCGCTGAGCAGAGAGCCCAATGTGGGGCTTGATCCCAGGACCCTGGGATCATGACCCAAGCCGAAGGCAGAGGCTTTAACCCACTGAGTCACCCAGGAGCCCCAGAAGGGATGTTTTAATGTTATTGAAATAATTATTTCATTGCAATTAAGTTCTACTTATTTAAAACCCAAAATGGCTTTTCTTTCTTTCCCGTTCAGATCATATATGGCCCCTTTGAGCCCATGCTCAGTAAAGAAGTCCAATATGCATCCCTCTATCATACAGCCCCCAAAGATGACTCCTTGCCCCTGGCCATGGCCCAGATGATGTTCTATTTTAGATGGGCGTGGATGGAACATGCCACCTCAGATGACATGAGAGATAAACAGTTTCTCTCAGCTTGGGGAGAAGAAATGGCCAAGAAAGGGATTGGGGTTGCCTTTTCAGAGACTGTATCTGAGTGCGAGAGGCCATGAGGAGGTGTTTGATAATTCATCAGTCAGAGCAACACAACCAGGAGCTCTGGTGGTTGTCATTCATGGAGGTACCACTACACTGGCGGTCGTGTGCTCTTCACAGCCCCTCATGCAAGAACAGCGAAGGTGTGGGTTGTCTGCCCTCACTGAGATGTTGCTCTGAGGCCCACGTTCCAGAGTGGATTTGGTTTTCATGGCACTTTGCTGTTTGCTCATCAGAGAAGAGGTTGCTGGACTTGGAAACATTCCTTGGGAGATTCCATTCTTCTAAATACCTAGAGAACATTTTTTCAGAAGAGTTTCCGGTATGCAGCTCTTGAGTCCTCAGAGGTGGTGGCACCCCTTGAGAAATATGAGTGCTCCCTGAATGATTCTTTGGACAGGATTCCAGTACAGTATTTTGAAGTGACCACATCTACACATGGTTATACTGTGCTGTTCATGCCATGGCCCAGGCCTGGCATCTTCCTGATCAGATCGGAAGTAGGATCAGTAGAAGACCAAGTGAAGGATCTAATCCCCAGAAAGTAAGATAGGCTCTGAAATGGTGGGTCAGGCTAGTTGGCTTACAACTGCATGAGTTCTTGTGGTTCATGATTTTTATTGTGGCAAAAGACACATGGCCTACATTGACCATGTGAACCATTTAAAAGCATGCAGTTCAGTAACATTAAATACATTTATGTTGATACACAGGTTACATGGCTCTTGCACAGACAGCACCACCGTCTGTCTCCAGAACTTTTTCATTTTTCCCAGCTGAAATACTAACTCTCCATTGCTCTTCCTCCAGTCCCTGGAAACCACCATTGTACTTTTAATTCTTGGGGGGATATGCCCAGAAGTGAAATTGGTAGGCCATATAGTAGTCTTATATTTAATTTTTTGAGGACCCACTATACCATTTTCCATGGGAACCATACCATTTTCCCAAGGCATCTGCCCCACTTTATGTTCTATCAGCAATGGACAAGAGTTTTCGAATTCTGCACAACTTCATCAACAATTGTTATTTTCTGTTTTTTTTTGTTCCTGTTTTTGGTAATAGCCATCTCTATTGGCCAGTGTTGCCAGAGAGGCAGAACCAACAAACCACATCCATAAAGAAGGATTTACTGTATGTAAAAAGATTTATTAAAAGGATCAGATCCCACCACTGTAACCATCTATAAGATGGAGATCTGGGAAAACCATTAGTGTAATTCTGAGAACAAGAGGGCTGATTCATGCATTCCAGAAAGACATAATTATTCACATCTACTATGTGCTAAGTACTGTGCTAAGTTCAGGGGACAATATGGGGTGAAATGAGGTATGATGTCTAAGTTTAGGTACTTTCCCCTTTTGTAGAGATTGGTGTTAATCAAAGAACGCCACAGGTATGTAACCATAATGCTGTGATGAGGGACATGAAGAGAATTACTGTACAGGGTACAATGAGGCCATAAAATAACACAGGTAAAATCACATGGATGCGTCTCTCTTGGCAGGGAATGCTTTTCTTTTAGGAAGTAACATTAAAATGAACTAAGTGGGAGCTACCTAAGTGAACCTTCTAGCTTCCCCGGGAGCGTTCCCAGCACAGGGATTAGCAGGTGTAAAAATCTGAAGGGTAGATGGTGTTACTCTTCCAAGGAACTAGAAGCCTCCTGTGCTGCAATGGAGGAAGGGCTGGAGAATGGTACAGGGTGAGGCAGAAGAGACAGGCCAGTACATGTCAGTTTTAGCCCTGGAGGGCATTATTAAGGCTTGGGAACTTTTTCCTAAAAGTCTGAAAGCCCCAGCTTTTTCTTTATGTAATTGGGATAATGCTGTTTAATGTTAAAAAAGAAAAAAGCAAAACCAAACTAGGTGTGAGGGTTCAGGGAGTTAGTAAGTGTTTGACTCCAAGCCTGTTAGAGAAGAGCTCGTATAAAACTTATCAGATCATAAAGTTTAGGAAAATTGGCAAATCGATGGATTCATCTCCCTATGGAAAACCATAAGAACAAATCTTTTTTGTAATTAATTAATTATTTATTTAGAGTGGATGAGTGGGGGGAGGGGCAGAGGGATGGGAGAACCAGACTCCATGCTGAGCAGGGAGCCCGATGCAGGACTTGATCCCATGACCCTGGAATTGTGACCTGAGCTGAAGGCAGACACCTAACCTACTGAGCCACCCAGGCACCCTGAACCCATTCCGGCTCTACACCCTCCTGTCCCTTTCAGACTTGGACCAATACCTAAACAGGGGGAGAGATATCTGCTTCCCCTGGGCTACCACCTTCCTGGCCATGGCAGAACCCCTGGGAATGACCTGGGCCCGCGCAGTTCTTTTCTTCTCTCTCCTCACAGCTCTGGTTCTGGGGCTCTTTGGTGAAAGCCAACCATCAGTCTCTCAGCTTTATTCTCCTCATTGTCCTGAACATTGTCTTCCTCTTCTTGCTCCTTGCTCTTTGCTGGCTGTCCTTCCACAGTGACCTACCTTCTCCGACAAACAGAGGACTGTAATTGGAGTTGTGTTCTCGGTAGCTCTTCCCATCATTTTGGCAAAGACCCTCACCATGGATCTGGCCTTCATGGCCACGGGGCCGGGGAGCAGGGCCAGGCAGTGCATGGGGCCTGGAGCCTCTGACTCCTTTCTCATCTGCTCGCTGGTCCCAGGGATGCTCTGTGGAGTGTGACTGGTGGACTCTCCTTGCTTCCCAGACACAGACCTATACCCCGAGCCTGGACTTGTCAGTGTAAAGTGTAACAACGGCTCAGCCACCACCTTCTACTGGGTCCCAAGCTACATGAGCATCCTGGCCTTTGTCAGCTTCTCTATGTTTTGGCAGCCAGGGACCTCCCTGACACCTTCAGTGAGGCCAAGACCTCACGTGCAGGACACTGGTGTGTTACAGTATCTGGGCGTCCTTCCGAGTATTTTGGGTGTAGCTAGAGGGACGGGTTTCTGTCTCGCCCGGATCTAGGTGTGGACAGAATGTGGATTCCACTTTGGAGATCAAATTTTGGTCGAGCACCAGAGTGTGCAGTACCACTAAAGGACACTAGGTGGAGCTCCAGTCCCAAGGCTTACAGCAGCAACGGGGAGGCCGCAGTATCGCGACAGACACCAGGGAGAGCCCCTGAGCAGAGGTTGGCTATCCTCTTCAGGTAGCTCGCTGGTTAGGAGCCCGGAGAGGACGCCAACGGAGAAAGGCTTGAGAGGGTTTCAGAATCTCTAGCTGGACTGGTTGGAGAAAACACTCACAGCATGAAACCGTACCACAAAGACTGGGAGAGAGGTCTGATTTTTTTCAGATGCCAAGTCTACCCTCCCACACCTCCAAGACACAGAAACACAGCCTACCCAAAGGAACAAATTAAATTTTCAGAAACCAATCCCAAAGAAATGGAAATATATAAATCCCCAGACAGAGAATTCAAAATAACGGTCATAAGGAGGGTCAGTTAGTGAAAAATAGAGCACAGATAAACAACTAAACAAAATTAGGAAAATTGTCTGTCCAGGTCAAATTACTTTACAAAATATTTGCAGAGTACTTTTTTTCCCTTTTCTTTTTTTTAGGAAAGAAAGTGAAGGCTAGGGTTGGATGCAGATGTTGGGATGTGAATGTTCAGCTCTCTACCACAGACCCATTAATCTATCCACTCTTCAATTCATTTAACAAATGCTTGCGGAGGCCCTACTGTGTGTCAGGCACTGTGTTAGGCAGCGGATTACAGCATGGACTAGTTACCATTCCTGAGCACTCTCTGAGCTTCCTGTCCTCCATATCTATAATCTAGGTTTGGTTAGACATCTTGGCTAGCAAGATATTTAGGATTTACAGGAGGAAGGGAAGGAATGTATTACAAACCTTTTTCCATAATCCACTTTACCTGGCACAGGGCAGGTCATGGGGACTTGCTCAAAAAGCACTTATGGGGGTGGAAGAATGCCTGGGTAGCTCAGTCGGTTAAGTGTCTGCCTTTGGCTCAGGTCGTCATCCCAGGGTCTTGGGATCGAGCCCCGTGTTGGGCTCCCTGTTTGGTGGGGAGTCTGCTTCTGCTTTTGATCCTCTCCTCTGCTTGTGCTTTCTCCTTCTCTCTCTCAAATGCATAAATATTTTTAAAAGCACTTATTGAATATAAGTTACTGTAGTAATGGAGGCCAGCTAAATGGACCATTTATTTTGCTGGGGTGATTTAACTGCCTGGCTAGAATTTTGATTAGATTTGCTTGCTTCTGAAGGACTTATACTGTCCATGTCCAGAAAAAATGAAGTGAGAGCTAAAATTGCAGACAGTCCAATGATCCGTGGCCATCTCTTGGGTTGTGGTCTTAATCTGTTTAGTTCTTGCAATAGTGTGGAACTTTTTAAATGTTTAATGTCATCTGCCCACTGGGTTGTGGGTTACTTATATCTGGTGTTCAGTAAATGTGAGCTGGTTGCCTGAAAATGACTGATATTTCTGGTCCCAGCTCTCCTGCTCCATCTTTACGGAGTGAGTTTATTTTGAACATATTCTTCAGTTTTTCCCCCCACCTTGACATTTTCCTCTCGATTGCATCTCAGCTGTGCTTTTGTATTATGTATTAGTATTTCTGTGCCCATTATAGGAGGGAACCCTGTAGACTAAAAGAAGCTCAAGGGACACGGGAACTCCATCACAGTATGTTGGCCTTATTTGGATTCTCATCTCCACGGCAAGATGTGAAAATAAAACAAAACATATTTATGAGACCGTGGAAAATGTGATCATTGATGTGATAGTCAAGGAAATGAAGGACTTACTGTCCATTTCTTTTAGGTGTGACATGGTGTTGTGGTTAAGTTTCTTTTTTTAACAGAATCACATTTAAGTATTGAAATACTTCAAATAGTTGATAAAAACAACATTGATAATACTCAATAAGTCAATAATACAACACTGCATAAAAATAAGATAGTTGTGGTTAGGAAAAACTACCTAGTAGAGTCAAAAGATAACAGACAGAGAAAAAATATTTTCAATTAATTTTTGTTAAGATTTTATTTATTTATTTGACAGAGAGAGATCACAAGTAGGCAGAGAGGCAGGCAGAGAGAGAGGAGGAAGCAGGCTCCCTGCTGAGCAGAGAGCCCGATGCGGGACTCGATCCCAGGACCCTGAGATCATGACCTGAGCTGAAGGCAGCGGCTTAACCCACTGAGCCACCCAGGTGCCCCTCAATTAATTTTTCAAAAAAATAAAACCATTCCTCTCTAGATAAAAAAATTAAGAAAAAGACCAGCCTAATAGAAACCTAGACAAAGAGCCCCTGGGTGGCTCAGTGGGTTAAGCTGCTGCCTTCGGCTCGGGTCATGATCTCAGAGTCCTGGGATCGAGTCCCACATCGGGCTCTCTGCTCGGCAGGGAGCCTGCTTCCCTCTCTCTCTCTCTGCCTGCCTCTCTGCCTACTTGTGATTTCTCTCTGTCAAATAAATAAATAAAATCTTTAAAAAAAAAAAAAGAAACCTAGACAAAGATTTGATCAGGAAGGTAAGTCTAAATGGCCCTGCAACATAGAAAAAGAAGCCAGTGGTAATACAAATGCAAATTAGCACTGCTCACAGGGGGATTCAGGGAAGATGACAGTTGTGGCATAACTTTTGAATTATTCCAATTTCCTACCTGAAAACAGCAACTAGAAAGTAAAGCCAAATATGCATGGTAACACACAACCCCATTAACCCAGAGGATCCTATCAATATTTGCAGAATACTTCAATCAGCAACAGCAGAATCCACGTTCTTTTCAAGTCCCCACAGAACACATACTAAGATAGACCAGCTCCTGGGCCATAAAACAAACTTCAACACACTTAAAGAACCGAATCATATATACATAGAGTGTGTTCTCTAACCTCAGTGAAATCAAACTAGAAATCAGTAACAGAAAGACAACATAAGAATCGCCAACTCTTGAAAACTCAAAAACATGTTTCTAAATGCCCCATTGGTCACAGAACAAGTCTTAAGAAAAGCAGAACATACATGAAGTAAAATTAAAATGCAACATAAGAGAATTTTTGAAGGACAACCACAGCAGTGGTGACAAGGAAATTTATAGTACTAAATCCATTCATTAGAAAAAGGGAAAATTCTCCAAATGATAATCTGCCACTTTAAGAATCTAGAATAAGAATGGCAGACTGAACCCAAAGGAAGCAGAAGAAACAGATAATAATGATAGGAGCAGAAATAGGGGTGCCTGAGTGGCTCAGTCCGTTGAGCATCTGCCTTTGGCTCAGATCATGATCTCCAGGTCCTGGGATTGATTGAGCCCTGCATTGGGCTTCCTGCTCCATGGGAAGCCTGTTTCTCCCTCTCCCTCTGCTGCTCCCCCTGTTTGTGCTCTCTCCTCTCTTTATCAACTAAGTAAATAAATAAAATATTTTTAACTTGAAGAGGCTGAAAAGACAAGCCACAAAGAGGGGGAAAATATTTTCACAAGACATATCCTATAGTGGACTAGTATTTACGATACATAAAGAACTCTCAGCTCATAAGAGTGAAAGCAAACACGCCAGCTAGAAAATGGGCAAAAAAACTGAAGAGACATGTCACTGAAGAAGATATACACATGGAAAATCAGCACATGAACAGGTGTTCAACATCATTAGTTGGTTAGGACTGCAAACTGAAGCATCAGTGAGCTCTCACTACTTTGGGCTGATGTACAGAGGAGACTTCTAGGCAGAGGCCAGACCTATCATACTAAGCTCTGCTCAGGGCACATGATCATGGCCTGGTCCAGCTGATGCCACCCAGTGAAAGACCATCAGAAGCACTAAAATACAAACAGAGACAGCACAAAATGCTGGTGAGGACTCCGAGAAAGAGATTCACTCACGTACTGCTGGTGGGAACATAAAATGTTACAGCCATCTGGAAAGCAGCTGGACAGTTTCTTTACAAAAGTAAGCATGCAATTACCATACACTTAGGTGTTTCTTTTCTGGGCATTTATCCTACATGACAACTTGTGTTTACACCAAAACGTGTAACTGAATGTTTATAGCAGTTTTAGTCATAAAAGCTCTAAGCTGCAAACAACCCAGATGTCCCAATGGGCAAAGGGTTGAACTGTGGCCCATCCATGCAGCAGAACAGTACTCAGCAATAAAAAGGAACAAATTAATGAGACACGCAAAAATCTCAGTGACTCCTGAGATTAAGGCTAGCGAAAAAAGCCAGCCCCCAGAAATTATATTCTGTATGATTATATATATATATACACACATATATATGTATATATATGCATATGTATATATACATTGTATATATACATATGTATAGGTGTATATGTATATATACATATGCATATATATACACCTATACATATGTATATATATATAATATACTATTCTTGAAATGACAAACAGAGAGAAATAGAGACTATCTCAGTGGTTGGCAGGAATAAAGGAGGCAGTGTGTGTGATAGGGTCATGCATATGCCCAGAAAAGGGCAACACAAAGGATCCTAATGGTGATTCCAGATCCTGTTTGTAACCATGTCAGCATCCCAGTTATGCTATTGTACTTTGGTTTTCTGAGATACTACCATTGTGGAAACCTGGATAAGGGTATGAGGGGTATCTCTGGGACCCCTCTGCGGTAGTAGTATTTGTCACAACTACATGTGGAACTATAATGATCTTGAAGTTTCCCTCAAAAAAGAGGAACACAAGAAATGTAGGGAAACAAATTGCACATACACAGTGATTATGCTATGTGTGTGTGTGTGTGTGTGTGTGTGTGTGTGATATCCTAAAAATATATCCTGAAATAAGGAACGTCAGCCTCCATTTATAATGGGAGGAACTTAAAGCTCAGAAGCAAAGGAAAGTTCTGTGCTGAAAGTGCGATGGAGAGCATGGGGAGAGGATGACGGGTCCCAAGTCACTGGACTGCCAGCCTCCCTCCCTGCCCCTTGGCTTCTGTAATTCTGGGTCCCATCTAAGCCCCAATCATAAGGCAGAGAGGGACAAGGTTCACAGTCATGCATTTAATTTGACATTTTATTTTTGTTACATTGGTCTGGGAAAGGAAGGAGTCAAGAATGTAGAGAGTTGTTCTATTCCATTGTCTTTCCAATAAAATTGGGATCCAGGTTCAATTGTCTTTAATTTTGAATCTGAATCCATTTCAAGGGAGTCCAGCCACAGCTGCTGGGTCCTGGGGGCTGTAGGAAGAAAGTCAGGAAACAGGCATGGACTTGACCATGAAGTGTCATGTTTCAGGGCTCCCATCTGGGTACCTGAGGGTCCTTGACCTGGATCCCTTGCATGGGGTGGAGGGACACATCATCCTCTCAGAGGGATCTGGGATGGCACAGGTGTTGGGCTGGTACTTGGAGGTGGGAGGTCAACCACATCAGCACAGGGAGGAGGACCAGGAAGAAAAAAAGGCACATGGAGAACTCATGAGGACATCATCCACCATTTCCCTGAATCTTTGCCTCCGACCTAGCCATGTCCAGAAGCCGTGTCCACTCTGAACAAGTCTAGGAGAAAAGTCCCCTAGGCCACAGCTTTAGGCACATTGTTGAGGAACAAATAGGAGAGAGAAGTAGGTAGACGCTCCAAGCATTGAGTCTTTGTCCTGTGTATAGAGGGAACACGTATGCGCAGGGCTGGTCTCCTTGTTCTGTCCTGCTCAGGACAGTGTGAGTGTGGAGCCAGCCAATTCCACTCATGAAAGGACTGTGAAGATGCATATAGAAGAGACAAACTTGGGAAGACATTGTCTTCCCTTCTGTGTCCTGGGATCCGGTGAAGGGGTTCTCCATCAGAGCAGGACAAAGATTGGCTCTGTGGACTCTGGTTGGCCTCACAAATGATCCAGTAGGACATCCCTCATGCTTAGGAACATCTGGAGACCTCATCATCGCTTTTCTTTGGGTCCCTGTGCTTGAGACACTAGGCAGTTGCTATCTGTGCAATGTGATTCTTCCTCAACTCTTTGCATTCAAGGAATCCCTGTTCTTTTTTTTTAAATGATTTTTAAAATTAATTATTTCTATTAACATATAATGTATTATTAGCCCCAGGGGTATAGGTCTGTGAATCATCAGGCTTACACATTTCACAGCACTCACCGTATCACATACCCTCCCCAATGTCCATAACCCAACCACCCTCTTCCTCCCCACCTCCCCCAAGCAACCCTCAGTTTGTTTTGTGAGATTAAGAGTCTCTTATGGTTTGTCTCCCTCCTGATCCCATCTTGCTTCATTTTTTTCCTTCCCTACCCACCAACCCCCCTGCCCTGCCTCTCAAATTCCTCATATCAGAGAGATCGTATGATAATTGTCTTTCTCTGATTGACTTATTTCGCTCATCATGATACCCTCTAGTTCCACCCACATCATTGCAAATGGCAAGATTTCATTTCTTTTGAGGGCTGCATAGTAAGGGAATCCCCGTTCTTTTTTTTTTAAGATTTTATTTATTTATTTGATAGATTACAAGTAGGCAGAGAGGCAGGCAGAGAGAGAGGGGGGAAGCAGGCTCCCTGCTGAGCAGAAAGCCTGATGTGGGTTCGATCCCAGGACCCTGAGATCATGACCTGAGCTGAAGGCAAAGACAACCCACTGAGCCACCCAGGCACCCTGGGAATCCCTATTCTTATAGGTAAGTCTGAATCTCATGGTCAACTCCAGGACCTGGCAAGGAGAGAGGAATATAGAGGCACTTGGGCACAGGTGGGATGCACTTTTGAGGGTTTTCCAAAGACCCTCCCTGTATACTGACAAGCCCAAATAGGACTTTGTTCAGTTAGGGGGAGATATAAAACCTTAGGTGAGAAGTTCAGGGATTTAGCATCTGCTGGCATGTGAAGGACCAAGCCATCCCATCCCAGAGTCAGGTCAGGGAGTTTCTGAGAATCTGGTGGTTATTCTGGTGGTATGTCAGAGAATACTGGCAGGGCTTCAATGGTTCATTTACTGTCTGGGAGGGCTCTGCTCATGTGGGGTTCACCTCCCACCCCTAGTGGGGCCTCCCACCTCAAGATGCCTCCATCATTGCTGGAGCTGTCCCCATCTGGAGCTTGGGGTGAGCACAGAAGGCTGGGGAAGATGAAGGAGGTGGATAGAAGGTTTTCTCTAGGGGCTCTGGGGTGGCTCGGTCGGTTGAGCATCTGATTCTTGGTTTCAGCTCCAGGTCATGATCTCCTAGCCGTGAGATTGAGCCGCATGTCGGCCTCAGCATGGAACCTGCTTTTCCTTCTCCCTTCTGCTCCTCCCCCAGCTTATGCTCTTTTTCTGTCTCTGAAATCAATCCGTCAATCCATCAATGAATCAAATCTCAAAAAAAAAAAAAGTTTTCTCTAAACGTGAATAAGAACATTGTAGCTGAGGGCTTTCCTGCTCTCTCAGTTTCTTTTTCCTCCTTTACTTCCTGTTGTAATTTTCTAGTAAATTTTCTGGTAATTTCCATTGGAAATCACTTTCTAGATAAAAACAAAAGATAACTATTTACATAGTCAGTCAACACTTAATGAATCAGGTGTGATTGATAATTAGCCAGTCACGGAATTAAAAATGAAAATCATTCTCAACTCCTAAGAACTGATCTAGAAAAAAATATATTCTACAATAATGAAGAATATCAGTTGCTATTAACCAGGACATTACTTCTAAACAAAGCAGAGTGCTCCCTTTTGTCATCCTTGCATTGAACACATAAAAAACCAGGGGAGTAGACCATTGACAACAGGACCATAGGACAGTGGTCTGGAAGGAAAAAAGTTCTACGATTGCTCGGCTCAGAGCCTGTGGTGTTTCCAGACCTTAGAGCAAGGAGCGGGAATCCCAACAGAGTCTTGGGGTCCTGAGTTGAGAACTTGGCATGAATATTCTGGAAATCAGTGGCACGTTCATGATAAGAAAGCAACACAGAGAAGGGGAGAGAGAGCATCTGAGCTCTGGAGATCTACATGGAAGCCCCCCATGCAAGAACAGATGAGTCCATGAGAGGGTGGGAAACACTTGGGCTCAAAAAGAACCAGGAAAGGAAGCAGGTTGGAAAATCCTGGGGTCACTCCAGACTTGGAAGAATCTGTGCCCCCAACAGCTAGAGTGGAAAGACCTCTAATCCTAGCAGATTGAAACAGAGTGTTCAGAAAGCTGTTGCCTCAGCTGTGGGGCCAAATTATCCACAGCCCGAAGCCAATTCTGGTCCCAACAAAGATTTCAGAGCCATCCCTGAAAAGGATCTGTACCTTTAGGGCACAGAACAAAGCTCGATCTTAGTTAAAGAAATACAGAATATCCAGCACCCACAAGTGCAGAGTGCTGATCTACCTAGAATTACTGGGCACGCGACAAAACAGAAATACAAATCACCACCAGCAGAAGAAAATCGGTCGGTAGACCCAGAAATGATACAGACAGTTGGATTAGTGGATAAAGAGTATAAACAGGCATGAGAAATGGACCCCCGTGGTGGAGCACAGAGAGGAAGCGGAAACATAAAGAGATAACAGGAAGACACACATGAGTTGAATGGAACTTCTAGAGATCAATTCCCAAAGCCGATGCACAATCCCCTTAAAATCAGGGATTTGAGAGCAATGCCATCAGGCAGGGAGAGGCACCATTGAGGTCATGGACTCAGGAGGCACACTGCTGGGTTCTTACTCCCAGCTCAGAAAGTAAGACCGTGGGTCCCTCCTCAAAGTGGTTACCATGCCATGGCTGGGGTTCCTTCTCTGTCAAAGGAGTAACATAGGCCATCTGCTTTGCAATGAGATGAATTAGATGAATTAATACTTGCATAGAGTGGAGAAGTAGGCGGGCAGGCATTTTAATGCTCAGGAAAGAAAATGAGGTCCAACAATGCAGCCCTCCTCCCAGAAACACACCAGACCCGGGTTCCATCCCAACTTACCTCCACTTTTGTTCCTGAGTTCTGTGACTCATTTTGCTGTAGCCACACAACCTCATCCAGGGCTGGCTGACAACCAGCCCTTACCCTATGCTGCTGGAATTCAGAAGAGAAGGAAGCCCCTAAGTATAGAAATGGGTGTGTTCCTCTAAGCTCCTGGGAGCAGGCTCTGAACCCCGTGGAGGTCCACCTTTACTGAAGGTCCTGGATGTGATCAAGTCAGATCCACCTGACCCACTCTTTTTAGATTAACGGAAGATAGGCTGATTTAGTACTTCTTGGCATCTGCAGAAAAGATCCTCCTTGGATCAGCTATACTGAAGTTTGATTGATTAACTGGGACCAGGCTTAATTAGAGACGAAGGGGGCCATGATTCTAAGGATCTGTAGACCCTCACGACCCCAAATGCAAAGTGAGAAGCTGTGACATTGCCACAGATGAGCCACCCTCCCCTCCACGAGTCAGTGTTAGGAGTCAGCAAAGACCTTTGGGATTGGCAGGAGGACTCTTGGGTTAGACTTTGGGGGGTGTTTGTATGGAGGGTTGGGGAGTCAGGCAGGCTTCAGCTGTTTGGGGGAGCACCAATTGTGGAGGCGGTGTGGGACCCACTTTGCAGATCTTTCAACCTTAGGCTGAAGAGTTTCTGGAGGCAAGGAGAAGGGGATCAGTGCTTTTTTCTTTCTTTCTTTTTTTTTTTTTAAAGATTTTATATATTTGACAGACAGAGATCACAAGTAGGCAGAGAGGCAGGCTGAGAGAGAGCAAGGGGGAAGCAGGCTCCCTGCGGAGAAGAGAGCCCGATGCAGGACTCGATCCTGGGACTCCGGGATCATGACCTGAGCCAAAGGCAGAGGCTTTAACCCACTGAGCCACCTAGGTGCCCCGAGAGCTTTTTTCTTAATAGGAGAACTGGCTTAAGATTTGAGCATGCCGCATGAGGGACACAGGGTGGGAGAGAGTGAAGGGGGTGAAGAGATGCCCAGGGGATGACAGGGAAGACACAGGATGGTCAGGAACACAAGCAGTATGATCCTAGCCTTGTCTTTTGACTTCAGGAGCTCAGCTGCATGGGAGGTTTCTGGACCCCACTCAGAATAAAAGTCAAGTCTTGGAGACCATCCATTCCAGTTGTCCCTAGTCCTTCAGATTTTTGGCATCTATCTCAGGATGGCGTCTTGGGGAGGCAGGGAAGGGGACTTTATAAGGAGGGGCAACTTCTTAAGTCAGCTCAGGCTCAGGGTTTTCTAGCTCAAGAAGAATCCTGAAAACATCACAGGCTCTTCATTTCCATAGACAGATTCCAGGTCACCCTTTCCTGATGCCCAGATGACCAGGGAACCCTCTAATGAGACACCGAGGCTCCCACTCCAGGCCCATCCTATCCACCCCACCCAGACTGCCTAAGGGACCATGTTAGACTAAACCCTGACCATGTTACCCCCAGCCCCGCCCCAGATGCTACCAACAACCAAGTTTCCCTCTCCAGCTTAGTGCCCCTGTCATGCAGTAGGAAATCCAACTTTCAGGATCCCCTTGGCCTCCAAGCTCAGCGGGACCCCACTCAGAGTATCTTCCCCCCGGCGTCGCCCTCGTCCCCATGATAGAGCCGAACCCCTGTTCAGGGCCCCTCCCTTTGGGTCAATGGGGACCTTCCGGGCTGTTTCCAGAGCTTCTGCAAAACAACTCTGGATTCTTCTGACCACCACACTCACCACTCTTCTCAAGCAGAAACGATGGACATCTCATCTACTACATGTGCCATTAACTGTTTTGTTTTCCGACATGGGAATGAAAACAGTCCACGTGCCAAGAGGATTTCCACAACTTCAGGCATTACATCTCCAGGGGATCTTGCTTCTGTTTGCCTCCACGGGCCGCCCACCATTCTGTGACTTTTCAGAACATCCTCATTCCTTGTGCACCGGACAGCTTCAGGTCAGGCTGTGTGTCCTAAGGCCGAGGCTCCGGCCACACTTAACTTCCCTGTTATTCTGTCCATGACTACCACTCTGTTTAGCAGAACTTCTGGTCCAGTCTAGCTCAGGCCCCTGTCACAAATTCAGCCAACTCATGGATCTTTTTTTTTTTTTTTTTAAAGATTTTATTTATTTATTTGAGAGAGAGAGACAGTGAGAGAGAGCATGAGCAAGGAGAAGGTCAGAGAGCAAAGCAGACTCCCCATGGAGCTGGGAGCCTGATGTGGGACTCGATCCCCGCACTCCAGGATCACGACCTGAGCCGAAAGCAGTCGTCCAACCAACTGAGCCACCCAGGCGTCCCTCAACTCATGGATCTTAGTGGGCAAGTGAATTCACGTGTAAAACAGTGGCCCAGGCCTAACTGCAATGGAATCAACTGGAAGGCATTTCAAAGTCGATCCCTGTGATTAAAAGTTAATCATCCCTAGGGGGGGTCCCAGGCCTTGGTGTTTGGGGAGAGCTGCCTGGGGGTGTCCCATCTGCAGCCTGGGCTGCGATCTGCTGCCCCCTAGAGGAACATCGTGTCCTTTGCGGTGAGCTGCACCTGAGTCCTTGGTCCTTCCCACCAACCCGTGCTCCAAGGGGCGGAGACTCTCCTAAAGTCTCAGGTGCTTCTAAGGCACTAGAGGGCAGGGAAACTGTTCTTAAAAAGGGTGGGGTGGACGGGGCCTTGATGTTTGTTGTCGGAAAGGGGGCTAGCTCTTAGATGCTCTCTGGGGCAGGAGACTTGCGCTTAGTCTAGGAAAATTTTTCTGAGATTTCACGCTTTGAGGGGGCGGTGGGTGCTTTTGGACTTCTGAGGCATTAATTTCATAAAACTTTAGGATTGCTTGTCTTTCTACGGATAGGGAATCCTGAGTGTTGAACCCTAAACCTCTTACACCTTAGGGAAAATCTAATTTGGGAAAAACTGTCTCCTTGATCATGAAACATTGACTTACGAGCTCCCTGGATATATTTTTGAAATGGGAAGGGCAATGAGGGGAAACGTCAGGAGGGAAAGTAGCTGAGGGTAATGGAAGGGTGAAGAAGGTAGCGGGTGTTGGCGGGTGGAGGACGGCCTTCACCAAGGAGGGCAGAGATCGGGGTGGCTAAGCAGGGCAGTGGGAGATTATGTACCAAAGAAGTCCTGCCAAGTATTTTCACCTCGGGGACAAAACGGAGCCTCCTCTGGTTTGAGTGACAGGGAAAGTGGAAGAAAAGCTCCCACATGGGAAACTAAAGAGAGCTTCAGTGTCCTGTGAGAAGGGAGATTGGGCAGCTGAGAAAAATGTGGGAGAATCTGGCAATTCTTACCTGAACAGTGTCTTGGAAGGGTGAAGCAGGTGAAAGAAGTAGGAGGAGAGGGGGGATAAACCACAGTGAGTGGTTCTCACTGTGCAGGGCAACCTATACTTCTCAGACTGAAGGGTCAGTGGGGTTGCAGGTACAGACAAAAGTTCAGTAGGGGCCTCACAGTAACATGGGCCTCCTGCCCTGGCCCAATGCTCCCCTTAAAGGGTCAACAGGGGTCCTGGAGAGGGAAGTGGGTTTCCCCAAGACTTAGCACTGCTGGCCTCCTCAAGGATCCGAGAAGACACTGTTGAGGGATAAAAAGCCACTGATTTTAAAATTCAAGACCAACATGAAGTACAGCTGAGGAAAACTCAGCTAAATCTTGGAGCTCTAGGGAATGGAAGGAAGGGAGAGGAACATGAGTAAAAGTGATGGGGGTTTCAGCGGGGATGGAGGGACAGCAGTGTGCCTGGGTAGAAAGTGCTGCCAACCAAAAGCAGTTGAAGAAAAAAAGAAGGGAATCGTGGGTGTGCGTGGGATCCACCAGGGATTTCTGTTGAGCTCTGGGCTGGAATGAGCCGGGCATCAGAAGCTAACAGGGAGTCCTGGAATTGTCTCTTAGAGACAAATACTTCAGGGAGGACATCAAGGTGTTGGAAGCAGAGAACTGCAGGCCAGGAGAGAGCATTATGACACTATTATCACCCAAAACATGAGGGGAGAGGCTGACGGAATAGGTGAGACAGGAGAGCACAGGACAGAGGGATTCTCGACATGGTGGAGGAGGGGACCCCAGGTCCTCTGGCAGAAATTGGCCACCACCCACAAGTGGCTCTAGGTACCAAACTCTGGTTTTCTGTGCAAGTACTAAATTCAAGCATTTCCACTGGCTCTGAAGTTGGGCATATCCTGCATTGAGTCCTGGAGTCCTTCTATTGAAAATGAGGCAGGAGGGGTGTGGTGTTCTGGGTGGATCAGTCGGTTAAGCATCTGACTTCTTGACGTGGGCTCAGGTGATGGGGTTGAGCTCCCCACTCAGCCAGGAGTCTGTTGGAGATTCTCCATCCTTCTCCTTCTGCCCCTCCCCCCAACTCACTCCTAGCCTTTCTCTAAATCAATCTTTTAAAAAAACGTGGTGGTGGGGGGTGCTAGGTAAAAAGGACTTAAATCTTACCTGTGACTGAGGAAAGCCAGTCCAGCGTTCTCCTTGGAATTCATGTTAGGACTGGGACATGGATTACATCTGCCGGATCTCTTTGGCTTAATCTGAACTAGTATCTGATTGGAACTGGGAGAAGGTGTGTCTGGCCTCCACTAGGGTAGTGATTAGAAAGGATTCTGGGCCTTAGACCCCCCACCTGCACTATATTATCTCTTCACAAATGGCGACCCCTCACTTCTGGATCATTCTGCTTCCTTGAATGTCCCTGAGAGCTCCCGTCAAACCATGAAACCACGGAATGACCTGGGTTTTCTTCACTCTGGAATTAAAATAATCTGGCATTAAGGGCCTTTCCCATGGACCACAGCAAAAATGCATCCTCAGGGGGTGACTTGTCTTGATTGCCCTTGGTGTTCAGAGCAAACCTTACAGGGGTTAACTGGATAGAGAAGGTAGCTTGGGGTAGGGGGAGGAATGGGCCTCTGATGCTAGGCTCGGTGGTGCTACAGTCCCTAGCAAGTCTGTATGTGTCCACAACGGTCTAACTGAGGTGGGCTGTCCACGTCAGTGAGTCCTAGCTCTATTCCCCGTGCCCAGGGCTTAACACAGAAAAAATGACTGCACAGATCCTACCCCTTGTAGTCTGCCCAGGGGTGAGATGATGGGGCTTGCTTTGACCCATTCATAGACTGAGTTCTCCTAAAGCTCATATTCTCCAATGGGAAAGCAATATTAGGCTAGGGCCTGCTGTACTAGTGAATTTGGCTTTATTTTAGTCCTTAGCAGAGAAGTGAAGAATAAGTTTGCATGTATGTTAACTGGCAAGAGCTTTTTTTTTTTTTAAGATTTTATTTATTTATTTGACAGAGAGAGATCACAAGTAGGCAGAGAGAGAGAGGAGGAAGCAGGCTCCCTGCCGAGCAGAGAGCCCGATACGGGACTCGATCCCAGGACCCTGAGATCATGACCTGAGCCGAAGGCAGCGGCTTAACCCACTGAGCCACCCAGGCGTCCCCTGACAAGAGCTTTTAAAGAGAAAGATGGGCGAGATTTGGGTCTACATGATAGAGCAGACATGGTTTTATAAACTTGACCCAGGAAGTATGGAGAAACAGATTTGAGACCTAAGACATTGGATCCTACTCACAGAAGGAAGTTCTGAAGGAAGGAGGGCATGAGGCCCAAACACAAGTAATAGGATTCAGCTCACACAGCCAGGAATGCTAATGGCAAGATATCACCCCACTGACTCCAGTCTGCAAGATTGCCTTGAGAGCTAATTATCCTCAGGCAGCAAGATTGTTGGGGGGTGAGGTGGGGTTACTGATCCCAAGTCACTAGGAAACTCTGCTCTGTCCCTGCCCCTTGATGCTCTCCGTATTTTTGAGTTCCAGTCAAGCCCTAGCCACGAGCCAGAGCTAGGGGATCCTCCAGTTCATTTTATATTTTACTATCCTTCCACTCGGTTTTGGGAAAAGGAGTCTTGACAGCCCTTGTTTTTCAAGAGGCAGTGAAATGCATTTAGAGTTCTGAATCTAGATCCAAGTCCAAGGTGGGCTGTGTTGCTTAGGGCAGGGACTGCCTGGAGAAAGGCAGGAGTTGAGCCTGGAGATGCCATGGAATGCTCAGGACTCCCATCTAGGTCTTGAGGAAGCTCCATGTAGACCACACGTTGGGGAGGCCAATGGTAGAATTCCTGGATCCTCTCCCCTCCTTACTGTTAGGAGACACAGCAATAGAACTCTTGAAATCCTAACAGCTAAAATGGATTATAGGGAATTCTCTTCACGCTGGGTCTCAAACAGTGCAGGCACTTGGGATCCCTTCCATGGACAGCAGCCAGGGCCCCATAATGGGGGAGGGGTTCCTGATGTCCCTGTCCATGGTACACATCAAATCCCTTCCTAGGTTCAGGGCAGACACCCTTCATCCAATGTCTACTAGACTGCTTCAGATCAAGAGGACTTTCTCTTGATATCAGGGCTTCAGCCACACCTACCTTTTCTCATTGCCTGACTACAGTGGGTACAATTCTTTCTTGGGGACTCGGTTCCTCTGTGTGAAGTGCTCACTTTCAATCATCCCCGCTTCTCCCATTCGCCGCTTCCAGTAGGCGAATGGGAGAAGAATGAGGCACAAACAAGTCAGCTACAAGAGAAAGGGAGCAGGGGACAACAGTAGAAAAGACTGTTGCCAGTATGTGTTTTTCTTTTTCTTTTTTTTTTAAAGATTTTATTTGTTTATTTGATAGACAGAGATTACAATTAGACAGAGAGGCAGGCAGAGAGAGGAGGAAGCAGCCTCCACGCTGTGCAGAAAGCCCGATGTGGGGCTCGATCCCAGGACCCTGGGATCATGACCTGAGCCGAAGGCAGAGGCTTTAACCCACTGAGCCACCCAGGCACCCCAGTATGTGTTTTTCTTAAGCCTATGTCTAAATGTGCTTGGTAACTAGTAAAATTTCCCATGGGTTATATTTTAAGTAATACATTGTTCTGAGGGGCAGTTGCATCTCCCCCCTTTTGTTTGTGAAGAAGTAGAAAAGTTGATTTTGTAGTTTCTTGATTCTTCAGTCATTGGAGGGATTTTTGCATGCTTCTGAGGACTAAGCCTAAAAAGATTATAGCAACAAGAAGAATAATCATTCCACCTATAATGCCGAGACCAGTTTGTTTGATCCAAGTAGAAGGGTTTAAATCAGACAGAATATCATTAATTCTTTGAGTAAAACTCACTTATGGAACTGATTGTAATGATGAGTGAGTAATACTTTGATAGTATCTTGAAGTTGTCTAGTATGTTTGATCCAAGTAGAAGGGTTTAAATCAGACAGAATATCATTCTTTGAGTAAAACTCACTTCTGGAACTGACCATAATGATGATTTAATGATGATATAATTGGTATTATATTTTTGAATAGTATCTTGTAGTTGTCAAATATCTAAGGTTAGATTATCACCATAATGATTAGTAATATGCCAGCGAATTTTGCTCCAAAATATTTCTGATTCATTATAGGCATGGGGAGTAACACAGAAAGAAGAAACATTCCAGTCACATAAAATATGAAGTCTAAATTTTATTTTGAAGATCATCTCCTATATATATCATGGCTGCTTCTAAATCAGAAATACTTTCATCTAATTTTTGATCTATGATCATTTGTTGATTCCAAGTTTTGCTAGCATTCTCGTGCCACTTTTGTTCAAATTGTGTGGTTTGTACAGTTCGGTGCAAGGCTATTCCTGCAGTGGTAGCTGTAGTAGTAATGGCTATAATTCCTAAAATAGCTGTTATAAGCAACTCAAGAAATCTTTTTGTTCTATGGACCCAGTCCTTCAATACTGGTAAAAGTATATGTTTATCTGGAGAGCTTTCCCAAACACAGTGGTGTTTCACTGGCAACCAGATGCCTATTCTTCTAGCTATGACAATGATAGAATTGTCTGTATAAACATTCTCATCTACACAGGTGAACATTTTACATTTGAGACAGTTTATTTCTCTATTGCTATGATTAAAAGTCATTTTTACAATAACAAAAATATAGGGATCTCTAACACAAGATTTTACCCATTCTTCATCCATTAGGGAAAAAAGAGAATGCATAGTCATTAGACTGATGAATGTAAGAGCAGTTCCAAGCTCTTATATGATTTAAAGCAGTGGTGACCATTCATAAATTCTTTTGTCTTTTATGATAATTAGCAAAAGGGGATGGCATTGAAAGACCTTGCTCAAGCCAGACCAGAGGTGCATCTCCTGAGGTTAAGGTTTGTGGTGAAATGAGATCATCAAAAACTTGCCATTTTCAATTTCAATGAGAGGAGCAGGGTCTCCCAGTGCAAGTGGTGACTGCCACCCCATTAGGGGACCAGTCCCATACAATTCCATAGGAATCATTAAAAACAATACTTGGGTGAGAAGCTCGACAATCCTCCCAGAAAGGGTGAATCCCCACATCAGACCACATTTGTGTTAGTTTGCATTTGGGAATAGAGGGTGCTGCTGTTATGGCTAGGACCCCGATATTCCTTGGCAAGGAGCCCCTTAGTGGAGAGTAAATGTAACTGAAACTTAGTCAGTTAATTATCAGTAGGAAAGTCCACCAACCATCTTTGATCATCAGGGATAAGACAACTGGAATGATTGCCAGTACATATTGGTCTATTTTGATATCCGAAGGTAAGATTAATATTTGTGCCCTCCTCTAAGGGCAATAGCGGCAATCTAGGATCCAAAATTCCAGGTACCCATTTTGAGGCATTTAAATAAATTGGTATTATATTTTTCCCCACTCTACTGGATGGAGCAGGGGAGGAGTGGGTATATAAGCCCAGTAAGTAAAGTTATTTATTTGTGCATAACATCCAGGAAGACTCACAGTTACTGTGATGAGCGTCATCATATTACATCAGATGTGAAACAGTAGTAGTTTTGATATGCTATAAAACATATACTATATACAAAGAATCAGATAACAGATTAAATGCAGAAGAAACATCTTGAAACAATGTAATAACCGCCTTTAATTCTGAGTTTTGTGCTGAGAGCCTAGTAGTAGATATGACCTTCGAAGAAGGACCATAATAACAAGCTTTACCTTTGACAGAGCCATCAGAAAAGTAAGTAGGGGCATCTGTTACTGGATTTTTAGAAGTAATTTTAGGAAGGACAAAAGCAGTATGTTTTAAAAAGGAAACAACAAGTAAAGAGAGATAATCAGAAGAAGTGTTTCCAGTAAAGTCACTAAGGGCAATTTGCCAATTTAAATTATTTTGGAATGTCGTTTCAATTTGTGTCTTATTTAAAGGCAGAACAATGGGGGGGGACAAGATGGCGGGGTACTAGGAAGAGGCGTCTTTTCAGCTGGTACCCCAAAGTGAGCTGATTACCTACCAAAGAACTCCGAACACCCATGAAATCAGCCTGAGATCAGAATTATACACGTCTGGATCTCTACAGGGGCAGAAGATGCCAGTGAGCAGGTAAAGCGGAATGGGAACAGCGGACTGATATCAGAAGATAAACAAAAGGGGGAGGGAGCCACCAGAGGCAACCGGTGCGAAAGTAATACCCCGATACGAGCGAGAGTGCCCTGCGTCTGGGGACCAGCAGTAACTCGGAGACTGGTTGAAAGCACTCCAAAAGAGCAAAGGATCGCGGGGGGAAATTGTGGGAATCGGGGCGGCTAGGGACAGGGGCTTAAGTCCCCGGTCCCAGACGGCCTCCCCGGCGCTGAGGCAGAGAGAGTGCGGCGGAGAAACCGGCTCCTGGTCCCTAAGCCCCGAGCGCGCCCCAGAGCGCGGGGGTTCCGGCTCCTGTGAGGGGATGGGAGCTGCGCCGGTCTGCAGAACGCGCACTAGCCCTACCACAAAGCTTGAGATGCGCGCGCACGTCCCTCCAGCTCTCCTGGGTTACTAAGGCCCGGGGGCGCTTCTTGACCCGGGCCATTGTTTCAAAGTCTAAGCCGCGCGCGCGCGAAACTCTTCCCCGGACAGAGGCGGGCAAAAGCCCAGCCTGCGGCTTACAGACCAGCGCCCCGTTCTCAGTGCCCCAGACGCACGCCCGACCCACAGCCGCCTCTGAAAAGAGGTGAGCGCAAGCCGGGCACTCCCAGCCCGGGCCGGCGGCAAAATCTCAGTGTGCGATCGCTGCTTGGAACCTCTCTGGCGGTCAGGAGCTCCCAGACAGCCGCCACTGCCTTGGCTTTGGGGACGAGCAAAAGATCCTGCGCCCCCAGGGTCTGCAACTTGGAACCTGCACTGCCAGCGTCCAAGGGGGAATTTATTCAGCTTCTGCACCCAGACTGAGGCTTCTCTCTGAGACGGAGATCAGGAAGTGTTCCAGGGTGCACCTTGACTGCACCAGAGTTGATACATCCAGCTACATCTGTTCAGTCTTCTCCCACCAAAATGACTAGGAGGAGGAATGCCCAACAGAAGAAAAATACAGAGGATGGACCTTCTGCAACAGAGCTAACGGCTATCAACATAGACAATATGTCGGAAAGAGAATTCAGGCTAACAATTATCCAGGCAATAGCTAGGTTGGAGAAAGCCATGGATGACCAAACAGAATTGATTAGGGCCGAACTGAAAGCGACCAGACAGGATGTTCACAATGTTAGGGCGGAGCTTAAAGCTACCAGGGAGGAGGTCCACAATGCTCTCAATGAGTTCCAATCCAATCTAAACTCTCTCAAAGCTAGGGTAACTGAGACAGAAGATAGAATTAGTGATCTGCAAGACAAACAGATAGAGAGAAAGGATCAGGAGGAAGCCTGGAACAAACAGCTTAGATCCCACGAAAGCAGAATTAGGGAAATAAATGATGCCATGAAGTGTTCCAACGTCAGAATTATTGGAAATCCTGAAGGGGAGGAGAAAGAAAGAAGTCTAGAAGATATCGTGGAACAAGTCCTTCATGAAAATTTTCCGAATCTCGCGAATGAAACCAGCGTTCATGTACTAGAGGCTGAACGGTCTCCACCCAAGATTTTACACTCCAAAAAAAATCACGACACCTGATAGTCAAATTGAGAAATTATAATTGTAGGTATAATCTCTTGAAAGCTGCCAGGGCAAAGAGGCTCCTTACTTACAGAGGGAAGCCCATCAGAATAACGTCAGACCTGTCCACAGAGACCTGGCAAGCCAGAAGAGGCTGGCAAGATATATTCAGGGCACTAAATGAGAAGAACATGCAGCCAAGAATACTTTATCCAGCAAGACTGACATTCAAAATGGATGGAGAGATAAAGAGTTTCCAAGACCAGCAAGGCTTAAAAGACTATGCAACCACCAAGCCGACACTGCAGGAAATATTAAGGGGGGTTCTATAAAAGAGGAAAAATCCCAAGAATAGCATTGAACAGAAATATAGAGACATTCTACAGAAAGAAAGACTTCAAAGGTAACTCGATGTCAATAAAAACGTATCTATCAATAATCACTCTCAATGTGAATGGCCTAAATGCACCCATAAAACGGCACAGGGTTGCAGATTGGATAAAACGACAGGACCCATCCATATGCTGTCTACAAGAGACCCATTTTGAACCTAAAGATACACGCAGACTGAAAGTGAAGGGGTGGAGAAGCATCTTTCATGCCAATGGGACTCAAAAGAAGGCTGGGGTAGCGATTCTCATATCAGATAAATTAGATTCAAACTAAAGACTGTAGTCAGAGATACAGACGGACACTACATAATCCTTAAAGGGACTATCCACCAAGATGATCTAACAATTGTAAATATCTATGCTCCCAATATGGGAGCAGCCAATTACTTAAGAAAACTGTTAATCAAGATAAAGACTCATATTGATATGAATACACTAATCGTAGGAGATCTTAACACGCCTCTTTCAGAATTAGACAGATCATCGAAGCAGAAAATCAATAAAGAAACAAGAGCATTGAATGACACATTGGACCAGATGGACCTCATAGATATATACAGAACATTCCACCCTAAAACAGCAGAATACTCATTCTTCTTAAGTGCACACGGAACCTTCTGCAGAATAGACCACATACTGGGTCACAAATCAGGACTCAGCCAATACCAAAAGACTGAGATTATTCCCTGCATATTCTCAGATCACAATGCTTTGAAACTGGAGCTCAATCACAAGGAAAAGTTCCGAAGGAACTCAAACACCTGGAAGCTAAAGACCACCTTGCTTAAGAATGCTTGGATCAACCAGGAGATCAAAGAAGAACTGAAACAATTCATGGAAACCAATGAGAATGAAGACACTTCGGTCCAAAACCTATGCGATACAGCAAAGGCGGTCCTAAGGGGAAAATATATAGCCATCCAAGCCTTGCTCAAAAAAATTGAAAAATCCAGAACACACCAGCTGTCTCTACACCTTAAAGAACTGGAGGATCAACAACAAATCAAACCAACTCCACACATAAGAAGGGAAATCATCAAGATTAGAGCTGAGATCAATGAGGGAGAAACCAGAGATACAGTAGAACGTATCAATGAAACTAGAAGCTGGTTTTTTGAAAGAATCAATAAGATCGATAAGCCACTGGCTACACTAATCCAAAAGAAAAGAGAGAAATCCCAAATTCATAAAATTATGAATGAAAGGGGAGAGATCACAACTAACACCAAGGAAGTAGAAACAATCATCAGAAGTTACTACGAACAGTTATATGCCAATAAGCTTAGCAACCTAGATGAAATGGATGCATTCCTGGAAAAATATAAACTACCAAAATTGAACCAGGAAGAAATCGACAACCTGAATAGACCGATATCTAATAACGAGATTGAAGCAGTGATCAAAAACCTCCCAAAAAACAAGAGCCCAGGACTTTACTAATTCACCAAAACCTTCAAAGAAGAAATAACACCTATTCTCCTGAAGCTGTTTCAAAAAATTGAAGCAGAAGGAAAACTTCCAGACTCTTTCTATGAAGCCAGCATTACCCTGATCCCCAAACCAGGCAAGGACCCTACCAAAAAGGAGAATTTCAGACCAATATCACTGATGAATATGGATGCTAAGATTCTCAACAAGATCCTAGCCAACAGGATCCAACAACACATTAAAAAGATTATCCACCATGATCAGGTGGGATTCATCCCTGGGCTACAAGGATGGTTCAACATTCGTAAATCAATCAATGTGATACAACAAATTAATAGGAGAAGAGAGAAGAACCACATGGTCCTCTCAATTGATGCAGAAAAAGCATTTGACTAAATCCAACATCCGTTCCTGATTAAAACTCTTCAAAGTATAGGGATAGAGGGAACATTCCTGAACCTCATCAAATCTATCTATGAAAGACCCACAGCAAATATCATCCTCAATGGGAAAAAGCTTGCAGCCTTCCCATTGAGATCAGGAACAAGACAAGGATGCCCACTTTCACCACTCTTGTTCAACATAGTATTAGAAGTCCTAGCAACAGCAATCAGACAACAGAGAGAAATAAAAGGCATCCAAATTGGCAATGAAGAAGTCAAACTCTCTCTCTTCGCAGATGACATGATTCTTTATATGGAAAACCCAAAAGACTCCACCCCAAAACTACTAGAACTCATACAGCAATTCAGCAGCGTGGCAGGATACAAAGTCAATGTGCAGAAATCAGTGGCTTTCTTATACACTAACAAGGAAAATACAGAAAGGGAAATTAGAGAATCGATTCCATTTACTATAGCACCAAGAACCATAAGATACCTGGGAATAAACCTAACTAAAGAGGTAAAGGATCTATACTTGAGGAACTATAGAACACTCATGAAAGAAATTGAAGAAGACACAAAAAGATGGAAGACCATTCCATGCTCTTGGATCAGAAGAATAAACATTGTTAAAATGTCTATACTGCCTAGAGCAATCTATACTTTTAATGCCATTCCGATCAAAATTCCACCGGCATTCTTCAAAGAGCTGGAGCAAATAATCCTAAAATTTGTATGGAATCAGAAGAGACCCCGAATCGCTAAGGAAATGTTGAAAAACAAAAATAAAGCTGGCGGCATCACCTTACCTGATTTCAAGCTTTATTACAAAGCTGTGATCACCAAGACAGCATGGTACTGGCATAAAAACAGACACATAGACCAGTGGAACAGAGTAGAGAGCCCTGATATGGACCCTCAACTCTATGGTCAATTAATCTTTGACAAAACAGGAAAAAATATACAGTGGAAAAAAGACAGTCTCTTCAATAAATGGTGCTGGGAAAACTGGACAGCTATATGTAGAAGAATGAAACTCGACCATTCTCTTACACCGTACACAAAGATCAACTCAAAATGGATAAAAGACCTCAACGTGAGACATGAATCTATCAGAATCTTAGAGGAGAACATAGGCAGTAATCTCTTTGATATCAGCCACAGCAACTTCTTTCGAGATACGTCTCCAAAGGCAAAGGAAACAAAAGCGAAAATAAACTTCTGGGACTTCATCAAAATCAAAAGCTTCTGCACAGCAAAGGAAACAGTCAACAAAACAAAGAGGCAACCCACGGAATGGGAGAAGATATTTGCAAATGACAGTACAGACAAAAGGTTGATATCCAGGATCTATAATGAACTCCTCAAACTCAACCCACACGAAACAGACAAACACATCAAAAAATGGGCAGAAGATATGAACAGACACTTCTCCAATCAAGACATACAAATGGCTATCAGACACATGAAAAAATGCTCATCATCATTAGCCCTCAGGGAGATTCAAATTAAAACCACATTGAGATATCACCTTACACCAGTTAGAATGGCCAAAATTAACAAAACAGGAAACAACATGTGTTGGAGAGAATGTGGAGAAAGGGGAACCCTCTTACACTGTTGGTGGGAATGCAAGTTGGTGCAGCCTCTTTGGAGAACAGTGTGGAGATTCCTCAAGAAATTAAAAATAGAGCTTCCCTACGACCCTGCAATTGCACTCCTGGGTATTTACCCCAAAGATACAGATGTCGTGAAAAGAAGGGCCATCTGTACCCCAATGTTTATAGCAGCAATGGCCACAGTCGCCAAACTATGGAAAGAACCAAGATGCCCTTCAACGGATGAATGGATAAGGAAGATGTGGTCCATATACACTACGGAGTATTATGCCTCCATCAGAAAGGACGAATATCCAACTTTTGTAGCAACATGGACGGGACTGGAAGAGATTATGCTGAGTGAAATCAGTCAAGCTGAGAGAGTCAATTATCATATGGCTTCACTCATTTGTGGAGCATAACCAATAGCATGGAGGACAAGGGGCGTGAGAGAGGAGTAGGGAATTTGGGTAAATTGGAAGGGGAGGTGAACCATGAGAGACTATGGACTCTGAAAAACAATCTGAGGGGTTTGAAGTGGCGGGGGGGTGGGAGGTTGGGGTACCAGGTGGTGGGTATTATAGAGGGCACAGCTTGCATGGAGCACTGGGTGTGGTGAAAAAATAATGAATACTGTTTTTCTGAAAATAAATAAATTGGGAAAAAAAATAAAGGCAGAACAATAACCTGTGGATCATATCCCTGTATTTGGTGAGTTTTTTTCTTCCTAATTGAATAATACTGCCAATAGGGTCTATATAGGTAGTGAGTGTTTTAACAGTATTATTTGGGAGAAAAATCCATTCTGTAATTAATTTTTCCTGAATAATTAACCCAGTGGGTGTATGTGGGGTATGAAAAACAAGAAGATCTAATGGTATCTCAGGTTGGACTCTATCCATTTGCATTGAATGAATCTGGCTTTCAACAAATTGTAATTATTTTAAAGCCTCTTTTGATAGGGTCCTAGAGCTGTTTAAATTATGATCTCCCTTTAAAGAGGCAAATAGATGCTATAAAGCATAAGGGGAAATTCCAACTTTAGGTTTTATCCAACTAATGTCTCCCAATAATTTCTGCAAATAATTCAAGGTTGTAATTTTATCTCTATGGATTTGGACTTTTTGGGGTTTAACTGAGGTCCTGTCCATAATGAACCCCAAATATGAGAAAGGTGTGGTGACTTGTATTTTTTCTGGAGCTATACTTTGTATTTTTCAAATTGCAATTGAAGCATTCTGAATGCATCTTGCAATTGTACATTGTCAGAGGCTGCACATAATATATCATCCATATAATGGATAAAATAAACTTGTGGAAATTGATTTCTAACCAGCTGTATAACTTTTGCCACATACTCCTGACAGATAGTGGGGCTATTTAACATCCCTTGTGGAAGAACTTTTCATTGATAGCGTTTGGCTGGTTCTTTTTAAATTTACACTGGGAAGAGTGAAAGCAAAATGGGGACAGTCTTCCTTAGCAAGTGGTATAGTATAAAAGCAATCCTGTAAATCTATGATAGTTATTGGCCATTTGCGTGGGACTAGATTAGGCGAAGGCAATCCAGGTTGGAGAGAACCCATGGGTTGGATAGCAGAATTAACCATACGTAGGTCTGTTAAAAGTCTCCATTTTCCTGATTTTTTCTTGATAACAAAATCTGGTGAATTCCAAGGACTATGAGATTCTTCAATATGTCTTTTTTTTTAAATCTGTTCCTCTACTAGGGTTTGCAAGGTAAGTAATTTCTCTTGTGTTAAGGGCCACTGCTCCACCCAAATGGGTTTGTCATTCTTCCAGTTTAACTTAGTGGGTTCAGGAGCAGTGTCCTGCAGTGAAAAATCTGGGAATCCTCCTTAGGGTAAGGTATAACCAGAGAGGCTTCCCATTGACTTAGTAAATCTTGCCGCCAAAGGTTAATGGGTAAATCTACAATATATGGCTGTAGATAACCCTTTTGACGCTCAGATTCTTCACAGAAAAGAATACTGGAGCTTTGACGCACATTGCCAGCCTGTCTGAATCTGGTAATAGTAACAGAAGAGGAATTATACAGCTATTTTTTAGGCCAGTGTAATGAGCTTACGATAGAGACATCAGCTCCAGTATCAATTAGACCTGAAAATTCCTTTCCTTGTATTTTAAGATAAAATATATTGATAAATTTTCTCAGTTAAATATGCTCCAGTTTTTCCAGTACTTCCAAACCCATTGGAGTTTCTTTGTTTTTCAGATTTACCCTGAGATAGGGTAAAAGTAACAGCTGGGCAATGCAGTCTCCTTTTTGAAAATGGTATGGAGCCACAGTAGTTAACATCACTGAAATTTCACCAGTATAATCTGAATCAGTAATGACAGTGTGACCTAGTACTCCCTTTGAAGTAAGGCTAGAGCTCCCCAAAAGTAACCCAGTGGTCCCCTTTGGTAAAGCGCCATAAATATTAGTTGGAATTTTAGCGGGAAGCTTGGCAGGCATTAAAAGATAATCTTTGGGAATGGGGATACCTAATCTAGCACTATCAGGCTCTCAAACAGCAACAGCGGAGCTATTCAATAGCTTAATCATTCATTAGTACCTGGTCTTGTATCCGGGCCCATGGCCCAATACTCATGAGCTGCTCCATGGAAATAGAAACATTATTAGCTCTGTTATGGGCAGCTGCTATTTCTGCATGATCTTGCCACCATGTTTTTTTTTTTTTTCTCCCAATTTATTTATTTTCAGAAAAACAGTATTCATTATTTTTTCACCACACCCAGTGCTCCATGCAAGCTGTGCCCTCTATAATACCCACCACCTGGTACCCCAACCTCCCACCCCCCCGCCACTTCAAACCCCTCAGATTGTTTTTCAGAGTCCATCGTCTCTCATGGTTCACCTGCCCTTCCAATTTACCCAAATTCCCTACTACTCTCTAACGCCCCTTGTCCTCCATGCTATTGGTTATGCTCCACAAATGAGTGAAACCATATGATAATTGACTCTCTCTGCTTGACTGATTTCACTCAGCATAATCTCTTCCAGTCCCGTCCATGTTGCTACAAAAGTTGGATATTCGTCCTTTCTGATGGAGGCATAATACTCCATAGTGTATATGGACCACATCTTCCTTATCCATTCATCCGTTGAAGGGCATCTTGGTTCTTTCCATAGTTTGGCGACTGTGGCCATTGCTGCTATAAACATTGGGGTACAGATGGCCCTTCTTTTCACAACATCTGTATCTTTGGGGTAAATACCCAGGAGTGCAATTGCAGGGTCGTAGGGAAGCTCTATTTTTAATTTCTTGAGGAATCTCCACACTGTTCTCCAAAGAGGCTGCACCAACTTGCATTCCCACCAACAGTGTAAGAGGGTTCCCCTTTCTCCACATCCTCTCCAACACATGTTGTTTCCTGTTTTGTTAATTTTGGCCATTCTAACTGGTGTAAGGTGATATCTCAATGTGGTTTTAATTTGAATCTCCCTGAGGGCTAATGATGATGAGCATTTTTTCATGTGTCTGATAGCCATTTGTATTTCTTGATTGGAGAAGTGTCTGTTCATATCTTCTGCCCATTTTTTGATGTGTTTGTCTGTTTCGTGTGGGTTGAGTTTGAGGAGTTCATTATAGATCCTGGATATCAACCTTTTGTCTGTACTGTCATTTGCAAATATCTTCTCCCATTCCGTGGGTTGCCTCTTTGTTTTTTTGACTGTTTCCTTTGCTGTGCAGAAGCTTTTGATTTTGATGAAGTCCCAGAAGTTTATTTTCGCTTTTGTTTCCTTTGACTTTGGAGACGTATCTCGAAAGAAGTTGCTGTGGCTGATATCGAAGAGATTACTGCCTATGTTCTCCTCTAAGATTCTGATAGATTCCTGTCTCACGTTGAGGTCTTTTATCCATTTTGAGTTGATCTTTGTGTACGGTGTAAGAGAATGGTCGAGTTTCATTCTTCTACATATAGCTGTCCAGTTTTCCCAGCACCATTTATTGAAGAGACTGTCTTTTTTCCACTGTATATTTTTTCCTGTTTTGTCGAAGATTAATTGACCATAGAGTTGAGGGTCCATATCAGGGCTCTCTACTCTGTTCCACTGGTCTATGTGTCTGTTTTTATGCCAGTACCATGCTGTCTTGGTGATCACAGCTTTGTAATAAAGCTTGAAATCAGGTAAGGTGATGCCGCCAGCTTTATTTTTGTTTTTCAACGTTTCCTTAGCGATTCGGGGTCTCTTCTGATTCCATACAAATTTTTGGATTATTTGCTCCAGCTCTTTGAAGAATGACGGTGGAATTTTGATCGGAATGGCATTAAAAGTATAGATTGCTCTAGGCAGTATAGACATTTTAACGATGTTTATTCTTCCGATCCAAGAGCATGGAATGGTCTTCCATCTTTTTGTGTCTTCTTCAATTTCTTTCATGAGTGTTCTATAGTTCCTCAAGTATAGATCCTTTACCTCTTTAGTTAGGTTTATTACCAGGTATCTTATGGTTCTTGGTGCTATAGTAAATGGAATCGATTCTCTAATTTCCCTTTCTGTATTTTCCTTGTTAGTGTATAAGAAAGCCACTGATTTCTGCACATTGACTTTGTATCCTGCCACGCTGCTGAATTGCTGTATGAGTTCTAGTAGTTTGGGGGTGGAGTCTTTTGGGTTTTCCATATAAAGAATCATGTCATCTGCGAAGAGAGAGAGTTTGACTTCTTCATTACCAATTTGGATACCTTTTATTTCTCTCTGTTGTCTGATTGCTGTTGCTAGGACTTCTAATACTATGTTGAACAAGAGTGGTGAAAGTGGGCATCCTTGTCTTGTTCCTGATCTCAACGGGAAGGCTGCAAGCTTTTTCCCATTGAGGATGATATTTGCTGTGGGTCTTTCATAGATAGATTTGATGAGGTTCAGGAATGTTCCCTCTATCCCTATACTTTGAAGCGTTTTAATCAGGAACGGATGTTGGATTTTGTCAAATGCTTTTTCTGCATCAATTGAGAGGACCATGTGGTTCTTCTCTCTTCTCCTATTAATTTGTTGTATCACATTGATTGATTTACGAATGTTGAACCATCCTTGTAGCCCAGGGATGAATCCCACCTGATCATGGTGGATAATCTTTTTAATGTGTTGTTGGATCCTGTTGGCTAGGATCTTGTTGAGAATCTTAGCATCCATATTCATCAGTGATATTGGTCTGAAATTCTCCTTTTTGGTAGGGTCCTTGCCTGGTTTGGGGATCAGGGTAATGCTGGCTTCATAGAAAGAGTCTGGAAGTTTTCCTTCTGCTTCAATTTTTTGAAACAGCTTCAGGAGAATAGGTGTTATTTCTTCTTGGAAGGTTTGGTAGAATTCCCCAGGGAATCCGTCAGGTCCTGGGCTCTTGTTTTTTGGGAGATTTTTGATCACTGCTTCAATCTCGTTATTAGATATCGGTCTATTCAGGTTGTCGATTTCTTCCTGGTTCAATTTTGGTAGTTTATATTTTTCCAGGAATGCATCCATTTCATCTAGGTTGCTAAGCTTATTGGCATATAACTGTTCGTAGTAACTTCTGATGATTGTTTCTACTTCCTTGGTGTTAGTTGTGATCTCTCCCCTTTCATTCATAATTTTATGAATTTGGGATTTCTCTCTTTTCTTTTGGATTAGTGTAGCCAGTGGCTTATCGATCTTATTGATTCTTTCAAAAAACCAGCTTCTAGTTTCATTGATACGTTCTACTGTATCTCTGGTTTCTCCCTCATTGATCTCAGCTCTAATCTTGATGATTTCCCTTCTTATGTGTGGAGTTGGTTTGATTTGTTGTTGATCCTCCAGTTCTTTAAGGTGTAGAGACAGCTGGTGTGTTCTGGATTTTTCAATTTTTTTGAGCAAGGCTTGGATGGCTATATATTTTCCCCTTAGGACCGCCTTTGCTGTATCGCATAGGTTTTGGACCGAAGTGTCTTCATTCTCATTGGTTTCCATGAATTGTTTCAGTTCTTCTTTGATCTCCTGGTTGATCCAAGCATTCTTAAGCAAGGTGGTCTTTAGCTTCCAGGTGTTTGAGTTCCTTCGGAACTTTTCCTTGTGATTGAGCTCCAGTTTCAAAGCATTGTGATCTGAGAATATGCAGGGAATAATCTCAGTCTTTTGGTATCGGCTGAGTCCTGATTTGTGACCCAGTATGTGGTCTATTCTGGAGAAGGTTCCGTGTGCACTTGAGAAGAATGAGTATTCTGCTGTTTTAGGGTGGAATGTTCTGTATATATCTATGAGGTCCATCTGGTCCAATGTGTCATTCAATGCTCTTGTTTCTTTATTGATTTTCTGCTTCGATGATCTGTCTAATTCTGAAAGAGGCGTGTTAAGATCACCTACGATTAGTGTATTCATATCAATATGAGTCTTTATCTTGATTAACAGTTTTCTTAAGTAATTGGCTGCTCCCATATTGGGAGCATAGATATTTACAATTGTTAGATCATCTTGGTGGATAGTCCCTTTAAGGATTATGTAGTGTCCTTCTGTATCTCTGACTACGGTCTTTAGTTTGAAGTCTAATTTATCTGATATGAGAATCGCTACCCCAGCCTTCTTTTGAGTCCCATTGGCATGAAAGATGCTTCTCCACCCCTTCACTTTCAGTCTGCGTGTATCTTTAGGTTCAAAATGGGTCTCTTGTAGACAGCATATGGATGGGTCCTGTCGTTTTATCCAATCTGCAACCCTGTGCCGTTTTATGGGTGCATTGAGGCCATTCACATTGAGAGTGATTATTGATAGATACGTTTTTATTGACATCGAGTTACCTTTGAAGTCTCTCTTTCTGTAGACTGTCTCTATATTTCTGTTCAATGCTATTCTTGGGATTTTTCCTCTTTTATAGAACCCCCCTTAATATTTCCTGCAGTATCGGCTTGGTGGTTGCATAGTCTTTTAAGTCTTGCCGGTCTTGGAAACTCTTTATCTCTCCATCCATTTTGAATGTCAGTCTTGCTGGATAAAGTATTCTTGGCTGCATGTTCTTCTCATTTAGTGCCCTGAATATATCTTGCCAGCCTCTTCTGGCTTGCCAGGTCTCTGTGGACAGGTCTGACGTTATTCTGATGGGCTTCCCTCTGTAAGTAAGGAGCCTCTTTGCCCTGGCAGCTTTCAAGAGATTATACCTACAATTATAATTTCTCAATTTGACTATCAGGTGTCGTGATGTTTTTTTGGAGTGTATAATCTTGGGTGGAGACCGTTCAGCCTCTAGTACATGAACGCTGGTTTCATTCGCGAGATTCGGAAAGTTTTCATGAAGGACTTGTTCCACGACATCTTCTAGACTTCTTTCTTTCTCCTCCCCTTCAGGAATTCCAATAATTCTGACGTTGGAACGCTTCATGGCATCACTTATTTCCCTAATTCTGCTTTCGTGGGATCTAAGCTGTTTGTTCCAGGCTTCCTCCTGATCCTTTCTCTCTATCTGTTTGTCTTCCAGATCACTAATTCTATCTTCTGTCTCAGTTACCCTAGCTTTGAGAGAGTTTAGATTGGATTGGAACTCATTGAGAGCATTGTGGACCTCCTCCCTGGTAGCTTTAAGCTCCGCCCTAACATTGTGAACATCCTGTCTGGTCGCTTTCAGTTCGGCCCTAATCAATTCTGTTTGGTCATCCATGGCTTTCTCCAACCTAGCTATTGCCTGGATAATTGTTAGCCTGAATTCTCTTTCCGACATATTGTCTATGTTGATAGCCGTTAGCTCTGTTGCGGAAGGTCCATCCTCTGTATTTTTCTTCTGTTGGGCATTCCTCCTCCTAGTCATTTTGGTGGGAGAAGACTGAACAGATGTAGCTGGATGTATGAACTCTGGTGCAGTCAAGGTGCACCCTGGAACACTTCCTGATCTCCGTCTCAGAAGCCTCAGTCTGGGTGCAGAAGCTGAATAAATTCCCCCTTGGATGCTGGCAGTGCAGGTTCCAAGTTAAAGACCCTGGGGGCGCAGGATCTTTTGCTCGTCCCCAAAGCCAAGGCAGTGGCGGCTGTCTGGGAGCTCCTGACCGCCAGAGAGGTTCCAAGCAGCGATCGCACACTGAGATTTTGCCGCTGGCCGTGGCTGGGAGTGCCCGGCTTGCGCGCACCTCTTTTCAGAGGCGGCTGTGGGTCGGGCGCGCGTCTGGGGCACTGAGAACGGGGCGCTGGTCCGTAAGCCGCAGGCTGGGCTTTTGCGCGCCTCTGTCCGGGGAAGAGTTTCGGGGGCGCGAGGCTTAGACTTTGAAACAATGGCCCGGGTCAAGAAGCGCCCCAGGGCCTTAGAAACCCAGGAGAGCTGGAGCGACGTGCACGCGCATCTCAAGCTTTGTGGTAGGGCTAGCGCGCGTTCTGCAGACCGGCTCCCATCCCCTCACAGGAGCCGGAACCCCGCGCTCTGGGGCACGCTGGCGGCTTAGGGACCAGGAGCCGGTTTCTCCGCCGCACTCTCTCTGCCTCAGCGCCGGGGAGGCCGTCTGGGACCGGGGACTCAAGCCCCTGTCCCTAGCCGCCCCGATTCCCACAGTTTGCCCCCGCGATCCTTTGCTCTTTTGGAGTGCTTTCAACCAGTCTCCGAGTTAATGCTGGTCCCCAGACGCAGGGCACTCTCGCTCGTATCGGGGTATTACTTTTGCACCGGTCGCCTCTGGTGGCTCCCTCCCCCTTTTGTTTATCTTCCGATATCAGTCCGCTGTTCCCATTCCGCTTTACCTGCTCACTGGCGTCTTCTGCCCCTGTAGAGATCCAGACGTGTATAATTCTGATCTCAGGCTGATTTCATGGGTGATCAGAGTTCTTTGGTAGGTAATCAGCTCACTTTGGGGTACCAGCTGAAAAGACGCCTCTTCCTAGTACCCCGCCATCTTGTCCCCCCCGCCACCATGTTTTAAATTGTAAGAACTCACTTGAAGATAGAACTGTTTGTTAACAATGACCAATCAATCCGAATAAGTCGATTGTCTTCTGCGAAGCCTTGAATGATTCCCGTTGTAAATGGAGAGTTAACTCCATAGTTTTGTACTGTTTGTTTTAGTTCCTTTAGTAATTTGAAGGGAAATGGCTCATGCTTGGCCTCATAGATACCATTAGGGTTGTTAGGATCATGTCCCGGAGGGACGTGTTCTTTAATAATAACCAGGAAATTAAAATATAAGGCATCTAGGTCTCCCACTTGCTGTGCTTCAAGGAAGTCTTTATGAATGGCTGATAGCAGGTATTTTTCATCTTTTTCTTTAAATGGTGCCTTATAGAATGATGAAGCCGATGGCGGCAGTGCCATTTGCACCTTTTGTTCTGTTATTGGAGGAGGAGGAGGAGGGGATTTCTCCTTTATATATTCCTTTATGATGGCCTTAGTAATTTCTTTCTCCTCCTGGATGACATGTTCAGGGTCCTTTTTTTAAAAAAAAAAAAAAGATTTTATTTATTTATTTCACAGAGAGAGATCATAAGTAGGCAGAGAGTCAGGCAGAGAGAGAGAGAGGGGGAAGCAGGCTCCCTGCCGAGCAGAGAGCCTGATGCGGGCCTCGATCCCAGGACCCTGGGATCATGACCCGAGCCGATGGCAGAGGCTTCAACCCACTGAGCCACCCAGGCGTCCCCAGGTTCCTCTTTTTTAGTTTCTCCTGAACATTCATTATCACTCTCCAAATCTCGGGTTTGTAAAGGCTCCAAAACAGGGCAAATGAGGGTCTAAGTAGGCCATATAGTAATTGGAATTGGCTTTCCTTTAGTATATGAAAGTTTTAACTCATGACCTACTTTTTCCCATGTTTGTAAATCTAGAGTCCCTAATATAGGGAACCAGGAGCACTGTTCTTTAATTACCTTTAAAGCTCCATAAGTTGGCCCTCGCTGACTTTTGCTCCTCCCACCTTTAGGAGCCGTCTCAGTAGGCAAATGTGAGGGTGATAATCGTTCGTGCTCTCTAGATTCCCTATACCCTGCAATAAGTACCCACAACTCACCAGCGGGAAAAAGGCACGGCCGTGCAAAAACTCATGTTGGGGCTTCTTCTCCTATTTCATTTGTGGTCCCTGTTCAGGCACCACTTGCCACTTCCAGTCTGTGAACAGGAGAAGAATGAGGCACAAACAAGTCAGCTACAAGAGAAAGGGAGCAGAGACAATAGTCGAAAAGACTGTTACCTGTACGTGTTTTTCTTAAGGCTATATCTAAATGTGCTTGGTAATTAGTAAAATTTCCCGTGGGTTATATTTTAAGTAATACGTTGTTCTGAGGGACAGTTGCACCCAGCCTCTCCAGGGCCATTCATCAGGGTGGTTCCTGCTTCCACTCAGGTCTGTTACCACCTGTGCACAGAGGCCTGAAGGGTGGGGACACTCCCCAGAGGTGCTGCCTGTCCTCCAGTCCTGAAAATGGCCTCCTACTTCATGGACTTCATGTTAACTTCTTGGCCAAGTCTAGCCCTCCCACTGGTCTCTAAGCTCCGTGAAATCGTGGATCGTGCCTAGAAGCAAAGTAGGCTGTAGAACAGCTTCCCAGGACTGATGCTACAGTGGAATCGGTGGGAGGCCTTGATCAGAGGCCAATGCCAGTGAATTTGGAGTTAATTATTCTGGGCCGAGGTCCGCAACTTTGTGGAAAGTTCCTCCGTTGATGCCAATGGGCAGCCTGGGTACAGCTGTTCCCCTAGAGGAATATCTTGCATTTGGCCACGAGCTGCACCTGATAGCAGGGGCCTCCTTGGCCTTCCCTACCTCACTGTGCTCCAGCGAGGTGGGGACTCGAGTAATGGAGTCACTCCCAGGCTGTGGATTAGAACTCCAAGGTTTCACAGTGCTGAGGGGACACCCTTCAGTGATTCTCCAGGGATGATCCAGGATGGGGGGCTGTCCAGAGTGTCCCCAGTTCTGAGGGTCTCAGGTCGTTCTAACACCATCAGGGTGGAGAAGCTCCACTTCAAGAGGGTCCAAATGGCCAGGTTTTTTCCTGTTTTTTTCTTGCTTTTTAGCCCTTGAGAAATTAGCTTAATGAGGACCTTGCAGCTTGAGGCAGAGGACTCCAGCCTGAACTTGAAGCTCTTCCTGACATTGCCTCTGGAGGGGGCTGCAGATCCGATCACGGGTTTGTCACGTGTTTTTAGAGCTATTCATCTTCTTGAGGTTCTATGAGGAAATGCTGTACTCAGCTTTAAAGCTTGGGAAAATCCAGTGCTGTAAGACGAAATGGTTTCCTTGAGTGTAAAACACTGTTTTTCAGTGAAAGTGCCTCAGTTAAAAATGCTTCCTGTGTAGGGGCACCTGGGCAGCTCAGTCAGTTAAGTGTCAATTCTTGGTTTTTGGCTCAGGTCAAGACTTCGGGGTCCTGGGATTGAGGCCCGAGGTGGGCTCCCTGCTCAGCAAGGGGGTCTGCTTGAGATTCTCTCTCTCTCCCTCTTCCCCTGCCCCCGTTCACATGCTTTAACACAAACAAACAAACTGTGTAAATATCTTGAAGTTCTTGACTGAATATTTGAATACAAGGGACACGTTGTTAGTACCTTATAGGAAAAAGTACTATAAGTGGATGAACTTACTAGGTCTCCCTGGAAGGTGTTTAAATGCCGAACTAATGGGTGCTTGGGTGAGCCAAGTGAGTCTAGGACAGAGTTTCTGATGTGCCACGGAAGTTAGTCAAAAGTATTTACAGGGATGCTTGGGTGGCTTAGTCGGTTAAGCGTCTGTCTTTGGCTCAGGTCGTGATCCCTGGGTCCTGGGATCAAGTCCCACGTTGAGTTCCTTGCTCACTGGGGAGCCTGCTGCTCCCCCACCCCCTGCTTGTGTGCTCACTCACTCTCTCCAACCAATAAAATCTAAAACAAAACCAAACTATTTATAGAGACAGTCATTACAGGTTCCTAAATGACAAAAGGGAAGTTTAATTCTTAGACTGTCGGGAAAGTAGAAGGGAGAAGAGAAGGGGAAAAACTGAGGTAATGCTTGAGGTCATTTTAAGCTCTTGGGTATGATAAGTCTGCCCGAGGCTGGGGACATGGGATCAGACACATATACAATGTCAACATCTGGCTCAGGGTGATGCCCACCCTGATCCTCCCACCAGCAGCAGCCCTGCCTCCCCCACTATCAGCCCTCCAGCCCTGTGGTGTCTTGGCATCTCCCACAGAACTCAGGAAAGGATGGGGACCGAGTGGTTTTGACTTTTGCATCATCCAGGTCCTCCCTGGATTGAGCAACATGTTGAGTCTTGACTCCTTGGGTGCTGTCAGAAATCTCAGGGCAGCGAGTTGTTTTGGAAGCCTAGAGGGGATGGGTAGATAGATGGGGGTATCCAGCCTGCAGTCAGTGCAAGAACCCTAACCTCCCCACTCTGAGTCAAGACCAGGGAACTTGAACTGATAGGTCTGGGGCAGCTGCTCCACTCTACCTCCCCACCGCCTCAAGCCCCTCCACTCGCTCTGTGCCCTGAAGGGCAGAGTCTTTGAAAGTCCTCCCCAGTGAGCACGTAGAGTCCAGGTGTAAGGAGGCTAATTAGGCACCAGTATCTATCTCCACAGAGATGCCCCCCAAGGAGGGGCTCCTAGAAGGGGTGACAGCACTCAGACCCAACAGATGTGTCTGCAGCCACATCTGTCTGACAGATCTGTGGGTGTACTGCCCCCACAGTACTAGTTGGGTCCTTCTGCCTGGGCTCTGATAGCCCGAGACAGGGTCTGGATTCCCTGGAAGGTTCAATCTTAGATCCGTGGCCGCTCACCAGTGCCCTCTGGTGACCATGAAATCCACTCCCTTCTCACAAAGATCTGTTCAGAGCAGGAAGGCAGTATTTGTCAAAGCACTGAATCCTAATGTTCTTGACTAACCTTATTCATAATAGGAACGTGAATTGTTTTTGAGTGTAATGATGGTTTTCAAGAGAAAGCCTAAGAGAAGCTGGGATATATATCGGGAGGAATATGGAGAGGAATGTGGAGAAACACGTTAAGACCACGTGACCTCGAAATACATGTATATCTGACACAAATACTGAGCTCCAGCTGCTTTGGTGTCAGTATTAATATCGCAGGAGGATGAGGCCCAGAACTTCTAAGTGAAAGGACCATGCTGGCCTCCTGGAAAATGCTGAAGGCAGGACTGAAGGACTGTCCTCTCCGATTTTCAAGTAGTTCCTTGAAGATCAGTGAGCCTCTGGGCATGAACAGGAAAGAAGAGGGAGAAAGGCGGTTAGTCTCAAGGTCCTAGGAAGCTTACCTGCTCCCAGATCCTTGGCTTCCTTGTGTCTCTCCTCTAATCCTGGCTACAGAGAGAAAGGGATGAATGTTGCCTTGTCATTCCAAAGTTTATTCATGACCTTGGCCTTGGGCAGGGAAGGAGTCATGGGTACAGGGGGCTGTACTAATTCCTTGTCTCCACACTGGAGTCAGGATCCACGTTCCCAAGAATCTCAGAGCCTCCAGATCAGGTTCAGAGTGAGAAGAATTTGTGTCTTGTTTCTGAGGAGAGCTGGTAGCTTCTTCTCGGTGACTGTTCAGGAGATGGGCTGGAAGGTGACTAAGGAAGACTCAGGCTCTGGGTGCCTGGAGGTTCTCATCACACGTCACTTACTTGGCCCCCCGCACTTCTGATGGCCCTGGTCATGGTTGAAGTTGACACTCCTGAGCAGTGTCTGTGTCAGAGTGGTCTCAGTCAGAGCAGCCCCTGCATCCACTAGGGCTGGTGGTCCATGAATGTGACCCACCCCACAGGCTTCAGGTATGTGGCAAAGCAGCTGGTTCCAAAGATGGAAACACAGCTTGAATAGGTGACAGGCTTCAGATCTTTCATGACCTTGTTCTAGTGCCCCTTTGGTTGTATGCTGACAGCCTTCTGGTTGTGACAGAACTCTGGGATGTAGTGGGATTTCTGATGATGGACCTTGAATATGGGCCAGAGAGCTTTATTTGCCTTTTGCCTTAGTGTGGTTCTGGATCCACTTGCCAACTCTTCACACCCAAGTCTTCCAGTGCCAGCTGCTCAGCCCCAGCCATGGTGTGGGAGAGGGAGTGTCCAGGCTGCTTCTCACTGCCCACAGGGAGGCTGCTTATGTGGGACTGAGCCCCAAGGTCCTGGGACATAGCTATGACTCAACTCCCTTACCCCTCAGCTGACAGCTGTTTCTGGAGATCCTGGAAGTGTTCTGGTGGGAAGATTCCAGGGCTATCTGTGGACTGAGTCAGGCCCAACAAGGCCACTGTCCCATTTGGTTCATTCCAGATTTTGGGCCTTCATTCTCTTCTGGTATCCTCCTGCACCTGAGCTGGGCTCTGAGTGGAATCCTGGGAGGGGAGTGGGCATGCTCTGGTCTAGAGGGAAGATTGAAGTTCCCAGAGTCAGGGGTTCAAACACCTTTCAATGAAACAATTCACAAACCAAGTCGAAATTCCGTGTCTGTATATGTGAGGAACCAAGCACATAATCTACAAGTGTTTTTTGTTTGTTTCTAGCCTCTTCCTTTGGCCAGAATTGTCTCTAATGGGCATAGAAACCTCACCCATGATTGGTCGAGATGTGTAAGCCCCGTGATATCTCCTCTGTGGTTTTCAAAACCACCAGAGAACTTCTAACTGCCCCACCTGATTGAGTCAAACCAATCCACTGATGCCGTGGTTAACTCAAGGACTTAGGATTTGGGGGTACATGTCTTTAATCACAGGTGCCCCTAAATGAGGGTTTCACTTGGTCCCCAAGAGAAGGTGTGCCTGATCACACGGTGGGCAGAGACTGCAGTTCATCCCTGGGCTCCATGCCCCCCACTGTAGAATGAAAGGATGGGGCATTGTCACAGATGGACAGACCTGATTTCAGAATCCTTTCCTTGCTGAGGGTTTCCAGGCAAGTGGGAAGTGCAGAAACACTGGTGTGTATAGAACTGTGAGATTAGAAGGTGGTTCTTCACTCTGGAATTAGTTCTGGCATGAGGGGCTTTTCCTGTGGACACCAGCAGTAGTGTCCTCAATGGCAATGCTGTGCGTCTTGTCCTTGGTGTTGAGACCAATGCTCCTTCAGTAGGTAATTGGTCACAGGAGCTTGTCTCTGGAGGGAGGGCCTCTGATCAGGATGGTGGTGCTCTAGCTCATGGCACATGTGCCTGTACCCAAGGCTGTTGATGACTGATGTGTCATGTGTTGCCCAGGGCAGCAGATCCCAGTGTGACACCCACCTAGGATTTAACATGCAGGTCAGAGGTTCTCAGCCAAAACCTTTCCCCAGGTGCAAATGTTCCTTCCTACCCCAGGGGTGAGCAGATTGATGCCCCCTCCGGCCCAGCAGGCAATTGAGTCCTCACCATGCTTCTGTTCTCCACAGGGAAAGAATTTCTTGCAGATACTCTCATCCCTTTTTTTTTTTCAATTTATTTATTTTCAGAATCATCCCATTTGTTTTATTTTAGGTATTTTTAGGAAAGAGAGAAAAGGTGTGTGCATAAATGGTTGTACAAATTGTCAAAGATGAACTTAGAATGTATATCCCCTTGAGTAGGATAACTTTGGTCAACTTGTTAAGGGAGAAAGAGGCCTAAAATATAAAAAATCATGACACTGTGCTATGGACTTGTGCTGTAATGCAAGAATTGTCCACCGAAGTGAGAAGCAGCAGCTGTATAGGAAATGGAAGGAATTAGGTCCAGAAACAGGACAGAAGAGCCATCTGATCCTCCAGGCAGGAAAGGCTGAAGGCAGGATTCTAACTCCCTCTTCTTGGATGTGAAAGCCACCATGTTGGGTGTGGAGTTTTTGTGCAGGAAGATTTATGAGGAGAGAGGGGAGAATAAAGTGTCCTAGGGCACCAGGAAGTTGAGTTTTCTCCCTGTCCCTTGGTCTCTGCCTGGGTCTCAGGCACTAAAAAGAACTGATGTGCTGTCATTCAATTACACAGCTTCTTTTTATTCTATTGGGTTTGGGGACAAGAAGGAGCCATGACCTCTTGGGTCAGGTGCAGTAGGCATCTGCATTCCAAATGGCTTAAAGTTCAGGTCTCAGTCTAGCCAGCAAAGGTGGCTCATTGCCTCTGGGGTTGGGTCTCTGGGGAAGAGACAGGAAGTATACTTCCTCCATACAGGAAGTATGGAGGGCTTGGGTGTCCCATTGGGGACTTGAGGATGTTCATGTAGATCACAAGGGGGGTGAATATGATGAGGGAGCAGAAGGCTGGCTGAGGACAAAGCAAAAGGCTGACACCTCGCAATCTCCCCCTCACTCCCACTACTCCTGGGTGGGACAAATGTGACATTCTTTAGGAATCTCCCAACTATCTTGATGTTAATGGCTTGCCAAAAGGGAAAAGACAACATTGATCAAGCCACAAGACCTCCGGTATCCGGGCACTTTGTAGGCCTTCTTTAGCATATGAAAGCTCCATTGATACCTCCCTTTCCCCCAACCCTGCCATCCCTCACAACCCCGGGGCAGCAGCTCTCCCTGGCCCACCAGTCCTGTCCCCGTGCTTTAATAAACCACCATTTTGCACCAAAGATGTCTCAAGAATTCTTTCTTGGTCATCGGCTCCGGACCTCACCCCACCGAACCTCACCTGGATTCTAGAACTTCATCAAATGGACAGTGTCTCCTCCTAGGGAACATTTCCTGAATTCCCTTTAACCTTCACTCACAACTTCAACTTGAGCAGGAATCTTGAAATCCTACATCATACATGTGGGGCATGAACTAGATGTTCTTTCCACAGTAGATGTCAAAAGTCCAGGCAGGGAAGGTCCCTCCCAGGGTCAACAGCCGCAGTATTCTGATGGGGATCTGACTCTCACTGCCCCTTGTGTGCAGATCAAGTCTCCTTGTTTGGCTCTTCAGGACAGTGACTTTCTTTGTGTCTACTTCATTGATCAGCCTGAATTTCCTCTGTTGTCTGGGTTGCAGCGACACTGATCTTGTGCACCGTGCTGTGTCCATCAAGCATGATTGGTCTCTGGAGCTCTGCTCCTGCTGTGTTGGGTGCATGCAGCCTTCAAATGCTCTTCATCCAGCTGGCTCCTGCTCCTGCTTGAGGTGTCTGTTGCCTTGTGCATAAAGGCCTGCCAGAGAGGGACCCCCCGGTAGGTGCTCTCGCCTTAGTCTGTCCTGGACCTCAGCTAACATCTAGCAAATCCCAGTGTTGGTCCTTAGTCAAGGCCCCCTCTCCCACTGCTGTATCCACTCCATGAGTTCATGGGTTGTGTGTGTAAGTGAATTCAGCTGCAGGCAGCTTCCCAGTCCTGAAGCTTCAGTGGACTCCTCTTTTCAAAGGTCAGTCCCAGTGTTTGAGACCTCAGTACACATGAATGGAGGTCCAGGGATTTACATTTTTGAAGCCTCTGTGTGACTTCAGCATGCAGCCTGGCTAGAGATCTAGAGATCTGCCGTGGGAACAGCATGCATTTTCATAAGCTCCCCCTGAGAACAAAGGCCTCCTTGGCCCTCTCCTACCTCCGCTTGCTCAAGGGAGCTGGGATGTTTGTGTTGAATTGCCACTTCCAGTAGGCAAACGGGAGAAGAATGAGGCACAAACAAGTCAGCTACAAGAGAATGGGAGCACGGGACAATAGTCAAAAAGACTGCTGCAGCGAGCAACTCCACAGTCTCACTTTTATTAGATAGAAACAATAGCCAACAGAGGAACCAATGAAGGTCAAACATTAGTCACATGTCTTGTGGACAAACAAGAAGGAGGGTAAAGTTTATAGTTAAGCAAGCACATTCAAAGGACTCACCTAAATAACAATGGGCGCTTCTGGGAAGAGAAAGGAGAGACAGTGGAAAAGGGAAGCAGGCGGTATTTCGTTCAGCCCTGAACGAGCCGGGCATCCCCAGCTGCTCAGCTTCATGGTCATATATCGTCCTTTCCCCCTGTTGGGTCCCCATTGTTGGGTCCCCCAATAACGGGTCCATGGTCAAAGGAGAGAGACTGATGCAAAGCGAAGGTCAAGCAAAGCTTTATTTTGCGCCAAGCATCAAGAATCAGACCGAACATCAAACAGACCGGTCGGGGCCGCCCCTTACAGAGAAGACAACGACCTCTCTCTGTTTCACAGATTAACTTTTATAGAGCAAAGGCCATGTGGTTGGGCCTGGCCACACACAGGTGGCCAATGAAATTGTAACACACAGAGAAAGCTGCACAGTCATGCTAGGTGACCAATTGAATTACAATTTACCCTAGTAGACATTTGAACCAGCCTATCACCTTGGTCAGAATTGGCACCCAAAAGGTGCCCAAAGGGCGGGGCCCATACTCCTTGGTAACTAGGGAGACAGTATGCGCCCCCACTGATTGAATACCTCCACCTGGCCTGACCCAACCTTGGACTTTGCTACCTGGGGCTGGTTTCCAGGACTTGGTTTTTTTTTTTTTTTAATTCTTTTTTTTCTTTTGAAGATTTTATTTATTTATTTGACAAACAGAGGGAGATCACAAGTAGGCAGAGAGGCAGGAAGAGAGAGAGGAGGAAGCAGGATACCTGCTGAGCAGAGAGCTCAGTGTGGGACTCGATCCCAGGACCCTGAGATCATGACCTGAGTGGAAGGCAGAGGCTTAACCCACTGAGCCACCCAGGCACCCCGGGGACTTGTTTTTAAGTAAGTTCTCCTGGGGCGTGGGGCAGAGTGGATTTAAGTTTTACAACAAAATAGGAGTTCAACCAGGGTGGGGCCGTTCTGGCTGAATAGGCCCTTACACCCCAAAGACCTGTTGCCAGCATGTGTTTTTCTTAAGGCCATTTCCAAATGTGCTTGGTAACTAGTAGTAAAATCCTCCAGGGGTTATAGTTTAAGTAATACATGGTTCTGAGGGGCAGTTGCATTGAATACTGGTGCTGTAGATGAGAACTATCTGGAGAAGGCTTCTCAGTGCAGAAGAGGGACCATTTTCCAGTGAGTCTGATGTGGTCTAGGCAGGGCCCAAGTAGCAGCAGTTCTGAAGGTCCTTGGTGGTTCTAATGTGTGTTCTGGGTGGAGAGGCCATTATGCATTTGGAGAGATGGAGTCTCTCCATCTAGATGGAGATGGGGAGGGATGGCGTGGGAAAAATGATATTGTAAGACTCTGATGGGAAAAGAAATTGAAGCAGAGAGAAATGGAGGAATGTGCTGGTCGTGTAAACTCAAGCGTCTAAGAGGCTGCCGGTAGGTGAGGTGGGGCTGTGGTCGGGGAGCTGACACAAGGACCACCTGTGTGCTCAGGGACCACCCCCGCCCACCCCCTTAATTGGAGCCATGCCTTCCCCACTATAGACTCTTCAGCCCTTTGGTGTCTGTGCTGCCCCCTGCTGGCAGCTGTCTCCTCCTGCAGGTCTCAGAGGGAAGCATGGGGACTCGGGGACTTGGAGTGGTCATCTTGGTCCTACCTTGGTCAGGCCAGCATTATGTTCACTCCTGACTCCTTCACACTTCATGATTTCTGATGGCATCAAGTTATCTCTTGGAGGCCTGGAGGTGGGTGGGGAATCCACCTAACAGGCTGCATATAGACACCCCTGGTACCAAGAAAAGGGACCCCTGGCTCTGATGCACCTGCAGTGTCTGTCTCCTGTGACCTGAAGGGGAGTCTTTGAAAGGCTTCCTAGATGAACCTGGTTTAAGGAGGCTTATTGAGCACCAGTATCTTCCTCCAGAGATACCCCAGGGGGAGGGGCTCCCAGATGGGGTGACAGTACTTAAACCCAGCAGATGTGTCTGCAGCTGTCACCTTCACGGGGTGGGGTTCCTGGTGATCGGAGCTGAAATGATGTGGGGACTACTGACTGAGGATCAGTAAAGGTCGTTATTTCTTAAGATCACTTCTTTTATACCTTCCACAAGATCTGATTACAAACAGGATATAGATTTATGTGCAGGGCGTGGGCTATGTGTGAGCTGTGATTTACATGCAGGCGATCAAGGGAGACCAGTGAAAACAACGATCATCTCTTATCTTATTTTTTTTTAAAGATTTTTATTTATTTATTTGATAGACAGAGATCACAAGTAGGCAGAGAGGGGCAGAGAGAGAGGGGGAAGCAGGCTCCCTGCTGAGCAGAGAGCCCGATGGGGGGCTCGATCCCAGGACCCTGAGATCATGACCTGAGCCCAAGGCAGAGGCTTAAACCACTGAGCCACCCAGGTGCCCCATCTCTTATCTTTGAATGACAATGTCTCTTAGCTTTAAATGACAAGAGCAAGTTAAGGATTCTCCACACTTAACAGATCCATCTAAAGGAGGACATGAAAACCCTCCAGGGATCCTCCCATGTTTATTGCGGGCATCAGCCCAGGAAGACTCCTGCCCTCCATCTCCTGGAGTTTTCTCACAGGATTCCGCCTGACCCCAGTCATATTGGCGAGGATCTGGGTTGTGTCCAAAAGGAGTGGAAGGAGATTATAGATAAGCAAGATATGCCTGATCAAGCAGTACAGGGTTTGTGGTTGAGTAAACACTGTAAGAGTGGGTTAGCGTAAGTACAGCCATCTTAGCTTGGGCAGCCATCTCAGGCCCAAGGGCTGAACTTTCCCCTACTTTACTTTAGTTCAGGGACCCCCACCCTGCTTTAGTTCTAAAAGTACCCCACCTGCAACACCCCGGCAGCAGCTAATCAGCTTAAACCACCAGGGCGGCTAGGCAGTTGCACCATGAGGACCAGATGTTAAAGAGAGCTTATCTTTTTTTTTTTCCAATTTATTTATTTTCAGAAAAACAGTATTCATTATTTTTTCACCACACCCAGTGCTCCATGCAATCCGTGCCCTCTATAATACCCACCACCTGGTACCCCAACCTCCCACCCCCCCCGCCACTTCCAACCCCTCAGATTGTTTTTCAGAGTCCATAGTCTCTCATGGTTCACCTCCCTTTCTAATTTACCCAAATTCCCTTCTCCTCTCTAACGCCCCTTGTCCTCCATGCTATTTGTTATGCTCCACAAATGAGTGAAACCATATGATAATTGACTCTCTCTGCTTGACTTATTTCACTCAGCATAATCTCCTCCAGTCCTGTCCATGTTGCTACAAAAGTTGGGTATTCATCCTTTCTGATGGAGGCATAATACTCCATAGTGTATATGGACCACATCTTCCTTATCCATTCGTCCGTTGAAGGGCATCTTGGTTCTTTCCACAGTTTGGCGACCGTGGCCATTGCTGCTATAAACATTGGGTACAGATGGCCCTTCTTTAAGAGAGCTTATCTTACTAAACCGCCAGGGTGGCGCAAGCCAAAAGTATGTATGGTCTCTGAAACAGTGGAAAATTACTGTGAGTTGGATGTTTTGAAAATACTATATAAACCCTTGGCTTTGAGTGCTCGGGGTCCTTGTTGAAACCTGCTGCACCGGGCGTATACTTGGACCCCAGCTAGCTAGAAATAAACCTCGATGTGTGACTTGCATTATCATGAGTGTCCTCTGTCCATTTGAGGGATGGTTGACTCTGGACATAACAACACATTTAAAGGAATCATCTGATTAACTGCAGTGATCTCTGGGGAAGGGGAGATAACAGAAAAAAAGAAGCAGGCGGTGCTCCACCCTGAGTGGGCTGGGCGTTCCCAGCTGCTCAGCTTCAAGGCCGTCCATCATGCTCTCCCCCAGAGGCCTGTTGCTGGTACATGTTCAAGCATGTTTGGTTCAGTCCATTATTCTGAGGGACCATGACAGTCTTTCTACTGCTGCAGTGTTTTCATCATCATTCTTCAAAAAATTAAGAGTAAATAAAAATTGTGCTAATATTTCTTGAGGAGGACCTTGTATTCCCCCTTTTTGTTTGTTAAACTGTGATTGTAATATTTGATTCGCCTACTCTACAGTTCCTTGTCCCTGAGGATTATATGGGATGTCAGTGGAATGTTTAATATTCCATGACTTAAGGAAGGATTGTAGCTTATTGGAAACATAAGCAGGTGCCTTCTCAGTTTTTATAGCTTTGGGCATTCCCATGACCGCAAAGGCAGAGTGGAGATATCTGATAACATGTGCAGCAGTTTCTCCTGCTGGGACTGTGGCCCCTATGAAGCAAGAATGCAAATCTATAGTAACATGAACAAAAGACTGTTTCCCAGATGAAGGGATAGAGTGACATCCACCTGGCATATTTCTTTTTTAATTATTATTATTTTTTAAAGATTTTATTTATTCATTTGACAGAGAGAGAAAGATCACAAGTACACAGAGAGGCAGGCAGAGAGGCAGGCAGAGAGAGGGGGGAAACAGGCTCCCCGCTGAGCAGAGAGCCCGATGCGGGGCTCGATCCCAGGACCCTGAGATCATGACCTGAGCCAAAGGCAGAGGCTTTAACCCACTGAGCTACCCAGGCGCCCCCACCTGGCATATTTCATTGGCTCTTTTGCTTCATAGGTTGATGCCGGCTGGCTGTGTAGGCAGACTGATGGCAGCACAAGAGAAGGAGTGAAGGATAGAATTTGCTAGTTCTCTAGTGATAGGGAATTTGTGTCTAAGTCCTTTTTGGTTTGTGTGTGAGTATAAAGAGTGAAAATCGGATGCTTCCTGAAAACCTGAGAAAATGAGAGAGTTGGCTATTTCATTTCTTCAGTTAATTGGCCAGGAAGGTCACTATGACTTTGGAGGTGTGTGGCATAAAAAGGGGCAGAACACTGATGAATAAGGGATTGTAAATTGTGAAATAGTGAATGAAGGGGGACATCAGATATAGGAATAGTAGCAGTTTCAATGTGCTGTAAAACACACACTGTATACAAAGAATCAGATAACTAATTAAATGCAGAAGGAACATCTTGAAACAATGTAATAACTGCCATTAATTCTGATTTTTGTGCTGAGCGGCCTTCTGTAGATATAATTTTTGAGGTTGGACCATAATAACAAGCTTTTCCTTTGATGCAGCCGGCAGAAAAGGAAATTGGAACCTCCGTTAGTGGGTTTTTGGAGGTAATTTTAGGTAGCACAAAAGCAGTGTGCTTTGGTATACCCTGTCTGTCCACAGTTAAAGCACTGGCCTTTAAATTTGCCTGTAGTTAAAGCAACCATTACTTGGGCTAACTTCAGCTTTGTAAGTCCCTGTTCCCACTCCTTGACATAACTTAATAGAATCTGTTAACGTTCCTTTGTGCTTAAAGGTGCTATCAGTTTTTTTGCAATCAGAATTGGCATTTTCATATGCCAAGAGCTGAAGAATGGTGTTGTTGTACCCGAGTTTTCGCGTCTGAGAGACCACCAAGGAGCCAACACCGAGGCAATCACACGAGGATTTATTTAACAAGCTTAAGCTTGGGCCCAAGTATACCCGACACAGCAGAGTAGGGACTTGGACCCTGAGCTTAGTTAAGACAGGGGTATTTATGGGTTCCTGTTACTAAAGCAGGGTGGGGGTTTCTGGATCCAAAGCAGAGTGGGGCTTCCTGTTACTAAAGGAGGGTGAGGGTCTCTGGAACCAAAGCAGGGTGGAGGTTCTTGTTACTAAAGCAGGGTGGGGGCTCTTAGAACTAAAGTAAAGTAGGGGAAAGTTCAGCCCTTGGGCACAGGAGTCTGAGATGGCCACCCGAGCTAAGATGGCTGTACCTATGCTAAGGCTAAACCTGAGGTGGGATGGCCTTAATTTTTCTCGGCCTCCACATTTCCCCCTCTCAGAGGAACCTATCATGGGTCCAGGCTGGTCTCAGCAACAAGGTCCGGTGATGGGTATTGCTGTCTGAGTACCATGAGCTGAACTATACTGACTCTGTCTTTGACAAAAATAAGCAACATTAGTGGGGTAAGTGAGAACGGTGCAGTCTTAGCTTTATGGGATTGTCCTTGTCTGGCTGACTTTTCCATTCTGGGATGAAGTCCTTGAGAACGGCGTGTGGGTCAGCTGGCCGGACGTGGGTGTAGTGGACCCAGGGAGTAATCCCGTTGACCTTGAGAGCGGTGGGAGTGGTCAGGATCACGATGTAGGGTCCCTTCCAGCGTGGTTGAAGTGTCTGGTGTTGATATCTCCAGATGTACACCCAGTCACCCGGCTGATATTGATGGGGGTCTAGGGGTGGCCCAGTCTTGTAAAGGGCCCCCAGCTTAGGCCACAACTGTTCATGGGTTCATTGTAACATTTGGAGGGAGAAAAGGAGTTCGTGATCATCGAACTCAGCAAGCACCTCAGGTTTTAAATTGGGAATAATAGGTGGAGGAATACCGAACATGATCTCGTAAGGGGTAAGTCCCATCTTATATGGGGAGTTTCACACCCTACATAGAGCGAAGGGGAGGAGAGTCACCCAATCCCCCCCAGTCTCCAAGGCTAATTTAGTCAAGGTCTCTTTTAATGTTCTGTTCATCCTCTCTACCTGTCCTGACCTTTGGGGCCTATATGTGCAATGTAATTTCCAATCTGCCCCAAGTACTAGTGCCACTCCCTGTGTTACCTTAGAGATGAATCCCGGTCTGTCGTCTGATCCAGTCTTAACAGGAAAACCATACCTTGGTAAGATGTCTTCCAGCAGCTTCTTGGTCATGGTCTGTGCAGTTTCATGTTTGGTGGGAAATGCCTCTGTCCATCCTGAAAAAGTATCTACAAATACCAGTAAATACCTGTATCAGTATTTTCCAGGTTTTATCTCAGTGAAGTCCACTTCCCTGTAGGCTCCTGGATGGTCCCCCTGGAGCCGGGTGCCCGGGTTAGATCCATGGGCGGTGGCATTAGTTAATTGGCATGCATGGCAGCTTGCCAGAGTCTGTTCAATCTCTGATCGGGAGTCTTTGATAGTGATCTTTGCATGTTGCACCATGTCTTCCTTTTTTTGTTGTTGTTGTTGTTGTTGTTCCCCCCATGTGTATACTCCTGTGCATTTTGGATACGAGTTGCCATCCCAGTTCCTCTGGTAGGATTATGCTGCTATCTGCAGCTCTCCACCAGCCATGTAGGCATTGTGTCCCAGGTAGACGCCTAATCCATTGTAAGTCTGCGTCAGTGTACTTGGGGTTGTCTGGCAAGCTTGGTGCTCCTGGATCAGGCAGTGTGGTCACTAAGACATGGTCCACTGAAAGAACTGCCTCTTTTGTCTTTAAGTCGGCCAGCCTATTTCCCCTGGACACTGGCGTGTCTTCTTTTTGATGTCCTAGGCAATGGATAATGGCCAGTGTCTTAGGCAGCCAGAGGGCCCTTAGGACCTCGAGGATTTCTGCCTTTTTTTTTTAATTCTTAAATTTTTAAATAAACATATAATGTATTTTTATCCCCAGGGTACAGGTCTGTGGATTGCCAGGTTTACACATTTCACAGCACTCATCATAGCACATACCCTCCCCAATGTCCATATCCCCACCAGCCTCTCCCGTCCCCCTTCCCACCAGCAACCCTCAGTCTGTTTTTTGAGATTGAGTCTTTTATGGTTTTTCTCCCTCCCGATCCCACCTTCTTTCATTTTTTTCTTTTCCTACCCCCCAAACCCCCACATTGCACCTCCACTTCCTCATATCAGGGAGATCATTTTATAATTGTCTTTCTCAGATTGACTTATTTTGCTAAGCATAATACCCTCTAGTTCCATCCATGTCATCGCAAATGGCAAGATTTCATTTCTTTTGATGGCTGCATAGTATTCCATTGTGTATATATACCACATCTTCTTTATCCATTCATCTGTTGATGGACATCTAGGTTCTTTCCATAGTTTAGCTATTGTGGACATTGCTGCTATAAATTCAGGTGCACGTGCCCCTTCAGAGCACCACGTTTGTATATTTAGGATATATACCCAGTAGTGCAATTGCTGGGTCATAGGGTAGCTCTATTTTCAGTTTTTTGAGGAATCTCCTCACTGTTTTCCAGAGTGGTTACACCAGCTTGCATTCCCACCAACAGTGTAGGAGGGTTCCCCTTTCTCTGCATCCTCGCCAGCATCTGTCATTTCCTGAGTTGTTAATTGTAGCCATTCTGGCTGGTGTGAGGTGGTATCTCATTGTGGTTTTGATTTTTATTTCCCTGATGCCAAGTGATGTGGAGCAGTTTTTCATGTGTCTTTTGGCCATCTGGATGTCTTCTTTGCAGAAATGTCTGTTCGTGTCCTCTGCCCATTTCTTGATTGGATTATTGGTTCTTTGAGTGTTGAGTTTGCTAAGTTCTTTATAGATTTTGGATACTAGCCCTTTATCTGATATGTCCTTTGCAAATCTCTTCTCCCATTCTGTCAGTTGTCTTTTGGTTTTGTTAACTGTTTCCTTTACTGTGCAAAAGCTTTTGATCTTGATAAAATCCCAATAGTTCATTTTTGCCCTTGCTTCCCTTGCCTTTGGTGATGTTCCTAGGAAAAAGTTGCTGCAGTTGAGGTCAAAGAGTTTGCTGCCTGTGTTCTCCTCAAGGATTTTGATGGATTCCTTTCTCACACTGAGGTCCTTCATCCATTTTTAGTCTATTTTCGTGTGTGGAGTAAGGAAATAATCCAATTTCATTTTTCTGCATGTGGCTCTCCAATTTTCCCAGCACCATTTGTTGAAGAGGCTGTCTTTTTTTCCATTGGACATTCCTTCCTGCTTTGTCAAAGATTAGTTGACCATAGAGTTGAGGGACTATTTCTGGGCTCTCTATTCTGTTCCATTGATCTATATGCCTGTTTTTGTGTCAGTACCATAGTGTCTTGATGATGACAGCTTTGTAATAGAGCTTGAAGTCCGGAATTGTGATGCCACCAACTTTGGCTTTCTTTTTCAATATTCCTTTGGCTATTTGAAGTCTTTTCTGGTTCCATATAAATTTTAAGATTATTTGTTCTATTTATTTAAAAAAATGGATGGGATTTTGATAGGGATTACATTAAATGTGTAGATTGCCTTGGGTAGAATAGACATTTCCACAATATTTATTCTTCTAATCCATGAGCATGGAACATTTTTCCATTTCTTTGTGTCCTCCTCAATTTCTTTCATGAGTACTTTATAGTTTTCTGAGAATAGATTCTTTGTCTCTTTGGTTAGGTTTATTCCTAGGTATCTTACAGTTTTGGGTGCAATTGTAAAAGGGATTGACTCCTTAATTTCTCTTTCTTCTGTCTTGTTGTTAGTGTAAAGAAATGCAATTGATTTCTGTGCATTGACTTTATATTCTGACACTTTACTGAATTCCTGTACAAGTTCTAGCAGTTTTGGAATGGAGCCTTTTGGGTTTTCCACATATAGTATATCATCTGCAAAGAGTGATAGTTTGACTTTGCTGATTTGGATGCCTTTAATTTCTTTTTGTTTGATTGTTGAGGCTAAGACTTCTAGTACTATGTTGAATAGCAGTGGTGATAATGGACATCCTTGCCATGTTCCTGACCTTAGCAGAAAAACTTTAGTTTTTCTCCATTGAGAATGATATTTGCAGTGGGTTTTTCATAGATGGCTTTGGTAATATTGAGGTATGTGCCCTCTATCCCTACACTTTGAAGAGTTTTAATCAGGAAGGGATGCTGTACTTTGTCAAATGCTTTTTCAGCATCTATTGAGAGGATCATATGGTTCTTGATTTTTCTTTTATTAATGTATTGTATCACATTGATTTGTGGATGCTGAACCAGCCTTGCAACCCTGGAATAAATTCCACTTGGTTGTGGTGAATAATCCTTTTAATGTACTGTTGAATCCTATTGGCCAGTATTTTGGTGAGAATTTTCGCATCTGTGTTCATTGAGGATATTGGTCTGTAATTCTCTTTTTTGATGGGATCCTTGTCTGGTTTGGGGATCAAAGTGGTGCTGGCCTCATAAGATGAGTTTGGAAGTTTTCCTTCCATTTCTATTTTTTGGAACAGTTTCAGGAGAATAGGAATTAATTCTTTAAGTGTTTGGTAGAATTACCCTGGGAAGCCATCTGACCCTGCACTTTTGTTTGTTTGGAGATTTTTGATGACTGTTTCAATCTTCTTACTTGTTATGGGTCTCTTCAGGTTTTCTATTTCTTCCTGGTTCAGTTTTGGTTGTTTATATGTCTCTGGAAATGTATACATTTCTTCCAGATTGTTGAATTTGTTGGCGTAGAGTTGCTCATAGTATGTTCTTATAATTGTTTGTATTTCTTTGGTGTTGGTTGTGATCTCTCCTCTTTCATTCATGATTTTATTTATTTGGGTCCTTTCTCTTTTCTTTTTGATATGTCTGGCCAGGGGTTTATCAATCTTATTAATTCTTTCAAAGAACCAGCTCCTAGTTTTGTTGATTTGTTCTATTGGTTTTTTTGGTTTCTATTTCATTGATTTCTGCTCTGATCTTTATGATTTCTCCTCTCCTGCTGGGTTTAGGCTTTCTTTGTTGTTCTTTCTCCAGCTCCTTTATGTGTAGGGTTAGGTTGTGTATTTGAGACCTTTCTTGTTTCTTGAGAAAGGCTTTTACCACATATATTTTCCTCTCAGGACTGCCTTTGTTGTGTCCCACAGATTTTGAACCGTTGTGTTTTCATTATCATTTGTTTCCATGAATTTTTTCAATTCTTCTTTAATTTCCTGGTTGACCCATTCATTTTTTAGAAAGATGCTGTTTAGGCTCCATGTATTTGAGTTCGTTCCAAATTTCCTCTTGTGATCAAGTTCTAGCTTCAGAGCATTGTGGTCTGAAAATATGCAGCGAATGATCCCAATCTTTCGATACCGGTTGAGACCTGATTTATGACCCAGGATGTGGTCTCTTTTGGAGAATGTTCCATGTGCACTAGAGAAGAATGTGTATTCTGTTATTTTGGGATGAAATGTTCTGAATATATCTGTGATGTCCATCTGGTCCAGTGTGTCATTTAAGGCCTTTATTTTCTTGCTGAACTTTTGCTTAAATGATCTGTCCATTTCTGTGAGGGGAGTGTTAAAGTCCCCTACTATTATTGTATTATTGTCGATGTATTTCTTTGATTTTGTTATTAATTGGTTTATATAGTTGGCTGCTCCCATGTTAGGGGCATAGATATTTAAAATTGTTAGATCTTGTTGGACAGACCCTTTGAGTATGATATAGTGTCCTTCCTCATCTCTTATAGTCTTTGACTTAAAATCTAATTGGTCTAAGGATTGCCACCCCAGCTTTCTTCTGATGTCCATTAGCATGGTACATTGGTTTCCACCCTCTCGCTTTAAATCTGGAGGTGTCTTCGGGTCTAAAATGAGTTTCTTGTAGGCAACATATTGATGGGTTTTGTTTTTTTTTTTTAATCCATTCTGATACCCTGTGTCTTCTGATTGGGGCATTTAGCCCATTTACATTCAGGGTAACTATTGAGAGATATGAATTTAGTACCATTGTATTGCCTGTAAGGTGACTGTTACTGCATATTGTCTCTGTTTCCTTCTGATCTACTACTTTAAGGGTTTATCTTCACTTAGAGGACCCCTTTCAATATCTCCTGTAGAGCTGGTTTGGTGTTTGCAAATTCTTTCAGTTTTTGTTTGTCCTGGAAGCTTTTTATCTCTCCTTCATTTTTCAATGATAGCCTAGCTTCAGTGATAGTATTCTTGGCTGCATGTTTTTGTCATTTAGTTCTCTGAATATATCATGCCAGTTCTTTCTGGCCTGCCAGGTCTCTGTGGGTAATTCTGCTGCCAATCTAATGTTTTTTACCCTTGTATGTTACAGACTTCTTTTCCCGGGCTGCTTTCAGGATTTTCTCTTTGTGGCTAAGACTTGTAAATTTTACTATCAGGTGATGAGGTGTGGACCTATTTTTATTGATTTTGAGGGGTGTTCTTTGCGTCTCCTGGATTTTGATGTTTGTTCCCTTTGCCATATTAGGGAAATTCTCTACAATAATTATCTCCAATATACCTTCTGCTCCCCTCTCTCTTTCTTCTTCTGGAATCCCTATTCTAATGTTGTGTCGTCTTATGGTGTCACTTATCTCTTGAATTCTCTCCTCATGGTCCAGTATTTGTTTTTCTCTCTTTTGCTCAGCTTCTTTATTCTCTGTCATTTGGTCTTCTATGTCACTAATTCTTTCTTCTGCCTCATTTATCCTAGCAGTAAGAGCCTCCATTTTTTGTTTCTCTAATATCTTCTATGCCTTTTTCGAGCCTGGTTAGAACCTTGAGAATCGTCATTCTGAACTCTAGATCTGCCATATTACCAATGTCCGTATTGATTAGGTCCCTAGGCTTCGGTACTGCCTCTTGTTTTTTTTGTTTTTTTGTTTTTTTTGTTTTTTTGTGGTGAGTTTTTCCACCTTGTCATTTTGTCCAGATAAGATTTGTTTTCTCCTCCTCTGGAATTCCACTGTTCTCCTTGGTGAGTGAAGCTGGTCTTGGCTGGGTTTCTTGTTGATCTTCTGGGGGAGGGGCCTGTTGTAGTGATTCTCAAGTGTCTTTGCCCGAGGCAGAATTGCACCACCCTTACCAGGGGCTGGGCTGAGTAATCACTCAAGTTTGCTTTCAGAAGCTTTTGTTCCCTGAGCACTTTTGTAGGGTTCCAGAGGATGGGAATGAAAATGGCGGCCTCCCAATCTCTGGCCCAGAGGAGCCGAGAGCTCGGGGTCCCGCTCCTCAGTGCTCCTTCAGAGAAAAGCGCCCAACCGCCCCGTCTCCCCGGCCTCTGCTTGCGCTTGGAGAATAGTGCTCGTTCTCTTCTGTCTCCCTGGCCTCCAGCCGTGGGCTTGGAGAAAAGTGCTCAGTCACTCCATCTCCCTGGCTTCTGGCCGCGCTCCGAGCTCACCCAGCCTGTGCCCGGTTCAAGATAACCCCGACCTGAGAGCTCACTCCTTGGCTTTGTTGCTGTAGCCGGCTTCCCCGCTCTAATACCTGCAAGCTCTGCAACACTCAGCCAGCCCTGGTCCTTCTGTGATCCCACAGGACCTGGGGTTATGTTGACCCTGCGTGGGCTTCACCCCGGTTTAGCCTCTGGAGTGATGTCCATCAGCGGAACAGACTTTTAAAAGTCCTGATTTTGTGCTCTGTTGCTCCACCGCTTGCCTGGAGCTGGCCCTTTCCCCCACGGTCTATCTTCCTGTCACTTTGGATTCACTTCTCCGCAGGTCCTACCTTTCAGAAAGTGATCGATTTTCTGTTTCTAGAATTGTTGCTCTTCTCTTCAACTTCCCGTTGGATTTTTAGGTGTTCGCAATGGTTAGATAAGCTACCTAGCTGATCTCCTACTACCTGATGTCATCTCAGCCTGCTACTTCTCTGCCATCTTGACTCCTCCCCCTGCCTTGTTTTTAATAGTCTTTCCTTCTGCTGTTAAGAGCCCTCTTTCTCTATAAATGGCTCTGTGGATGTGAGCTGTGACAAAGGCATACCTGCTATCAGTATAGATGTTTATCTGCTTGCCTGCTCCCATTGTTAGCACCTTGGTTAGCACAATCAGTTCTGCACATTGGGCAGATGTTCCAGCAGCCAATGGTTCCGCCCAGACAGTTTCTGTCTCTGCGGTCACAGCTGCCCCTACATACCTGATTCCTTCCTGGACAAAGCTACTGCCATCTGTATACCAGGTGTCATCTGCATTCGGCAGCGGTTGGTCCTGGAGATCAGCTCTGACTCCATGCACCTGAGCCAGGATTTCTTGGCAGTCACGTGGAGGGGGGGGTTCCCCATCATGGTTAGTGAGTAGTGTCGCTGGGTTTAGGGCTGTTGGCGCCTGGAACAAAATTCTAGTAGGGTTCACAAGCAAGCTCTGGTAATGGGTCATTGCTGATCCATCAGTCCAGGGGTTGTTTGAGTACCCCTTCAATGGCATGTGGGGTAGTGACATATAGTTCCTGCCCCATAGGCAGCTTATCTGCATCTTTAACCATGGTGGCCATTGCAGCAATAATTTTTAAACGTGGAGGCCATCGGCATCTAATTTCCTTGAGAGGTATGTCACCGGTCTCTTCCAGGGGCCCATGTATTGAATTAGGACTCCCTTTGCCATCCCTTCCTTTTCATTCATGTAAAGATGGAAGGGCTTAGTCAGATCAGGCAGCTATTGTTTGGAGAAAGTCCTTGGTGCCTTGTAGGCATGTTTTCTGGTCCTCTGCTGCCAAGAGGATATCATCTACATATTGTAATAGAGTCAGATTAGGGTGTTTGGCACGGAACTCACCTAAGTCTTCATGCAGTGCCTCGTCAAAGATGATGGGCAAATTCTTGAATCCTTATGGTAGTTGAGTCCAGGTGAGTTGGCCATTGATGCCCTTCTCCAGGTCCGCCCATTCAAAAGTGAAGAGGTCTTGGCTCTTTGGGTCCAAGGGCAAGCTGAAAAAGGCATCCTTTAGGTCTAGCACTGTATACCAAGTCTTGTGTGGGGGCAAGGTGGAGAGGAGGGTGTAGGGGTTTGGGACTGTAGGGTGCATGTCCATCACCCATCGGTTAACTTCCCTCAAGTCCTGGACCAGTCTATAATCATTAGAGTGTGGCTTTCTTACTGGCAGCAGGGGAGTGTTCCATGCTGACTGACAAGGCCACAGTATGCCTGAGTCTAGCAGTTGCCGGCTGTGTGGGGAGATCCCCATCCATGCTGTGAGGGGCATGGGGTATTGGCGGACTCTGACTGGTTCTGCTCCTGGCTTTAGTTCAATGTATATTGCTGGCCAATGTTGGGCCAATCCCATTCCCCTGGTTTCTGCCCCTGCTTGGGGAAACTCCTTCTCCTGAAGCCAACTTCTTGAGATGTCTTTGTTTTTCATATGGGTTATCCATGGTCGTGGCCAGTAGGATCTTACCCAGGTTCCGAGTCTGATGGTCACTTATCCTAGCCTGTTGCTCCTCCAGGGTCTCTCTGCTATTGTAGACTCTTTCTGCCACCACTCTCAGATCCTGTAGGCTCTTCTCTCCTAGTCTTTCTACCCTCTGTAATTTCCTTTTAATGTCCAGAGCGGCTTGGTTAACAAAAGCCATAACTATGGAAGCTTTGGTTTCTGGGGCCTCTGGATTCATAGGGGTGTGCTGTCTGAATGCCTCTATTATCCTTTCTAGGAATGTTGCCAGACTCTCATCTTTACCCTGTTTTACATCATATACCTTGGCCAGATTGGTAGGCTTGCATGCTGCAGCCTTGAGACCTGCCATTAGAGTCTCGCGGTAGACCCGGAGCCTCTCCTTACCTTCTGCCAAGTTGTAGTCCCAAGCGGGGCAAGACAAGGGGAAAGCTGCATTTATGAGATCAGAGTTCTGAGTTGGCTGTCTGTTGTCATCCAGAATGGACTTCCGGGCATCCATCTGGATTTGCTCTCTTTTCTCAGTGGTAGAGAGAACCTACAAGAGCTGCTGACAGTCATCCCAGGGGGGCTGTTGGGTGAAAAGAACAGTATACAAAAGACCAATCAGATCTTTTGGGTTATCAGAGAACTTTGCATGTTGGGTTCTCCAGTTGTATAAATCACTAGTAAAGAATGGCCAATATAACATGGGCTGTCCCCCTGTTATTGGAATTGGCTGTTCCCAGGTTTGAGGCTGGGGCTGCTTTTGGGTTATCAGAGAACTTTGCATGTTGGGTTCTCCAGTTGTATAAATCACTAGTAAAGAATGGCCAATATAACATGGGCTGTCCCCCTGTTATTGGAATTGGCTGTTCCCAGGTTTGAGGCTGGGGCCGCTCAATGGGTCCGTCCACGTGTCCCTGCTGCAGGCCCATGCATGGGGGCCCCTCCATCTGGGAGGGGGAGCAGCACTCCCTCGACAGCCCCTGATGCCTCTGCTGGAGGAGATGGGGGTGGGGAGACCTGGTAGGGTGGCGGAAAAATCAGGTCCTCCATGGGAGTGTCCTGGAAGACCAGGTAAAGCGGAGTCTTTGGTTCAGACTCTGCTTTCTTGTTAGACTTAGGAGTTGGTTTCTGCAAGGCCAGGATCTTGGGTGTAGGTCCTGTTTTGGGAGGGAGAGAAGGTTTAAGACAGGAGGGAGGATTCTCTATCATGTCTTGCCAGACCAATATATAAGGTATTTGGTCAGAGTGGCCGTGGTCCAGCACCAAATCCAGGTCTAGCTCCCTTTCCTGACATGTTATGTTCCTTGTCCTGTGGTATACTAGCTGTGGATGGCACACCATCTTTAATGACTTCTAGAACAATCTGCTTCTGGAGGTTTCTTTGCCAGATCCTTGTTATCCTCCATGTTGACTTTCATGGAGCTGGGATCCTGCCTCAATGAAAGAAGGAATGTGGGTGAGCTAGCTGATGATGGCGTCACCTGTGTTCAGTGTGGACTAGGCCTCTGTCTTGGGATAATTAGCCTTGCTGTAGGTAGGGGCACTGGGGATGGCTGAGGAAGCACTCTACTCCTCCTGGTCCACCATATGGTCCAGAAGGACCAGCTCATTCCTGTCCCCAGTGTGGCTCATGGAGAGTAAACTCTGGGGCCTTGAAATGTTTTAAATTCTACCTTCTGTTCAGATCCATATCTTACTGCATTTGCTCCTGTGGATTTTCCATCAGGTTCTTTCCCCACCCCCACCCCCCCACCGCCCCTCATTCAGTTTCCTGGAAATCCTACTTTAGACCATTGGAAGCAAAGCAAAATAGAATATTTTGAATTAATTGTGAAATGGGTCTCAATCACAGTCCTTAACTTCACCACAGAAGAAAGCCAGTGTTAATTAATGAAACTACAGTGTCCAAGTCCCAACAAGCAAAAGGATGGATGGTGATTGTATCTAAATCAGCAGGCACACAACCCACTACAAGCAGACAATGGGAAATGACAGAGGAGGAAATCTGAGAAGAACTTGAAAGCATCTGATAAACAGACTATAAACAGACTGCTGTGGTGAAGCATTTAGGGAGAGTCTGAGCACAGAACATATGATAAGAACCATAATCAGGACCTAAATTCAATATTGGAGATGCACAATAGAATGAGGGAGCTCACAGATCAGAGCAGACACAAAGGCCCCTTAACATCAGGAATGTTGCCAGAACAGCCCAGGAAGGCTTTCAGGAGCATCATGTAGCAGCCCCCTGCACTGGAGCCTGAGTGCTGAGTCTATTCCCAGCTCAGAAGAGCAGCTGGATCAAGGAGGCCACCACTCAGCTCTGCCAATACTATCTAGAAGGCCTGTCTCAAGGATCCAATACTTCTATATCTGTAAAATAGAAAAGTGTATGGCATGTATTTCTCAGCTGGGGAAATGCTCGTGTAATGAAATGAAAGACCGTCTACTTTCCATTGATGCTCAAGAAGCTGCCTCCTGGACTGGCCTCCTTTTTCATTCTTGAGTCTGCCTTTTAATCCATCTCTTGGAAGCAACTAGGCTGCATCATCCAGGACTCAGAGGTGGCAGTTCTCTGTTTTTCTGGAAGTTTGGGAGTCAGAAGGTCCCAAGTGTAGAAATGAGTTTATGGTCTTCTGTGTCTGGCTGTTTCTGATGCAAATGGACATCTTGCCACTACTGAAGGGCTTGGGTATGATTTAGACTTGTCCCACATAGAGTGGCCAATCAGCTCACAGGAGGATGATTCTCTCCAGAACTAGTCTTGTCCTGGGCATCAAGAACTCCATTCCAGTGAGAGGGTCTGTGATGAATCTCAGCACTCCCACTTGCCCTGATCTGGGCCCTCCTTTACATTCTCCTGAGTCCTGGCATCTTGAACCGCAAAAGAAGAACACTTCTGTCTCACCCCCTTGATAGGGCAATCCAGGAATCATGTGGTTAATTTAAGAACTGGTGACTTGAGTTACATCTGGGGAAGAGACAGGAAATGGATGTGGAAGTACCATGGAGGGCTGGGGGTGCAAAGGTCCTATTGGAGACCATAGGATGTTCCATGTGGATCACATTTCTGGGGCCCACAGCATCTCCTCCTAGGGAACAATTCCTGAATTCCCTTTATCCTTCACACACAGTTTCAGCTTAAGCAGAAATCTTAATCCTGGATTATAAATACATGGAATGAGTGGGATGTTCTTTTCACACTAGAACAAAAAGTCTGAGCATGAAAGGTCACTCCCATGGAAAACCACTGTAGCATTCTTATGGGGAATCTATTTACATTGTCCTTGATGTGCAGACCAAACCTATTTGGTCAGAACAGAGGTTTCTTCCATGTCTATTTAGTAGATCAGATCAGGTTGATGCTCTCCCCACCCCGCCCAATTCATGCTCCAGCCACATTTCTCTTCATCATCCTGAGTAATGGAGCATGATTTTCTTAGGAGGCTGATCTGTGATTGTTGCACATTTCCCTTCAGTGCTACTCATCCAGCTGGCTCCTACCCCTGACTAAGGTGTTAGTCACTTTGTGCGTGAAGCCCTTCCAGACCATGCCCCGTATAGGTGCTGTCCCCTTGGTCTGTCTTTGCCCTCAGCCAACACATGGTAAAGTCCAGTGTAAGTCCTTGGTCAAGACCCCTCTCAAAGCTCCAGTGAATTCAGCCAGCTCATGGATCATGTGTGCAAGTGAATTCAGTTGGCAGAACAGTTTCCTAGCTCTGATGCTATACTACGCTTCTCTCAAAGGTCAGTCCCAGTGTTTGAGCTCTCAAAACATTTGGACAGAGGTCCAGGGTTTTCTGCAGTACTTTGATCAGTCAGCTTGGTCTTGGCTGGATGTTTTTGCTGATCTTCTGGGTGAGGGGTCTGATGCTGTGTTTCTCAAATGCGTTTGTCCGGGTCGGAATGGCACCACCCTTGCCAGGGGCTAGGCTAAGTAATCCACTCAGGTTCGCTCTTGGAGCTTTTTTTCCCTGAACGCTTTCTGTAGAGCTCTGAAGGATAGGAATGAAGATGGTGGCTTCCCAATCTCTGGCCCAGAGGAGCCGAGAGCTCAGGGCCCCACTCCTCAGTGCGCCCTCAGAGAAAAGCGCTCAATCCCTCCCATCTCTCTGGTCTCTGGCTGTGCTCTGAGCTCACCCAGCCTGTGACCAAGTGTTTCTGTCTCTGGCACATGGCCCTGCCTGGAGTCTCCAAACCCAGCAGATTCCTGCCACGCGCTCCTGCCACTCCTCCTAGGAGGAAGGTGAGTCTCCCAGATCTGCCACTTGCAGGGTCTCTGCTCGAAGAGCAGTGGCCCGACTATGCCTCAGATCACGGTTTAAGGTTGCCCCGAGCTGAGACACCCCCCTCCTCAGCTCCGCCTCTGTAGCCAGCTTCCCTGCTCTGATACCGGGGGGTTCTGCTGCACTCAGGCACCTCCCGTCTTTCTGTGACCCCACGGGTCCTGAGACCACACTGTCCCTGTGAGGGTTCCACCCCCCACTTAGCCTCTGGAGCGACGTCCCTTGGTGGAGCAGACTTTTAAAAGTTCCGATTTTGTGCTCTGCTGCTCCACTGCTTGCAGGGAGCTGGCCCCTCCCCCCGTGGCCTATCTTCCCGTGGCCTTAGATTCACTTCTCTGCATGTCCTACCTTCCAGAAAGTGGTCACTTTTCTGTTCCAAGAATTGCTGCTCCTGTCTTCAACCTCTTGTTCAGTTTGTAGGTGTTCAGAATGGTTTGATAACTATCAGCTGAACTCCTGTGACCCAATATTTAGGTCCCTTCTCCTCTGCCACCTTTCCCCTCCCCCTGCCATAGCATTCTGATGGGGACCCTGCTTATGTGGTTGCTGGTATGTGGACCACACCTTCTTGTTTAACTCTTCAGAACAGTGGTTTCTCCCACATCCATTTGACTGATCATGCTGGTCTTTGTGCATTACTCTAGGCATTACATGCCAGCCTTACTGATGTCCTACACTGTAGTGAGTATGCCAAGCACCTTCCTGCTCTCCTCCTTCTGTTAGTTGCATGTCACCCTCTGGTTCTGTTAATCCAGCTGGCTCCCTTCCCTGACAGAGGTGCCAGTCACCTTGCGCAGGAAGGCCTTCCCAGTGGTGCCACTTGTAAATCCCAGTGTAAGTCCTTGATCAAGCCCCTGTCCCACTGCTGTCTAAGTTCCATGAGCTAATGGATCATGTACACAAGTGAATTCACTTGGCAGAATAACTTTCTAGCTGTGATGCTACAGTAGACTCCTTTTTTCCAAGGTCTGTCCCAGTGCTTCAAACATAAGAATATTGGACAGAGGTCCAGGTATTTGTATTATTGAAAAGTCTCTGGGTGATTTCTACATGTAGCCTGGGTAGAGATTTGCTCCCTAGAAACACTGTGATCCTGTCATGAGGTGCACCTGAGAGCAGGGGCCTTGTTGGTCCTTCCCCACCTCCCCTTGCTCCAGGGGGCTGGGATTTTCACACTGATGTTGTAGATTAGAACTAGTTGGAGAGGGACCTTCCTGTGCATTGGGAAATCCTTCTTCAGTGAGTCCAATGACCTGGTCCAGGTGAGGCCTAAATAGCAGCAGGACCTGAAGGTCCTGGGTGGTTGTCATGTGCACTCTGGGTGGAGAAGAGGGTCCAAAGAGTCAGATTTTTCTATTTTCCCCTTGAGAGACTGAAGAGTTCTTTATAAAATACCAGAGCAGCTCAGGGAAAAGGACAAGGGTCTGTTCTAGAATCTTCCTGAGAGGGACTCTGGAGGTATGTTGCATTTGATGAAGTGACTTTTCAGATGTCTCTATGGCTGTCTCTCTGCTTAAAGACATGTGAGGAAATTCTTGTGTTTGCCTTTTAAAGCTTATGGCACTTCCTCACTGTAAGGGAAACTGTGTGTCTGCAATGTAAAACATTTTCAGTAGAAATAAAATACTTCTGTGTAAATACATCTAAGCTCTTGACTGAATGCTTGATCAGGGAGTGCTGGTGATGTCTTATAGGCAAAGTACTTGCAGTGAATGAACAGTACTAGGTTTTCCTGAAAGAGGGTCTTCGTGGGTGAGAATTCTAGGTGCCTGGGTGAGCCAGGACAATTTCTGAAGTCCCTGGAAGTGACTGGAAGTGTTTGGAGAGGTCGTCACCTCAGATTCCTGGGTGGCATAAGGAAAACTGTATTTCAACAGAGGCTACAGTTTAGGGGAAATGTGATGAAAGCCGAGAGAATGAAACTGGTGTGGGCTAAAATGGCCTCAAACAGTGTCTCAGAGTGTGATGAGAGCCTGAATGTAGGTGAGATGGGTTTGGGGACGGGGGGTCAGCCACAGTGACCACACTGAGCTCAGGGGGAGTCCCATCGTGATGTTCCACTAGAGATAGCTCTGCCTCCTCCAGTATTGGTCCTCCAGCCGGACAATGTCTCTACTGCCCCCTGGTGGTGGTTGGTGCTTCCCACAGGTCTCTGGGAGAAGGGTGAGGAAGAACAGTCTGACATCTGGGTCATCCAGCTGTGAACTTGGGTCAGAGTTGCAGCATGTTCAGTCTTGACTCCTCAATGCTTCCCGAAATATAAGGGCAGCCAATTGTCCCTGGAAGCTTCTGGGTGGGTGGTGGGTTGGGGACGGGTATCTGCCTAGAGCCACTGTAGGTACAAGACCTACCTATCAGCTAAGATAGAGAAATCTCTGTTCTAGTGTACCTGGGGCTGATGGTTCTTTTCTGTGCCATGGAGGAAAGTCTTTGAACAGCTTGGCAGGGCAAAAACTTGGCGCTCAGGGTTAGTCGGGTTAAGCCACCAATGCCTCCCCCTGTGTAGAGATGGTTCCATGTATCTGAGCCTGTGCTGATTGCTAACTGATCTGTGGGTGAGCTGTCCACTCTGGGCCCTAGCAGAGCCCCTCTCTGGCTTTGACCCACAAGACCCAGGGGCCAAGTCCATGAGGCTGTTCATTTTTGGATCTTGGCCATTCAGAGGTGCCCTGTAGCAACCACAGAGCCAGTTCGGTTCTCATGAGGCTTCTATTGTTGGCGGGAAGGCAATGCATGTCAAAAGGCTGAATCCTGATAACTTTGACAAAGCTCCTTAATAACAAGGGCAGCTTTTCAAGAGAAAGATTGGGGCAAGTCAGGATCTAAAATGGGAAGAAAACTCATTCACTTCTTGCCAGAAATTGGAGAAACTGATGCAAGACACAGCATGACCCTGACCTATCCAAATTACAGGTATACATACATGACACAGAAATGTTCTAATAAGAGATTACTTACGAAACTTCAGCTCAATGTTAATGAGCCAGGAAAGTGTAATACTAGTAAATGAATTTATGATGCTGGCCGGCTGGGAAATGCCAAAGGCAGGATGTAAGAGCTGTCCCCTCTGACGTGCAAGTTGTTCCTTGAAGGTCAGTGAGCCTCTGAGTGCTAAGAATGAAAGAGAAAGCAGGGGAGAAGGGAGATAATCTCAAGGCCCTAGGAAGTTGAGGCCCCTCCCAGGTCCTTGATTTCCCTGTCCCTCTCCTCCAATCATGGCCACCAAGGTGGAAATGTAAGGGCCAACTTAGCCGGAGCGGCCGCACCTTGGCAGAACAGCCATTTTGCTGTTTATGCAGTGAGCTTAGATTGACCCTGCCCCCCAGAGGAATTCACTTAGAAACGGGTCTGGGGAAAGTAGTTAGCCACTCCTGGCCACGCGTTCTGGAGCCTGTTATATCAGTGTCTATATTTCCACAGACTGGAAACAATTCAAATATCTCAACTGGCAAATGGACAAACAATATGTGATACATCCATAGGATGAAATGATACTCCACAATAAAAACGAACTGATAACGTCAAAAAAAGAAAAGAAAAGAAAACAAACGGGTCTGGGAAACAGGTAAATTATGGCCGACCAGCCCCTGATAAAAGAGCCCATATCCCAGGACTTGTCAGGTCAGGGAGAGATAACAGAGCCCAGAATGCAAGGATGAGTCAGGCCAGGTGGAGACATCCAATCAGTAAAGCACACATACTATCTCCTTGACTACCAAAGAATGTGGGACGCGCCTTTTGGGCGCCAATTCTGACCAAGGTGATAGGCTAGTTCAAATAGCTACTACGAGTGAATTGTAATTCAACTGGCCACCTGTGTGTGACCTAGCATGACTGTGCAACTTTCTCTATGTATTGCGATCTCATTAGCCACCTGTGTGTGGCCAGGCTCAACCACATGGCCTTTGCTCTGTAAAAGTTAGTCTGTGAGGCTGGGAGGGGTTGCCTTCTCTGTAAGACGTGGCCCCTGCCCGTCGCTTTGGTTCTCGATGCTTGGCATGAAATAAAGCTTTGCTTTACCTTCGCTTTGTATCAGTTTCATCCTTTTGTCCACAGACCCTTCAGAAATGAAAGTAGTCTGCTTCCATTCCAGACTATCTTATGACACTGGCTTGGGGAAGGAATGATTCGTGATGACAAAGGACTATGCTAAGGCCTTGTCTCTCTAGTGGAATTAGGGTCAGTATTCCAAGATTCTCAAAGCCTCTAGATCTGGTTCACAGTCAGAAGAATTTGGCTCCTGCTCCTGAGAGCTGGGAGCCTCTCTTGGGGGCAAATTTGGGAGATGGACCCGGGGAAGACTCAGGCCCTGGGTGCCTGGCTGGATCCTGGAGGTTCTCACCACACATCAATTGCCGGGTCCCCCGAGCCCCTGAAGGGCCCTAGTCATGTCTGAAGTTCATAGCCCAGAGCAAAGTATGAGCCAGGGCCAGAGTGCCCTCAGCCAGAGCAGCCCCTACAGCCACAGGGCCAGGAATGTGACCCACCCCACTCACTTGGGGGAACTTGGAAGAGACAGCTGGTTTCAAAGTTGAAGTCTGGAATCTGAATACACTGCAGGTGACATGCTAATAATCTTGTTTTTTCCATTTGGAAATCAGGTGTTACCTGCCCAACATGTTTCCAGGCAGTATTCATGGTTCATGCTAATGGCTTTCTGGGTGTGACAGAACTCTGGGATGTAGTGGGATTTCTGATGATGGACCTTGAACATGGACCAGAGAGCTTCCACTTGCCTCTTAACCTTACTAAGGTTCTGGATCCCCTTGCTTCTTCAGCCTCAAGTCACCCAGTGTCAGCTCATCAGCTCCCAACCATGTGGGGAGAGGTTGGTAGTTTCCAGGCTGCTACTCACTTTCCAAAGGGAGGCTGCTTGCTTGAAGCTGAGCTCAAAGGTTCTAGAATGCAGCCATGGCTTTCAGCCTCCCTTCCCCTCTGCTGAGAGCTATCTCTGGACCTCAGGGATGTGTCCTGGTAGGTTTCCATGGCTGCCTGTAGATTGAGTCCAGCCCAGCCAGGCCACTCTCCCTCTTGATTCACTCCAGGATGTGGACCATTGTTCTCTGCAAGTCCTTGCTTCCCTGTATGTGAATGAGGCTTTGACTGGAATACTGGGAATGCGTGTGCTGTGGCCCAAGAGGAAGATGAGGGAGTCCAGATTCACATGTTCAAACAACTTTCAATTAAATCATTTAAAATCTTGCTTGAAACTCCATGTTTATATATTGGATGAAATAAGCACACTTTTGGAAAGTGTTTTCAAAGCTTGTTTATAGCCTCTTTCTTGGCCAGAGGAGCATCCTATTTTCTCTAATAGGATAGAAAGCTCACTCATGATTGGTCTAGCATGGGTGATCCCAGTGAGATATCTGTGGTTGTTTTTAAAGACCGGTCCTGTGGGCTTCCTGACCTTCTTGGGCATTGCCCCTTCCAGAAGGTCCTCTAGTGTTTGTTCAGTAGCACCCCCCCTGATTGGGGAAGTAGGGTACCACTCTGTGCATATGGTTTCAAAGAGCCCAGTTGGCATCAGCTCAGCCCCCATTGAGGGCTCATTTGCCAGGTCCACTGCCCTGGGATATCACATATATCCTGGCTGGTTTCGAGAAGAAGGTGGGTGAGAGTGTGTCACTGACTCTGACTCATCATGTAACACAGCACCATGGTGAACCTGTGATACTCTGGGCATGTTCCATGCTATTACATGGTGCATAATTGTCCCTGGGGTCCAGTGGCAGGAGGAAGGAAAAAAGTGGTTCAGTGTCTCTCTGGATCCTAAACCCCACCCAGGATACCCCAACAGGCACAAGGGAACAGTCTTGGGGAGGCAGTACCTGGATCCCCCGGTGGTGCTTGGGTCCCCCAGTGGTGCCTAGGGCTGCTCCTTCTGTACAGCTTCTGCAGGAGAGTTTCAGACAGCTGCTCATGTTTGGGTACCTGGAGTCTGTGGGTATCTGCTTCAACCTCCAATGCCCCAGCCAGCCTGGATCCTGACTTCCCAGAAACCAGCCTCTAAGTCTAGGTCTGGTCTCACCAATCAAGGTGAAAGATGCCAAGCATGTTGCTGTCTGTAGCTAACCAGTAGGCCACCTTATCTATGTGGTTCTCTTTGGTAACTTATCTTTCAAGGAGCCAGAAGGATGGGGACAGGAATGTGATAAGTATGACCCCAAGTCTGCCAGAACCTGAGTTCCAAGTTGTACCTTGACCTTTGTCTTTTCAGGGATTCCTTGAACCTCAGGGTCCAAGTAGAGAGGAAGGTTATTCAAGTTCAAATCTTGTTTTCCCTGCACTGGGTTTGGGGTAGAGTGGTGAGTTCATAACTCTGATATTTGTTTCTCTCTCAAGCTGAATCAAAGTCCTGTTTCCAGTGATAAATGCTTGATCAGGTTCTGGGTGGTGAGGGTTGCTGATGATTGTAAAGGAGGCTCTGTGCAGGAAGCATATGGACAGATAATGACAAAGTGATAGTGCCAAGTTCCCTAGGAAGCCAAGGTCCCTCCATGTCTCTTGTCCTTATTTTTTGAATCCAAACTAAGCCCCTGCTAACACAGAACTAAGGGATAATCTAGTTACATTTCATTTTCTGTCATTTTACTGTTTTGAGGAAGAACGTGTTCATGGAAATCTTGCAAATGGAATTGGGATCTTGGCTCTAATTTTAAGTCCAGGATCTGGGTGATGGACAGGGGAGGTGGACCATGCTGGACCTTGGCAGCTACTGGGAGAAAGGCAGGACACAGGCACAGTGAGAACCATGCAGGGCTCCAGAACCAGGCTTTTTCTAAGAATTAGTGAGATTTTGTGAGATTTTGTTTGGTGGCATCTGCATAGGAGGACCAGAGAAGATAGAGAGGCCTAGGGAAACCTCATGAAGACCTCACATATCTTCTTGCTGAATCTTTGCCTGAAGCCCAGGGCTGTATCCACTATGAACAAGTCCAGGGGAAAAGTCCTTCAAAGCTAATGCTTAATGGGCTGCTTAACCCATTTTAATGGAACTAAAATATAGTAAAATAAAATATTTATGCACGTTTACAAAACAACCCTAGCAACCTTTTAGGAACTGCAGAGAAAGTAGTGGGAACATTTTCTTGTGTAAACTGTTTTTGGACTTGGAACTCAAAACAAGCTATTTGGGCTTTTGATTTTAATTCCATCAGGTTCCTTGGTCTCGACTTGCTTTAGTAGCCTTCCACCAGGGATCAAACATGGCCTTATCCTTGAAGTGCCTGGTTCTCAGCCCTCCAGACATCTGGATGTCATACTGGCAATGCAGCATTGGGGAAATTCCTTGGTTGTTCATATATAGGCTGTACTCACCATGGGTATCCAACTCAGCAACCGATGGGGTGCTTCCTGTGCTTCTGATTCACTCTACTATAATCCTCCTCCTTGTCACTCTCCATAGCCCAGTTCTCCATGGTGTCTGGCAGCGTGCTGCTCCGCTGTTGGGCAGGCCAAAGAAATCTCCCAGCTGCTTCTCATCTTCTGGCTTCATCAGGTAATTAGTGCCTTCTGTTGGTCCCAACCTACTTGGAATTTTGCGGGTGTAATCTGAAGCAGTTCTCATATTTGGAGGGCAGAGAGAGACTGAGGAGGAGGCAGACCACTCCACAAAGTAGGTGGCTGGTTTAATAAGACAAGCTTCATATATATGTATCTTTATTTAGGTGGCCACAAGACAAAGATCTCCATACCACTGACGAGTCCTGGAAGTTTATGGAATGGTCTTAACTTGGCTCAGACACATGTGCCATTTAAGTGTTCTCGACACCTTATACTCCCCAAAATTTGTCTTTAGAGCAGCCCCCACAGTGGGGACACTAGGCAGGGTATACATTTGAAGGATAGGAGAAGAAGTGAGGAGGATCTAACTGCCTGGGTGCTGGTGGAGGGTCAGCAGGGGGCCACCTCTCTAGATTATCTCCATCTCATTCCCACTCAGGAGGCACAGCCAACTTCTTTTGGATGGAATTGTTCAACTCCCTGGCAGACCATGGACTCTTGTCCATGGGCTCCTTGTCCACTTCATGCTTCCCAAAGGAGCTGTACCATCTATTTCCTCTTTTCTTCTTGGTCCAGTTCTGGGTCTAGGTCTAGCTCTCTTTCTTCTGCTCTGTTCCACTTCAGTCCCAAGGCCTGTTAATCACAGAGGAAACATCATTTTCTTTCTTTTTTTTGTATTTTTTTTCAATTTATTTATTTTCAGAAAAACATTATTATTTTTTCACCACACCCAGTGCTCCATGCAAGCCGTGCCCTCTATAATACCCACCACCTGGTACCCCAACCTCCCACCCCCCCGCCACTTCAAACCCCTCAGATTGTTTTTCAGAGTCCATAGTCTCTCATGGTTCACCTCCCCTTCCAATTTACCCAAATTCCCTACTCCTCTCTAACGCCCCTTGTCCTCATGCTATTTGTTATGCTCCACAAATAAGTGAAACCATATGATAATTGACTCTCTCTGCTTGACTTATTTCACTCAGCATAATCTTTTCCAGTCCCGTCCATGTTGCTACAAAAGTTGGGTATTCATCCTTTCTGATGGAGGCATAATACTCCATAGTGTATATGGACCACATCTTCCTTATCCATTCATCCGTTGAAGGGCATCTTGGTTCTTTCCACAGTTTGGCCACTGTGGCCATTGCTGCTATAAACATTGGGGTACAGATGGCCCTTCTTTTCACGACACCTGTGTCTTTGGGGTAAATACCCAGGAGTGAAATTGCAGGGTCATAGGGAAGCTCTATTTATAATTTCTTGAGGAATCGCCACACTGTTCTCCATATAGGCTGCACCAACTTGCATTCCCACCAACAGTGTAAGAGGGTTCCCCTTTCTCCACATCCTCTCCAACACATGTTGTTTCCTGTTTTGTTAATTTTGGCCATTCTAACTGGTGTAAGGTGATATCTCAATGTGGTTTTAATTTGAATCTCCCTGAGGGCTAATGATGATGAGCATTTTTTCATGTGTCTGATAGCCATTTGTATGTCTTGATTGGAGACGTGTCTGTTCATATCTTCTGCCCATTTTTTGATGTGTTTGCCTGTTTCGTGTGGGCTGAGTTTGAGGAGTTCATTATAGATCCTGGATATCAACCTTTTGTCTGTACTGTCATTTGCAAATATCTTCTCCCATTCCGTGGGTTGCATCTTTGTTTTGTTGACTGTTTCCTTTGCTGTGCAGAAGCTTTTGATTTTGATGAAGTCCCAGAAGTTTATTTTCGCTTTTGTTTCCTTTGCCTTTGGAGACGTATCTCGAAAGAAGTTGCTGTGGCTGATATCAAAGAGATTTCTGCCTATGTTCTCCTCTAAGATTCTGATGGATTCCTGTCTCACGTTGAGGTCTTTTATCCATTTTGAGTTGATCTTTGTGTACGGTGTAAGAGAATGGTCGAGTTTCATTCTTCTACATATAGCTGTCCAGTTTTCCCAGCACCATTTATTGAAGAGACTGTCTTTTTTCCACTGTATATTTTTTCCTGTTTTGTCAAAGATTAATTGACCATAGAGTTGAGGGTCCATATCTGGGCTCTCTACTCTGTTCCACTGGTCTATGTGTCTGTTTTTATGCCAGACACATAGACCAGTGCTCTCTACTCTGTTCCACTGGTCTATGTGTCTGTTTTTATGCTGTCTTGGTGATCACAGCTTTGTAATAAAGCTTGAAATCAGGTAAGGTGATGCCGCCAGCTTTATTTTTGTTTTTCAACATTTCCTTAGCGATTCGGGGTCTCTTCTGATTCCATACAAATTTTAGGATTATTTGCTCCAGCTCTTTGAAGAATGCCAGTGGAATTTTGATCGGAATGGCATTAAAAGTATAGATTGCTTTAGGCAGTATAGACATTTTAACAATGTTTATTCTTCTGATCCAAGAGCATGGAATGGTCTTCCATCTTTTTGTGTCTTCTTCAATTTCTTTCATGAGTGTTCTGTAGTTCCTCAAGTACAGATCCTTTAACTCTTTAGTTAGGTTTATTTCCAGGTATCTTATGGTTCTTGGTGCTATAGTAAATGGAATCGATTCTCTAATTTCCCTTTCTGTATTTTCATTGTTAGTGTATAAGAAAGCCACTGATTTCTGCACATTGACTTTGTATCCTGCCACGTTGCTGAATTGCTGTATGAGTTCTAGTAGTTTTGGGGTGGAGTCTTTTGGGTTTTCCATATAAAGAATCATGTCATCTGCAAAGAGAGAGAGTTTGACTTCTTCATTACCAATTTGGATACCTTTTATTTCTCTCTGTTGTCGGATTGCTGTTGCTAGGACTTCTAATACTATGTTGAACAAGAGTGGTGAAAGTGGGCATCCTTGTCTTGTTCCTGATCTCAATGGGAAGGCTGCAAGCTTTTTCCCATTGAGGATGATATTTGCTGTGGGTCTTTCATAGATAGATTTGATGAGGTTCAGGAATGTTCCCTCTATCCCTATACTTTGAAGCGTTTTAATAAGGAACGGATGCTGGATTTTGTCAAATGCTTTTTCTGCATCAATTGAGAGGACCATGTGGTTCTTCTCTCTTCTCATATTAATTTGTTGTATCACATTGATTGATTTGCGAATGTTGAACCATCCTTGTAGACCAGGGATGAATCCCACCTGATCATGGTGGATAATCTTTTTAATGTGCTGTTGGATCCTGTTGGCTAGGATCTTGTTGAGAATCTTAGCATCCACATTCATCAGTGATATTGGTCTGAAATTTTCCTTTTTGGTAGGGTCCTTGCCTGGTTTGGGGATCAGGGTAATGCTGGCTTCATAGAAAGAGTCTGGAAGTTTTCATTCTGCTTCAATTTTTTGAAACAGCTTCAGGAGAATAGGTGTTATTTCTTCTTTGAAGGTTTTGGTAGAATTCGTAAAGTCCTGGGCTCTTGTTTTTTGGGAGGTTTTTGATCACTGCTTCAATCTCGTTATTAGATATCGGTCTATTCAGGTTGTTGATTTCTTCCTGGTTCAATTTTGGTAGTTTATATTTTTCCAGGAATGCATCCATTTCATCTAGGTTGCTAAGCTTATTGGCATATAACTGTTCGTAATAACTTCTGATGATTGTGTTCTCTCCCTTTTCTTTCATTATTTTATGAATTTGGGCTTTCTCTCTTTTCTTTTGGATTAGTGTAGCCAGTGGCTTATCGATCTTATTGATTCTTTCAAAAAACCAGCTTCTAGTTTCATTGATATGTTCTACTGTATCTCTGGTTTCTCCCTCATTGATCTCAGCTCTAATCTTGATGATTTCCCTTCTTATGTGTGGAGTTGGTTTGATTTGTTGTTGATCCTCCAGTTCTTTAAGGTGTAGAGACAGCTGGTGTGTTCTGGATTTTTCAATTTTTTTGAGCGAGGCTTGGATGGCTATATATTTTCCCCTTAGGACCGCCTTTGCTGTATCGCATAGGTTTTGGACCGAAGTGTCTTCATTCTCATTGGTTTCCATGAATTGTTTCAGTTCTTCTTTGATCTCCTGGTTGATCCAAGCATTCTTAAGCAAGGTGGTCTTTAGCTTCCAGGTGTTTGAGTTCCTTCGGAACTCTTCCTTGTGATTGAGCTCCAGTTTCAAAGCATTGTGATCTGAGAATATGCAGGGAATAATCTCAGTCTTTTGGTATCGGTTGAGTCCTGATTTGTGACCCAGTATGTGGTCTATTCTGGAGAAGGTTCCGTGTGCACTTGAGAAGAATGAGTATTCTGTTGTTTTAGGGTGGAATGTTCTGTATATATCTATGAGGTCCATCTGGTCCAATGTGTCATTCAATGCTCTTGTTCCTTTATTGATTTTCTGCTTTGATGATCTGTCTAATTCTGAAAGAGGCGTGTTAAGATCTCCTATGATTAGTGTATTCATATCAATATGACTCTTTATCTTGATTAACAGTTTTCTTAAGTAATTGGCTGCTCCCATATTGGGAGCATAGATATTTACAATTGTTAGATCATCTTGGTGGATAGTCCCTTTAAGGATTATGTAGTGTCCTTCTGTATCTCTGACTACAGTCTTTAGTTTGAAGTCTAATTTATTTGATATGAGAATCGCTACCCCAGCCTTCTTTTGAGTCCCATTGGCATGAAAGATGCTTCTCCACCCCTTCACTTTCAGTCTGCGTGTATCTTTAGGTTCAAAATGGGTCTCTTGTAGACAGCATATGGATGGGTCCTGTCGTTTTATCCAATCTGCAACCCTGTGCCGTTTTATGGGTGCATTTAGGCCATTCACATTGAGAGTGATTATTGATAGATACGTTTTTATTGACATTGAGTTACCTTTGAAATCTTTCTTTCTGTAGACTGTCTCTATATTTCTGTTCAATGCTATTCTTGGGATTTTTCCTCTTTTATATAACCCCCCTTAATATTTCCTGCAGTGTCGGCTTGGTGGTTGCATAGTCTTTTAAGCCTTGCCGGTCTTTGAAACTCTTTATTTCTCCATCCATTTTGAATGTCAGTCTTGCTGGATAAAGTATTCTTGGCTGCATGTTCTTCTCATTTAGTGCCCTGAATATATCTTGCCAGCCTCCTCTGGCTTGCCAGGTCTCTGTGGACAGGTCTGACGTTATTCTGATGGGCTTCCCTCTGTAAGTAAGGAGCCTCTTTGCCCTGGCAGCTTTCAAGAGATTATACCTACAATTATAATTCCTCAATTTGACTATCAGGTGTCGTGATGTTTTTTTGGAATGTGTAATTTTGGGTGGAGACCGTTCAGCCTCTAGTACATGAATGCTGGTTTCATTCGCGAGATTCGGAAAATTTTCATGAAGGACTTGTTCCACTATATCTTCTAGACTTCTTTCTTTCTCCTCCCCTTCAGGGATTCCAATAATTCTGATGTTGGAATGCTTCATGGCATCATTTATTTCCCTAATTCTGCTTTCGTGGGATCTAAGCTGTTTGTTCCAGGCTTCCTCCTGATCCTTTCTCTCTATCTGTTTGTCTTGCAGATCACTAATTCTATCTTCTGTCTCAGTTACCCTAGCTTTGAGAGAGTTTAGATTAGATTGGAACTCATTGAGAGCATTGTGGACCTCCTCCCTGGTAGCTTTAAGCTCCGCCCTAACATTGTGAACATCCTGTCTGGTCACTTTCAGTTCGGCCCTAATCAATTCTGTTTGGTCATCCATGGCTTTCTCCAACCTAGCTATTGCCTGGATAATTGTTAGCCTGAATTCTCTTTCCGACATATTGTCTATGTTGATAGCTGTTAGCTCTGTTGCAGAAGGTCCATCCTCTGTATTTTTCTTCTGTTGGGCATTCCTCCTCCTAGTCATTTTGGTGGGAGAAGACTGAACAGATGTAGCTGGATGTATCAACTCTGGTGCAGTCAAGGTGCACCCTGGAACACTTCTGAGCAATCAGGATTCCCCACCCAAACGAGAGACAAAAGAAAAGAAAAAGAAAAAGAAAAAAAAAGGAAAAGAAGAAAAAGAAAAAGAGAAAAAAAGAAAAAAAAGAGAGAGAGAGAGAGACAGGAAAGAAAGGGAAGATGAAAGAGAAGGTTCAGCCCAGATGGGCCCCAAGGTAAGATTTATGAAGTAGACAAACAAAAAGAGATAAAGAGACTGATACAATTATATGGCAAGAGAAAGAAAAAATATATATATGCAAATAAAGAAAGATCCTCGTCAAAAAGAACCACAAGTGTAAAATTTATATGCTATCAGGACAAACACAAAAAACAGAGAAACACTGGTGGAAGAAGATGGGAGAGTTCTTATAAATTCTCAGTGTGTGCGAGGAAGGTTGTTTTGATTCTTCCTGGATTTATCTTGATATCTTTGTTAAATGACTCAACTTTCCTAAGATAAAGGGGATTAAAAATTGGTTTACCTATAGGGGTAGTATTGATTGGGGAAAGGGGATTACTTTGAAGTTAACTCTATATGAATATTAGAGGATAAAAATAAAAAGGAATATACTAGACTAAACTAAACTAAAATTTTTAAAAAGGAATTCAAAAAATAAAAATGCAAAAGAGAAACATAGGTGTATGTATCAAAAAGTTCAGGTTAGAAAGGTATTATGGAATTATATGTACAGTACAGTTTGCTGTGATGGTAAATAGGTTAAAAAAATTACCTATGTGTAAAAAAGAAAAATATGAACCGGAATAGTGGAAACGAGTGAACAATACAAGTTTTCCTATGAAGTAGTGGTGGTTCTCTTGTAGTCCTTTTTTTTCTTTCTTTCTTGGTTTGTTTTCTGGGGGAGGGCCCTGCCATGTGGGTTGTCAGTCAGTGATGTTTCCTGAGTTGAGTCCCCCCGCTCCCCTCAAGGGGGTGGGCTCTGGGGAAACTGGTTTTTTTCAGGCTTTTGTTCTCTGGCGGTTTTTTTGCTTGTTCACTTTTTTCCCTCTCACCTTGACCGCCTTTGATGGTTTTTGTAGTATTAGAAGAAATCAAACCGCACCCTGATCTCCCTCTCAGAGAGAAGCCTCAGTCTGGGTGCAGAAGCTGAATAAATTCCCCCTTGGCCGCTGGCAGCGCAGCTTCCAAGGTGCAGACCCTGGGGGCGCAGGATCTTTTGCTCGTCCCCAAAGCCAAGGCAGTGGCGGCTGTCTGGGAGCTCCCGACCGCCAGAGAGGTTCCAAGCAGCGATCGCACACTGAGATTTTGCCTCCGGCCTGGGCTGGGAGTGCCCGGCTTGCGCGTACCTCTTTTCAGAGGCGGCTGTGGGTCGGGCGCGCGTCTGGGGCACTAAGAATGGGGCGCTGATCCGTAAGCCCCAGGCTGGGCTTTTGCGCGCCTCTGTCAGGGGAAGAGTTTCGCGCGCGCGGCTTAGGCTTTGAAACAATGGCGCGGGTCAAGAAGCCCCAGCCGGGTCTCAGTAACTCAGGGGAGCTTGAGGGACGTGCGCGCGTATCTCGAGCTTTGTGGTAGGGCTAGCGCATGTTCTGCAGACCGGCGGGGCTCCCATGCCCTCACAGGAGCCGGAACCACGCGCTCTGGGGCGTGCTGGCGGCTTAGGGACCAAGAGTGGTTTCTCCGCTGCACTCTCTCTGCCTCAGCGCCGGGGAGGCTGTCCTGGGACCGGGGACTTAAGCCCCTGTCCCTAGCCGCCCCGATTCCCACAATTTCCCCCCGCAATCCTTTGCTCTTTTGGAGTGCTTTCAACCAGTCTCCGAGTTACTGCTGGTCCCCAGATGCAGGGCACTCTCGCTCGTATTGGGGTATTACTTTCCCACCGGTCGCCACTGGTGGCTCCCTCCCCCTTTTGTTTATCTTCCGATATCAGTCCGCTGTTCCCATTCTGCTTTACCTGCTCACTGGTGTCTTCTGCCCCTGTAGAGATCCAGACGTGTATAATTCTGATCTCAGGCTGATTTCATGGGTGATCGGAGTTCTTTGGTAGGTAATCAGCTCACTTTGGGGTACCAGCTGAAAAGGTGCCTCTTCCTATTCCCCCGCCATCTTGTCTCCCCCCCCCCCCGGAACATCATTTTCAATGACTTTGAAAATCTGTCAGCTTCTGGAGGTTTCTTCTTTTCCAGCTCTTCTTTACTCTTCATCTTGATTTCCCCCCCCCTTGCTTGGTCCTAGGATCCTGTCTCAGGTAGTAAGCAATCTCTGAGCTTGCTGATTAGTGTTCCCTGTGTTCTGTGTGGACTGGGCCTCCATAGTGGGTCAGTCTGCCTTGCTGTGGCTCATGTGGCCCTGTGGGACCAGCTCATTCCTGTCTTGAGTGTGGCTCCTAGAGAGTGTATGGCTCCTAGAGAGTGTATGGGGAGCTTTAAACTTAAATTCCACCTTCTAGTCAAGATCCTCATCTTTCTGCATTTGCTTCTATGGATTTTCCATCAGTTCTTCCAGATCTTTCACTGGAGATCCTAGCTCAGAACATCTGAAGCAAAGCAAAATACAATATTTTTAAAAATTGTGAAATAAGACTCATTCACAGTCTTCACCTTCACCACAGAATGAAACCAGTATTTAAGGACACCAAATTATCCAAGTTCAAACAAGGAAAATGTCTGATGCTGACATATCTAAAATCAGCAGGCACAAAACCCAGTACAAGCAGACAATGGGAAATGACAAGAGGGGGAAATCAGAAGGATTTGAGAGCATCTCTGATAAACTGACTGCTGTGGTGAAGCATTTAGGGAGAGTCTGAGCACAGGACATAAAATAAGAACCATAATTAGGACCTAAATTCAACATTGGGAGATGCACAATAGAATGAGGGAGCTCACAGATCAGAGCAGACACACAGTTTCCTTAACATCAGGAATGTTGCCAGAACAGCTCAGGAAGGCTTTCTGGAGGAGCATGTAGCAGCCCCCTGCTCTGGAGCCTGAGTGCTGAGTCTATTCCCAGCTCAGAAGAGCAGTTGGATCAAGGAGGCCACCACCCTGCTCTGCCAAGGAAGGTAGTAATAGCACCACCCACCATGCCTTGAGGATTGAAAATTTCCACACTTGTAAAATACATAACTGTGCATAGCACATTTCTTCAATGTAAAAATGCTTGCATGATGAAGTGAGACAATCCAGCTATCTTCCCATAAACCCAAAGAACACTGCCTCCCTGGACTGACTTTCATTTTTATTTGAGTTTTCCCTGTGATACATCTCCAGGCAGCAACAGGGCTGCATTTAGGGCCCTTGCAGCTAGCACTTACTCTGATTTTTTTTCTGGAATTTGGGTAGTCAAGAAATGTGTTGTTGTCCTCAACGTCTGGCTGTCCCTGTTGTAGAGGGAGTCCCAACCGGTAGCAAAGGGCGTGGATGTGATTGCCCACAGTAGTACAGTTCCCTTCAGAGCTTGTGTCCTGGCCAGGCAGTGAGCCCTGGGCATCAAGACCTCTGTTCCAATGAGAAGGTCTGCGATAAGTCACAGCATTCCCTTGTGTCCTGATCTGGGCCCATCTTCTGTTTTTCTGAGTCCTGGCATCTTGCACTGTGAAGGAGAACTTCTGTCTCACCCACCTGATTGAGTCAGGCCAATCTGTGAATCCTGTGGTTAATTTAAGGATTTGGGGCTTGGGTTACATCTCCCAGATCACTTACAGGAGCCCATAAACTAGCATCTGATTGGGTAACTGGGATACAAGGTGTGCATGACCACGATGAAGGCAGTGATAGCACATCACTGGGCCCCATGTGCCAAATGCAAATATTTCTGAGGCAAAAGTGTGCTCAATGTACTTGGGAAGGCACCGCCTCAGAAACTTTGTTCCTTCTATGTTGTTCCTCACTCTCCAGTGCTAGTCATTAAGCTGGCTGCTCCTCCTGGCTCAGGTCATGGATCCCTGTGCATAGAGACTCTCTCAGATGAGGACATCATCCTCTTAGACACTGCGCCCTTAGTCCTTGACTGCAGCTGACTCTTAGTAAATTCCAGTGTTAACCCTCTGGTCAAGTCCACCTCTCCCACTGGCTTCCAAGCTTGGTGAGATCAATCGTATGTGTAAGTGAAACCAGCTGTAGAACAGCTCCCAAGCCCTGATGCTTCAGTAGACTTCTCTATTTTAAAAGTTCATTCCAGTGATTCAGACTTAATTATCCTGGGCCTGAGGCCCAGGAATTTGTGTTTGTAAAAAGTGGGTGATCCAACACACAATCTGGCTAGGGGTATACTCCTTTAGATCCATGTTCCTTTAGAGGAACATGGCATACCATGTCATGAGCCTACCCTGATGGAGGGGCCTCCTTGGTCCTTTCTGCCTCACTGTGTGGCAGGGGCTGGGGAATCTAGCAATGGAGTCCCATCCAGGCTGGAGAATAGAAATGCCTGGAGAGGCTTTCACAGCACCTTCTTTTTTTTAATATAATTTTTATTTCTTATTAACATATAATGTATTCTTAGCCTCAGGGGTACAGGTCTGTGAATCATCAGGTTTACACACTTCACAGCACTCACCATAGCACATACTTCCCCCAATGTCCATAATGCAACCACCGTCTCCATGTCCCCCTCCCTGCCAGCAACCCTCAGTTTATTTTGTGAGATTAAGAGTCTCTTACCATTCATTTCCCTCCTCATCCCATCTTGTTTCATTTATTCCTTCCTTGCCCCCTAAACCCCCCATGTTGCCTCTCAACTTCCTCATATCAGGGAGAAAGTTGTCTTTCTCTGATTGACTTATTTTGCTCAGCATAATACCCTCTAGCTCCATCCATGTCATCACAAATGGCAAGATTTCATTTCTTTTGATGGCTGCATAGTATTCCATCGTATATATACACCACATCTTCTTTTTCCATTCATCTGTTGATGGATATCTAAGTTCTTTCCATAGTTTGGTTATTGTGGATATTGTCACAGCATCTTCTTTTTTTTTTTTAAAGATTTTTATTTATTTATTTGAGTGAGAGACAGTGAGAGAGAGCATGAGAAAGGAGAGGGTCAGAGGGAGAAGCAGACTCCCCATGGAGCTGGGAGCCCAATGCGGGACTCGATCCCGGGACTCCAGGATCATGACCTGAGCCGAAGGCAGTCGTCCAACCAACTGAGCCACCCAGGCATCCCTGTCACAGCATCTTCTTAAGTGATTCTGATGTGATGATCCAGGTGGGATCTGAAGGTCCCAAGTGGTTCCAATCCACAATTAGGGTGGGAGAGTTCAGCTTGAAAGGGGTCCGGTTGGTCAGGTTTTTCTGTTTTTGTTTTCATTCCCTTGAGAAATAGAAGAGAGGTTTAAAATCTATGCAACTTGGGGCAGAGGACCAGGGCCTGACCTTAACTCGAGAGATTGAGAATGAACTGTCCCACCAGGAGGAGGAGCTCCGGCAGGTGGCTGCTCTCAGGTCCCAGCAGATGTGCCTATGGCCACGCCATCACTGACTAATCTGTGGGTGAACTGCCCACCTCATTAGTTTCTAGCAGAGAGTCTCTGTCTGGCCTTAGTACACTACACGGAGTGTCCTGTCCCCAAGGATGTTCCTTTGAAATGTTGCCATTCATGGATACCCTCTAGCGACTCTTTGAAAGCTTATCATCTTCACGGAAAAGTGTATTTGTCAAAAGATTATAATTTTAATTCATCTTCACTGACTTTTTAACTGGTAATAGAAGTGTGATGGGTTGTGTACAAGTTTTTCAACAGAAAGACTAGGTAAGCTGAGAACTATATAGTGGAAAAAGACATTCATTCTGATATGCTTCAAACAAGACACGAGGGAGAGAAGACTGGTAGATCTCAAGGCACCCGGAATCTGTGCTCTGTCTATGTCCCTTGTCTCTATCATTTTTTCTCAATATAATTCTGGGTCCCATCCAAGCCACTGTCACCAGGATGAAAGAAATGAGAGCCATCTTGTTCAATTTCACTTATTTTTTTTTTTTGGGACATTGGGTTATGGAAGGGAAGGCATCCTGTGTATATGGAACTGTGATTTTTCCACTGTCTTGAGTGCAGAGATCACACTTTAAATGGTCTCTAAATTCAAGACCAGAGTCAGCAGGGATCCACATCTTCTGCTGGGGCCTGAGGTTTGCCAGCAGAAGTACAGGAAATGGGTGCAGGGATGACCAGGCAGAACTCAAAGCTCATGAAACCCTTCTTAGTACTTGAGTGTCTTCAATAAGTTTACTTGTGGGGAGGACCCAGGGCTTGACCCTTGGGAACATGGATGGGCCAGTCCTGGAGCCAGTTCTGGGAAGTAGGAGGTGACTGTGTGCTCAGGGAATTGTTGAGTGGAACAGACCCCTTCAGTACTTGGCTTAAGTGGCCCAAAACCTCTCCTTGGATCACTGCCTCTGGACTTGCCTTCCATGGGGGTCATGGCGCCTCTGAATAGGTTGGCAGCAAAGGTCCTCAGCACCATAGTTTTGGGCAAGCTCAGCGGGTTAAGTTCTGTCCGGTTTCCTGAAGACGGGACCATGGGCAATCTCTGGTCTCATAATTCTCCACCCTGCTTAGGGCACAGTGTGGTGGCTGGGCCAGCCCTTGTTGGTCACTTGAAGTTGAATATAGAAAAGACCTACCTGAGGCCCAGAGTCTGCTGCAAGGCTTCTCCATAGGGATGGACTAGGGTTTACTGTTGGCTGTGCGTATTGTCCAGAGTAAGTTCTGCAAAGTCATCAGCGTCTGGGGACATTGTTCCCAGATCTTTATGGCCCTGGGCTTGGGAGGGAAACGGTCCTTGTCAGAATGTTATCTTCTTCAAGATGAAACTCATTTCCAAACATTCCCCAGTCTTGTAGGAAACTCTGGATTCCCTAGTCTCTCCCAAGGACTGGCCAGGAAAGGATAGAGAAATGTGGATACACCCTGGCATATCACTCTGTATATGTGAGTGGTTTTCAGAGACTCCTACACCAATAAGGCCCACACATGCCTTTATGTCTGCTGGTGGAAGATGAGAAATACTTAAATGGGAAGACTGGAACCAGCATCACTAGAAGTAACATCCAATGTCTCTACTCACAGGCATATTGGAAAACATCTCTGTGCTTCAATATTGTTTGTTCAATAATGAATGAATAGAATCTGAAAACCTTCAGAACAGTTTAAAGTATTTTAATGGATTACTGGTCAGGAAGGGATCTTCCTTGGTTTCAGGGAATATTAACAGTCCTTATGAGGGTCCTTGTTCACCTTTAGGTCATCAGGACTTTGTGTACCTGGAGTTCTGACTCTGCCCACAAAGTCACAGACTTGTCATGCTCAGAGCTTCCCTGTGGGCTGGGAGGGGAACTTGGGGCTGCTGAAGGCTCTGAGGTTGGGGCTGGAAATACTGAGAAAACCAAAAGTAGCTGCTAGTTTGTTGTAACCAGAAGAATCGCCTTTTTTTCTTCTTCTTCCCTTCTGTGTTAGGTGACTCTTGACAGAAATATAAAAATTCTAACTTAAACATAATTTTGCACAAAATGCCCTGTAATGCCTTGCCTATGAATCTGTTAAAATATAGTACTGAGAATAATCTACCTTATGGATGCTAAGAACTAAGTGAGAAATGTATCATTTTAAAGTAGAAAAGAATCTAAGTCAAGTTAGGAATCAAGAATTGACCTCAAAATTCTTTCTGAGCTTCCCCTTCTGCCTATGATGGAAGAAGAAGATCTAGACCCCCTTCAGCATCAAGTAAAAAACCAGATGAATGACATCATCTGAATGTCTTAGACACTGGACAAAAGGAGGACAGTGTCTGGAGGCAGGAAGCAGGCTGGGGTCCCCTGCGACTGCCCAGCTCAGTCTGCAGAGCTTCCAGGATTCAGTGAGTGGGGATCCAGGCAGAGAGTGGGGGGTCCCCATGAAATAAGGAAACTGAGATGAGAACACAAGGAGGGGAAGTCATCTGGGAGTCCTAGAGAGGACTTCCAGAGAGAAGGAAAGCATGGCTGAATTGGGTGGGGGGTAATATTGAAGAGGAACTGGCAGAGGGGGGTCATTGAATCATCTTCAGGAGTAAGGGTTAGTGCAGATTGAAAAATTAATTTTTTTCTGGTGTTAAAAGGAAAAGACACTACCTCTTCTTTTTCTTTCAGAGCATCTTTGTATCTTCAAATTGTTTCTCTGCCCATTGGTATATCTTCTTATAAGCTAAATAACCTTTCTGTCAGCTTTTCGTTGATAGATCTTTCTCTAGTGCCTGGGAGCCATCTTCGTGAAATTGTCTTTCACACACTTTCTAATTTAAAATACTCCATTGAGAAATTTTATAAATTATTCACACAGAACATCTCTTTAATTGTAATCAAAGAAGGTGAAACCCCTATGTCACAATCACTCTGGGAGGGTAGAGTTCCAGCAGGTGTTGGGCTGTAAGATACAAACCTACCTCCTTGTCTTAGAATATTAGGGATTATTTTTTTTTTCAGGAGAGGAAGATGGTGGTGAAGTTAGGAGGACCCTAGGCTGGTCTTGTCCCATGAACACAACTAGATAACTATCAAATCCTCCCAAATACCCCATTTGGCCTGAAATTGGCCTGAAGACTGACAGAACAAACTCCATAACTAAAGGGAGAAAAGAGGCCACCTTGAAGGAGGTGGGGACATAGGCAAAAAGCCAAGATGGAGAAATTCATCTCAAATGAAAGAACAAGATAAAGCCATGACTGGAGATCTAAGCAAACAAGATATAGGAAAGATGCTTGATGGAGAACTTAAAACAACAATCATAAGGATACTTGCTGGGCTTGAAAAAAGACATGAGTGAGACCCTTATCACAGATTTTTTTAAAAAAAGATTTTGAGATAGTGAGTACAAGCAGGAAGGAGGGACAGAGGGAGAGGGAGAAGCAGACTCCCCACTGAGCAGGGAGCCCAGTATGGGGCTGGATCCAAGGACCTGGAGATCATGAAGTGAGCTGAAAGCTGACACTTAACTGACTGAGCCACCCAGGTGCCCCAGAAGAGTGTGTGTGTGTGTGACCAAAGTCATATATTTTATAATGGATATCAAAACATGAAGTTCATTATGACCAGTGAACTTAAAGAATCTTATAAGATTCTTTATGGAACTCAAGTGCTGACAGAATGCCCTGATGTTACTGCTCAGATGTTATTTGCTCAGGTCAACTTAATATCTTGGTTTCCTCCTTGTATTTTTACTTTTAATCTTCTCCACACTCTTCATCAAAAAGACTTATGATTATAGTCATGTCTTAACCGTGCCATTGAGTGGGGAATGTGGCAGTTCGATTTCTTTCTTTCACAGGCTGGAGACTCTGAACTGTTATTACCTGTGGGAACTTGTAGAGCTTAAATAGTGCTCCCATCTGGACAATAAGGGCAATGTGTCCCCTCCCATGACTGCTGCCAGTTTGGCCTGCCTTTGGCAGCTGTAATTGGGGATGGTTGGTGTAAGGGCCTGCCCCTCCCAGAGGAACTTACTTATAAACCCTGGGGCCAGGCTGGATGGAGACATCCAATCAGTGGGGTGCGCATATATTTACTGAGGTGAGTTGAAATCCCATTGGCCACTGGTGTGTGGGTCGGGCTCAACCACCTCTATAAAGGTTAGTCTGCGAGGCTGGTGGGGGGCTGGGGTGGGTAGTAGTAGGAGGAGTCAGAATAGTAGATAGAATAGCTGTTAGGATAGCCCTTAGGGTAGTCTTCAGGAGAGTTGGAGCGTTGTGGTCATCATGGTCGTTGGGAGCGTTGTGTTTGTCCTGGTCATCGTAGTCGTAGCCAGCGGCACCATAGTGAACGGCCTTGCCACCAGCAGCCTCACCGCCAGCAGGCCCCCACAGCCAGCAGCCTCACCACCACCGAGCCTCGGCCCCACTGCAAGTGGCCTTGCCACCCTGGGCCGAGCGCCACCACAGCAAGCGGCCTCGCCGGAGTGGCATCATTCTGGGGAGCGGCCCCGTCCAGGGAGCGACCTCATCAGCAGTGGCCTCGTCCTGGGAGCGGCCTTGTCCAGAGTGGCCTCTTGGGAGTGGCTCCGACGGGGGAGCGGCCTTGTCCTGGGAGCAGCCTCATCCTGGGAGTGGCCTCGTCTGCAGAGCGGCCTCATCTGGAGCAGCCTTCTTGGGAGTGACCTTGTCGGGGTCATCGTCGCCGTCTCTTCGTAAGGGATTGGCCCCTACCAGTCAGTTTGATTTTTGATGCTTGGCGCGAAATAAAGCTTTGTTTGATTTTCACTTTGTGTCAGTCTCCTTCCTTTGATCACGGACCCTAACAGTGGGATTCCCCAAGGAAAACACCTAGCGAGCTCTCCAAGGTCCTGCCAGCCCTGCAGTAGACCTCATAAAATATGGAATCTCATGAATGTTGGGCAAAATATAAGGGTCTCGGTTGATGTCTTCCACAGCAAATTCTAGAACTAGAGCCCTGCTGGCAACATTTGTAAAGCTACCTGCAGGGAGAGAAAGGAGTCATCGATTCTCTCTGGACTTTCATGGGGCTGTTGATTCCCACCACCCGCCTCCCCCACCCCCAGAGCAGTTCTAGGTTTACAGCAAAGTTGAGTGGAAGGTACAAAGTTCCCATATGGCTTCTGTCCCCACACATGCAGAGCCTTCCCCCACTACCAACATCCCACACCAGAGTAGAACATTTGTTTATAATGAATGAACCTGGGCGCCTGGGTGGCTCAGTGGGTTAAGTCGCTGCCTTCGGCTTGGGTCATGATCTAAGGGTCTTGGGATCGAGTCCCGCATTGGGCTCTCTGCTCAGCAGGGAGCCTTCTTCCCTCTCTCTCTCTCTCTGCCTGCCTCTCTACTTGTGATCCCTGTATGTCAAATAAACAAAATCTTAAAAAAAAAAAAAAGATTATAATGAATGAACCTACAATCACATGCTTCTGTCACCCCAAGTCCAGAGTTTACATTAGGTGGTCACTCTTGGTGTTACATTTGCTGGGTTTTGACAAGTGTATAATGACCTGTTTCCATCATTGTAGTATCATAGAGAATAGTTACTCTGCCTTAAAATCCTCCATGCTCCACTATTCATTTCCTGTCCTCCCAACCACTGATCTTTTTTACTCTCTCCACAGTTTTACCTTTTTGAGAATGTCCTGTCATTGGGAAAATACAGTATATAGCTTTTCTAGGTTGGCTTCTTTAAGTTAGGAATATGCACTTAAGCTTCTACCGTCTCTGTTTGTGGCTTGATAGCTTATTTCTTGTTAGTGCTGAAGAATATTCTGTTGTCTGGATATACTACAGTCTATCCATTCACCTGCTGAAGGACATCTCTTACGCTTCCAAGCATAAGTTGGTGGTCTGGATTTTAGCCATCCTAATACGTGTGTAGTGGTATCTCATTGTTTTGATTTGCAATTCCCTAAAGATGTGTGGAGCATCTTTTCAAATGCCCATTTGCCATCTGTGTGTCTTCTTTGGTGAGAGGTCTCTTCAGAGCTGCCAATTTTTGAATTGGATTGTTTTATTTTCTGGGGGCATTGTTGAGTTTTAAGCGTCTTTCATGTATTTTGGATAAAAGTGCTTTATCAGGTATATCTTTTGAAAATATTTTCTCCCAGTCTGTGGCTGTCTTCTATTATCTTGACAATGTATTTTGTAAGCATAAGTTTTTAATTTAAACGCACCCCAGGGTATAGGTTATACCTCCCTATATAGGTATAGGGTATAGGTGCTTTGGTGTTGTATCTTAAAAAGTCAAGACCAAACCCAAGGTCATCTAGATTTTCTCTGGTATTTTCTAGGAGCGTTACAGTTTGGCATTTTACATTTGGTCTAGATTTTACTTATTTGAGATAGAGAGCCCATGAGCATGGGGGGCGGAGCAGAGAGAGAGAGAGAGAGAGGGAGAAGCAGACTCCCCACTGAGCAGGGAGTCTGACATGGGGCTAGATCCCAGGACTCATGAGGATCATGACCTGAGCTGAAAGCAGACACTTAGCTGACTGAGCCACCTGTGTGCCCCAAGACCATCTTTTTTCTTTTGTCCTATTTTGTTGAAATTCAGTTAACATCTATTATACCATTAGTTTCAGATATAGAGTTCAATTATTCAATTGTTTTTAACACCCAGTGCTCATAATATCATGTGTCTTCTTTAATGCCCATCATGCAGATACCCCATTCCCCCCACCCACCTTGCCTCCAGAAACCCTTAGTTTGTTTCCCAAGATTAAGAGTCTCTTATGGTTTGTCTCCCTCTCTGATTTTGTCTTATTTTTCCCTCCATTTCCCCATGATCCTGTTTTGTTTCTTAAATTCCACAAAGGAGTAAAACCCTATAAGTGTCTTTCTCTGACTTATTTTGCTTTGCATAATCCCCTCCAGTTCCATCCATGTCATTCCAAATAATAAGATTTCATCCTTTTTGATGGCTGAGTAATACTCTATTTTGTATATCTACCACACCTTTATCTACTCATCTGTCAATGGACATCTGGCTTCTCTCATAGTTTGGCTATTGTGGACATTACTGCTATAAATGCTGGGGTGCAGTTGCCCCTTCAGATCACAATGTTTGTATCCTTTGGCTAAAGGCCTACTAGTGCAATTGCCGGACTGTAGGCTATCTGTATTCTTAACTTCTTGAGGAACCTCGGTACTGTTTTCCAGAGTGACTGCACAAGTTTTCATTCCCACCAGCAGTGTAAGAGGGTTCCCCTTTCTCTGCATCCTTGCCAACATTTGTTGTTTCCTGACTTGTTAATTTTAGCCATTCTGACTGGTGTGAGGTGGTATCTCCATCCTTTTTCCTTTTTTGTATTTTTTGCTCCCTTCTCAAATACCAGTTCACTGTATTAGTGTAGATCTATTTCTGGACTGTTCTATTTCATTGATGTATTTGTCTGCTCTTTTGCTAATACCACAGTGTCCTGATAACTTTATAGGAAGTCTTGAAATCAGGTAGTGTCAGTTCAACTTTTCTCTTTTAATTTGTCTTGGCTTTTGTAGATCTGTTTCCTCTCTGTATAAACCCTTCGAATAAGTTTGTTGATTTCCACAAAATAGTTTGCTGAAAACTTTATTGGGACTGCACTGAATCTATAGGTCAAGCTGGGAAGAGCTGGCCTCTTGACAATACTGAGTCCTCCTGTCCATGAACAAGGGTTATCTCTCCATTTATTTAGTTCACTGATTTCTTTCATTAGAATTTTATGGTTTTCCTCATGTAGATCTTCACACATACTTTGTTTTATAGCTAAGTATTTCACTTTGGGGGTTGCTAATGCAAATGGTATTGTTTCTAATTTCAGAATCCACTTGTTCATTGCTGGTACATAAGGAAGTAATTGATTTTTGTGTATTAACCTTATATCCAGTAACCTTGCTTATTAATTAGTCCCAGAGGTTTTGTTTGGGGAGGGTGAATTTTCTTCATATAGTCATGTCATCTGTGAACAAAGACAATTTTATTTATTCCCGATCTGTATTCCTTTCACTTCCTTTTCTTGTCCTATTGAATTATCTAGGACTGCTAAGATGATGTGGGAAGAGAGTGATGAGAAGATGAATCCACCTTCTTCCTGAGCTTAACAGGAAAACCTCTCATTTATCATTGTTTTAGTATGATGTGAGCTGTACTTTCTCTGTAGGTTTTCTTTGTCAAGTTGAAGTTCCTCTCTGTTAGTATACTAAGTTTTTAAACATCAGCTGTGTTTTTTTTCCTAAAGGTTCTATTTATCCATTTGACAGACAGAGACCACAAGTAGGCAGAGAGGCAATCAGAGAGAGGAGGAAGCAGGCTCCCCGCCGAGCAGAAAGCCCAACGCGGGGCTCGATCCCAGGACCCTGGGACCATGACTTGAGCAGAAGGCAGAGGCCTTAATCCACTGAGCCACCCAGGTGCCCCAGCATACTAAGTTTTAAAAAAAGATTTTATTTATCTATTTGACAGAGATCACAAGTAGGCAGAGAGGCAGGCAGAGAGAGGGGGGAAGCGAGCTCCCCACTGAGCAGAGGGCCCGACACGGCTCCATCCCAGGACCCCAAAATCATGACCTGAGCTGAAGGCAGAGGCTTAATCCAGGCGCCCCAGGAATATCTTTATTGTAAGAAAAACATTTGATTAAAAAACCAAAGGAATGAAATCTTAATGTTAGAATTGATTTTTAAAATCACAACATAAATTTATGATTCCTTTTTCTTATTTAAAAAAAGAAGAGCCTACCTTTCTAATATGAAAAGGCATGGAGACAATGATAGTTTAATATCAACAAGGATCCCTAGAATAAATCTTCTAAATATTATTCACTACTCAAAAGAGCCAAGGGTCCTTGGAGAAAAACAATCTAAGTATGAGGGAGCACATGTACAAGAAAAGGTCATACTAAAATTCTTGGGGATGACCTGGCATATCAACAAATTTACTTTAAAATACATCAGCAACAGGGGTGGGGGGGGCGCCTGGGTGGGTCGTGGGTTAAGCTTCTGCCTTCATTCAGCTCAAGTCATGATCCCAGGGTCCTAGGATCGAGCCCCTGAGCAGGGAACCTACTTCTCCCACTCCTTTCACCCATTGCTCCCCGTCTCTTGTGTTCTCTGTCAAATAAATAAAATCTTTATATATATATATATAATTTTATAAATAAAATATAAATTTTATTTATATGTGCTGGAATAAATATATGCTGGAATATATATATATATATAATATATACACACACACATACATATATACATATAAAATCAGCACATATATATATATATATATATATATATATATATATATAAAATCAGCAGTGGAACACCTGGTTGGCTCAGTCAGTTAAGCATCTTAATTGTGGCTCAGGTCATTCTCTCTGGGTCATGAGACTGAACCCTTTGTCTGGGTCCCCCCTCATTGGGGAGTCTGTTCTCTCATTCTCCCTCTACCCTTCTCCCTGCTCTCTCTCTCAAATTAAAAATAATAAAACACATTAGCAAAAAGAAAAGATAGGCGGGGATAATGGTGGCAAAATGTTGATTGCTAAACTATGTGATAGGCCAATGAATTATGCCAGACAGATACATGTAGTACATCCAATTCTTTTGCTGTTTGAAAACTTTTTTTAAAAAGATTTTATTTATTTGACAGAGAGAGATCACAAGTAGGCAGAGAGCCAGGCAGAGAGAGAGAGAGGAAGGGAAGCAGGCTCCCTGCCGAGCAGAGAGCCCGATGCAGGACTCGATCCCAGGACCCTGAGATCATGACCTGAGCCGAAGGCAGTGGCTTAACCCACTGAGCCACCCAGGTGCCCCTGTTTGAAAACTTTTTAAAAAATTAGTTTCAGAGGTGGAATTTAGTGACTTACATAATTTAGTTATCTGTTGCATATAACACTCAGTTCTTATTACATCAAGTGCCTTCCTTTAATGTCCATCACCCAATTACCCCATTCCCCACCACCTCCCCTCCAGCAACCCCCAGTTTATTTCCTATCATTAAGAATCTCTTATGGTGGGTCACCTGGGTGGCTCAGTGAGTTAAAGCCTCTGCCATTGGCTCAGGTCATGATCTTGGGGTCCTGGGATCGAGCCCTGAATCGGGCTCCCTGCTCAGCAGGGAGCCTGCTTCCCCCTCTCTCTGCCTGCCTCTCTGCCTACTTGTGATCTCTGTCTGTCAAATAAGTAAATAAAATCTTTAAAAAAATCTTATGGTTTGCCTCTCTCTCAATTTCATTTTTCCTTCCCTTCCCCTATTTTCCTCTGTTTTGTGCCTTAAATTCCATGTTATCAGTGAAATCATGTATTTCTTTCTCTGATTGACTTCTCTTAGCATAATACCTTCTGGTTCTATCCACAGTGTTGTAAATGGCAAGATTTCTTTCTTCTTGATAACTGAGTAATATTCCAGCATGTGTAGACACCACATCTTCTTAATTCATTCACCTGTTGATGGACGTCTGTTCTCCTTCTATAGTTTGGCTGTTGTGGACATTGCTGCTATGAACACAGTACAGGTGCCCCTTCAATCACTATCTTTGCATCCTTCAGGTAAATACCTGGTAGAGTAATTGCTGGGTTGAATGGTAGCTCTATTTTTAACTTTTTGAGGAATCTCCATAGTTTTGAAACTTTTGTAATAAAATTTAAAATGAAAGAAATTTCTCTAATTTGACTAGGAGTATTTGCAAAATCCTACTACAAACATCATACCAAATAGTGAAATTTTGACTCCTTTTGAGATCTGAAGTGATACTTGGCTATTTGCTATGACAATTTCTGTTAAAAATTTGGGTAGGGGTTCTAATTCATCACGCAAGGCACTGTTGTGTCTGTTTTTTCTTTTATCTTTATTTCCTTATTCTATTTTTTAAAAAAGATTTTTATTTATTTGACAGACAGAGATCACAAGTAGGCAGAGAGGCAGGCAGAGAGAGAGAGGAGGAAGCAGGCTCCCTGCTGAGCAGAGAGCCCGATGCGGAGCTTGATCCCAGGACCCCGAGATGATGACCTGAGCTGAAGGCAGAGGCTTAGCCCATTGAGTCACCCAGGTGCCCTTCCTTATTTTGAATTAAGTTCTTAATTTCAACACTTGAATAATATTCAACTTTTCAGTTATTTAAACACCATAATTTATTTCTAAATGCTTTTTATTTCCATTGATATCTTGTACCCATGTTATATATATATATACACACACACACACACACACGCACACGCACATATATATGTGTGTGTGTGTGTATTTGTTTTACACACACACACACAATTTGCTTATTTAACCTTTGTTTTAGGAACTGCAGGACTGTTTACCAAAGCAGCTACTCCCTCTAGAAATGTCTGAGGGTTCCAATCTCTCCACCTCTTCACCAACATTCTTTAAAAAAAAAAAAAAGATATATATAGAGAGAGACAGACAGACAGACAGTAGTATGAGCACACAAGCAGGGGGAGCAGCAGGCAGAGGGAGAAGTAAGCTCTCCACTCTGCTGGGAGCCCGATGCGGGGCTCCATCCCAGGGCCCTGGGGTTGTGACCTGAGCTGAAGGCAGATGCTTAACGGACTGAGCCACCCAGGTGTCCCGCCATCACTCACTGTGTCAGTGTTTTTAATTACACGCATCCTAGTGGGTGTGAGGGACATACCATTTTGGTCTTTCATCCCTTTAAAACTGCTCGTGGTTTGTGTCTTTGACCAAGAGGTATTGGTGTCCATCTTTCCGTAGCTTCCATCTTTGTCTCAGGTGACTAGGATTGAGTCCCAATTTTAGCTTTAGCTCTTTTTCTTTTAACAGCCTGCCATTTCCAAAGCTCATTTTCATTAGAGGGGCCAGGTACTCTGCAAACACACTACAGCTAATGTACTGCACTGGTCAGGCCATTTACATCAGCACATCCTTACACAAGCACTGCTTCACTAAGTCACATAACATCCTACGGATCAGCAAGAACTCTGCTCCCATTTTCTCTGGGTGGATAAACTAAGACCCAAGGAAGATAATGTCCATGCCCAAGGTCTTCAAAGTGAATCAAAATTTTTATAACCGCTTTCTAAGTATGGTGTGGTCAGAGAACACGGTATGTAGGCTAATTTTTATACATCTCCCAAATGGCCTTCTCAAGACTGTGTATTCTAATTGTTGATGGCCCAATTCCGCGTACTCATTTGCTTAAATGTATTACCTGGGCTGTTTAAATGTTCTGTATCTTTGCTGATAACATTTGTGTGTTTGGCCAATCAGTAACTGAGAGCAAATGTTCAAAGATCCCAGTATGATAGATGATTTGTCACTTTTCTTGTCAAAGTTCTATCAACTTCTGCTTTGTAGAATCCATGAGCAGGAGGATGGTTAAAATAACTGAGGTTTTCATTTCCTCATATGTAGCCACAAAAATTGAACAAGGCAACCTGTGTGAATATTAAAACCTAATACTGAACAAAAGCCAGATTTATAAAATGCCTCTGGTATGACTTAATAAAGTTGGGACAAATACAATCTGCTAGTAGATGCATACAGGCATAGAATTTTTATATCTTTAAATTCTTGTATCTTTAATGTACATTTTTATTATACTGGAAGACCCTTAACTATTTAAGTCTTAAAAGTCTCTTTCATCTGATAGCAGTATAAGTATACCAAATTTTTTTGGCTAGCATCTGCCTGATCTTTACATAGACTTTGAAACTTTCTATGCCCTTACATTTTAAATTTCTTTTTTTTTAAAATATTTTATTTATTTATTTGACATAGAGAGATTACAAGTAGGCAGAGAAGCAGGCAGAGAGAGAGAGAGGAGGAAGCAGGCTCCCTGCTGAGCAGAGAGCCCGATGCGGGACTCGATCCCAGGACCCTGAGATCATGACCTGAGCCGAAGGCAGCGGCTTAACCCACTGAGCCACCCAGGTGCCCTTAAATTTCTTTTTAAATGCATACAGCTGGATTGTTATCAATATTATCATTACTCAATCTGACAATCTTTTTACCTCTTATGTTTAGTGAATTAGCAATTGATTTTCATATATTTGGACTTATTTTTATCTTAATTCTCTATGTGATTTTTTTGCATATTTTTCCTTTCTTTCCTTTTTTTATATTCAGTTCACTATTTTTCCTGCTTCTGATTTTTTTCCCCTCTAGTTTGGAATTTACATACTCTTAGTGGTTAGCCATGACATTTTAGCATGTACAGGTAATTACCAAAGAAAAGTTAAACAAAAATGCAACAATAAGCTTTTAGCTTTAAAGTTTCATACCTATTTCTATGATTCAATATTTCAAATACTTTTTGGCTTCACTAGACAAATACTATATTACTACTTAGGACACTTATTCATGTATTGTACCTTTCTATATGCCACGCTGTGCTTCTGGAACCACTTCTCTTCTGTAGTACGGTTCCTGGAGTATTTTGATATTATGGTCTGCACTGGGCATTTTATGTTCTATAGGGACAATTGTAAAAACTACATATAGTTGAAACCCACAGGTACTTTCCTATCCATACCTTGTTTTATGTCTTTTGGACACCCAAAAATTCACTCCAATTGTGGGAATCCACAAATATTTGGAATTAAACAGCACCTCTATAAATAATCCATGGGTCAGGAAAGAAATAACTAGGAAAGAATATTACAAATGACTCCAACACATTTGACAACGTAGATAAACTGGGTGAGTCATCGATTACCAACACTGACTTAAGCAAAATTCAATTTCTTATTATAGGTCTACTCAGGTTATTAAATTTTTCCACAAATTTTAAGAAAATTGAATAATCAATCCCTTTGCCCACCACACAAAAATATTTGGAATAAAAATGTAGACTAACAATAAGTGGGCATGATGGATCTTATTAGGACATGAAAATGTCCTGGGGGCGCCTGGGTAGCTCAGTGGGTTAGGTGTCTGCCTTCCACTCAGGTCATGATCAAGTCCCACATGGGGCTCCCTGCTCAGTGGGGCGTCTGCTTCCCCCTCTCCGCTCATGCTCTCAGTCTCTCTCCCTCTCTCAAACAAATAAAATCTTAAATGTTCTAAAACTGAGTTGTGGTCACACCACTTCATGAAGTTACTAAAACCCAGGCAGAGAGGGAGGCTGCCGGCCTGGCGCTCTCCACCTGCTGTCTCCCAGCGTTGACTCCGGCGGTGGCACCGAGGACCGCAAGTGCACCAGCACATTGGGCATGGACTTCTGCTCAGTCACCGGCAAGAGGCTGGAGCGGCCCCCAGGAAGCCCGTGACTTTTCTCCCAGTCTGGTGGCAGCCTATGGAAGCCGGGGCACTGCCTGTCCACATCCCCAGGGGGTTAGTCTAGAAGCGCTGCATCCCAGTGCCCAGGAGGTTTATGGCCTGCTGTTCATCCTCCTGCTCTGCTGTCCCCGCAGCAGAAAGCTGGGGCCCTGTGCCCTCTGATTCTTCTGCCAGGTGCTCCTCCCAGGTAGCATGTGCAGGTGCCAGCTCAGACTCACCCCAAATGTCCCTGGTGCCTCCTGTGCCCTCCACCTATGCTATGGTCTGGCAGTGCCCACGCCCCCTCCGTGAGAATGCTGAGCCTCACTGCTGGGTGCAGGAGGAGAGATTTTGCCGCCTCTGGGAGGAGGAACCTCTACTCTTTGATGCACTTGCATGGAGTGTGTTTATCTGAAAATGGGTTTACCCTGCAGGAAGCAGAAATCACTGCACCCGCACTGGTCAAGAATGGGTTCATTTGTTTAGAAAGGATAGAGTAGGATATAGCTAAATGGTAGGATTAGTATCACTGCTAATACAAAACATAGATACCAATTAACAATAAGCACAATCTGCAAGGTCAACATCATACTTGAAGTCAAGCACTGAATGTTTTTCCCCTTTTCTCCCCCTAAGAACAGGAACAAAAAAAGTTAAGGGTATCCCCTTACTGCTTCTCATTTATATTATACTTAAGTTTCTGGCCAGAAAAAGGGCGGGGGGGTACATATAAAGAGAGGAAAGGGGCACCTGGGTGGCTCAGTGGGTTAAAGCCTCTGCCTTCGGCTCGGGTCGTGATCCCAGGGTCCTGGGATCGAGCCCCGCATTGGGCTCTTTGCTCCACAGGGAGCCTGCTTCCTCCCCTCTCTCTCTGCCTGCCTCTCTGCCTACTTGTGATCTTTGTCTGTCAAATAAATAAATAAAAGCTTAAAATAAATAAATAAATAATGAATCTGAAATCTAGAAAAAAAAAAGAGAGGGAAAGGGTAGCATGGAGGGAGAGAGAAAGAAAGAGAAACCAAAAAAATCCAAGGCATTCAGGTTAGAAAGAAGTAAAATTATTTCTATTTGCAGATGGCATAATCTTGTGTAGAGTAAATCCAAAGGAATTTACTAAACGACTGTGGGAACAGACGATTTCAGCAAGGTTGGAAGATACAAGATTGTGTATAAAAATCAGTTGCGTTTCTTTAACAGTAAGCAACATGCAAATGAAATTAAGAAAACATCTTGTTGACAGCAGCATTGAAAAGAACAAAATACTTAGGAATAAATTAACAAAAGTGTAAAACTTGTATATTATGAACTACAAAATGAAGCTAAAAATTTTAAAGAAAAAAACGATCTTAAACGAACGAAGTTGGAAGACTCATGCTTCCTGATCTCAAACTTACTGTAAAACTATAATCATCGGGACAGTGTGGTGCTGGCATGAAAACAGATCACCGAGATAGTATTGAGTCTCCAAACAGACTCTTACAGTTACAGTCACTTAATTTTGGTGCCATGATAATTCAATGGAGGAATTTCAACAAATGGTTCTAAAATAGAACCAGATATCCACATGCGGAAGAACGAAGTCGGACCCCTACCTCCTACCACCAGTGAGAATAAACTCAGAATAGCTTCTAGACTAGGGGCACCTGGCTGGCTCGGTTGGAAGAGCATGTGACTCTTGACCTTGAGGTTGTGAGTTCAAGCCCCATGTTGGGTGTAGGGATTATGTGAATAAACTTTAAAAATAGGTCATAAACTTAAATGTAAAAGCTAAAGCTCTAGAATTCTTATAAGGAAACACAGGAGTGTTTTGTATCCTTTAGTCAATGGTCAACGGTTTCTTAGACATGACATTGAATCAAGAAAAAAGAGAGATGGGGGAAGAGAGGATAAACAAAATCTGATTTTGTTTATATGGACACAATTATCTGTGTCCATATAATAGATTATTTACTAACAAAAAGAAATGAAATGCTGATGTATTTCATAACCATAGATGAACTGTGAAAACATTACAGTAAGAAGTCTGAAAATAAAAGAGACCACGTATTAAAATTGGGAAGAGGGGCGCCTGGGTGGCTCAGTGGTTAAAGTCTCTGCCTTCGGCTCAGGTCATGATCCCAGAGTCCTGGGATCAAGCCTCACATGGGGCTCTCTGCTCAGCAGGGAGCCTGCCTCCTCCTCCTCTCTCTCTGCCTACTTGTGATCTGTCTGTCAAATAAATAAAAATCTTTAAAAATAATAATAAAATTGGGAAGATGGGGGGGGTAGGACCCTAAGCTTACCTCATCCTATGGATACAACTAGAGAACACCCATATTAGAATAAATAACCCAGAAAATGACCCGAAGACTGGAAGAACAAACTCCACTACTAAAGGCAGGGCAGAGCCACACTGAAGAAGGCAGGAAGGCAGAGATGCAGCCTGGGAGCCAAATGGACCATGGCTATCTGAGCTGCAGAGGGAGCCAGTGGCCCAGAGGAGGATGGAAAACAGACTCACAGGGGAGCCCACAAATAAGGGGGACTGATTCTCTACAGTATTTGCTTGGAAAGTGAGTTCTAAAAACCAGCAGGACTTAAAACCTGGGATTTTTATTGTTGTTCATAAGTTTTTTTAAATTATGTTCAGTTAGCATCATTAGTTTTTGATGTAGTGTTCAATGCTTCAGTAGTTGCGTATAACACCCAGTGCTCATCACAACGGTGCCCTCCTTAATGCCTAGAATTTTAAATGCCAGCAGGCTCAGCTCCCGGAGAGCCCTGACAGCATTCAGAAGTGGAGCCCCCACTCTTAAAGAGACAGCACAACAGACAGCCCCTGCAGATACAGCTTAGAAAAAGCAGTTTGAAAAATGCTAGGGGCAGACAGGAGAGTGATTTGCTCCATTTGGAGTGCTGCCTGGAGAGACAGAGATCATGGGTAGATCCCTCTAGGAAAAAAAACAAAAACAAAAACAAAACAGCTGCCAGGCACCCTTTCTCTCTCCTGCCTCATACCCCCATCCTTTGCATACACAAGAGCCACCCGCAGAAACCAGGGGGATGCTGGACACTCACTACCTAACTTGCTTGCACCAAGCCCCACCTCCCATGATTCAGTGGATTCACCCTTCCCAGTCACATTCCCCTCAGTCCCTGCATTGTGAGCCCCTCCTTCTGGAAAAGCCCTGCCAGCCCATCTCTTGACCGAGGTGTTCTGTAGGACTTTGGTTCTGGCAGCAGTGGGGGCAGGTCTCATTTTGCAGGCAGACCACCTCACACTTCACTGCCCGAATAGGCAAGCAGAGCCTTTGCATACGACTGGACTGAACAAAAAAGGGACCGAGACTCAAGAGCAGAGCATGTGCAACACACACAGGAAACACTCTCTGAAGACCAGGCCCTGGGGAACAGGGCACACGACACTTCAGAACAATACAGAGCCTCTCCTTCCTAAGGGCATTAAGAGCAAGAGAAGCAGCTGATTTGCCTAACACAGAGAGACACAGAAAGTCAGACAAAATGAGGAGACCGAGAAACATCTCCCGAATGAAATAACAGAACCAAACCACAGCAAGAGACAAAAGTGAAACAAATGTATGTAATAGGCGTGATAGAGAACTTAAAGTAATGATCATAAGCATACTCCTTGGACTTGAGAAAAGGGTAGACATCATCAGTGAGACCCTTAGCAAAAAGATTTAAAAAACCCAATCTGAGATGAAGAACACAATTAATGAAATTAAAAATACACTGAATGGAATCAATTGCAGGCTAGAAGAAGCACAGAAATGAATTAATGACCTAGAAGACAGAGTAATGGAAAGTAATCAAGCTGAGCAAATGAGAGGGAAAAATTATGCAAATTGAGAATAGTCTTGGAGAATTCAGTGACTCCATCAAGCATAACAACATTCAGATTAGAGGAATCCTGAAAAAAGAAAAGGGGGGCAGGAAAATTGAAGGCATAATAGCTAAAAACTTTCCTAATGTGGGGAAGGAAACAGATATCGGGATCCAGGAGGCACAGAGATCCCCACCCTCTCCCCCTCTCCCCACTGCCAGTTACTTAGCCCAAGGAGGTCCACACCAAGACATACAGTAATTAAAATGGCAAAAGGTAGTGATAAAGAATTTTAAAAAAAGATTTTATTTATTTAACAGAGATCACAAGTAGGCAGAGAGGCAGGTAGGGAGAGAAGGAAGCAGGCTCTCCGCTGAGCAGAGAGCCTGATGTGGGGCTTGATCCTAGGACCCTGGGATCATGAACTGAGCTGAAGGCAGAGGCTTTAACCCACTGAGCCACCCAGGCACCCCAGTAAAGAATTTTAAAAGCAGCAAAAGACAACTGTTACATACAAGGCAAACCCCGATAAGGCTATTGCTGGATTTTTCAGCAGAAACTTTGCAGGGTGAAAGAAAGTGGTATGATATATTCAAAGTGCTAAAAGGAAAAAAAATCTACAGACAAGAAAACTCTATCCAGCAAGGCTATCATTCAGAATAGAAGGAGAGCTATAGTTTCTCAGATAAAAGTAAAGGAATTCATGATCACTGAATCAGTCCTACAAGAAATATTAAAGGGGATTCTCTGAGTGGAAAGGAAAGACCATAAGTGAGAGTATGAAAAGTAAAAAAACACAAAGGCAGTAAAAATATTTCTATAAAAATCAGTCATGGGATTAGAAGAATGTAAAATAGGACACCATACACCTAGAATGTGAGGAAGAGAGAAGAATGGGTATAAAGTTCGGTGACCATCAACTTCATATAGACTGCTAGATGCAGAAGACATTACACACAAAACTAATAGTAACCACAAATCAAAAACCAGAAGCAGATATATTTAGATCCTTCTCTCTTTTTTATCACTAAAGAAAGCCAATAAACCATCAAAGAGAGCAAGAGAAGAAAGAGTCATAGAAAATTTATAGAAAGAACCACAAAAGTAAGAAAATGATCGTGAATACATATCTATTTAATGCAAATGTCCTCACCATGGTCATCAAAAGACAGTGACAGTGTGGATTAGCATGGAGGACCTGGGGAGTTAGAGAGGAGAAGGGAGTTGGGGGAAATTGGAAGGGGAGGTGAACCATGAGAGACTATGGACTCTGAAAAACAATCTGAGGGATTTGAAGTGGTGGGGGGGTGGGAGGTTGGGGGAACCAGGTGGTGGGTATTAGAGAGGGCACAGATTGCACGGAGCACTGGCTGTGGTGCAAAGATAATGAATACTGTTATGCTGAAAATAAATAAAAAATTAAAAATTTTAAAAATATTAAAAAATAAAACAAACAAACCAAAAAAAACCAAATAAAACCCCCAAAAGCCACCTACATGCTGCCTGTAAGAGACTCCGCAGATTGAAAGTGAGGGGATGGAGAAGTACTTAGCATGCAAATAAGTGCCAAAAGAAATCCACCCAAGTAATACTTATATTAGACAAAATACATTTTAAAAAAGGACTGTAACAAGAACTAAAGAAGAACATTACATAATAAAGGGGACAATCCCACAAGAGGATATAACAATTTAAATACACATGCACCCAATATGGAAAAACCTAAATACAGAAAACAGTTAATAACAAATATAAAGAAACTAACCAATAGTAATACAGTAACAGTAGGGGGGTCTCACACCTCATCTACATTGACGAACAGATCAGCCAAACACAAAACACAAACGGTGGCTTTGAATGACACACGGGAACAGATGGATTTACCTGAAATAAAGCAGAGAAAGAGAAATACCATCTAATCTCACCCATATGTGGGATTTAAGGAACAAATGAGCAAATGGAAGAGACAGAAAGAGAAACCAACAGACTCAACTCCAGAGAAAAACTGATGGTTACCAAATGGGAGGTGGGGGAGGGGGAGGGGAAATAGGGAGAGGGGGTTAAAGAATATACTTAGCATGATGAATAAACTGCCTGAAATAAAACAAAATAAAAATAAATACCAAGAATTGTGAGGACTCACTGAGAGTGTCTGATCTGGAGAAGGCTACTCTTTGCTGACTTAAATAGCTCCCCAGAGATCTTGAGACCCGTGCCCCAGTGTTGGCCAGGCCATTCCCAGTGGGCAGTGCTGTTAAGCCATACAGAGTTTCAGAGGGAGAAGGGTACCTGTTCCTGCACTGGCAAGGCTTCTCCTCATGGACCGTGGTGCAAGCCATGTAAGGGTCCCAGGAACACTAACCCTCAGAGCAGCCCTGCGTTCCTGTCACACTCATGCCCTCATCCACTAGCTATGCACCCCAGCATCAAGGGACCCAAGCTCTCAGCTGGTACCCAGCTTTTACTTGGAAGGACGGACTCCACAGAGAACCAACTTGTAGAAAGGTCCACCTCAACTAAATTTGTACTTTATTCTTATCTACCCTTTGCCTAGACAACAGTATACGTGACCATTGGTTTGTAGTAGGTAATTTCTTTAGTTAGTGGGCTAATAAAGAGATATTCTCTTACATCCTATTGGCTTGTGAGATGTTACAGTTATAATTTATAATTCCTGCAGGAAACCTGTGTTAAATAAATTCTTGGCAAAGACAAAAAAAAGAGAAGACCATGTGTTATGTAATTCCATTTATATGAAATGCCAATAGACAAATGTATAGAAGCAGGAAATAGATTAGTGACTACCTAGGCCTGGCAGGGGTGGTGAGTGGGATGAGAGTTTCTGCTAATTGGTATTTAGGTTTCTTTCTGGGGTGGTGAAAATATTTTTAAAGAAGATTGTGATCATAGTCAAATAACTCTGAATAGGGGTGCCAGGGTGACTCAGTGGGTTTAGCCTCTGCCTTCAGCTCAGGTCATGATCTCAGGGTTCTGGGATCGAGCCCCACATCGGGCTCTCTGCTCAGTGGGGAGCCTGCTTCTCTCAATACATCTGCCCCTCTCCCCACTCATTCTCTTTCTCTCAAATAAAATCTTTTAAAAAAATTTAAACTTAAAATATTTTAAAAACTCAAAATATATGAAATGCCATTGAATTTTACATTTAAATGAGTTCATTTTATGGCATATGAATTATATCTTAAAGCTTTTTATTATTATTTTTTTTTTTTTGAGAGAGAGAGAAAATGGAAGGGCAGAGGGAAGAGCAGGGGAAAGAGAGACTATTAAGTGTGGAGCCCAATGCATGGCTTGATCTCACAATGCTGAAGTCATGACCTGAGCTGAAATCAAGAGTCGGATACTTGACAAGCTCAGTCACTCAGGTGCCCCAGCGTAAAGCTTTTTAAGAAACACATAATTGCTTTTAAAATGTTCGCCAAATTCAAAACATGGCTTACAAGTTTCTATTAATATAAAATTGGGGGTAAATGGTAGAGTAGTAGTAGGGGGACCCTGGGCTTCCCTCATCCCTCAAACACAGCTAGATGAACGTCCAATCACTTGGAGCACCTAGGAAATCGACCTGCGGATTAGGAGAATGATCTGCACAACTAGGGTGAGAGCATGAGTTCTGGGGAGGAGGAGGGCAGAGGCCCAGGAGCTGACAGGGTGGTTCATTATCTGGGTACACACACTGGGAGAGAACGTTCCCTTTCCTGGAGTACATTTGGAAGCGGGTATTGCTTCTCCAAGGACAAAAGACCTGGCAGGCAACGCTGAGCGGCTGTTCATCAGCCAGGGACAGAGGCACATGGAGAACAGGGAAGCTGGATTCTGCTTTTCATGGTGCTTCACTATTGACTCTGGGCACCTGTGCAAGCATGTGACTGTTTTTCTGGGACAAATCAACACCAGACACAGCACAACCAGCTCTTCTCCAGAGGAGGGGAATGGGTCTGCACCATGCCAGGTCCTTTAAGATCTGGAGTTTTGAATACCAGCTGCATACATTCTTGCAGAGGAGCTGTGGCACCAGCGGTTCCGACGGCCCTCGGCAGGGTGAAGGCAGGGACCCGAGAGAGGCCTGGGACACATGAGCAGAGGTTGCTTGCTTTTCTGTGAGGGCTTCCCAAGCACCAATGGGTGGAAGATTCCCCCATCTGGAGATGAGAGATTGGAGCAGAGCTATTTTCCCTGCCACCAACACGGCTGGACTTCAGTGAGCAACACAGCACCCTAGTGGAGGCTGGAACCACTTACACAGAAACCCTCCCCTACTCACCAACGCACCCTGCCCCCATGCCCTGCAGGTGCATCTTTACTAGGGCCACGTCTGACTGTGAACCAGCACAGAGAGCCTCTCCCTCCCCCAGAAGACCCATACAGGCACCTCACATGCACCAAGTCTACTGATCACAGAATGCTCCAAAGCATCCGCTTCAGTTCTGGTGGAAATAGGACCAGGCTTTCTTGCTCTCTCTCTCTTTTTTTTTCCTTCTCTTTCTTTCTTTTTCTTTTTAATAAGGCTTAAAGTTTTTTATCTGTTTTCTTTTCTCTCTCTTTGGATCAGGTAGCTTCCTTTTTTTCCTTTCTTTTTCTATGGAGTCAGGATTATAGTTGTTTGTCTCTTTGTTTTTGTTACTGTTTCTTTTCCTTTTCTCTCTCTCTCTTTTTAAAACAGGCTTATTTTAACAAATCAAAGCACACCGAAAGGCCCAGACATTCTCCATTGTAAGCCAAGAGGAACTCTGCAGAGGACTGACCTATGGGGAAGAGCAGCCAAACATCAGAACACAACAACACCAGAAATACTTCCTGAAGCACCAGACACTGGACAGTGCATGACCCTTTCTTAATATAGCATCACTCTCAGGAGCAAGAAACATAAAATGAGAAGACAGAGGAACTCCTGCCAAAAGAAAGATCAAGAAGAAATCATGGCGAGGGATTTACTCAAAACATAAAAGCAATATATCTGAACAAGAATTTATTTTATATTTTTACTTTTTTTTTTAAAGAGAGAGCACATGCAAGCATGAGTCAGGAAAGAGATGGAGGGGGAAGGAGAGGGACAATCAGTCTCCAAGCTGAGCACAGAGCCAGATGTCTTCCCAGCAGAATTCTACCAAACATTTATAGAAGAGTTAATACCTACCCTTCCGAAAATGTTGCAAAAAAATAGAAAAGGAAGGATACTTCCAAACTCATTCTATGAGGTCACATTACCTTAATCCCTTTGTGTGGTTACACAAAGACTCCACTAAAATTTAGAATTACAGACCAATATCCCTGATGAACATGGATGCAGAAATTCTCAACAAGATACTAGCAAATTGAATCCAATAGTACATTAAAGTAATTATTCACCAAAATTAAGTAGGATTTATTCCTGGGTTGTAGGAGTGGTTCAACATCCACAAATTAATCAGTGTGATACACATTAATAACAGAAGAGACAAGAACCATATGATCCTTTCAATAGATGCAGAAAAAGCATTTGACAAAATACAGTATCCCTTCTTGATAAAAACCCTCCACCACGTAGGGATACAGGGAATGTACCTCAACATCATAAAAGCTGTATACAAAAGACCCACACTGAATACCATCCTCAATGAGGAAAAACTGAGAGCTCTTCCCCTAAGGTCAGGAACATGGCATGTTCACTCTCACCAGTGTTGGTCAACATGGAACTGGAAGTCCTAGCCTCAATCAGACAACAAAAAGAAATAAAAGGCATCCAAATTGGAAATTGGAAAAGAAGAAATCAAACTTCTTTGCAGAAGACATGATATTCTGTAGAAAAACCAGAAAGATTTCAAAAAATTGCTAGAGCAGGAATTCGGCAAAGTGGCAGCATGTAAAAATCAACGCACAGAAGTCAGCTGCATTGCTATACACTAACAATGAAGCAGAAGAAAGAGAAATCAATGAATCAATCCCATTTATGATTGCACCAAAACCCACAAGATACCTAGGAATAAGCCTAACCAGAGGCAAAGAATCTGTACCCTGAAAACTATTGAATGCTTTTGAAAGAAATTGAAGAAGACACAAAGAAATGGAAAAATCTTCTGTGCTCATGGATAGGAAGAAAAAGTATTGTCAAAATGTTGATACCACTGGAAACAATCTATACATTCAACGCAGTATCTCTCAAAATTACATCAGCATTTTTCAGAGTTAGAACAAACAATCCTAAAATTGACATGGAACCACAAAAGACCCAGAATAGCCAAAGTAATGTTGAAAAAGGAAAGCAAAGCTAGAGGCATCATGATTTCAGACTTCAAGCTCTATTTCAAAGCTGCAGCCATTAAGACAGGATGGTACTGGCACAAAAATAGACACATAGGCATGGAACAGAATAAAGAACCCAGAAAGGGACCCATAACAGAAATGGACCATAACACGGTCAACTAATCTGTGACAAAGCAGGAAAGACTATCCAATGACAAAAGGACAATCTCTTCAATAAATGGTACTGGGAAAGTTGGACAGCCAGATGTAGGAGGATGAAACTGGACCATTTTTTTACACCACACACAAAAAATAAATTCAAAATGGATGAAAGACCTAAATGTAAGACAGGAGTCCATCAGAATTCTAGAGGAGAATATAGGCAGCAACCTTTTCAATCTTGGCCACAATAACTTCTTGCTAGACACGTCTCCAAAGGCAAGGGGAACAAAGCAAAATCAACTATTGGGACTTCATCAAGATAAAAAGCTTTGGCACAGCAAAGGAAACAACAAAACTAAAAACAACCTACCGAATGGGAGAAGATATTTGCAAATGACTTATCAGATAAAGGGCTACTACCCACAATCTATAAGGAACTTATCAAACTCAGTACCCAAATAATCCAGTCAAGAAATGGGCAGAAGACATGAATGGACAACATACAAATTGTCAACAGACTCACGAAATAAAAGGTCCACATTATTGGCATCAGGGAAATACAGATCAAAACCACAATGAGATATTAAATGGCTACAAGTTAAGTCAAGAAACAACAAATCTTGGCAAGGATATGGAAAAAGGGGAACCCTCTTACACTGTTGGTAACAACGTAAACTGGTGCAGCCACTCTGGAAAACAGTATGAAGGTTCCTCAAAAAGTTAAAAATAGAGCTACCCTATGACCCGGCAATTGTCCTGCTGGGTATTTACCCAGAGGATACAAACACTGTGATCCAAAAGGGCACCTGCACCGCAGTATTTATAGCAGCAATGTCCACAATAGTCAAACTATGGAAAGAGCCCAGATATCCACTGACAGATGAATGGATAAAGAAGATGTGGTGTGGGCGCCTGGGTGGCTCAGTGGGTTAAGCCGCTGCCTTCTGCTCAGGTCATGATCTCAGGGTCCTGGGATCGAGTCCCGCATCGGGCTCTCTGCTCAGCAGGGAGCCTGCTTCCCTCTCTCTCTCTCTCTCTGCCTGCCTCTCCATCTACTTGTGATTTCTCTCTGTCAAATAAATAAATAAAATCTTTAAAAAAAAAAAAGATGTGGTGTGTGTGTATGTATGTGTGTGTATACACACACACACACACACACACACACACATAATGGAATATTATGTAGCCATCAAAAAGAATGAAATCTTACCATTTGCAATGATATGGATGGAACTACAGGGTGTTACGCTGAGCGAACTAAGTCAATCAGAGAAAGACAATTGTTCTATGCTTTCACTCACGTAAAATTTAAGAAACAAAGCAGAGGCTCATAGGGGAAGGGAGGGAAAGCTACGACGAAATCAGGGAGGGAGACAAACCATCGAGACTTAATTCTAGGAAACAAACTGCGGGTGGCTGGAGGGGAGGAGGCAGGTGAGGGGATGGGTGATGGGCATTAAGGAGGGCACTTGACGGAATAAGCACGGGGTGTTGTATGCAACTGACAAATCACTAAACTCTCCCTCTGAAACTGATTATACACTTAACTGATTATACACTTAATTAATTGAATTTAAATAAAATAAAAAAGAAAGAAGCACCTGCCATAGACAAAAAGTGTTGCTGTTATTATTAGGGGCAGGGGTCCTGCTTAATTCGTGTTGTATTACTCCTTGCACTCGTGATAATTTTGTCACTCACTTGATATTCATCAGAAGCTAATTTCTTTGAGGGCACCCAGGAAACACAGAGTCATTCTTCACTTTGATGGTGAGGTTGCTGAGGATCAGGGGCATGGGGTTGCTGACACTACTCCTAACTCCCCAAGCTCGGCTCAGAACCCAGGCACTTTGACCTTTAGTCCAGAGCTCTTTCATTGCCCCATACTCAGTATTGGGAAATCAAGAGGTAGTCGGGACCAGAGAATTTTTCAGGGGAATGTATAGAGTGGTTCACACTCATCCTTTCTGGTGCTTCCATGACCCAGGAAAGGGAAGTGAGGACGGGGTTTCAGTGGGAAGCAAATGAGAAATACAAATAAGAAATGATGTGGTAAGAGCACGGGGTGGTAGGTACAGCCATTATACGACCGGCTACAAGGAGTTTCTGAAATGCTCTTTTTAACCAAAAACAAGAAATTATCAGTTACCAATATAAACGTTGTCTAAGAGACACAGTTTAAGTGTGTATATCTTAGAAAAAAAGAAGATTTTATTTTAGAGCATGCGCCAAGTGGTTGGGGGTCAGTGGAGAAGGAAAGAATCTCCAGCAGACTCCCCACCTTGGGGCTCGATTCCACAACCCAGGAGCTTATGACCTGAGCTGAAACCAGGGCTCAGAGGCTTACCCAACAGAGCCACTCAGGTGCCCCATAAGTGGGTATTTCTATGATTATAGCATTTAGTGAGTCATTTTTTTTCTTTCCAGGTTTACTGAGGTATAATTGACAAATTTAAAAAGCTGTATATATGGGGTGAACAGTATGATTTAATATATGTACACACTGTGGAAGGATTACTACTATCAAGTTAAATGTACATTACTCACATAGTTACCATTGTGTGTGTGTGTGTGTGTGTGTGTGGTGAGAGCCCTTAGGATCTACTTTCTAAACAACTTCCATGTTTACAATACAGCATTATTAAGTAAGGTCACCCTGCTAAATGTTAGATCCCCAGAACTGATTCATCTCCCATGCCATGTCTGCATAAATGTGCATGAATTCAAATCCAAGTATAGTTAATTAACCATTCCCTTGAAAATTTCCACTTTTAGTGAATTACATCCCATCTTCATGGGGCTGCTGGGAGGTGATGAGGTCAGGAGGGGGATGTTCTCATGAATGGGAGTAGTGCCTTATGAAATATCACCCAGAGAGGTCATGTGAGGACACAGTGAAAAAAACAGTGGTCGATGAGGAAGTAGCCCTTCACAGATCAAAATAGGGTGGTTCCATGATCTTGGACTTCCCAGCTTCCAAAGCTGTGAGAAATAAACATAAATTTAAAAAAAATCTTCAATGAACACTCAACTATTTTGTTGTTGTTACTTGACTTGCATTCTCCCCCTTATGACAGATTCCTTGAAGTGTAATTATTCCATGAAAGAACATGAGTATTTATGACTATTGGTACATATAGCCAAGTGACTTTTCCAAAGAGTTGTGTTAATTAACATGGTCAGCAATACAGGCAGGAAAATAAGCTTCACAGCATCACTGTATATATTGCATACTGTCACTAAAATCTATCTTGCAAAACAATAAAACAAAAATAAATAAATTTTGCTACAAAAAATGACAAAAGAGTACCTCATGGATTCCCTTTAAACTCTTCTGATGATTAGTGAACTTCAACATGTTCCTGCCTGGTCTTTTTTTCTTCATTATGAATTGTTTTTTATTGTGTAGAGCAATCCCATGCATGAAAAGACATTTAGCATTTCTGGCTTCTGGGCAAGAGATAACAACACAACCTTTTAAGTGTTGGTCAGTGGGACAACCAAACCTCACCCACATATTTTCACATACACGTTTATGAGATACCGACCACTGGCGGCTGATCTAGTTTAAGGCCTGGACCAAACACAGGCCTAAGTATCTATTCCAAGCCTTCTTTTTCTTGACTTTTATCATGGTTCCAGTATGACCTTCATGGGCAAGAGGAGGCCTCTCGCGAACAAAGAGTTAATAAGGCACCCCCAAGAAAAAGTGTTGTCTTTGTAACCTCACTGACAGGTTTCTCCTCTGACACCTGGAACAGAGTTTATTCTTGGTCTTCACCTACATTAGAACTGCTCTTGTCAAAAATAAGCACATAGATCAATGGAACAGAATAGGAAACCCAGAGAAAAAACCCCATAATTATATGGTCAATTAATCTTTGACAAAGGAGGGAAGAATATCCAATGGGAAAAGGATAGTCTCTCCAATAAATGGTGTTGGGAAGACTGAACAGCTACATGCAAAAGAATGAAACTAGACCACTGCCTTACAACACACACAAAAATAAACTCAACATGGATTAAAGCTCCAAATGTAAGACCTGAAACCATAAAAATCCTAGAAGAGAGCACAGGTGGTAATTTCTCTGACATCAGTGGTAGCAACTCTTTCCTAGATATGTCTCCTAAGGCAAGGAAATCAAAAGCAAAAATAAACTACTGGGACTCCACCAAAATAAAAGGCTTCTGCAGAGTGAAGGAAACAATCAACAAAACTAAAAGGCAACTACGCAATGGGAGAAGATATATGCAAGTGACATGTCAGATAAAGGGTAAGTATCCAAAGTTCATAAAGAACTTACACGGAAAAAAAAAAAAACCAACTAACACGATGCAACACCAAAAAAACCAAATAATCCAATTAAAAAGTGGACAGAAGAATAGACATTTCTCCAAAGAAGAAATACAGATGACCAACAGTCACATGAAAAGATGCTCAGCATCACTCGGCATCAAGGATAATGCAAATCAAAATTAGAGTGAGATATCACCTCGCACTTGTAAGAATGGCTAAAATCAGTAACACCAGAAACAAGTGTTGGTTAGGATGTGCAGAAAAGGGAACCCTCTTGCACCACTTATGGGAATGCAAATTGGTGCAACCCCTGTGGAAGCAGTACAGAGGTTCTGCAGAAAATTAACAGGATTACCATACGATCTGGTAATTACACTACTAGTTACCCCAAAACTACAGAAACGCCAATTACAAAGGATACATGCACCCATATGTTTATTTAAGCCTAACTGAAATAGCCAAATTAGAAAAGCAGCCTAAGTGTCCACTGATAGATGAACAGATAGAGACAATGTGGTGTACACACCATAATGGAATATTATTGTGCCATTAAAAAGAATGAGATCTTTCCATTTGCAATGGCATGGATGGGGCCATAGAGTATTATGCTAAGCAAAATTAGTAGCCAGAGAAAGATAAATACTATAAGTTCTCACCTCTTATGAAGAATTTAGGAAACAAAACAAATGAGCAAAGAAAAAAAAAAGAGGGAGAAACAGAGAAAAACTAAGAAAGAGACTCTGAACTCTAGAGAACAAACTGATGGTTATCAGAGGGAAGGTGGGTAGGGGATGCATGAAATAGGGGTTGGGGATTAAAGAATACAGTTGCCATGATGAGCACTGAGTAATGTACAGAATTGTGGGATCACTATATTGTACACCTGAAACTAATCTAACACTGTTGACTATAGTGGAATTAAAATTTAAAACGTAAAAAAAATTAAAAATTTATTTATTTGACAGAGATCACAAGTAGGGAGAGAGGCAGGCAGAGAGACAGAGGGAAGCAGGCTCCCTACTGAGCAGAGAGCCCGATGTGGGACTCGATCCCAAGACCCTGGAATCATGACCTGAGCTGAAGGCAGAGGCTTTAACCCATTGGTTAAAGGCATCCCCCACCCACAAATAAAAAGTTTTAAAAAGGAACTTCTTTTCTTGGATGAAACTTTGAATCTCCCGGAGGATGACCGTGTTCAGCCAGAACCCGTTTCTCACTTTTGGCCAAACCGTGGTAGCAGAAGATGGAGACTCTGGGAGAGGAGGCTGGGAAGGAGAACAGTGTGGGAGACTGGAGTTCAGGTGACAACCCACACTTTACCTCTAGGCAAAGAATTGCTTAGGCCACCCTGATCTCCAATATGAATGTCATCCTGCTATTTCCAAACCAAACACATTAGCATCTTCATTACAGTCTTTCCACAGTATATTAACCACTTTGATAATAAACCATAAAATTCCTTTGTTGGCATATGCTAACAATTTTTTTTTTGGCCCTTTTTTCAAGGATCCAAGATTCTTTCATAGGATGTCTATCCACTCACATCTACCTTTTTCATCAGGGTTCTCAGGTTGGCCGAACACAGCAAAGGCACTTCAGGAAAGCATAGATTTTTGTTTCAGCGATGGGAGGTCCAGAATTCTTGGATTACCAAAGATTCCATGGCAATGAACTTTAAATTCCAAAATAAAGAATCAGAAATGCTTTATTAAAAAAACTACCAGGATTCCTCTTTCAACTTCAGCTTCCATCTTTACAACAGGAAAAAGCTGAATGCGCTGGAATTCATTGACTTTCCTTAGATTTATCAGAAAATTAAGGTGACAGGGCAGACCGCCACCCCCAAATCTGGACAATCGCACATACACAGGGAATCCTAGCCAAGCTGGGTCTGCCTGATCTTGTACTGTATGCACGGTACGGACAGTACAGTCAGTACCAATGGGCACACTTACAGGGCACCTGATGAATCAGGCTGAGTGTGGACTAGACAGAGTGTTAAAAGCTCCTGGGAATCAGTCCTTGGGGGGGGGGGTGCCTCAGACTTCCACGGATTTTACTTCCAGGACCCCCACCAGGTTCTCCTAGGGAAAAGAGAAAAATCCACTCATGTTTTGGGCATTGGAAAGGGAAAGTAACTGTTTTGAAATATGCTACGGGCTTTCTGCATAACAAAAGCCTACACTGTCAGGGAAATTACTCTACCAGAACTATGTATTTTTTTAAGGTTTTACTTAAATTCCAGTTATTGAACACACAGTGTAAAATTAGTTTCAGATGTACAGTATAGTAAGTCAACACTTCTATACAACACCTGGCGCTCATCACAACACAAACATGCCCCAATCTCCATCACCTCTTTCCAGCATCCACCCACCCACCCACCTTCCTACCTGAACCTCATTTGATCTGACCAAAGGGAAATTAGACAACTCCAAACACCTCTAGCTCTCCTGCTTCGTGTAAGGGGAGTATAAAAAGCTAAGAAATGCTTCTAAAAGCTCAGAGCAAGCTAACAGTGGAGGGGGGAAAAATCAGAGAACTGAAGCCTTTAGCACTTACAACTATAGCAAACAGTAAATGTAACCCCCATGACCCCTCAAGTTGCTATGATCTGAAACATCATGTCTGTCTTTCAACACAAACCTATAAGGCTACTGGAAAATGATACAAAGTCTGAAGAGACAAAAGCAAGCATCACAGCCAGACTGAGATAGGACATATTTTGGTATTCTCAGGACTTTAAAATAACTATGACTAACAGGTTAAGGATTCTGACGGAAAAAGTAGGTAACAAGAAAGAACAGATGGCTAATATAAGCAGAGAGATGGAAACATGAAGAATTAAAAAGAGACACTTGAAATAAAAAACCCTGTAAGAGAGATAAACAGAGCTGAAAAAAATGATCAGTGAGCTTAAAGGTAAGTCAGTAGAGATGTTTCAAACTGAAATGCAGAGAGAAAAAAAATTTTTTTAAAAGATGTTATTTATTTATCTGACAGAAAGAGACACAGTGAGAGAGGGAACACAGGCAGGGGGAGTGGGAGAGGGAGAAGCAGGCTTCCTACCACCCTGACCCAGAGCAGGGAGCCTGATTGGGGGCTTGATCCCAGAGCACTGGGATCATGACCTGAGCCAAAGGCAGACACTTGATGACTGATACACTCAGGTGCCCTGAGGAAAAAAAAATTTAAATAGCTATCCAAAAAATGTTGGACAATTACAAAAATTTTAACACTTAGGGGTGCCTGAGTGGTTCAGTGGGTTAAGTGGCAGCCTTTGGCTCAGGGCATGATCCCAGGGTCCTGGGATTGAGTCCCAGGTCAGGATCCCTGCTCAGTGGGGAACCTGCTTCTCTCTCTGCCTGCCCCTCCCCTTCCCTTCCCTCTCCTCCTGCTCATGCCCAGGTGTTCTCTCTCTCTCAAATAAATAAATAAAATCTTTTTAAAAAAGTATAACATTCACACAATGATCCAATTGAGATATGAGGTAACCCAATGGATAAAGAAACAAGAAACATCTTTTTGTTGCCAGAAAGAGACTCAGTTCAAACCTAAAGACATGTATATGCTAAATGTAGCATACCTAAAAAGATATGCCATGTAAATGAAAAGAAAAAAAAAGTTGGGGTAGCAATAGTTATATCAGAAAAAAGGACTTTAAAACAAAAACTGTAATGAGACAAAGGAGGGAATTTCATAATGAAAAAAGGAATCTATCCAACAAGAGGATGTAACAATTGCAAGTATCTATGCACCTAACATAGGAACGTCTCAATAACACATTAGATCTGGTAGACTGAACAGATTATATAGACAGAACACTCCATCCCAAAAGGGCAGAGTACACATTCCTTTCAAGTGCACATGGAACATTCTCCAGGAGAGATCACATATTGGACCGCCTCAGTAAATTTAAGAAGACTGAAATCATATCAAGCATCCTCTCCAACCACAACTGTTTAAGAAATGAGAAATTACAAGAAAAAGTGGAAAAACAAACACAAACAGATGGAGGCTAACCAACATGCTTCCAAATGGGTCAAAGAAGAAATCAGAGAGGAAATTTTAAGAAAAAGATAGAGAAAAATGAACATGGAAAAACAATGGTCCAAAGTATTTGAGATACAGCAAAAGCAATTCTAGAAAGAAAGGTTATAGTGGATGGGGAGGAGCAAGATGGAGGAGAAGTAGGAGACCTAAATTTCATCTGGTCCCAGGAGTTCAGCTAGATCAAACCATTCCGAACGCCTACAAACTCAACAGGAGATCAAAGAAAAGAAGAGCAGCAACTCTAGGAACAGAAAAGCTACAACTTTCTGGAAGCGTCAGAGTGGGGAAGCTGGCCACAGAGACAGAGCCAAGAAGGGGCTCTCAGCTTGGGGTTACGTTAAACCATGATCCCCAGCACAGTCAGGCCACTGCTCTTCGAGCAGGGACTCCACAAGCAGCAGATCTGGGAGAATCAACTTCCTCTCTGGGAGTGCGTGGCAGGGATCTGCAGGGTTTGGAGACTCCAGATGGGGCTCTATGCCAGAGACAGAGATGCTTGTTCACAGGCTGGGTAAGCTCAGTGCTCAGCTGGCTGGAGACCAGGGAGATAGGAGTGACTGAGCACTTTTCTATGAGGGTGCACTGAGGAGTGGGGCCCTGAGCTCTCAGCTCCTCCAGCTGGCGATTAGGAGGCTGCCATCTTCCCATCCTCCAGAGCTCTACGGACAGTGTTCAGGGAACAAAAGCTCCTGAGAGTGAACCCGAGCAGATTGCTTAGCCCTGCCCCTGGCAAGGGCAGTGCAGTTCCTCCTCAGGCAAAGACATTTGAGAATCAGGGCAACAGAAGATCAGAAAGAACATCCAGTCAAGATCAAGTTCACCTATCAGAGAAAACTGGAAAACTCAAGAGATACAGGAATACAGCACACAGAATTCATGGCTTTTCCCCCCATGATTATTTAGTCTTTCGAAGTTAAATTTTAAAATTTTCTTTCTTTTTCTTTGTTTTTTGAAATTTTCCCTCTTTCCTATTTTAACATTGTCTTATCAATACATTTTTAAAAATATTTTAATTTTCATTTTTATAGTCATATTCTTTTTTTAAAAATATTTATTTATTTATTTCTCAGAGACAGAGAGCGAGCACACAAGCAGGCAGAGTGGCAGGCGTAGGTGGAGAGAGAAGCAGACCCCCTGCCAAGCAAGGAGCCTGATGCAGGACTTGATCCCAGGACTTTGGGATCATGACCTGAGTTGAAGGCAGTGGCTTAACCGACTGAGCCACCCAGGTATCCCTACAGTCATATTCTATCCCTCAGTTGTATTTAACCTTATTGTGTGTGTGTGTATGCACATGTGCGTGCGTGTATGTATGTATATGTATGTGTATGTGTGTGTGTGTGCGTGTGTATTTGTTTTTCTTTCTTTAAAATTTTGCAATAGTTCTTCTAACAGACCAAAATATACCTTAAATCTAGTGTCTAGCTTTGTTCTAGTCTTCTGCCTGATCACATTCTCTTTTATTTTTTAATTTTTTTCTTTTTTCAACCAACTTCTCAATTCACTTTTTAAAAATCTTTTTAAATTTTCAACTTTATAGTTATATTCCATCCCTTCATTGTATTTACCCTTATTTTTATTTATGTGTATATATATATATGTTTTTCTTTTTTAAAAATTTTGGGAGGCAGTTTCTTCTAACAGGCCAAAAGACACTCCAAATCAAGTGTGTGGCTCTGTTCTATTTACCAGCTTGATTGTATACTTTTTTTCCTTTCTTTTCCCCCAAGTTTCAGGTCTCTTGATTTGTTGAGTGTGTATTTTTCTGGGGTTCTTGTTACCCTTTTAGGATTTTATTCTCTCATTCATGTATTCTTCTCTGGCAAAACGACAAAGTGGAAAAACTCCCCGCAAAGAGCAAGAGGCAGTACCAACAGCTAGCACCTAATCAATACAGATGTTAAATGAAAGAATTCATGGAAACAAATGAAAATGAAAACACAACTGTTCAAAATCTTTGGGGGTACGGCAAGTGGTCCTAAGAGGAAAGTATATAGCCATACAAACCTTTCTCAAGAAATAAGAAAGGTCTCAAATACACAAGTTAACGCTAACCTAAAGGAGCTGGAGAAAGAACAGCAAAGAAAGACTAAACCCAGTAGGAGAAGAGAAACAGTAAAGATCACAGCAGACATCAATGAAATAGAAACCAAAAGAACAATAGAACAAATCCATGAAACTAGGAGCTGGTTCTTTGAAAGAATTAATCAGATTGATAAACCCTTGATCAGACTTATCAAAAAGAAAAGAGAAAGGACCCAAATTAATAAAATTATGAATGAAAGAGGAGAGATCACAACCAACACCAAAGAAATACAAACAATTATAAGAACATATTATGAGTCACTATATGCTAGCAAATTAGATAAGCTGGAAGAGATGGATTCATTCCTAGAGACATATAAACTACCAAAACTGAACAAGGAAGAAATAGAAAATGTGAAGAGACCCATAACCAGTAAGGAGATTGAAGCAGTCATCAAAAATCTCCTAACAAGAGCTGAGGGCCAGACTGCTTCCCAGGGGAATTCTACTAAACATTTAAAGAAGAACTAATTCCTGTTCTCCTGAAACTGTTCAAAAAAATAGAAATGGAAGGAAAACTTCCAAACTAATATTATTAGACCAGCATTACCTTGATTCCAAAACCAGACGAAGACCCCATCAAAGAGAATTACAGATGGATGCAAAAATTCTCACCAAAATACTAGCCAATAGGATCCAATGGTACATTAAAAGGATTATTCACCATGATCAAGTGGGATTTATTCCTGGGCTGGAAGTTTGGTTCAATATCCTCAAATCAATCAATGCAACACAATACATTAATAAAAGAAAGAACAAGAACCATATGACACTCTCAATAAATGCAGAAAAAGCATTTGACAAAGTACAGCATCCTTTCTTAATCAAAAGTCTTCAAAGTGTAGGGATAGAGGGGACATACCTCAATATCACCAAAGTCATCTATGAAAATGAAAAACCACAGCAAATATCATTCTTAGTTGGGAAAACCTGAAAGCTTTTCCCACAAGGTCAGGGACAAGGCAGGGCTGTCCACTATCACCACTGCTATTCAACACAGTACTAGAAGTCCTAGCCTCAGCAATCAGACAACAGAAAGAAATTAAAGGCACCAAATTGGCAAAGATGAAGTCAAACTCTCACTCTTTGAAGATGATATGATATTTTATGTGGAAAACCCAAAAGATTCCCCTCCAAAACTGCTAGAACTCATATAGGAATTCAGTAAAGTGTCAGGATATAAAATCAATGCACAGAAATCAGTTGCATTTTTATATACCAACAACAACACAGAAGAAAGAGAAATTAAGGAGTTGATTCCATTTACAATTACACCCCAAACCATTACATACCTAGGAATAAATTCAACCAAAGAGACAAAAAAATCTGTATTCAGGAAACAATAGAATACTCATGAAAGAAACTGAGGAAGACACAAAGAAATGGAAAAATGTTCCATGCTCATGGATTGGAAGAACAAATATTGTGAAAATGTCTATGCTACCTAAAGCAATCTACACATTTAATCCAGTTCTTATCAAAATACCATCAACTTTTTTTCAAAGAAATGGAATAATCCTAAAACTTTTATGCAACCAGAAAAGACCCCAAATAGCCAGAGGAATGTAGAAAAAGAAAACCAAAGTTGGTGGCATCACAATTCCAGACTTCAAGCTCTATTACAAACCTGTAATCATCAAGACAGTATGGTACTGGCACAAAAACAGACACATAGATCAATGGAACGGAATAGAGAGTCCAGAAATGGGCCCTCAATTCTATGGTCAATAATTTTTGACAAAGCAGGAAAGACTGTCCAATGTAAAAGACCATCCCTTCAACAAATGGTGTTAGGAAAACTGGACAGCCACATGCAGAAGAATGACCATTTCCTGACACCACACACAAAAATAGATTCAAAATGTGAGACAGGAATCCATCAAAATACTTGAGGAGAGGGCGCCTGGGTGGCTCAGTGGGTTAAGCCACTGCCTTCAGCTCAGGTCATGATCTCAGGGTCCCGGGATCGAGTCCCGCATCGGGCTCTCTGCTCAGCAGGGAGCCTGCTTCCTCCTCTCTCTCTCTGCCTACCGCTCTGCCTACTTGTGATCTCTCTCTGTCAAATAAATAAATAAAATCTTTAAAAAAAATACTTGAGGAGAACACAGGCAGCAACCTCTTTGACCTCAGCTGCAGAAACTTCTTCCTAGAAATATGGCTGATGACAAGGGAAGCAAGGGCAAAAATGAACTATTGGGATTTCATCAAAATCAAAAGCTTTTGCACAGCAAAGGAAACAGTCAACAAAACCAAAACACAACATACAGAATGGGAGAAGAAATTTGCAAATGACGTATCAGATAAAGGGCTAGTATCCAAAATCTATAAAGAACTTATCAAACTCAATACCCAAGGAACAAAGAATCTAATCAAGAAATGGGCAGAGGACATGAATAGACATTTATGCAAAGAAGACATCCAAATGGCCAACAGACACATGAAAAGGTGCTCAACATCACTTGGCATCAGGGAAATACAAATCAAAATCACAATGAGGTACCACCTCATACCAGTCAGAATGGCTAAAATTAACCAGTCAGGAAACAACAAATGTTGGTAACGATGCAGAGAAAGGGGAACCTCCTATACTGTTGGTGGGGATGCAAGCTGGTGCAGCCACTCTAGAAAACAGTATGGAGGTTCCTCAAGTAGTTGAAAATAGAGCTACCCTGTGACCCAGCAACTGCACTATTGGGTATTTACCCCAAGGATACAAATGTAGGGATCTGAAGGGGCACGTGAACCCCAATGTTTATAGCAGCTATGTCTACAATAGCCAAAATATGGAAAGAGCCTAGATGTCCATTGACAGATGAATGGGTAGAGAAGAAGTGGTACAAAATGGACAGAAGACATGAAATGACACTTCTCCAATGAAGACATACAAATGGCTATCAGACACATGAAAAAATATTCAGCCATCAGGGAGATCAAATCAAAACCACATTGAGATACCACCTTACTTACACCAGTTAGAACGGCCAAAATTAATAAGACAGGAAACAACGTGTGTTGGAGAGGATGTGAAGAAAGGGGAACCCTATAACACTGTTGGTGGGAATGCAAGTTGGTGCAGCCACTTTGGAGAACAGTGTGGTGATTCCTTAAGAAATTAAAAATAAAACTTCCCTATGACCTGGCAATTGCACTCCTGGGTATTTACCCCAAAGATACAGATGTAGTGAAAAGAAGGGCCATCTGTATCCCAATTTCATAGCAACAATGGCCACAGTCACCAAATTGTGGAAAGAACCAAGATGCCCTTCAATGGTTGAATGGATAAGGAAGATGTGGTCCATATACACTATGGAGTATTATGCCTCCATCAGAAAGGATGAATACCCAACTTTTGTAGCAACATGGACGGGACTGGAAGAGATTATGCTGAGTGAAATAAGTCAAGCAGAGAGAGTCAATTATCATACGGTTTCACTTACTTGTGGAGCATAAGAAACAACACAGACGACATGGGGAGATGGAGAGAAGGGAGTTGAGGGAAATTGGAGGGGGAGATAAACCATGAGAGACTATGGACTCTGAAAAACAATCTGAGGGTTTTGAAGGGGTGGTGGGTGGGAAGTTGGGTGAGCCTGGTGGTGGGTATTATGGAGGGCACATATTGCATGGAGCACTGGGTGTGGTGCATAAACAATGAATTCTGGTATGCTGAAAAATTAAAAAGGAAGATGTGGTCCATATACACTATGGAGTATTATGCCTCCATCAGAAAGGATGAATACCCAACTTTTGTAGCAACATGGACGGGACTGGAAGAGATTATGCTGAGTGAAATAAGTCAAGCAGAGAGAGTCAATTATCATATGGTTTCACTTATTTGTGGAGCATAACAAATAGCATGGAGGACAAGGGGCGTTAGAGAGGAGAAGGGAATTTGGATAAATTGGAAGGGGAGGTGAACCATGAGAGACTATGGACTCTGAAAAACAGTCTGAGGGGTTTGAAGTGGCGGGGGGGTGGGAGGTTGGGGTACCAGGTGGTGGGTATTATAGAGGGCACGGCTTGCATGGAGCACTAGGTGTGGTGAAAAAATAATGAATACTGTTTTTCTGAAAATAAATAAATTTAAAAAAATAAAAAATTAAAAAAAAGAAGTGGTATATATATACAATGGAATACTATGCAGCCATCAAAAAACCAAAATCTTAACATTTGCAATGACATGGATGGAACTACAGGGTAAAAAACTAAATGAAAGTAGTCAAGCAGAGAAAGACAATTATCATATGATCTCACTGATATGAGGAATTTGAGAAACGAGACAGAGAATCATAGGGGAAGGGAGGGAAAAATGAAACAAGATGAAACCAGAGAGGGAGGCAAATGATAAGAGATTCTTAATTTCAGGAAACAAACTGAGGGTTTCTAGAAGGGAAGGGGTGGGGTGGCTGAGTGATGGACATTGGGGAGGGTATGTGCTATGGTGAGTACTGTGAGTTGTCTAAGACTGATGAATCACAGAGCTATACCCTGAAACAAATAATACATTATATATTAATAAAAAAAGAAAGTTTATAGTGACACAGGTCTACCTGAGTAAGATAGATCTCTTGATCTGCAGTCAAATGCTCTAGCCCTGAGCTATAGCCCCAGGTTAAGACAGATCTCAAATTAGCCATCTAACCTTATAAATAAAGGAACCATAAAAATAAGAACAAAGCTCAAGGTTAATAGAAAATAGGAAATAATAAAGATCAGAGATGAAATAAATGAAAGAGACTTAAAAAATAGAAAAGGTCTATGAAACTAAGAGCTAGTACTTTGCAAAAATAGACAATTTTGATAAACTTTTAGCCAGACCACTCAAGGCAAAAAGGGAGAGGACCAAATAATTAAAATCAGAAAAAAAGATAACCACCAATACCACAGAAATATAGAAGATTATAAGAGACTACTACTAAAAATTATATGCCAACAAAGTGGAAAATAGATAAATTTGTAGACACATACAATCCTACAAAACTGAATCAGGTAGCAATAGAAAATCTGGACAGACCAATTGCTAGCTAGTAATAAAACAGAATCATGAATAAAAAACTCCCAACAAACTAAAGACAAGGACCAGACTGCTTCACAGGTGAGTGAATTGTACTAAACAGTTAAAGAAGAGTAATACCTATGCTTCTCAAACTATCCCCACGAAGTAAAAGATAAATTCCAAATTCAGCATCACCCTGATTCCAAACCAAAGATGCTACAAAAAAGTGAAACTACAGGCCAATACCCCTGATGAACCTAGATGAAAATATCTTCAAAGAAATATTAGCAAACTGAATTCAAAGATACATGAAAGGATTATTTCATGGACTGCAACATCTATCAATGTTGTAATCTATTAATGTAATATATTCAGTTAACAAAAGGAAGGATAAAAAATCATAAGATCACGAAATGCAGAAAAAACATTTTATGAAATTCAACACGTGTTCATGATATAAATGCTCAAAAAAAGTGTGGGTAGAGGGAACACACCCCAGCATAATAAAGGGTTATAAATCACAGACTCACAGCTACCATCATACTCAATGGTGAAAACCTGATTTTTCTTTAAAATCAGGAAGAATGATGTTCACTCATGCCACTTCTATTCAGTGTAGGACTGGAAGTTCTAGCCAGGGCAATCAGACAAGAAAAAGAAACAAAAGGCATGCAAATTGGTAAAGAAGAAGTCAAACCATCATTATTTGTAACTGATACTATATATAGAAAACCATAAAGACCCCTGCAAAAACTATTAGAAGCAATAAATGAATTCAATAATATTGACTATACAAAATTAATATACAGAAAACCTGTTGCATTTTCATATACTAATAACAAAGTTGCAGAAAGAGATACAAAGAAAACAATTCCATTTATGATTACACCAAAAAAGAATAAAATACTGAGGAATAAATTTAACCAAAGAGGTTAAGACTTATATTCTGAAAACTGTTAAGACATTGATGAAAAAAGTGAAGTCAGCACAAATGCAAAGGCATACCATGCTCATGGAAGAGTTGGTATGTTAAAATGTCCACATTACCCCCAAATGATCCAAGGATTTGATGGAACCACCATCAAAATTCCAACTATATTTTTCATGTAACTAGAACAAATAATTCTAAAATGCACCACAAAGAACCTTGAATAGCCAAAGCAGTCCTGAGAGAGAACAAAGCTGGAGGTATCACAAACTCTGATTTCAAACTACACTACAAAGCTATAGTAAACAAAACACCATGGTACTGGCACAAATATAGACACACAGACCAATAGAACAGAATAGAGAATTCCGAAATAAATCCACACTTATACAGTCAATTAATCTATGGCAAAAAGGATAAGAACATACAATGGGAAAAGACAGTCTCTTCAATAAATGGTGTTGGGAAAACTGGACAGCTACTTCAAAAGAATGAAACTGGACCCCTTTCTTACACCATACAGCCAATTAAACTCAAAGTGGATTAAAGACATAAATATGAGACCTGAATCCATAAAGGTTCTAAAAGAAAACACACAGAAATAATTTCTTTGACAGCAGCCTTAGCAACTTTTTTCTGGATAAGTCTCCTAGGCAAGAGAAACAAAGCAGAAATAAACTATTGAAACTACACCAAACTAAAAAACTTTTACACAGTGAAAGAAACTAAATAAAATGACAAGGCACATACTGAATGTGAGAAAACATTTGTGAATGATATAAGCAGTAGGAGATTAATATCCAAAATATATAAAGAATTTATACAACACCTAAAAAACCCACAAATAATCAGATTAAAAAATGAGCAGGGCACCTGAATGGACATTTTTCCAGAGGAGACATAGAGATGGCCAACTAACACATGGAAAGATGCTCAACATCATTAATCATCAGGGAAATCCAAATCTTAGCCACAATGAGGTATCACCTCCCACCTGTCAGAATGGCTAGTGTCAGAAAGACAAGAAATAACAAGTGCTGGCAAGGATGTTGAGAAAAGGGAAGCTTCGTGCACTATTAGTGGGAAAAAAATTGATGCCACCACTGTAGTAAAGAGTATGAAGTTTCCTCAAAAAATTAAAAATAAAAATACCATAGAATCCAGTAATTCCATTACTCAGTATTTACCTCAAAGAAACAAAAACAGTAGTTCAGAAATATATATCTATGTACACTGAAGCATTATTTACAATGGCCAAGATGGGAACCAAACTAAATGTCCATTGATAAATAAGTGGATACAAGTAGATGTAGGTGTATACAGACTCACATACAATCGAATATTACTCAGCCATGAAAAAGAATGAGATCTTGACATTAATGAAAACATGGGTGGACCTAGAGTATATTATGCTAAGTGAAGTAAGTCAGATAGAAAGGCAAACACTCTATGATTTCACATATATTTGGAATCTAAAAAAACAAATAAACAACAAACACAAAACCCCAGAGAAGAGGGGTGTGGAACATGAGCAAAATAGGTAAAGGGAATTAAGAGGTACAAACTTCCAGTTATGAAATACGTAAGTCACAGTGATGAAAAAGTGAAGTATAGAGAATATAGTCTATAATATTATAATACTGTCTGGTGACAGATTGTAACTGCACTTATAATAGTGAATACTGCCTAATGTATAGAATTGTCAAAACATGACATTGTACACCTGGAACTAATATAACATTGTATATCAACTATATTTCAATAGTAATAACTTAGCTGAAAAAAATCTGGGGGACTACTGTTTGTTCAAAGTAATGAAAGTAACAATGTATTATGAGATTAAAGTATATGGATAAGTTAAAGGAATGATAAAAATGTCATAAGGAAAGGATATGGAATTGGGAATATTCTTATAACTGCACAGCCCATGAAACAGCCTAGTATTAGATGAAAGTAGGCAGATGAAATGAAAATGTATATTGCAAACTTTAGGGCAACCAATAAAAATCTTAAAGGAGTATAATATGCTAAGAAAGGAGGAAAAATGGAATCATATAAAATGCTCAATTAAAACCAGGGAAAGCAGAAAAACAGGAGAAGGTTTTTGTTTTTTTTAAAGAACAGACATAATCGATGAGAAAAACTTATAACCATGTTAAATATTAATCCAAATAAGTCAATCACTTTCACTGTGAGTGGCCTGAGTATACCAATTAAAAGAGACCATCAGAGTAGATTAAAATAGGAAAAGACTCACTATATACTGTCTGTAAGACACCCACTTTAAATACAAAGACACATATAGATTAACAGTAAAGGGATGGAGAAAGATATACCATGCTAACTCTAATAAAAAAAAAAGATGGAGAAGCTATATTAATTCCAGACAAAGCTAATTTCAAAAGTAGAAAAGTTACGAGACAAAGAGATGTTACATCATGATAAAGGAATCAATTCTCTAAGAAGATATAATAATCCTTAATATGTATGCACTTAAGACAGGGCATCAAAATATGTGAGACAAGAACTGATAGAACTGTACAAATATTACATTTGGAGATTAAAATGTGTCTTTATCAGTAACTGACCCATCCAGTTGGCAGAAAATCAGGAAGGACAGGGTTTAACTAGATAACACTATCAATCAGTTGGACCTAATTGACAGTCTATAGAATATTTGAGCCAACCACAGCAGAATACACATGTTTCTCAAGCTCACATGGAACATTCACCAAGATATTCTACATTCTGGGCCATAAAAACACCTTAACAATTTTTTTTAAAGAAAGTGTGCACGTTTGTGGAGTGGGAATAAGTGAGGACAGAGAGAGAGAGGATCTTAAGTAGGCTCCACGCCCAGCACAGAGCCCGATGCGATGCTCAGTCTCACGACCCTGAAGTCATGACCTGAGCCAAAATCAAGAGTTGACAACCAACTCACTGAGCCACCCCAGTGAACCAACAATTTTCCATTAATGAAAATCATACAAATTGTTCTCTCAGATCACAATGGAATTAAACTGGAACTCAATAACCTAAAGGTATCTAGAAAATACCAAAAAAATTTAGAGATTAAATAACACACTTTTAATAACACTTGGGTCAAAGAGGAAAGCAAAAGAGAGGTTTAAAAATATTTTCTACCTAAATGAAAATGAAAATACAGCATATTAAAATATGTAGGATGCAATAAGAACAAGGCTTATAGGGAAATTTATAGCAATTAATATATATATTAGAAAATCAGAAGTTTCTAAAATCAGTAACCTAGGCTTCCACCTTAGGAAACCAGAGAAAAATGAGCTCTGTAAACTCAAAGCAAACAGAAGAAAAGAAATAATAAAAATTAAAACAGAAATCAGTGAATTTAAAAACAGAAAATCACTAAAGAAAAATCAATGATCACCAAACATTACCTTTTTGATATAACTCTATCGGGGCTAACAAGAGAAAAAAAAAAAAGAGAGTGAAATCACAAATTACAAATACACAAATATCAGAAATGAAAGAGGGATCACCACTATTGATCCCACAGACACTAAAAAGAGATATTACAAACAATTCTATGCCCCCAAATTTAATAGATTCAATAAAATTCTCTGAAAGACACAAAACTTACACAATGAGAAATCCATACTCTGAATAGAGCTATATCTATTAAAGAAACTAAAATAATAACTTTCTAAAAAGACAGCGCCAAGCACAGATGTTTTCACCAGTAAATTCTGCCACACAATTGAGAATGAAATAATACCAATTCTCTACAATATCTTCCAGAAACTAGAAGCAGAGAGAACTCTTGTGAACGTATTCTACAAGGCCAGAATTACCCTAATACATAAACCGGATGAAGACTTTACAAGTAAACTACAGACTGCTACCTTTCATGAACATAGTTGCAAAAATTCTCGACAAAATGTTAGCAAATGGATCAAAAAATGTATTAAAAATTATACACCATGAGCAACGAGGGTTTATCCCAGGCATGCAAGGCCAGTACAACATTTGAAAATCAACTAATTAGGGACGCCTGGGTGGCTCAGTGGGTTAAGCCTCTGCCTTCAGCTCAGGTCATGATCTCAGGGTCCTGGGATTGAGCCCCCCATCGGGCTCTCCATTTGGTGGGGAGCCTACTTCCTCCTCTCTCTCTGCCTAATTCTCTGCCTACTTGTGCTCTCTCTCTCTCTCTCTGTCGAATAAATAAATAAAATTTAAAAAAAAGAAAATCAACTAATGTAATTCATCACACTGATAGGCTAAACAAGAAAAATCATACAAAGCATGTATATAAATGCATAAAGTCATTGAAAAAATCCAACACTTATTCATGATTAAAATCAACAAGCTAGGAATAGAGGGGGACCTCTTCAACATGATAAAGAAAATCTACAGAAACCTATAGCAAACCCCACATATCTCGTGATGAGAAACTAGATCCTTCTCCAAAGACTGGGTAGAAGATAAAGATGTCCACTCTTCATCGACTCCTATTTAACCTTGTTCAGGAATAAAATCAGGGGATAGCCAAGCTGGAAACCGGAGAAGTTCAAAGTACCTGGGTTTTTCAACAGCTTGGAGGAAGCATGCATTCAGCAATCCACATGGTTCATCTCAAAGTATCGTAAGGAAAATTGGTACTAATTTATCGCTGATCCAGTGCCCAAAAGTTCAGTTCCAGCTCACCAGCCCTACAACAAAACAGAGCCCGAGCCATCCTGGAGAGGATGCAGTGGTGTCTTTTGCTGATGGCGGATGGGTAGCCAAAGAAGAAGGAGAGTGTTCAGCAAGACCAAGGACAGAGCTCAGATCAAGGGAGTCTCTTCAGGATGACCTTCCTTTCTTTGAGAAGCTGCCAAGCAGGCAGTGTTCCTTACCAAACCTGTCTCCAGAAGAGCTTCCACAGAAGACAGCACTAGCAAATGAGGAGGCACTGCAGAATAGCTTCCACATTGCAGAAGATCTGTGCCCTTGAAAATGAACTTGCTGCTCTCAGAGCTCAGATTGCCAAAACTGTGACCCAGTAAGAACAGCAACATGTTATTCCAGGTGACTTAGATCCTACCACATCTGTTATTACCCACCATCCTCTGTCCCTCTACCGCCCCCACCCCCACCTCCCCCAACCCTCCCCCATTGGGGCTCCACCAAAGTATATCACCAGCTGCCGACCTGATGAAAGAGCGAAGAGAGAAAAAAACCTGTGCTGGAAAGACCTTGGTTAAGAACAGTCCAAAGAAACCTGATATGACAAATACGTTAGAGATCCTTAAAGATAGGAACAGTGTACAATGTCGGTCAGTGAAAAGTTCAGAACGGGATATAAAGCCCAAACCGGTGAATGCTATGGACCCTTCTGCCCTCCTACCAGGGGCTCTGAAAAAGGCATTTGCCTATCGATATCGAAGCCATAGTCAAGGTGAAATCTAAAACCTGCATCAGAGGCCACCTCAGAACGGTGCTGTTGGGGCCACACCTGTCGAAGTCTACATGAAATATGAAGGCTTTAATTGAAAATGTTTCAACTTCCTACTAGACAGCAGAGAAAAAAACTATCCTTGTTCCAGCTGTTGGTTTGTTAGGGCTGTTTGATGAGTGGAAATCAACACAATTGAGTAAATACCTGAATTTAGTATTCAGTGGTCTCCTTTACATCTCATCAGACTCAGCAATAACAAAAGTACTCTAAGTTTGTGGGTTGGTTTTTTTTTAAGGATTTTATTTATTAATTTGACAGACAGAGATCACAAGTAGGCAGAGAGGCAGGCAGAGAGAGAAGAAGCAGGCTCCCCGCTGAGCAGAGAGCCTGAAGTAGGGCTCAATCCCAGGACCCCGAGATCATGACCTGAGCCAAAGGCAGAGGCTTTAACCCACTGAGCCACCCAGGCGCCCCGGGTTGTTTTTTTTTTAATGAGAAGATTAGTTCTGAACTGGGATTCCCATAATGTGTATTCAGACATGTGTTTTCTTTTTTTTCAGACATGTGTTTTTAATGTAGTCAGGATGTTTAGGTTTCTAGTCTTGAAAACAATTATATAGATTTCAGAAGAAAGGACATTTGTAGAGGTGTTTTTAATTCTTAATACTAACTTATGTCTGCAGATATTTTATATGCACATTTTGGATATAAAATAGTATATAAAATTTAATAATGACGTCAGTGAGGGTACTGTTACCATCATTAGTGGTCATTGATCATTTACTACTCAGTGACAGAACAAGGTTGTTGTAGTGAAATATTTAGGATTGGAACCTTTTTGCCTCGAATAGGACTTTTACTTTAGATTCTCTCATTTCCTTGGAGATGGGGTTCAGGTAGGAACCAGATAATGTTCACTGCTGAAAATTCCATAATGCTTTCATTTAAAGGAAAGTCAAAGACTATGAAAGCTGCTTTCACTTCAGTGCTGTCCTGTGCTAAGGGGAAAAAAATGTAGTTTTCACATAGTGAGAAATCAAATTATTGAATTAAATCTGTAACAGGAGAAAACGAGAACGTACCATCTTTTTTTTCCCCCAGTTGAATAAATGGCATCAAAAAGATGAATTGTTGCTAAGTTGATATATAATGGAAATAGCAATATAACGGAGTTTTAAGATTTTTAATATTGGTCAAATATAGTAGCTATATAATGAAACCTTGAATAGGTGAAAGAATTTCCTATTAAGTTGTTCATCATTGGTCAGAGTGCTGTCCTGTTGAATTACATTAAGCAGCAAACCTTAGGTGCTATTGGAATTGTTGTAAGTGATCATTTGTGAATGCTTGGTAAATCTTCATGGTTTTCTGTATTTCTGTTAAACTCAGCTATAGTTAATGCCAGAATCTCCTACCATGAGTAAATATTTGATTTACTCAAATCTAGTAAAAAGAAGTGGAGATAGGAAGAGTACTTACTTTTTTTAAGAGTAACTTAAAAGACACTTACTTTTAAGTTACTGAAAATATGTGCAATAAGTTACTGAAAATATGTGCAATGTTCTCAATATTAGCAAAGGTTATTCAGCTTAAATCTAACTGTGACTGGGTACCTGGATGATTCAGTGGGTTAAATCTTCTGCCTTCGGCTCAGGTCATGGTCCCAGGGTCCTGGGATGGAGCCCCACATGGGCTCCCTGCTCAGCAGGGAGCTTGCTTCCTCCTCTCTGTCTCTGCCCGCCTTTCTGCCTACTTGTGACCTCTCTCTCTGTGTCAAATAAATTAATAAAATCTTAAAAAATAAAAAAGAAATCAATGGTATTTATATGAACTGTGAAACACCTGAAAAAGAAATAAATAATCCTGTTCACAATAGCATCAAAACAGTAAAAACTTAGGAATACATTTAACCAAAGAAATGAAAGAGCTGTGGAAAAAAATATATAAAACTTTCATGAAAGAAACTGGGAAGAAATAAACGAAAATGTATTCTGTGTGTTTGGTTCAGAATTAATATTAATAAAATGTCCATACTACCCAAGGCCATCTATAGATTTAATGCAGTCACTATCACCATTCCAATGGTGTCACAGAATTTGTCACAGAAACACAAGAAACAATCCTAAAATGTGTAGGGAACCACAGAAGACCCTGAACAGCCAAGCAATCATAAAAAAGAAAAACAAAGTCAGAGGCATAACATTTCCAGATTTCAAACTATACTACAAAGTTACAGTACTTAAAACTAGGATACTGGCATAAAAATAGATGCATGGGCCAAGAGAACAGACTAGAGAGCCCAGAAATAAATCCTCACAGTTAATGGTAAACTAATATTTGACAAGAGAACCAAGAGTCCTCCATGCGGAAAGGCAGTCCTTCCACAGAGGGTACTGAAGAACTGAATACCACATGCAGAAAAATGAAATTGGACAGTCACCTTACACCCCTCACAAAAATAAACTGAAGAGGATCAAGGACGTAAGCTTAAGACTTGATATTATAAAAATCTTAGAAGAAAGCATTCACGAAATAAGTCAGAGAAAGACAAATATATGATTTCGTTCATGTGTGGAATTTAGGAAACTAAACAGAAGAACACAGGGAAGGAAGGAAAAATAAGATGAAATCAGAGAGGGAGACAAACCATAAGAAACTCTTAACTCTGGGAAACAAACACGGTTGCTGGAGGGGTGGTGGGTGGGGGATAATATTCCATTGTGTACACTGGTGACGGGCATCAAGGAGGGCACGTGATGTGATAAGCACTGGGTGTTAGAGGCAATTGATGATTCACTAAATTCTACCCCTGAAACTAATATATAGTATGTGTTAAAATGAATTTTAAATTAAAAAATTTTTTAAAACAGAGAAGAAAGCATTCAAAAGAAGCTCCTTGGTATTGGTCTGGGCAGCATATTCCCTGGATAGGACACCAAAGTGTAAGAAGGGAAAGGAAAAGTTAATAGGGGGACTACACCCAAGTAAAAAGCTCCTGTTCAGCCCGAAAGCAACAAACCATAAGATGAAAAGGTAACCTACTGAATGGGAGAAAATACCTTTAAATCATATACATGATAAGGGGCTAATAGCTAAAATATATGAAGAACTGATAAAAATCTATAAAGAACTCAACAGTAAAACAAAATCCCATTAAAAAATGATCAGAGGAACTGCATAGAGGTTTTATTTTCAAAGAAGACCCATTAATGGCCAACAGAAATGAAAAGATGCTCACCACCACCGTCAACAGGGAAATGCAAGTCCAAACCACAATGAGCTATCACCTCCCAACTGTTAGAATGGCTGTTAACAAGAAGACAAGAATGACAAGCATTGGCGAAGATGTAGAGAAAGGGAATCCTTGTGCTTGGTTGGGGGGGAATGTAAATTGGTGCGACCACTACCAAGAACAGTATGGAAGTTCTTCAAAAATTGAAACTGGAAATACCATATCACCCAATAGTCCTACTTCTGTTGTATATAAGTTAAGGAGAGGAAATTAGGGTTTCAGTGAGATTATTTCCACTCCTGTGTACACTGCAGCATTACTCACAAAAGCTGCAACATGGGAACAACCTAAGTGTCCTTCAGTGGATGAATGAAGAAGACACGGTATGTGTGCATGCGCGCACGTGTGTGTGTGTGTGTGTGTGTGTACACAATGGAATATTATTCAGCTATGAGAAAGGAGAAAATCCCACCATTTGTACAGTATGGATGGAATTTGAGGGCATTTCGCTAAGTAAAAAAGTCAGAGTCCATCAGAAAAGGCAAAAGACAAATACTGTGTGATGTCACTTAGATGTGGAATCCCCCCCAAAAAGAAACCTGAACTCAGAGTAGAATAGTGGTGACCAGGGACCATGGGGTAGGGGGAAATGGGAAGAGGTTGATCAAAGTGTACAAATTTTTGGTTATAAAATGGGGCGCGTGGGTGGTTCAGTGGATTAAGCCTCTGCCTTCGGCTCAGGTCATGATCTCAGGGTCCTGGGATGGAGCCCTGCATCGGACTCTCTGCTCAGCAGGGAGCCTGCTTCCCCCTCTCTCTCTGCCTGCCTCTCTGCCTACTTGTGATTTCTCTCTCTGTCAAATAAATTGAAGAAAAAAAATAAATGGGAATTATGTGAGGTAGTGGGGTGTTAGCTAAGGCTTCAGTGGTAATCACTGCACAATGTGTGTGCAGCAACTCAACACGGAATACACCTTAAACTTGCACACATTTATTTCAATCTCATCTCAATAAAGCTGAAAATAAAGGCTTACTGACATGCCAATAATCTTGAACCTGAATCCAAACAGAAGGTAAGGTCTGAATTCCTTTAAGGAGAAGTCACCAAGTCTAGAGGCCCAACCAAGTATCACTTAGTGATAACAACATGCATGCATGTTCCCAGAATATACTATTTTTCCTGATGATATTGCAAGCTACTGCATCCCTAGAGAGGCATGAAAATATAGGGCCCTGTAAAATTACCATACTCTATGAAAATTTTAGCTAGGTACAGAAATTAGAATTTAAAAAATAGGCAGTATTGAGGCAACAGAATTCAATTCATAGAAGTAGCTCTTTTTAGTTGATTTTGGTCAAAAGTTAAAAAATCATTTATGTATTTACCGTTGTCTGCTTTTTGAAGAGGTTAAAACACTCAAGAGATTAAGATCTATTAGGTTGGTAATGGAATCAAACTTTTTTTTTTTTAAAGATTTTACTTTTATTTATTAAGCAGCCTCCCCCGCTGAATGGCGAGTCTGACGCAGGGCTCAATCCTGGGACCCTGAAACCATGACCCGAGCCAAAGACATAAGCTCAACCCCCTGAGCTACCCAGGCACCCTGGAATTGAACTTTTAAAAGTAATTTGTCAGAGAAGCTTGCAATTCATTCAAAAGGAAGACATCTTATTTTATATTTTATTTTATACATTATGATTTGTTATTAAAGAAGTATGTGAATGTTTAAAAGAAATGATGATTAATACTCAGAATATTTAGTAAATTCACAAAATGAATAAAGTTATGGGGGTTCAACTCCAGGCATAAAAGCTCTTGGACATTAAGGAATCAAATGGTAGATATTAAAAATTATAAAAAATTATTATTAAGATATTATAAAGATATTAAAATTATTAAAAATTATTAAAAAATAAAAATGTCCTCTTAAAAATAGGATAATGGGGAGGAAGAAATCCATGAAAAATTTGGTAAAGAAAAAAATGTTATCCGCAAGTGTAACAAAAAGACAGAGAAACAGGAAATAGGAGGAAAAGCCTAGAAGCCTAGAGGACAGATCCAAGAGAGCCAATGCCAATGAAAGAAATTCCAGAAATAGAGAACAAAGAAAGCCAAAACAGACACAATTTTATGCAAATGTTTCAGAATTTAAGAATAGAGAGTCACTAGAATGAAAGGGCCCAGTAGTGGCAGACGAGAGTAAAGAGAGGTGTTTTCACAGCCACATGGGAAATACAAAAACCCCAGAAAGGAAGAGAAGATCTGGAAGCCTTTAGGGAGGTATGAATCAACGCACAGGATAGCAGTCTCCAGAAAAACAAACAAGACGGGATCTAACTGATGATGTGATTGATTTGAAAGTTCAGAAAATAATCTTAGTTAGGCATTTTGTGTTCTTTCAGAGCAATTGGGAGAACAATTAAAAAAGCAAGGGAAGAGGAAAACAAGAGGTAATTAGATGATCCAGAAAAAAATCAAATGTTAGGAGATGAAATGCGATAGTAATATACAATTTCTGGCTGTGCTAAATAAGGTTTACAGTTGTAAGGGCCTATTTAGCCAAAGTGACTCCACCTTGGTTAAAAGCCATTTTATTGTTTGTGCAGTAAAACTTAAACCAACCCTGCCACCTCCCCCCTCCCCCCCGGAGAAACTTACTTAGAAGCAAGTCTGGGAAGCCAGTAAAATTTGGTCAGCCAGTTCCTGATAACAGAGCCCAGAATACAACGAGTCAGGCCAGTGGAGACATCTAATCAGTAAGAAGCACACATACTCTCTCCCTAACCGCCAAAGAATGTAAACCTGCTATTTGGGCGCCAAACTTGAGCACCAATTCTGACCAGAGTAATAAGTTAGGTCAAACAGCTACTACAGGGTAAACTGTAATTCAACTGACCACCTGCACATGGCCTAACAGGACTATACAATGTGACAATCTCATTGGCTACCTATAAGTGGCCAGGTTTTTGCTCTATAAAAATTAGTCTGTGAGGCTGGGAGGGGTCGCTCTCTTCGGGAGCGGCCCTGGCCGGTCAGTCTGATTTCTAATGCTTGACATAGTTTAAAGCTTTGCATAACTTTAACTTAGTTTACTTCTAATGCTTGGCATAGAATAAAGCTTTAAATAACTTTTTGTCTCAGTCTCATTTCATTTAATAACGGACCCTAACACAGTGTTACAGAATTATTAACACTAACTACCAACTTAATCAAAATTTTCCTATAACTATACTGGGAAGAGGATAGCAGGAACATGGGTAGAGAAGAGTTAAATCTTCATCTACAATTACAGAAAGTCTGTATTTTATATTACTGGGGATGGAACTAATAGCAGGTTGTTTTTTGTTATAATCCCAAGAGTAGCCTTATAAAAATAGTAAAAGCTGCTTCTAAATGCCATTTTAAAAACCTGTAAAACAAAGCTATTACTTCAATCACAATAAAAGTAAATTTTAAGATAATTGTTGAAGAAATGAACAGATTCAAGAAGAGGTGGTACGGAATCCAGATCATGGGATGGAATGGCTGGGACAGACTCCATACTGGCTCAGTTGGAAGAGGATAGGACTCAAGATCTCGAAGGTTGTAAAAAAACAAAAACAAAAACAAAAACTCTAAGGTTATGAGTACGAGCCCCATGTTGGGTGTAGAGATTACTGGGGAGGGGGGAAGGGGGAACACTTAAAAAAGACCCTGAAATTTGGACAGTCCTCTTGAATAAGGTAGAGGAAGCGCAGCCCAGCAAGAAATGGAGAAAAATCTCTTCTCTGATAGCTGCCCCTCTGTGTGTCTGACATCCTGAATTTCCACTGGGTGGTTCATCCTTCCTCTAAGAGTAGAGAGCAAATAAATAGGAAAATATTCAAGTTTCTCATATGAAGAAGGAAAAGGGGTAGGGTTAAAGAAGAAATAAAGATGGTATATAAGAATGGTACACCTAACAGTAGTCAAAGAAAATGTAAACAAGAAAAAAAATACTCTTGCTTCCTGTTCACTCATAAAATTGAGAATTCCAATGAAATTGGTAATATGGAAGAAAACACAGGAAGAAGCAAAATTAGACAAAAAAAATGGAACAAAGAATAATACCTTGGAGGCCTTGGGATCTAGATGGTTTTACATTTTAGAGAAGACTATTTCCATTTCATATTTTTTTTTAGGAAAGAACAAAAGATGTATAATGATCCAGCTTATTATGCAAAGGGAATCTATGATACCTACAGGTCAGTGAGAGGAACAATTATTCCAATAAATGAAGCCAGATAACCAAACAGAATCTAAGGTACAATAAGAGAATGACCAATATAATCACGTTGGATTTATCCCAGGGAGTCACAGTAGGTCCACTGTGATAGATCCTATATGGGGTTCTCTGTGGGGGGGAGAAAGATCATTTCAATTTAAGTCTTGGTGAAGCCTCGCACATTTCCCTACTTTAGGTATAAATGAGCACGTGTTCATACACACATGCCTAACAAGACTAGGATGACGGTTCCTTCCACGTCAAACTATCTAAATCGAAGCAACGTTCCAGCACGGGAGGCACCTCCACACCACCTGGGCAGAATCCTCGGGCTCTGCTAGCACCTGTGCGCCACACGGTTCAAGGCGTTTTAGCCAATGCCCCTGAACTTGAAGCTCCAGAAGACGTAAATATCTTGAACTTTTCCAACAGTGTGGAATAAGGAATAAAAATAAGGTAAGAATTCAGAAAATGGTTCAGCGAGGGGACTGACAGAGGAACAACAAGCAGAAGGTTTCCTATCCATGGCTAATACAACAATCAAGAAATGGGGGCCCATTTGTGGCTCAGCTGGTTAAGCGACTGCCTTTGGCTCAGGTCATGATCCTGGAGTCCCAGGATGGAGTCCCCACTGGGCTCCCTCTTGGCAGGGAGTCTGCTTCCCCCTCCCACCCTCCCTCCTCTCATGCTCTCTCTCTCTCTCATTCTCTCTCACATAAATAAATCTTTTTTTTTTTTTTTTAAGAAAAAGTGGGGTGGAGGACGGGAGTTGGGGATCCCTACTCACGGAGCAACGAAGGGGAGTCCGTGGAAGTAATTCCAATAAGCTGCGTGAGAAACTTAATGATGACAACTCCAAGCGTTTCCTGAATATTAGAAACCGCGAACCTGAGAAGCAGACCCGCGGCAGGTGCTCCACGACGGCGGGGCTCCGAAATGAGACAGGCAGCGTCAAGGTCAGGAAAGGACCGAGGGAGGGCAGAAGGGCGCTCAGGAGGTCCTGTTTGGGGAGGCCGTCTGGGAAGGGGGCCTCTCCCCTGCTGTTCCGGCCCGCGCTGCTGCCTGGGATCCGCGGGGGAATCCAAGCCGACCGCCCTCTTACCAGGACCGCCGCCGAACCGAACCCAGCCAGCCAACTGCTTTCCAAGTCCGAGGCAGCTGTCCGGGGCGATCCCGGCAAGCGCGCGCGCGTGGAAACGCCGCGGCGCTGGCTAGGGATTGCAATCCCTTTGCGCTCTGCGCGCATGGACGCGCACCGGGTCCGCAGAAGTAGCCGGCACGGGGCGGAGCTAGTCGGGCCCAAACCCTTCCAGCTGGGGAGCCGGGGAAGGGCATGAAACCCAGGCATTCGGAAAGGTTCTCAAGGCTGAGATGGAAAGCGCAGGAGACGCGCAGACCCCCAAACCTCAAAGTCCAGGTTCACTGTTTCCAGTGTCTGCTCTCAGAAGGACACGGCTGCTCTGGCCCCCGTTTGTCTGTGGGTGTGGTGTGTGGTCTGCGCGTGTGTAAAACAAACCCACAACGTATGTTGAGAAAAAGTAAAATTTGTTCACCAGCCAGTCAGTCCTCGCTTTTCTAGACCTAGGGTTCTCAGAGTGCTATTTGCGATTCGTACTCAGTTTGTCAATATCTACAAAGGAAGGGGGGGAAAAAGCCTGCGGGATTTTGATTGGAATTGCATTGGATCTCTGGATCAAATTAGGAATAACTGACCACCTAAGAATATTGAGGCTTCTGAGCAGTGAAAACGGTGTATCTTTTTATTGAAGTTTTATCTATTTGTGTTCATCAGAATTTTATAGTTTTCAGCATACAAATCCTGCCCCTATTTTATTAACCATATACCTAAATACTGAATTTTGTTACTATTTTAAATCGTTTTTATTATTCATATTAAAATTGGTGTATAACATGGTCTGCAAACCTTGGGCCAAACCTGATCTCCCACCTGTTGTTGTTGTTATTTTAAAATAAAATAACAAAGCTAAAAAAAAAATAAAAAAAAATAAACATGATGACCTCAAACTTTTTTTTTTTTTTTTGGTTGCTGTTTCTCATGATATCTTTCCAATTATTTAGTTTTATCCCAAAGTTTTTCAACCTCAACACTGCTGAAATGTTGAGATAATTCTTTGTAACGGGATTGTTCTGTCCAGGGTAAGATGTTCAGCAGTGTCCCCGGCCTCCCTACGCACCAGCACCTCCTAGTTCTGAAAACCAAAATGCCTCCAAACATTGCCAGCTGTATGCTGGTAAGCAAAACTACCCTTCTCCTCCTTTATAACTACTGTTTTAACCTACCTGTGTCTTTCTATTTAAAGTAGGTTTCTTGGGGCACCTGAGTGGCTCAGTGGGTTAAGCCTCTGCCTTCAGCTCAGGTCATGATCTCAGGGTCCTGGGATCGAGCTCCACATCGGGCTCTCTGCTCAGCGGGGAGCCTGCTTCCCCCCTTTCTCTGCCTGCCTCTCTGCCTACTTGTGATCTCTCTCTCTCTGTCAAATAAATTAAAAAAAATAAATAAAGTAGGTTTCTTGCCGACCACTTATAGTTGGGTCCTTCTTTTTCTCTTTTATCCAATCTGACAATCTCTTGTCTTTACCTGGTAATATTTAGGCCATTAATATTAGTGGTGTTTATTGGCATGGTTGGATTAAAATCTATGTGCTTGCTAAGTGTTTTTTATTTGTTTTCTCTTCTCCTCTTGTCTTTATGGATTTAGTTTTATTATTTCTTTTCACCTCCTCAATTGACTTATTATTGATTCCTTTTTTAAATACTTCATTTGTAGTGTAAGGACCTTATAAGTGTTTATTCCCAATTCCTCCTTTCCATCTCTTTGTCATTGGGTCACACACCTCACTTTAAAATACGCTACACATATAGAAGACATTGTTACAATTTTTGCTTTAAGCAGGTAGCTTTTAGAGTGATAAAAGTAAGAAAAATATTTTACTTTGCCTTCATTTCTTCTATTTCTAATGCGGTCATTTCTTTGTGTAAATCTAAATTTCCAACCTATATTGTTTTCTGTTTATTTCTTTTAAAGATTTTATTTATTTGTCGAGAGAGACAGAGAGCACGCACATGTGAGTACTAGGAGGGGGAGGGGCAAAGGGATAATCAGGCTTCAGGAGCAAGGAGCCAGATGCAGAACTGGATCCTGGGATCACGACCGGAGCCGAAGGCAGACACTTAATGGACTGAGCCTCCCAGGTGTCCCTGTTAACTTTTGTTTTTGCCTGAATCACTTACTTTCACGTTTCTTGTAGAGTAGGTCTGCTGGCAGTGAATTCCCTCAGTTATTGCTGGTTGCGAAAATTCTTTCTCCTTCACTCTTGAGGGATATTTTCACTAAGTAAAAATTCTGGATTGACAGCTTTGTTTTTCAGCACTGTAAAGATGATACTACCATCTTCTTGCTTGTACGTAGTCTGATGAGAAACTGCTGTACTTCATAGCCTCGTCCATCTGCAGCTAATGGGTCTTTTTTCCCCTCTGGCTGCCTTCAAAGATTTTGTTTTTTTGTTTTTAGCAGTTTGAATATGATGAATAAATGTGATTTTTGGTGGTGGGAGAGCTTTCTATCCTTCTTGGAATTTGTTTTCATCAAAATTTATTAACAAAGATGTCAAAAGTCCAGAAATAAAAGAAGACCAATAAAAAGTACTTGGTAGAAGTTTATTGGTACATATCGAAGACGTTTTGCAAACTGGGAGCACTCAAAGGAAAATATGGAATGTGGCTCAGGGATATGTTGTTATAAAGCAGCTTAGATAGTGAGAAAGCAGTGATTGTTTATTCTTCACAGTGATTGGTTATAATAGAATTTTCTTAAGTGATAGGGAATTGATCAGTGGTTGGTTTTGCTTATGATTTCCAGAGGTATTAGCAAGAAACGACCCAGGTCAAGTTAGACTTGCAAAATAGGCTAAATTAAGCTTTGCTTGTGTGACTAAACAGGTTTTGCTGGCTCAGGAAATTTCCCAGGTTGGTCTCTTTGTTTTTTATTTTAACAAAGGTATGGTAAGGCCAAACACAAATCAGAAGGAGAGAATGACCATGAAATTATAAAATTATTGTATTCTAGTTTCTTGGGAAGAACACAGCACTCCACAGAGCTGCTCAAGGGAAGTTCTGGGGTCAATTACAAGACAGATGGAGAGGGAGGAAATGTGGACTAGTGCCTTTTTTGTGGTTTCTTCCAGAAGGAGGAGGGAAGAAGGAGGTTCCAGGATTGGCTAGCCATATTTAAAAATGGCACCCTGGAGCTCCTGGGTGGCTCAGTGGGTTAAGCCTCTGCCTTCCGCTCAGGTCATGATCTCAGGGTCCTGGGATGGAGCCCCGTGTTGGGCTCTCTGCTCAGCCGGGAGCCTGCTTCCCCCCCTCTCTGCCTGCCTCTCTGCCTACTTGTGATCTCTCCCTGTCAATAAATAAATAAAAATCTTTAAATAAAAAATAAAAAAATAATTTTAAAAGTGGCACCCTTGTGACCTCGTACTGTGCTAGGAATGTGGGGACGTTAAATGGTTATCTTCCCTCCCTAGTAGTTTACCTAAAGTAATTGACATCCATCTTGATGATATAATGCATCAAGTTACAGAAATGATAAAACACGATTGATACAAAGTTCATCGAGCTTGTGGGATTGGTGGTTTCGTGTCTGTCACTAATATGGGAAAAAAATCTCAGCCATTATTTCTTCAAATATTATCTTTGCCCCATTTTCTCTTTCTTCTTTTTTTGAGATTCCAATTATGCATATGTTAAATTGTTCCATATTGGTCCACAGCCCATTTTTTAAGGCTTGTTGTAATGAACACCCAGTGAGGTTAATGGAAGAAAATGTCTCCAAGAGGGTGTGTACTTTTCCTTTTTTTTTTTTTTAATGGTTTCCAGGGGATTCATAGAATGCTGTTAGGTTATACTCACTCTTCACCAATTTGTCTACTATCCTAACCAACCTTTTTTTTCTCCTGTCCTATCCCAGGCACTGGCTTTCAGATTTCAGACTAGTGGGTTACTCTATGACCTCAGCTTCCAATGGGTTCAAACAAAGTAAAAAAAAAAAAAACCCCGATGTTACAGCAGCTCTTTTTTATAGCAAGAATGAGATCTACCCTTCTTCCAGCTCTCCACAGTCAGGTGGAGGTCAGAATTCTGACCAGTGATTTTTTTTTTAAGATTTTATTTATTTATTTGACAGAGATCACAAGTAGGCGGAGAGGCAGGCAGAGAGAGTGGGGGAGGAGGGAAGCAGGCTCCCTGCTGAGCAGAGAGTCCGATGAGGGGCTCGATCCCAGGACCCTGGGATCATGACCTGAGCTGAAGGCAGAGGCTTAACTCACTGAGCCCCCCAGGTGCCCTGCACACTGATTTTTTTTAAAGTTATTGTTTACTAACTGTTCTGTGCTATGTTGTATCCTGCAAAAATTCCTAAACTGGAGTCCTCACTCCGGTACCTCAGAATGTGACTTTATTTGGAGACAGGGTAGTTTCAAAAGTAATGAAGTCAAAATAAGGGACTTAGGTGGGCCCTCATCCAATAAGACCGGTGCTCTTGTAAAAAGTGGAAGTTTGGAGACAGACACATACATTGGGAGAATGCCACATGAAGATAAAGGCAGAAATGGGGTGATGCTTCTGTAACCCAACATTGCCAACGAACCACCAGAAGCTGGGCAAGAGGCATGGCACAGATTCTGTCTCACAGTTCTGAGAAGGAGCGAACCAGCAATCTTGAACTTCTGGCCTCTGAAACTGTGAGACCGCACATTCCTGATTGTTCGCATCATCCCAAGTCTACTACGGTTTACCTCAGGGTTTACTCTTGGTGTTGCCCATTCTGTGAGTTTAGACAAAGGTATAAAGTTTAGACAAAGGTACCCATAGAGTAGTTTCACTGCCCTAGGAGTCCTCCATCTTTTGCCTACTCATCCCTCCCTCCCCTGACAACCACTGATTTTTTTACTGTCTCCATAGTTTTGCCTTTACCAGAAAGCCACAGAGTTGGAATCATACAGCCTTTTCAGGCTGGCTTCTTTCACTTAGTAATGGGCACTTGGGTTTCCTCTAGGTCTTCTCTTGACCTACAGGTCATTTCCATTTAGCACCAAGTAATACTCCATTGTCTGGATGGACCACAGTTTTTTTATCCATTCACCTCCTGTAGGACATCTTAATTAGCAATTATGAGTGAAGCTGCTGTAAACGTCCCTGTGCAGGCTTTTCTGTGGACGTAAGGTTTTCTTTTCTTTGTTTCTTTGTTTCTTTCTTTCTTTCAATGTTTTAGATAATGTCTATTTATTGATTTAAATATCATTTAGATAATGTTTATTTGAAAATAAACATTTTCAAAACTACCTAAAGGAGTTTTCAACTCCTTTCGGTAAATACCAAGGAGCACGATCCTATGACAAGACTGTTTAGTTCCGTAAGAAACTGCTGGTCTTCCAAAGTGGCTGTGCCATTTTTCATTCTCACCAGCAGTGAATAAGATCTCCTATGACTCCGCATCTTCCCCAGGATTTAGTGTTGGTGGTGTGGATTTCAGCCACTCTAATAAGGAGTAGAGTCATTGTTTTAATTTGTGTCCCCCATAACATCTGGTATAGAGAAATTTCTGTTTGTAAGCCACTTGGTTTGTGTTACTCAGTGGTAACAAAAGTTCTAGCAAAAACGGACACTTAGTAGAGGAATGTAGCTCAGATATCCAGGTTTATGACTTGGGGATATTTTTCTCTTTGACAGAATCAACCGTTGCTTTCTAAGAATTTCGGTCATGAAGTAGTTGGACATGGTTGCATTTTTAAATGCACTGCATTTGCCCTCAGGAACGTGAGCTTCTTGAATACACTGAGAATGCCCTAACTAGATCCCATGCAACTTTCCAGTGGGTGATTCATGGTTGCCCTGCAAGTGCAGAGACCATCTGCAAGTCAGCTTACTTTCTCAAACCTCAGTTTCTGCATCTGACAAATGGGGATATAAATTCAAAGCCCACTGGAAGATCAAATGCAATAATATCATAAATCTTTTTGAAGTTCGGAGCCCACAAATCTCAAGGTTTAAAATCCACTATGTTTGCAGAAGATCTGTCTTCACGCCCTCAAAAGTCATTACAACCACTTTGTGAGGTCAATGTAATTAGGTCTCGCAAATTTTTTAATCCTCTCTTTCCTTGTTTTCAGTAGTAAACCGTGAATAGGAAAGAAGGAACACATTCGGCAACCCCCAGGAGGTAGGTGGGCAAATGAATATCTAAAATATACAGGTTTGTGTGCCTGGGTGTCTCAGTGGGTTAAAGCCTCTGCCTTAATGCTCAGGTCAAGATCTCAGGGTCCTGGGATCAAGCCCTGCATGGTGCTCTCTACTCAGCGGGGAGCCTGCTATCTCCCTCCCCCTGCCTGCCTCTCTGCCTACTTGTGATCTCTGTCAAATAAATAAATAAAAATCTTTAAAAAAAAATCTACAGGTTTAATGAGTAAGCAATTAAAGTTTAGATTGACTTTTTAACTGCCTCCCCCTTTCTTATCCCCATGAAGTAAAAGGATAGTAAGTGCAAATCTGGGCTGACCAGAACTTTCACATTCTAAAGAAGGATTTGGCCCTGTGCTCTGCTCCTGGGAGGTAACCTCTAAGCCCTTGGTTGGAGGTTCTCTCCTATTCTTGTTTACTTGGAGGCCTTGGGTCACACCAGACAGTGATGGGGCTTGAGCCAGGTGGTATGGCCTTGACCTCCGCAGCGGCTGGAGACTGAAGGTCAGGTGGATGGTTGGTAAGTCATGCCTATATAACTGACCTCCAACTACAGACACTGGATACTAAAGTTCGGTGAGCTTGCCTGGGTGGTAATGCTTGTTGTCCACAAACCGAAGAACTGAGCACTGCCCGGAACAGCATTTGGAAAGGACAGCTGGAAGTTTGCTTGTACCTGTTGGTCTCCTGGACAGGCCCGGCGTGCTTTTTCCTGTGGCCGATTTGCATTCCTTTCCCTTTGCTGTAGTAAACTGTAGCGGTGAATAGAATGGCTTTCCTGCGTTCTGTGAGCCCTTCTAGTGAATCGCGGGGCCTGGGAGTGGTCTTGGGGACCTTGGAACTACACCCCCCAGCACTGCCTACCTACACAGGCTGTATTTAGGACTCTGACATTCTTTGGGACAGGAAAGACATAAATGAGATTTCTGTGCAGATGGATGGAGGGCTGGCAGGCCCAGTCACAAATGAGACAGAACATGCACAGCTCTACCGAGAATGCAGAAACAAGGGAGCACACCTTATGCTTCCTATTCAATGAGATTAATAAGGTCACGTCACCTCCTCTTTCTAGACATTACTAACTATATAATTTTGTTACAATAGTGCAAAGCTTGGTAATGGCCGTACTTATTAAGACAAACACCAACAAAAACAGGATCATGCAAAGATCCAGAGTGTGTGGTAAGAGAGAGCTGAGGAGGGACAGCTTACATTTCCCACCTGACTCTGCTTAACAATGTCCAGTGAAAGGCGAGACTTGACAAGGGGAGATACGAACATCTAGAGTTCTAACCTCTACAGTCCCATGAAAATTTACTAGCCTCCACGACATCACAAAATCAGGCTAGAGCCCATCAGGTGGCCATTGACAAGGCAGTTTGGAGAATTTCCTTTTTTTTAATAAAGATTTTATTTATTTATTTGACAGGGAGGGATCACAAGTAGGCAGAGAGGCAGGCAGAGAGAGAGAGGGAAGCAGGCTCCCTGCTGAGCAGAAGCCTGACGTGGGGCTCGATCCCAGGACCCTGAGATCATGACCTGAGCCGAGGGCAGAGGCTTAACCCACTGAGCCACCCAGGTGCCCCTGGAGAATTTCCTTTTAAACGAAAAAGTTGTAAGCCCTATTATCCCCACTATCTCTCTTGGGGCTCCCGGTTACAGTCCTGTCCTACAGGGAGGGGGCTTCAGCCCTGGTGAAGATCCCAGCAGCCAAAGGGAAGCTACAGTCTGGAGCCCCATACATGGGCCCTCAGCTCAATGGGCCTGGCCTTAGAGCAGAAGGAACCTCTATAGCACCCCTCCTCCTCAGCACCTGGGGCCCAAGGTCACTAACACTGGTCTATCAAGGTTGGAGCAGAGGGGAAGACTGCCCTGCCCAGTCTGGAGTGGGCGGGAGAGAGGGGCATCCCCCCAGGGCTATCCCAGGCATCCACAGCTGCTGGGAATCCTGGCACCCAGCTACTCCCTGTTGACTTTCACCCCATCTCAAGGTTCAGGAAGCAGCCGCCCTAGAATTCTGGGTAGAACGATGAGGTAAGGCTACAGCCTGTAAGCAGAACCTTACCAGGCACCACTGGGGACTAGACAGCAAGGAACAGCCAGGTTGTGCTCCGTTCCCCCCTCAGGAGATGTGGCCTGGTGGTGGGGACAAACACTGATTGCCAAGCAGTGACCAACCCTCACAGTCCCCAAGGAGGACAGCCTGTTAGCAGCAAGGAAAGGCGATCAATGCTGAGGCAGGTGCCCAGGTCCATTTCCTGCGCCTGCCCCACCCTGGCACGTTATGTAGTAGGCACAAGTCAGGTGGCCTTCTGCCCCCCCCACCCGCCCCTCAACCAGGTCCAGAAGTTAGAACGGTTCCTGAGATCTGAGCACAGGAAGTAGATCCCCTACCCAAAGGCAGCTGCCTCTATGAATACGAAGCTAACTGCCCCCCCACCCACACCCACACCGTCTGTTGGGGCAGGGCGGCGGGGGCGGGGAGGGGGGCATTCCCATAACTCAACAGACCTGGAGTAAGGAACGGCAGTGCCTTCCTTCCCTGGCTTCACCGGCCGCCCCAGACCCAATCTTCCCCTAAGGACTATTTTCCCCCTTTCAAAGCCTCACTGTCTACCTCCCAAGACACCCTGCAGTCAAGGACGCACAGCCACGCAGCAGCGGGGAGACGCGAGCGCAGACCCGGGCTCGGTGAGTTAAAGGCTCTGCGGAGACCAGACGGTGGGGGGTGGGGGTGGGGGTGGGGTGGTCCTGGGCCGCCACCCCGGAGGGCCGGGAGTGTTCTGTCTTGAGTCCGTGGCTCACAGCCCCCTCTCCCCCGTTTCCTTCCCCGGGCTGCCTGCGACAGGCAGGGATGGGGGCACCGAGCTCAGCCAGGAAGCTGACCTGGGAAGCCAGAACCATTACACCTAAGGGTGGCAGCCTCGGGAGAAGAGCAAGAGAATCTCCCTCTGGAGCGGCCAGTGTCCCCGAAGACCCGTGTTCAGAGAGGCTGGCTCCCAAGAGCTTTGGCCAAGGGCTTCTGCGGGTGCCTGTCTTGAGCTGGCGCTGCCGCCGGGACGCTCCCACTCCTTCCTCTCCTCCCCCCAGACACTCGGGTGGCAGCGCCTGTAGGTGAGCTGGAAGCAGGGACAAGGTCGCGGAGGTGGGGGTGGGGTGGGGAGGAAGATTCTCCCTTTGGTGTCTTCTATTTTTTTCTCTCTCTCTGTCTGAGGCTGGGCTCACGTGGTCCTCCCCGTCCTGGTATGTCCTGGCATCTGGCAGGATTTCTTGGATTCAAGAGGACTCCCTGCATCTGACCCCCATCATGACACTAAGGTAGGCGGTTCACAAATGTTTGCACAGAACTAGCTTTCTAGTTGCCTTATCTGAGAAGTCTTAACAAGAAGCAGAAGTGTTCATAACGGTGCAGTAGGGGAGGTGGTGGTGGGAGGCATGGGCACTGAGCAGGTAGCTGGCTCTTCCCCATTGCTCTCAAGGTAGATGGCTTGGTCAGGGGTCAGTTCTGTCTTTTGGAGATGGGCAAGAGGACATGACCTCTTTGACAGGATCCCTGTCCCTGTGACAGAAGGGCCTATGTGATAAAGAGGCAGCTGTCTACACCCATGCGTCCCCCCTTCACCTCCCTCACCTGGCCCAGGATCTTCAGGGGTCCCTGTTCCCCTGACCCTGGAGTGCATGGGCCCATCTCACCCTAGAAGATGCCAAAATCTTCCAGAGGTGTTCTGGCTGCTAGTTGGGATACCCTACACCAGCTCTCTGGGTCCCATTTGCTGGTATGAGGACACCAGGGCTCAGATGGACCCAAGTGTCCTGCAAATAAATTGATAAGTGCATGGTTTGAGTACCCTAAACCCCAAAGCCTTCGGCCATGTGACTTCCTATACTTATCCAGACACTAGCCCCAAACACACACACACACACACACAGACTCTCTCTCTCTCTGAGTCACCCTGTGGGGGCTGATCTCTACTTTTATTCCACTTTGGGCTTCTTAGTTGGGTGCTAGTAGAGAAGTAAAGGACCCCATAGGCCTTTAGATGCCAAGTGTTAAGGGGGCATAACTCAGAGGCTGATGGGAGGGAAGAGAGGAGGCACCTCAGCAGAGCAGGAACTTGGAAAACTGAAGCTAACTGCCCAAATACAAACAGGGCAAATTCTCAGAACCCCTCTTGCTGTTGGAACTTCAGCCTCACCGTTTGCACCTATCTCAGAAAAGAGAGAGTGGGGGTACTGGGAAACCGGGAAAATAATAAGAGGTCTGATAAGCACCTGGGGCGAGGCACCCAACCAGTACAGTCTTAGAGCCTGGCACTGGGCCCCTAGTGTGGGCCCAGCACTTGGAGGGCCCTGTCTGGTTCCCCTCTACCTGGTGAGAAGTTCTCGGGGTCCCAGCCCATGCCCCATTTCCCAGTTAGGTCTCATACCCAGGTCCCCAGTACAGTGATTCCCTGTCTGAATGGCCCTGATCCCCTTTCTAGGGTCTGAAAGCTCACCTAGAGCCTGAAGGCTGAGCCTTGGTCCCCAGGGAACCAAAGGGGGGCGCTGTTTGTGTGGATGAGTAGTGTAGCCGGCACCTTGACGAGCAGTCTGAGGGCAGCTGGAACTGGAGAGGTCTTTCTGGGCACAGCAAGTAGGAGCTGGTAGAGATGTCAGGCAAGCAGGGGACAGGGGTCTACACATCTCTTGCCAATCTCGGGAGCCAGGCGTCCCGATTCTGAAGGAAGACTGAAAATGTGCGTGGAAGTCAAGTCGTCTCAAGACTTGCTGTCATGGGTGGCATGCTGGCCACGTTTCGGGGACAGTGAGCTCCAAGCCGGAGAGCTGCATCTTGCAAGGCTGCCAGGTTCAGTGTGCACTGGCCAGACAGCCCGCAGGCCAGAGATGCACCAGACTCCTGCGGAGAAGTGGACGCACTGCCTTCCAGCTCCCAGGTAAGGTGAGACCCGTGGAGCCAGAAGCAGCCCCGACCTGGAGTCTTGCGGGTTCCCGCTGGTCCCTCGATGAAATGCTCCTGGCAACTGAAGCTTCTCTCGGCAGCTGAATGTTTTACAACCTCTGCTTTCTCAGGCCTGGTTGGTAAATCGGGATCGCCGGTCACCTCCGTTGCACAGAAAGGCACCTGCCGCCCGCAGAGGCTACCTTGGACCGCGCACGCGCACTGCCTGTGCCCTCCCTGCGTGCTCCCAGGACCCACCTGGAGGGTCTTCACTGGTATTTCATTTCCCAGCGCAAAGACGAATTCCTAACCTTTTCTTCCTCGAGTGGCTGCTTTCCCCTTTGGTTGATGGGGAGGTGGAAGGGGATGTTGCTGCTTGTAGGACTGTTTTTTTCTTTTTTAAAGTTTATTAATTTATTTTTTAGGTAGTCTCTACACCAAGCATGGGGCTCGAACTCATGACCCTGAGATCGAGCCGCATGCCCTACTGACTGAGCCAGCTGAGTTCCCCTTTTTCTTTCTTTTTTTTTTTTTTATTCCCAACTGGGGTGCAGATTCCAACCCTCTGCCAGTTTTAAGAGTATCACTTCTCCCAAGGAGGAAGGACAGGGAAACAAGAAGAGTTGAGGCGCGCCCTGCCCTTCCATTGGGTTTTACAAGAAAACCTGCCAGGACTCCGTGATGCCATGTTAACCCTTAAGGCTCCAATGTGCCGGGTTATTCTCCCGCACTGGAGGCACCAGGGCTCCCAGGTGAGCCGAGAGAAGGGGCCCGTAGGGAGCAAACGCCCTCCAGAAACTGCTGGTCTGCGATTTTTATTTAATCTATATGCATCCTAATATGCATTTAAATTTTTACCATCTTTCAAGTTGTTTTGCACAGTTAAAACTTTATATAAACCATATGATATAGTGAAAGTACTTCTCTGGGAAAAAATGCTTTTTGCTCAAATAAGGCTTTCGGAGTTAATCCAGGTTAATACCCATATAAATATACTGCCGTATATACACATATATGTATAATATTTTGAGTAGACTTGTTACAAAGAGTACTTTTGTAATTTATAAAACTCCTATTGAGATTTGTTTTAGATATATATATGTGTGTATACATAAAGAACTTTCCTGAATGACATAAGAAGAGTCTGGGGAAAAATGACAGACACATCTGTGCTTGGATAACATGACTTAACATTTTAAAAGATATCAATAGTCCTTAAATTTCACAGAATTATAACCCTAGGATGGCGGTGGTGCCAGAAGGGATGAGCTAACTGATGGAAAGAACCAGGCGTCTACAACTATCTTGCATGTAAAGGAGAAATTAGTGTGTGTGAAAAAGCAGGGCTTCACAAATCAGTGTCAGACGACCAGATACATTCGACTGGTAAGACTGGCTGGCTGGTCAGGAGGAAATTACATGAAAACCGTACATGACTGCACATCCTAAGATAAAGTTCAGATGATTCAAAGTGAAGTGTTTTGATCTGGATGGCGGAGGGAATGTGGCTGGAGCTGATAAAAAACAAGGGGAGAGATGGGGTGCCTGGGTGGCTCAGTGGGTTAAAGCCTCTGCCTTCGGCTCAGGTCACGATCTCAGGGTCCTGGGATCGAGTCCCGCATCGGGCTCTCTGCTCAGCAGGGAACCTGCTTCCTCCTCTCTCTCTGCCTGCCTCTCTGCCTACTTGTGATCTCACTATCAAATAAACAAATAAATCTTAAAAAAAAACAAACAAACAAGGGGAGAGAGAGGTTCCTTGGGCAAACCACCCCATGCAGAGAATGACCCGTGGGAATATTTCCTGGGCTCTACCAATTCCGCATAACTGGTAGCATTCCAGGGGCTGAAAACAGAAGTTACATATGATACGTACTGACAGCATTAGGGCCTAATTCTCTCAGGAAAACCTTGCTCAGAAAGGCTAGAACACAAGTAACAAATAGCAAAGGACAGCCACCACACATCTAAAAAGCGACTTCTACCCCTACTGCACAAGGCGCCCTCGATCACTAAAGAAAGATGATTCTACCAATACACAAATCCAGAAATACCTCAAAGAAGCCAGACAGAAAACACAAGTTGCCAGTAAACATGACTGTTTCCCCTCTCACTAGCAGCGCTGTAAATGAAAACTGACAGATAAGCAGTAAGGACACATCGCCCTCAGGGGACAAGAAGGTCAAAATGGTGCAGGTCAACAAGGACGTGCTGAAACCAACACTGGGGGAGTTTGGGAGGCTGGCGGCACGTTTCTGGAAGGCAGTCTGGCCCAAGCAGATGAATCCATGGGAGGGCGAAGGCACAGTACAGAGGTTTTAACTCCAGGCTTTTATATATATATAATTTTATAAATAATATGAATATCCATTCCTAGGGGCTTGTTTAAGGATTTTTCTATGGGCCTGCCAATAAGGGAGGTAAGCAAGCACATAATGAGTAAAATAGGGTATATAAATGGGGCCACCAATGAAGCCGCGCCAGGTTTCTGTGAGGAGGGCTCAGACCAAGGGACTTCCCAGCGGGTTCTTTCCTGGGAATGACCTCTTGCGAGCCTTAAGGCTCCTGGCTGGCGTTTGGAAAAGTCAGCCCTGAATCTCATTGTTTCTTCTCTATTGGAAACCATATATGTTATGACTTGCAATCGATTTCAAAGTCAGGTTGAAGGTAATACTGAAGACTCAGATGTTTGTTTTTTTATTGTTTATGAGATATTGGAGAGCTTTTCTGTGATGATCAGATTTTCAGGATCCTGTTGGTAAGGGGAAAGTCTGGAGCTAAGGGAGCCACTGAGGAGGACCAGTTAGAAGATACGGGGCCAGAAAAGGCAAAGTGTCTGCCGGAATGGAAAAGAGAGGTAAAAATTCAAGAAGTATTCCTAGAACATTAATGAACAAAAGTGAATGACCGATTTGGGTGGCCGGTGGGTGACGGAGAAAGGATGAACAGGTAGACTTTGAATCGAAAGCCTTATTAAAAAGAGCTAGAAACTGCTGTATGAAGATCTTCAACTGTGATCTTAATCAACATAGCCCGGAAAGTTCTGTCATGTTCAATCACTTCCATTCACCAGTAGCAACAACTGCTTCTGTCAATACCTGCCCTTCCACCGGTCACTTCCCCGGAAACTTTTTAATTCTACCTTCTAGTAGGTTCACCTCCCTAAATTCCCTCAACTAATGACCTGTGGGCCTTCTTCAGCATGACCTCCCATTTCTAAATTCCCAGTCTCTGAGCGGCCTCTCACTAAATTTCTACTTGAACCTTGGAAGGAAGGGAAGCCACCCAACTTTCTGTGCATTTCACCAGGACCACAGGCTGGGTGGGGGGGATTTCCTTATCAGTACCTGTCTGACCTTAGTTCCAGGACTTTGGGGGCTCAAGGCTGAGGGGAAGCATGGAAGGGGGTGGGGGGCAGGGCAGATGGCCAGTGGGCGTTGGAGGCAAGGTGGGATACCAGTCTTCAGGCTGGTGGGGTCGAGCAAAGGAACTGCCTGTGGAGGGCTGAGAGGGAAGGGCGTGGTTGTAGGGGTGAGGGAAGCAGGTCATGGGTGGAGGCGGTGTTGGGTAGGAGTAGGGGCAAGCAGGGGACTCGGGCAAGAAACCAGAGAAGGTGGCAGGAGACAGATGGGCCAGTGGCTGGAGGAGTGACCGCTCTTGCTTCCTCTGCTTAGCTCTGCGGTTCTGGAACCAGACCTGAGGGAGGGGGAGAACAGCCGCATCAGAGCCTCTCTCAAGCAGGGACACTCTCCCCGTCAATGACAGAAGCTTCAGGTAGTGAACATAAGCCTCTCCCACACCGCAGAGGAAGGAGTGCTCTTCCCAGAGGCACAGCTGAGCTGAGCTGAGCTGACTGTCACCCCCAACCTGCGTCGAGATTTGCTCTACTGCAAATCTGGGAGAGTCCAAAGTGTCTGCCTCCCATGAGAAAGAGATAAACCATGACACCAAATGACATTTTCCCCTCCAAGGAGAATAGGAAACATCCCAGAGGGTTATTAGAGATTAAGACTTTGGATGAGATTAACTGTTAGAGACGGGGCTGGATTTCGTGTAGGGTTTGTACCTAAGATTAACTGCCTCGATGGTTCGGATGGAAGGAGCAGCAGGCTGGCTGGGTTTCAAGGCCATGGTTAGGGACAAGGCTACATGGGCATGCAAACAGCTAAGACTGTATTTCTGCTGGAATTCACATCCAGTTAAGGCTGAGGGTAGGATGCTGAAATTCAAATTAGATCAGGTTAGAGCTTGGGTTCAAATCAAGGGACATTCCGGAAGTAGGTGAAGTGGTGTAGACTGTGGGTCAAGGCTGTGTTCTGGGGAATGCTCAGGGGGAAGTTCTAATGCCTAGGAGAATTGAGAGCCCAACAGTTCCCAGGCACCAGATCTGCATCTCTTCCCAGAAGAGGAGGGGGATCCTGGGGCCTCACCTGGATTCTGGCCTCGCTGAGGCCTGTGTCCCGGGCCAGGCCCTCTCGGGCCCAAATGTCGGGGTACTGATTCCTCCCAAAGGCTGCCTCCAGCTGCTCCAGCTGTGAGGGACTGAAGGTGGTGCGGTGGCGGCGTCGGGAGTGCGGGCGACCCCTCTGTCCTCCGTGGGGGGACAGCCTTGGTCTCCGCACTCCTACACCGGAGAGGCTCCTGTAGGGCCGAGGGCTGGTGTCTGAGGAGGGAGGGGAGACAGAGGTTGTGCGGAGTGGACCCACCTGTTCCCCTCCCCAGTTTCTCCTCAGTGCCCCACTGCTGCTGGCACACGTTGCCCTGACCAGAAACCCTTCAGCTCTGAACGCAGCTCAGCCTCGTCCTGGCCTCACCTCGGGGTGCCCTGACCTGCGCCCTGCTCTCCGTACACACTGTGCAGATGAACTTGCTTCAACCCAGGGCCCTGACCACCTCCCCTCACTGTATGCCCATGCCCGTGGAACATTCCCGTGCAACAGGCGCCCCTCCTGTGCCTTCCACCTCTCTGAGCACATGTACCACCCTCCAGGGTCTCAGCCCACGGAGCTCCTCTTTGCTCTGAGCCACTAACAGACTGTCCTTGTTTCTAAGACCCTGGGGCCCCTGCTCCCCAGGTTCACACCTGGAGATGTCTCGAGACGTCTGGGGAACGCTCGAGATGTCTCCCATCCTCCCAGGCCCTCCACCTGGGCAGATGCAACATTCCTCCCTCTTGTGCTCAGGCCCACCCTCCCCTCACATGCATTTCATCTTCTCTCCTACCCTGGCCCTGGCCTGGGCCGCCGGGCGGCGGAACCTGAGCTCGTGGGAAAGGCTTGCCTCTCCTCCACACAGGCTCACTAAGCCCCCACACTAATTAGTCTGAGAGCCAGCCGGGGAAGGGAGAACACAGAGCGAAAGGAAACACCTGGAAGGGACACACTGTGAAAAGGAGATGTCTGGAGCTGAGGCCCCCGTCCCCATGGGGACCAAGAGTGTGGCTCCCACTCAGGGCTCCTGGTCCACCTGGGGGACACACGTGCATCGAGCTGCTGGTCACAGGGGATCCCGAGCCCCGGCCCCTCCAGTTGCCCATCTCGGAGGAGGCCGAGCAGCGGGTGACCCAGGGGCTCGGGAGTGAGGTCCCGGATGTCATCACCCAACCCCACCCCCAACTGCGGGTGCTGCTCTGCAGCCCATCCACGCTGGGGTCTTGGGTCCTGTCTGCGAAGCCAACGACTTGTCCCTCCCCACACTTTCTGAGATGCCCAAGGTTTTAGCATTCTCGGATTGTTTTTTTTTAATCACCTTTCTCGTGGGGAGCCACTGCCCCCTAGGAGCCTAAGCGTGGAGCACCCCCACCCCCCACTTGCCGCCTCCTCAGGTCCAGCCCGGAGATTCACTCACCGGCCGTGGAGGTCAGAGTCCCAGCGGCGATGCCGTGGCTCTGGGGCCAGGGGCTGGTGCAAAGTGGCCCCTTCTTTTGCTTACCCTGCTCACTCCTCCCTTCCGCTTCCATGACTAATAGCAGAGACCTAAGAGGTCCGGTCCCCCGTGTCCCGGAGGCTCTGCTCCTGGTCAGTCTTTCTCTGGTGTGTCCCCTCTACACCTCCTTCTCCCTCTGTATGTACCTCTGGCTCTCTGTGTAGATCTAGGTACAGAGGGATAGCTTGGCCTTTCTCACTGTCTCTCTTTTTTTCTAATCTTTTTTTCTAACCCCCCCTCCCTTTTCTTAAGTATCATTTCATTCTCTCTGCCTTGCCTGGACTCTGTCTCCGTTTGTGCCTCAACTTCCCGCTGCGGGTCCCCGGTCCCCACGATGCGGTCCTCCCGCTTTGCTCTCAGCTGCCTACTTCCCCAGCTTGCAATCCCACACTGCCTCCTTCTCCCTGAGCCTTGGAGGAGTGACCTGCTCCTCGCCCCTGGGGGCCCGTCCAATCATTGCCGGGCCACCAGGGCCCCTTCGTCTGGGGAGGATCACAAGCCGGATGAGGGAAGGTGCTCAGTTGGAGGGTCCAGGGACTGGGGCCAAGAGCTCGTATTCCCAGAGGACCAAGTTCTTTTGTCCTATTAAATCCCCTCCTGGGAGTAGGCAGGGTAAGAAGCCAATGCATTCCTCCCAAGACCCTTCCTCAGAACCCCACCGCGGGGAGAGGGGGTGTAGATGTGGGCCAGGAGCCGGGCCTGCCTTGGTGACATCCAAGGACCTGTTTCCGGGAATCTAAAAAGCTAAAAGACACCAGTGCATTCTGGCCCCTCCTAGATGTTCTGATTCTCAGAATATACTAGACATACCCCCCCACCCCCACTCCCCTGCCACGGCAGGACAACCTGAGCCACAAAATGGGTGTCCCGGAGACCATAGTTCTCAAGTACGGTCTGCTTTCTTCCCCCACATCGCCTCCTCCTTGTTCACTCAGAACCCCTGGGACTCCATGACCTTCCGAGTTCACTGAAATAGAAAACCTTGACCCTGAGGAGCATTGGAATGCCAGGGGCTTCCTGACCCCTTGGACTCATGGACTCTGCAGGAGACTGAGAGTCCCACGACATCCTGACACTCTGATTCTTCAAGGAAGCCCTGAAGCACCCAGATCCCTGGGCAGTCAGGACACCCTGACACCCACAGTAGTCGGCTTCTTGAGGTGACTTAGACTCAGGAAGTCAGGGAGCCATTCTGACACCTGCAGGCCATCCTGACCCTTTAAAGACAACCTGATACCTCAGGATTCTAGGATATTCTAGGACACCCTGAAATCCAGAATGTTCTGCCTCAATTCGAAGATCCCCCTGACCCTGCCGTGAGGCCCTAACCCCTCAGGACACACTGACCCAATAGGGACACCCTGCGCCTCTTGGGAAGGGACAATCTGGATCCCCAGGTCATGCTAATCTTTCACACACATCCTTTAAAATCACCCTGACAATTTAAGACACCCCAAAATCCTCTAGGAGCTTTATGTTTCCAACATGGCCCACGATGAGCAGCATCAGCAGCACCAGCAGCTTGTTAGAAATGCAGAATCTCAGCCCCCCCCCCCCCGCCTTAGTCTTATAGAAACAGAATCGGTGTTGTAACAAGACCCCCTAGGAGAACTGGATGTACATTTCTCTTCATCAGCTCAGGCTTCCATAACAAAATATCCAAGGATGGGTGGCTTACACAGTAGACGTTTATTTCTCACAGTTCTGGAAGCTGATAAATCCAGGGGCCAGGGGCCAGCTGATTCGGTTCCTGGGGAAGACCCTATCCCCGCATTATAGACAGCTGCCTTCTAGGTCTTCATGTGGCAGAGAGAGAAGCACCTCTGGCCTCTCTTTTTCTTCACATCCAGATGCTAACCCCAAGACTGGAGTCCTCGCCTCAGGATCTCATCTCGCTCTGATTGCCTCCCCAAGGCCCCACCTCCAAATGCTGTCACACCCACTTAGGGCTTCAACATAGGAGTAGAGGCAGGGGCGACACGGACATTCAGTCCCTAACCACATTCAAGATGAGAAGAATCGATCCAAGATACCCACCTTTCTCCCCCTACCCCAGCATATAGTGTGATTTCCGGGAGCAACCCAAACCCCAGGACATCCTGATGCCCCAAGACCCAGTAACTTGGACCTACAAGCAAACACTGAATTCCAAAACAGCCTGCAGCCTCAAGGTACCCTAAGCCTACAGGGAAACTGCCCAGCCATCCAGGACAGACTGATTGATATTACAAAGAAACTCTGACCCATGACTCCTGCTCCCCAAGGACGTTGAGACCCTGACAGTTCGACCTGCCTTTCCAGAATACCCATAATCCCTCAGGGGACTGGGAGCCTTAGGGGCATCTGGTCTTCCAGGGGGCATCCTGACTCCAACTGCCACCCTTGACCATCAAGGAGGCCTGACGCCCGGAAGCCTCTCATCCTACAAGAGGGAGAATGGCGTGGAGGGGAGGGGTGTAAGTTCTGAAGCCAAACAGCCCTGGGTTCAAATACCAGCTATACCACTTGCTATGCTATGTGATCCTGGGCTTATTTCTTTTCTTTCTTTAAGATTTTTAAAATTTATTTGACAGATCACAAGTAGGCAGAGAGGCAGGCGGGGTGGGGGGCGGGTGGGGGAGCAGGTTCCCTGCCAAGCAGAGAGCCCGATGTGGGGCTTGATCGCAGGATCCTGAGATCACGACCCAAGCCGAAGGCAGAGGCTCAATCCTCTGAGCCACCCAGGCGACCCTTGGGCTCATTTCTTAATATATCTCTGTGCCTCAGCTTTATCATCTGGGGATAATAATATAGTTGATTCTCTTTTATTTTATTTTTTTATTCATCTGAAAGAGAGAGAGAGAGAAAGTAGAAGCAGTGGGGAAGGTCAGAGGGAGAGGGAGAAGCAGACTTCTGGCTTAGCAGGGAGCCTGACACAGGGCTTGATCCCAGGACCCCGAGATTACAACCTGAGCTAAAGGCAGACAGTTAACTGACTGAGCCACCCAGGCACCCTGATTCTCTTTGAGGTAGCTGTGTTCCATAAAGTCACTACAAACACCGAGTCAGTGAATATTGAACCACTGCTCCAAAAAAAAATAGGTTCCACAATATTTTATTTTTTTAAAATTAATTTATTTGTGAGAGAGAGAGCACACAGGAGAGAGAGGGAGAGAGAGAAACTCGAGCAGACTGCCTGTTGAGCACAGAGCCCAACAAGGGGCTTGATCCTAGGATCCTGAGGTCAGACCTAAGCCAAAACCAAGAGTCTGATGCTTAACCGACTGCGTCACCCAAGCATCCCTGGCCACAACATTTTCACCAACCAATCAATTTGTAACCTTGTCGTATGTGTTTCTGTTTAAAGAAACAGATCTGTTTAAAGATATCTTATCTTAAACAGATATCGTATCTGTTTAAAGATATCTTATTTTAGTACATATTGCTAACTTACCAACATTGACCTCGGGGCCAACAGCACTGTGACTCACGCCTGAACCCGGGTTACTGAGCATATACCTAAAGCACATCGCGGCTTTCCTGCACTTAGAATTTGAAGCACTATGCTTAGAAGCCACGTTGAGCAGCAAAATTACCCCCCAAAACACAAAAATGCGAGAAGCGGCGGCACTTAAGAGTGCCGCATACATACAAAAAGACACCTGTTTACAGCATGGAAGTTAAAACAAGAAGTCAGAACAGCTAACAGGGGCTTTGCTTGACCTTGGCTGGGAGCGTGGCGACTCGAAGGTTTCACCCCCCTGCGCACGCGCATGGCTGCAAATGCCTGCCCAGCTGCCAAAGAGCAATATAGGGAGTACTGACCTTCTCTGGGTTTCAAATACATTTCAGTGAGTAGGCGACTGCCCAAACATGTAGCCCACAGAGAGTGAGGATCACCTGTACCTACCTGATGAAGATGGGAGGACTGCGAGTCAATGAAAGAGAAGCATTTAGGATGTACTTTGAATGTAGGAAACACGGGCAAATGTGCTACTTTATTTCATTTATTAGCATTCTTTTTACTACCACAATCCCTGGGAGACTTTAGCCCTCAGAGTCATTTTGACCTTATCTGACCCTGAATCCCGAGGGTACACAGTTGAATCCAGTCCCTAGGACACAGGAGTCCTCCAAGAAGTGTTGACTTCCACACCTCGGAGTTGGCACAATAACCTGAATTCACAATGTTCCTCTACAACCTTCTAGGGCACCCAAACTTAGACCGCCAACATGTCCAGACTAAAGGCACGGTGAGATTTGGGAAACTCTGACCCTAAAGGAATTCCCTGACCTGAAAAGATCCAGACACTCAAGGGCGTCCTGCCTCCTAGTCCATTCAGAAGCCTGGGTTGGCTCTAATTTTGCAAAGGGCATGCTGACATTGAAAAACCATGTACTGTCCAACGCCCCCAATGCAGGAGATGAGAGAGAAAGAGGGAGAGAGAGGGAGGGACAGAGGAAGAAACAAAAAAGTCTTATATCAGTTACCTAACCTTTATCTTAACAAACTAGACAAATGACTGTTTAGTTGCAAATGAAACTGAAAGTAAGAAGAAAAAAGAACATACAGAGATCAGATTGTTGACAAAGATTTTTTCATGGACAAAGTGTGAGTCGGGCTCCTTAACCTTCTCTTAGGCCCATTTGTGTATTTCCTTGTAAATCCCAGTTTTAGCAAGAACCCTTCAAAGTCAGTTTAACCAGAATCTCCCTCTCTAGGTATCTGGTCACCCTCCATCCCTGGTGGGTTCCTCATCTTCCAGCATCCCTCAAGTGAGGTCTGCCCACCCTGGTCTGTCTTCAGCAAAGAATCCTCTTTGATTGGTCTAACTAGAAGCCTCCACTATACCTGGTGTCCCTCTTAACTTTCCATCACCTTGCTCCTTGACTAAAAATTCCAACTTGCTCAGGCTGTATTCTGAATTAAGCCTGGTTCTTATACTTAGGACTCCTTTCCCCTATTGCAATAAACCTGAATAAAATCTGGTTTTGCCACTTTAACTACTGTCCAATTCGGATTTTCTTTGACAGTTTCAATCAATGAAATAGAAAACAGGTGATAGTGAAAATTAATAAAACTGAAGGCTGGTTCACTAAGAAAATGAAAAACACTAGAATCTCTTGCAAAGCCGATCAGGACAAAGATAAGACAGAAAAGACTAACACAAAGAATGACAGAAGTACATCAGTACAGATTCTAGAGACATTAAAAGGATGGTAAGAGAATTTTATGGACAACTTTATTCCGGTAAAGTTGATAAATCAGATGAAATGGACAATCTTACAAAAGATAATCTATCAAACCTAACTCAACAATAAATAAGCAAAGTAGTCCTATATCTAATTAATAACTGAATTATAGTTTAAAAAAACTTCCCACAAAGAAGATTTCAGGCCCAGATGGCTACACTGATGAAATCTATCAAACTTTTAAGAAATATGTAATAAAACCAGGCACAAGTTCTTTCAGAAAATTGAAAAGGTTTGAGTACCTTCCCAATTCATTTTATCAAACATTATAATAGCAAATATTCTTTTTCTTTAAAAGATTTTATTTATTTATTTGACAGACAGATCACAAGTAGGCAGAGAGGCAGGCTGGGGCGGGGGTGGGGGTGGAGAAGACTCCCTGCTGAGCAGAGAGCCCAAAGTGGGGCTCAATCTGAGGACCCTGGGATCATGACCGGAGCCAAAGGCAGAGGCTTAACCCACTGAGCCACCCAGGTGCCCTGAGAGACCAATATTCTTTATGAAGATAGATTCACTGGGGATCCTGGATAAAACTTTAGAAAATCAGTATCTCATCATAGTTAAATGGGATAATACATATGACCAAACAGGCTTCACCCCAGGAATGCAGAGTGGATTAATGTTAGAAACGCAATCCATTGTAATTCATTGTATTAACAAACTAAAAAAGGAAAACCATCCCAATAGACACAGCTAATGCAACAGATGAAATGCAGCATACATTCAAAATAAAACCACTGAGCAAAATAGGAACATAAGATTTCTTTAACTTGATTAAAGTCACACATGAAAAAACTATAGCCATCGTCCCTTTCATGATGTTGAAAGGGAGACTACTTTCCCTTTAAAATTAGGAACAAGGGGGCTCCTGGGTGGCTCAGTAGGTCAACTGTTAACCGTCACACTCCTAATTTAGGGTCAGGTCTTGATTTCAAGGTCCTGGGAGCCAGCCCCTCATGGGGATCTGTGCTCAGCAAGGAGTCTACTACCCCTCTGTGTCTCTCTCTGCCCTTCCCCCCACTCGTGCTCTCTCTCACAAATAAATTTTTAAAAAATTAGTTACAAGGCAGGGTTGTATGTTCTTACCACTTCTACTCAATATTGTACTGGAGGCTCCAGCCAGTATAATGAAACAATAAGAAGAAATAAAAATGTGGTGTAAGTGGATATATATATTTAATCTTCATCCCTAGTTCCTGACACAAGAGCTTCTGAAACCCTTGGGATCTCCCGAGTGAGGGGGAGAGAGGACCATATTTTGTTATGCATAATAAGCCCCTTAAACCATACCTAAATGTATGCTAATGAAGTGACTCTCAGTGGGCCCCTAGATAGCTTTGGGATGGGGGTTGGTGACCAGAGGAATCAATGAGGTGACCAGTCAGTTGTAATTTTTATCCCCAGTCCCCCACCTCCAGGGAGGGAAGAGTCATTGGAGATTGAGTTTATCACCAACAGCCCATGATTTAACCAACATGCCTACACAGTGTTCTCTGCTTGAATTCCTAAACTATAGGATTCAGAGTTTCTGAGAGGAGCTGTGTGTTGGGAGGCTGGCACCTCTAGATTCCATGGGCCCTATACTCAGGGCCATCCCTGGCTTTGCCCTATGGTGCCTCTCTATTTGGCTATTTATTTGTATCTTTTATAATATCCTTTATAGTAAACCAGTGAGAGTAAGTAAAGTGTGTCCTTGAGTTCTGTGAGCCGTCACAGCAAATTAACCAACTTGAGGAAGGGGTCATGAAAATCTCAATTTGTAGCCAAATTAGAGAGAGTGTGGGTAGCCTAGGGACCCACTACTTGTAACTGGCATCTGAGGTTGGGGCAGTCTTGTAGGACCAAACCCTTAACCTCTAGGGTTTATGCTAGGTCAGGATAGTGTTAGAACTGAACTGAATTACGGGACACCCAAGTGGTGTCCCGAGAGAGAACTTGTTGTCAGTTGGCAGGGGGGAGGGAGAGAAAAAACAAAAAACCAGACAGAACCCATTTGTTTGGTATCAACAGTGCTGTGAGCAGAAAATATTTTTATTGAAGAGCAACCGGATTAGAAAGAAAGAAGAAAACTGCCTGTGTGTGTGGACGAAATACTCACACAGAGAATTTATGGTGGAATTATAAACAATCTACCAGAACTAATTAGTGATGTTAGTGAAGTTTTAGGATCTAAGGGCAAGATTTTTAAAAAGTCATACAACCAACAATGAGAAATTTAAATTAAAACCTTAGTACTAGTTACATAAATGCTGTTTATGTAACTACATAAATGCTAATTTAGCATAAAATATGAAATATTTAGTGTTTAAAGTTGTCCAAAAATGTGAGCAATCTGTCCACTGAAGACTAAAAGTAACATTTATGAGAGAAATGAAAGAAAACCTTTTAAAATGAAGAAATGCGCTATGCTTTTAGGTCAGGAGACTAAATGCTATTAAGCTATCCATTTTCTTTTTCTTCTTTTTTTTTGTAGAGAGAGCACCGAGGAGGGTAGGGGGCAGAGGGAGAGGGAGAGAGCGAATCCTAAGCAGGTTCCCTACTCCTAGCTCAGCGGCCGATCCCGGGCTCGACCTCACAGCCCTGAGATAATGACCTGAGCCAAAATCAAGAGTCTAAACCTCCACCAAAAGAGCCAACCAGGCACCCCAGGCTGGCAACTTTTGATTGATGAAATACCATGCAATCTCTATCAAAAGTTCATCAGTTAGAATGGCCAAAATTAACAAAACAGGAAACAACATGTGTTGGAGAGGATGTGGAGAAAGGGGAACCCTCTTACACTGTTGGTGGGAATGCAAGTTGGTGCAGCCTCTTTGGAGAACAGTGTGGAGAGTCCTCAAGAAATTAAAAATAGAGCTTCCCTACGACCCTGCAATTGCACTCCTGGGTATTTACCCCAAAGATACAGATGTTGTGAAAAGAAGGGCCATCTGTACCCCAATGTTTATAGCAGCAATGGCCACAGTCGCCAAACTGTGGAAAGAACCAAGATGCCCTTCAACGGATGAATGGATAAGGAAGATGTGGTCCATATACACTATGGAGTATTATGCCTCCATCAGAAAGGACGAATATCCAACTTTTGTAGCAACATGGACGGGACTGGAAGAGATTATGCTGAGTGAAATCAGTCAAGCAGAGAGAGTCAATTATCATATGGTTTCACTCATTTGTGGAGCATAACCAATAGCATGGAGGACAAGGGGCGTGAGAGAGGAGTAGGGAATTTGGGTAAATTGGAAGGGGAGGTGAACCATGAGAGACTATGGACTCTGAAAAACAGTCTGAGGGGTTTGAAGTGGCGGGGGGGTGGGAGGTTGGGGTACCAGGTGGTGGGTATTATAGAGGGCACGGCTTGCATGGAGCACTGGGTGTGGTGAAAAAATAATGAATAATGATTTTCTGAAAATAAATAAATTGGGAAAAAAAAGTTCATCAGGTTTTTCCATAGAAACTGGCCAATTGAACAATTTATATAATAATGCAGGGAACCTATCTGGTTGTGGGAAGCTACCAGCTGCAAAGGGAGGCCAAGAACTGTAGGAGAGTGGAACCATTCTGTAGGTTGATTGTGGTGATGGTCACACGACTGCACGTGACTAACCAGACTCATCAAAGTGTGCCCTTCAATGGGGCCTGTTTATTGTTCAAATAGAACTCAAAGCCTGGAAGAGTTAATTTTGGAATAGGGGAAAAATAAAGGCATGAAAATGAAACCAATGAAAAAAATACACAATGATGAATTTCAGGAACATCCAAAACTCGTACAAGGAAAAAAAGTTAAGGTAAGTACCCCCACCGGATATAACAGAGTCAGAATGTTGATAATAAAATACTGACCTGCCGCAAAGTGTGATGTGCCTATATTAGGGGGATTTAAGGAAGAAGAAATGGGACAGTCATCTGTCAGATGGCAAGAAGGTAGGTAGGAGTGAAAATCAAAGGTCAAAAACAGTACTATATACCTGAAACTAATGTAACATCATGCGTAAACTGTACTTCAATAAACAAAATAGCATAAGGGGCGCCTGGGTGGCTCAGCAGGTTAAGCCTCTGCCTTCGGCTCAGGTCATGGTCTCAGGGTCCTGGGATCGAGCCCCGTATCGGGTTCTCTGCTCAGCGGGGAGGCTGCTTCCCCCACCCCCTCTGCCTGCCTCTCTGCCTACTTGTTGTGATCTCTTGTCTGTCAAATAAATACATAAAAAAGATTTTTAAAAAAAGAGAATATATTCTATAAAATTAGTGTTTGGGGCCCCTTCAATAGTTTTTGTGATAGCCTATAAAGGACCAAATCACAAATATGTGATTGTTTCCTGGGCTGGAAAAAGAATGTGTCATCTCCATTTACAGGGTGGAACTAGATGTCTTTGAAATCAGATTTCCTCATGGTTTAAATAAAATCTCTGCCATATTTTTTATTAACTACTTTATCACATTCTGGGAAATGTATATTAAAGTCTATCAAGATATTAATTTAATCAATCTTAAAAATTTTTATGAGACTTTGCCTTATGTAAACTGTTGTTACACCGTTTCATTTGGTGATTCATAAGAGTTTTCCCCTTATTATCATAAGATACTACTTTTGGGGGCACCTGGGTAGCTCAGTCAGTTAAGCTCTCGACTCTTGATTTCAGCTCAGGTGGAGATCTCAGGGTTATGAAATTGAGCCCCAAGTTGGACTCTGCACTTAGTGTGGGGTCTATTCCATTCCCTCTGTTCCTCCGTCTCTCTCTCCTCTCTCTTGCACATAAATAAATAGACAAATAAATAATATCTTTTAAAAAAAGATGTTAGTCTTTTATGACTTATGCTCCTGGTTGACTTAATTACTACCCTATCCATAATTAATAATGTCACCCCGATTCTCTCAATTTTTACCTAAACATCTCTGCCCAATTTCACATTTGTGTCCTTTTTTTCTATTTTTTAAAAGGTGAGTTTTGAAAAATACATCTTTTGAAAGTTTTGCTTTGTGTATGAAATACAAATGCAAACTTAGAAATACACACCCAAGTTCCAAGAGCCACTAGATACCATTTAGATGAGGACATCCACACCCGTCCCCAGAACCCCTACCCAGTCTACAGGCCAGTATCTCTAGGCGGTGCCTCCAGTTTCCCATGCTGGGGACATAGTCACTATTAGATTAAAACACAGATTTGAGGCTCTGTTCTAAATAATGATCAAAATTATTATTATCTCAGTACAAATTAACAAATCAAACTGTATGTTTGGGAGAGGAAAAAGTGCAGGGTCCTGAAACCTTTAGGATTCCACGAGCGAGTCAGGGCAGGAGCAAAGTGTATCCAGGACAGAGCTGCTATGGTGTGGGTGGGCCAATTTCACTGGCTTCACGATTTTTCTTCAGGTCCACTTTGGGCAGAGCAAGGGATGAGGTAGATTCTGTGACATAAGACATACTTGAGGTAACTGGGAGTGACAAGTCTGAGCACCAAACTGAGTTCCTCTCACCCAGAGACAGTGGTGTCCAGAGAGAAGAGGAACAAAGAGCCGTTGGTATGTGTGTCTCTAGCGGAGCTATGGGGAATCTACCCTAGGGACTCCCAACCTTAGCAACTATTGCTACCTGGAGCCCCAAGAAAGTCCCAGTCTCCAGGGAACAAAGATCTACTTCTTTGCTCCCAATCCTCCAAGCCAGACCTGGGAGAGCCCCATTGTCTAACTCCAGATGTTCTCCTTCGGTGAGAAAAGGCTCCTCAGTCCTCAGAGCTGAGACCCTGCAATCATCCAGGGTCAATCAAGGAGCCAGTGGTGACAGGGGTCCCATAACCACATCTCCACATCTCACAGCAGAGAAGGCCCCGGTAAGAAGGGCAGGGTGCCTCCAACAACAGACAGATTCACATGGATGGAAACACAGAGACACACAACACACACAGATGTACTTCTGCAAAAACAGACTGATGACATCCCTCTGCACCTAAGCAAGCGGGAAGGGGACACATGTCTTGGTTTGACCTGTACAACCGTTTCTCTTTTCAGGGTGTGCTGCCCAGGGCAGGACAGGACAAGCTCGTTTCCAGGGTGGAACTGGAAAGCAGCAGTGGGAGATGAAGGAGAGAGCTAAGGTCCGTGGTGCCAGCGTCAGTGACTGCGGGCTCCGAAAAATCCTGCCCCAAAGCCATTCTGCCTCCCCCAACCCCCAGAGACTCTTCTGGAAGGCATTCCAGACCCTTCCATGCTGCCCCTACTCTGCACCTTCCCAGCAGTTGCTTCCCTAGGTTTGCTCATCCCGCAGTATCTAGGTGTCCCAGAGGGAGGCTACTTGGGTGCCACACGGAGCCTCACAGAGGGGACTCGGCTGGGGCTGGGGACAGGGCTCAAAGCAGCTTCAGTTCTGAGGTCCAGGAACACAAACCCTCAAAGCTGCACCTGTGTCAGATGGCTCAGAGATGGCCACACACCAACACGACTCCAGAGAGATCGGGGCAGGAGACCAGCCATAGGTATAGTCCTTCCCCGGGCGCCGGCAGGAACACTCTCTTCCTCAGAGGACGCTGCATGGGAGACTGAGTGAAAGTTCAGGGGTGGGCGGTGAAGGGCCATTCAGAGGAAGAGGAATTCAGGGGGTGACTACCATGATGTGGCTGGTTTCCTGGGGAGTCTCGATTTTAGGGGTACAAACTATGAAATTATAACTTTTTTTTCCTCCCGTAACTGACACTCCCAATGCTGGCATAAAAACTCCATACCAGGAAGCACGGAATACTTTGGGCTTGTTTTACTCAGTCTTTGGCCTTTGGTAGCCACCCAGAGGCGATCAGACCACTCTCACTTGATACCCTATTGCCCCTCTTTTATCTTTTCCTCTGTTTCCATTATGGGAAACCACCTGTCTTTCCATCCAGAACATTCGCCGGTGCTGGGCAGCCACTGTCTTGTTTTCTTGATCTGTATCTCTCTCACCCCTCAGCGTCTACAGTCCACGGTAACCATGCTCCTTGTGGAACACCTTCGAGCTTCTGTCTAGTACGGTTTTACGTACCTGTGATCTGGGAAATAGTCCAGGTAATAAACAACATCCAATCTGAGCGCTTTCCCCTTGATTTTACTGATGAAATCTCACAGCGATAGGCACCTCACTGTCCCCATTTTATGTATATCCTACAGCCAACGTCCTAGGAATATTCCCTCCAAGGTCTTCTGGCCCAGCCACTGAGTCACATCACAAACCAGTTCCCTGCCTCTCTTTCTCCCCTTTCTCCACTCAGGCCTGAGTAATGAACGCCTCCCCTCGCCTTTACTATTCCCAAACCATATATTTTTCCAGGAACATGTCTTTCACTGTGTTTTACTTGACTCCCACCACCCCCCCCCCATCCTATAATGATTTCTTAGTCCTGGGATTATTTGCTGGAGGTAACACATGAATTTGGTCTTTACCCATCAATAAATCCCTTCTGTCCAAAAGCCAAAAGGACTATATTATTGAATACATATATGCTATATGTGACTGTATCGTTTTCAAAAATATACCTGTCTTTGTTCTTCTATCAGAAATCATAGGAATGTTTCACACCACACCCTGAACAGCACGCTTAGGATAGCCTTCCCAACAGCTGTGATCTATGGTTCAGTCAACCTCATAGCAGCTAAAATGTGAGGGACAAACTGCCAACCCAGTCTTCCAAACCTGCAAATTCTCCATTATCTCCATAATCTGGGAAAATACAAATGTTATAGATAATGACCATAGGTTTGTAATACATTTAGTACAGAGCCTGCCACATGGTTAAGTTGTCCTAATAAATGGTTAGCTAATCAAAAAATACCACACAGGGGGTGCCTGGGTGGCTCAGTGGGTTAAAGCCTCTGCCTTTGGCTTGGGTCATGATCTCAGGATTCTGGGATGGAACCCCACATCGGGCTCTCTGCTCAGCGGGGAGCCTGCTTCTCCCTTCCTCTCTGCCTGCCCCTCTGCCTACTTGTGATCTCAGTCAAATGAATAAATAAAATCTTAAAAAAAACACACACACAGGAAAAAAGCACTTCACCCTATTTGGATATCTACTAACTTTTACTGTCTTGTTAGTGTGGAAATATCACTTAACTACCCTGACCCTGGTTGCTTTATCTGTTGAATAAAATTAAGTATCTCAATTATTAGACTGGGTTAAATACTACACATGAAAGTATCAATACAGGATACTCAGTAAAGAAAGTGGAATAAATAGAACTACAGCCATTGGTAATTAAACACTCTTGAAATTAAGGAGGATTTTTCTGTAAAATGATTATTCATCTTTAGTTAATTCTGAACTAAGTAAATAAACTATTCCAAAATCCATTGGCTTAAATGTTAACATGTGATCTGACCCTGTGATTATATTTTCTCCCCTGTAGACATGGATGGAGAAAACCAGACTATTGTCACAGAGTTCCTTCTCCTGGGACTCTCTGGGCGGTCAGAGCAGGAGGACGTTCTCTTTGGGCTGTTCTTGGGGATGTACTTGGTCACCATCATTGGGAACTTGCTCATTGTTTTGGCCATCACTGGGGACAGTCACCTCCACACCCCCATGTACTTCTTCTTGGCTAACCTCTCCTGTGTTGACATCTGCTTTTCGTCAGTCACAATCCCCAAGATGCTGGTGAATCACATCCTGGGAAGCAAGTCTATCTCTTACGTGGAATGCATGACCCAGATCTACTTCTTCATCACTTTCATCAACATGGATGGGTTCCTCCTGAGCGTGATGGCCTATGACCGGTATGTAGCCATCTGCTGCCCGCTCCACTATACCACGATCATGAAACTCAGGCTCTGCATCCTTCTGGTGGCAGCATCTTGGGTCATTACAAACCTGCATGCTCTCCTGCACACTATTCTCATGGTCCAACTCCTATTCTGTTTCGACAACACCGTGCATCACTTTTTCTGTGACCCCTATGCAATTCTAAAGCTGTCTTGTTCTGACACCTCTATCAATGACCTGGTGGTGTTCACTGTGGGGGGAATGATATTTCTGATGCCGTTTACCTGTATCATCCTTTCATATGCTTATATCCTCTCCAATGTGCTGAAGTTGCCATCTGCCCATGGAATAAGGAAAGCCCTGTCCACGTGTGGATCCCACCTCACTGTGGTCTCCCTCTTCTATGGGACAATCCTGGGGGTATATATGCGCCCTTCATCCTCCTACTCCATCCAAGACACGGTGGCCACTGTCATCTTCACAGTGGTGACTCCCCTGGTCAATCCCTTCATCTACAGTCTGAGGAATCATGACATGAAGAGAGCCTTAAGGAAACTAATCTCATATTCTAGAACTAGAAAATTTTAGAGCTTAGAAGATTTTTAGATATCATGTTTTTCATTTTATAATCAGAGGACCTGAGGTCTAAATTCACCTAGGACTATTCCTCTAATTAATGATATATGGTCATGCTCATCCTTTTAGCATGAGGCTGGTGGTTGCTCTTAAGTCATAAAAGCATTAGTTTGGGGCGCCTGGGTGGCTCAGTCGTTGAGCGTCTGCCTTCAGCTCAGGTCATGATCCCAGGGTCCTGGGATCAAGCCCTGCATCGGGCTTCCTGCTCAGTGGGAAGCCTGCTTCTCCCTCTCCCGCTGCCCCCTGCTTATGTTCCCACTCCTGCTACATCTCTGTCAAATAAATAAATAAAATCTTTAAAATAAAGTAAAATAAAATAAAATAAAAGCATTTTCTTGTATCTATAAAAAGGGTGGATTCTAAAACACTCATTTTACACACAACAAAACTCAGGACAAACGACATATTTGTATATTTTTGGATGGTTCCAGCCACCACATAAGACAGTGGCCACCATAGTGATCTAGGAATTTCAGAGGACTTTGGAGCTGGCTCTACTCAGCATCATTTGAGGTCCTCTTGGCCTTACATTAGAAGATGTTAAAATTATTCCCAATTTACTGAGTTACAGAAAGGTTATTGTTACCAGGACTGTACGACTAGTAATTATTGACTATAATATGGTCCTATATACTCTCAAGGTCATTGGTCATTACTGAGTTAGGCAATGTTTCCCCCTCTCTCCTAGGGTCAAGACAAATCTGGACCTCTCAAAGATCATAACCCTGCCCCTACACTACTCCTCTCCCCGTTACTGTTCTGAATTTTTGGTGCTTTGCTGTTGTTCAGTATGGGTGTCAGGAAGCCTCAGATAGTAGCTAGACTTCTTCATGGAACTCTTGGTACCCTTTCAAGTTTAAACAGGCTAAGAGACACAGGTTCCCTCGATGCTGAGGTGTCCAGAGTTTCTATAGCAGCACCTTGGGGACATGAAAATATGAATATAGGATTTGGGTGGGGACCCAGGACTTCTGATTCAAAGTCAAGTTTGTTCTACTCCATGAGGCCAAGTGTCTAAGAGTCCCAGCTTCTTCTCCTAGTCTACATCTGAGGGCTAGGAACCCATAAGGCAGTTGCCATCCCCTCTTCCCTGGTGTCCAGAGGTCACTTCCCTAATCTCCAGTGGCCAGTCTTCAGTACGCCTCCCTCACTGGCCTCCTTGCCTCTCGCTTCTCTCCTTTCTCAATCCCCGATCTCATGGCTCACAGCACTCCTTATCCACACCATCAGATCCTTTCTGACTTGGTCCTAACACTGACCAACCCTTACCTTGACCATAACAACAGGCTTATGGTGGATGGCTGCCTCCCACGTCTCCCTGCCCTTATCTATCCTGCATACAGGATCTTTTAAATCCTCCTAAATCACTGAGTATATTCTGTCAGCCAGTCTTTATGTAAAATGATGAAGAAGCCAGGATAAATCCAAATTTTACCTTTGAATATGAGGCCTAACATGACTTGGGCTCAAGCTATCCCCACACTTTGCTCATCAACTCACATATTCATCTGTTCCATGACTTGCCTCTTCTAATTTTCTTTCTCTTTCCTTCGTTCATTCTCTGTTAGAAGACTGCCTTGATTTTAAAGACTCTAACAGTAGTGTGTTTCCTTTAACTTCTTTACTGACCCCATCCCATAGACCTATACTGAGCACATAACCCAGTGCTTCTCAGGTGCAGTAAATGAACTCCCTTATGCATACTGGTGCCAGTGGAAACCTGACGATAGGTGATAAACCTGATGTTTATCCTTCTTGAACTGTGAGTCTGATTGGAGTAGGTTAGTGCAAATGCTTGAGATATAATAACATCGAGCAATGCTGGTGTTTAAGGTTATATGACTCATTTCACAAACATCATATTCTTTGCGTTACCCATATCTATCTGCTCACATGTCTCATTACATTATTGATTATGACATTACACACTTATTTCAAGTAAGGACTGTAGATGATGCATGGACATATCCCTACAATGCTTAGTAGAGTTTTTGTTCATCCCAAATAATCATGTGTGCACAAGTCATTGATGATAGGGTAGTAGGCAAGTCTAATGGAAGACTGGAAACTGAACATTCCTAAATATAAAAAATTACAGCACTATAATTTTTACATCTAGGGAACTAGAATAGTGACAAATTTACTCCAGAACATGGAAAGTTTTCACTGAATTCTGGGACACAAAGAGGCAGCAAGGTTGAATGGAAAAGAGCCATGGTTTGGAATATAATTTTATTTCTCATTCCCTCTCTCCCTCCACTCTCAAATGTTGGGTATGAGTGAGAAGGAGGATGAAGAAAGAGGCAAGTCATCAGGGAAATACAAATCAAAACCACAATGAGATACCACCTCACACCAGTCAGAATGGCTAAAATTAACAAGTCAGGAAATGACAGATGCTGGCGAGGATGCGGAGAAAGGGGAACCCTCCTACACTGTTGGTGGGAATGCAAGCTGGTGCAACCACTCTGGAAAACAGCATGGAGGTTCCTCAAAAAGTTGAAAATAGAGCTACCCTATGACCCAGCAATTGCACTACTGGGTATTTACCCTAAAGATACAAACGTAGTGATCTGAAGAGGCACATGCACCCGAATGTTTATAGCAGCAATGTCCACAATAGCTAAACTGTGGAAAGAACCTAGATGTCCATCAACAGATGAATGGATAAAGAAGAGGTGGTATACACACACACACACACACACACACACACACACACACAACGGAATACTATGCAGCCATCAAAAGAAATGAAATCTTGCCATTTGTGACGAAGTGGATGGAACTAGAGGGTATCATGCTTAGTGAAGTAAGTCAATCGGAGAAAGACAACTATCATATGATCTCCCTGATATGAGGAAGTGGAGATACAACGTGGGGGGTTAGGGGGGTAGGAGAAGAATAAATGAAACAAGATGGGATCGGGAGGGAGACAAACCTTAAGTGACTCTTAATCTCACAAGACAAACTGAGGGTTGCTGGGGGGTGGTCAGGAGAGGGGGTGGGGTTATGGACATTGGTGAGGGTATGTGCTATGGTGAGTGCTGTGAAGTGTGTAAACCTGGAGATTCAAAGACCTGTACCCCTGGGGTTAATAATACATTATATGTTTATCAAAAAATTTAAAAGTTATTAAAAAAAAAAGATAGACGCAAGTCAAAAAACATAATACGTGGTGCAGAGTCAAAGGGAAAATCACTCTCTATCCTCATGGTCCCCAATTCATCTCAGGGAGAAGTCATCATTTAACACACAGCAGATCTGCCCCTTCTACTGAAATCTTCACTGGCTCTTTGCATTACTTTTCAGGGGCCAACTACATAAGGGGACTGTAGGGGAGATAGGGAAAAGGAGTTTATTCCAGGGACCTGAGCAGAATCAGCTTTTGTTGTGGCTTCCTGCCCATGAGGCACTCACAGGACATGAACTCATGAACTTCTGAACTCATAAATTAAAGCGTAGCATCATTTGGGGCCTGTGGTGCTCTCTTCCCAACAGAGGCAGATACAGGGCCAGGCAGGCAGAGTGCTCCCTGGGAGCAGCCAGGAAATCAGATTTGTGTCTGCAAATTCACCCTCCGGGGTCTGCTCTCTGCAACTGGGGTCCCCACAGACACTATCCCCCTTCCTCATAGGCAACTTTCATGTATCACTAATGAGCCACTAGGGGCCAGCTCTTCACAAGCAATTGAAACAACTTGCAGAGAAAAGTTTGTCTTGAGCTCAGTGAATGTTGAAAGAGAGGCTCATCCCTCTTCCCAGCATGTTTCCCCAGACATTGCTCCCCCAGTGGAGAAGGGACCATTCCATGTCATGACAATTGCAATGAGATGTATGAATCATCTCCTTTCAAACTGTGCATTAAGACTACTCCAGCCAGGGCCCTTCCAGGAGAGGTTGGTAGTGTCTCTTCTGAGCTGAAGCCTTTCCCTGAGTATTGCATGTTACTGCTGTGCCTGTAATATCTTGTCGACTTGTGTTTGAGGGCAGAAAAGCTTCACATGGACTTTGTTTCTCACAATGTCAATCAGCCATAAGCAGATGAGTTTGCTTTTATTACGGGAATATTAAAAACTGGTTGCCTAGTCCAAATGGCCAAAAGACACACGAGAAAGTGTTCAACCTCACTTGGCATCAAAGAAATACAAATCAAAACCACAATGAGATATCATCTCACACCAGTCAGAATGGCTAAAATTAACACAGGAAATGACAGATGTTGGCGAGGATGCAGAGAAACAGGAACCCTCCTACACCGCTGGTGGGAATGCAAGCTGGTGTAGTCATTGTGGAAAACGGTATAGGGGTTCCTCAAAGAGTTGAAAATAGAGCTACCCTATGACCCAGCTATTGCACTACTGGGTTGTAACATGACCCCAAAGATACAAATGTAGTGATCTGAAAGGGCATGTGCACCCCAATGTTTATAGCAGCAGTGTCCACAATAACCAAACTGTGGAAAAAACCTAGATGTCCATCAACAGATGAATGGATAAAGAAGATACGGTGTATATATACAATGGAATACTATGCAGCCATCAAAAAATGACATCTCACCATTTGCGACAACGTGGATGGAACTAGAGGGTATTATGCTAAGTGAAATAAGTCAATCAGAAAAAAAGTCAATTATCATATGATCTCTCTGATATGAGGAATTTGAGAAACAAGACAGAGAATCATAGGGGTAAGGAGGGAAAAATGAAACAAGATGAAAGCAAAGAGGGAGACAAACCACAAGAGACTCTTAATCTCAGGGAACAAACTGAGGGCTGGTGGAGGGATGGGGTGGCTGGGTGATGGACACGAGGGAGGGTATGTGCTATGGGGAGTAGTGTGAATTATGTAAGACTGATGAATCACAGACCTGTACCCCTAAAACAAATAATACATTATGTTAATTTAAAAAACCTAGTTGTCTAATTGATGAACTCTGATTCCTAATAAATCTGGTTGTCTAGATTAACCTTTCATGTGTGAGCCACAAGGAGGTATGGTGTCTTGCCAAACTCATTTTCAAAACAGACCATCTTTTATTTGGTCGAAACTTCATGTCTGAAGTTATATCATGTCGACAGTAAAAAAAAAAAAAAAAAAAAAAACCAACGCTGATACAGGCCCATCTTGAATTTTTAAAAAATTCATTTATTTTAGAGAAAGAGTGAATGTAAGGAGGGGGAGGGGCAGAGGGAGAGGGAGAGAGAAGGACCTTCCCCACTGAGCATTAAGCCGGACCTGGGGCTTGATCTCACAACCCTGAGACCAAGAGTCAGACAGTGAACTGACTGAGCCACCCAGGTGCTCATCTGATTGATTTTTAAATGTGAGATACAAGTGCTATTTTAGGCACATCGCTATCCCTGTATCATGGAAACGTTTGCCAAGAAGGATGTGATGTTATTTTTGTTCTTCTTTCAGTCTTTGAGTATGGACCTATAAATCACTTTTGAGCCAAGTTCTCTGAGCACGATCCAGATTTCCCATACCTGATATTCATATACAATCTGCCATTTAGTGTTTTTTTCAGAATTTGGTAGAAAGAGTGTTTTTTGGAAATTGTCAGCAGACAAGACATGTAGTATAAGAAAGTAAGGAAAAGGTAAAAAAAAAAAAAAAAAAAGGATGAGGGCAAGACAAAGGGAAATCGCAGCCAACAAGGAAAGAATTCTCAATGGCCAAAGCTAGAACAATTAAAGCAACAAAATAAATAAAGTAGTATTGGATTATAACCCAAAGTATAAAATAAACTTACATGAGTCCATACTGATGAAAACAAATGACTAAATAAACAAATAAGTGGCGGGGGGGAAGGGATGTATTTTCCTTACAGGGAAACTCCAAGTAATATATGTAGACACTTCTGCCACCCCTCCATGCCAAAAAGTAGAACTTAATCCTCTTCTCCCTCCTTCATGGTGGCTGGACTTAGGGACTTATTTCCAAAGATTAGAATATGGAAAACAGAAAAAAATAACTTCAAAATAGAGAAAACTGGCAAATGATACTACCTTAACCAAGTAATGAAGGATAACATCATCATTGAAATTCATGATGATATCATGTTACCTAAATGATGTGAGAGGGGTCCTCCACCTCTGTGGGATTCTTATCCCAAAGCCATGATAGCCTAATCATGAGGAAAGTTATAAAACCCAAATTTGAAAGGCACTGTACAAAATACTCTTCAAAAGTATAAATGTCATGAAGAAAGACAGAGAAACTGATACAGATCAGAGCACAAATAAATGAAACAGAGACTAAAGAAAAAAAAACAATAGGAATGACAATGAAACTAAAAGCTGATTCTTTGAAAAGATAAACAATACTGATAAATCTTTAGCCAGAATCATTAAGAAAAAAAAGAGAGTACTTTAATAAATAAATAAATAGAAATGGAAGAGAAGTTAAAACCAACACAACAGAAATACAAAGGATTATAAGAGACTCCTATAAAAAATTATATGCCAGCAAATGTGCCAACCCAGGAAAAATGAATAAACTTCTAGAAACATAAAATCTCCTAAGATTGAATCAAGAAGAAATAGATTTATCTGAAAAGACTAATTACTAATAAAATTCAATAAATAATCAAAAAACTTCCAAGAAAAAAAGTATAGGGCATTTATTCCCTCAAACATTTAGAGAGTTAATACCTATCATTCTCAAGCTATTCCAAAAAAACTGAAGAGGAAGGAATGCTTCCAAACTAATTTTATGAGGCTAGCATTATCCTGATATCAAAACCAAACAAAGGCAACATCACAAAAAAGGGAAAATTACAGGCCAATATCCGTGATGAATACAGATGCAAAAATCCTCAATAAAATATTAGCAAACTGAATTCAACAATATATTAAAGGGATAACACATAAGAATCAGGTGAGATTTATTCCAGGGAGGCAAGAATGGTTCAATATCAACAAATTATTCAACATGATATACCACATTAACAAAAAATAAATATCATATGATCATCTTAATAGATACAGAAGTATTTGATAAAATTCAACATCCATGTATAACAACATCTCCCAAGAAAGTGGGTATAGAGCAAACATATCTCAACATAATAAAGGTCATATATGACAAACCCAGAGCTAGTTTCATACTCAATGGAGAAAAGCTAAAAACTTTTCCTCTAAAATCAGAAAGACGAGGATGAACACTCTTGCCTCTTTTTTACTCAACAGTATTGGAAGTCCTAGCCAAAGCAATCAGACAACAAAAAGAAATAAAAGCTGTCCAAATTAGAGAAGAAGTAAAATTGTCACTATTTGAAATGACCTGATAGTATATATAGAAAACCCTAGAGACTCTACCAAAAAAACTTTAGAAGAAATGAATTCAGTCATTTCAGAGCACAAAATTAATATACAGAAATCTATTCCATTTCTATACACTAATAATGAATGCTCAGAAAGAGAAATTAAGAAAAATAATCCCATTTACAATTACACCAAAAAGAATAAAACACCTAGGAACAAATTTAACCAATGAGGTGAAAGACCTGTACTCTAAGACTATAAGACAATGTGGAAAAAACTGAAGATGATATGAATAAATGGAAAGACATACAGTGTTCATAGATTAGAATAATATTGTTAAAATGTTCATACTACGCAAGCAATTAACAGATTTAATATTTAATGCAATCCTTATTTTTCACAGCAGTAGAACAAATAATCCTAAAATTTGTATGGAACCTCAAATAGCCAAAGTAATCTTGAGAGAGAAGAACAGACCTGGAGGCATCACACTCCCTGATTTCCAATTATACTACAAAGTTAGAGTAATCCAAACAGTATGGTACTGGCACAAAAACATAGATAAAACATAAACACACAGATAAATGGAACAGAGACCCCAGAAATAAGCCCACATTTATATGGTCATTTAGTCTTCAGTAAAGGAGGCAAGAATATACAATGGGGAAAAGACAACTAGTATTGGGAACACTCAACATCCACATACAAAAGAATCATACTTTCTTACACCATATATAAAATATAAACTCAAAATGGATTAAAGATTTAAATATAAGATTGGAAAGTAGAAAACTCCCAGAAGAAACAAAGGCAGTAAGATCTTGGACAGATGGTCTTAGCAGTATTTTTTTTGCATTTGTCATCTCAGGCAGGGTGACAAATGCAAAAGTAAACAAATGGGACTACATAAAATAAAAAAGGTTTTTCACAGTGAAGGGAACCATCAACAAAATGAAAAGGCAACCTACTGAGTGCAAGGCAATACTTGAATATAACCCATAAGGGATTAATACCCCAAATATATAAAGAACTCACATAACTCTATATAAAAGAAAAACCAAACAGTCTAATTTAAAAATGGGCAAAGGACCTGAAGAGATATATCTCTGAAGAAGACATGTAGATGGCTGACAGACACGAAAAGATCCTCACCATCACTAATTATTAGGGAAATACAAATCAGAATCACAGTGAGATAAAAATCACACATCGAATCTGTCAAGATGACTATTATCAAAAAGACAAGAAATAAAAGTGTTGGTGAGGATGTGGAGAAAAAGCAACCCTGTGCTCTGCTGGTGGGAATGTAAATTGGTGTGTCCATTGTGGAAAACAGTACAGAAGTTCCTCAAGAAGTTTAAAGTATAAATAACAGGTAATCCAGCAATTCCACTTCTGGGTATTTAGCCAAAGGGGAAAAAACCCACTAAATCAAGAACTTATATGCACCCCTATGTTCATTTCAGTATTATTTACAATAGTGAAGAAATGGAAAAAACTTCTGTGCCCAACAATAGATGAATGGATAAAGAAGATGTGATATACATATATAATAGAATATTTCTCAACCATAAAAAAATTTGTGGCAAAATGGATAGACTTAGATATTATGTTAACTGAAAGAAGTTAGAATACATTTATCATGATGATCATTTCCTTACATAAATGTTGAATGACAATGCTGTACACATCAACTACACTTCAATTTAAAAAATTTATCAGTAACTATGCACTCCTAGGGAAGTCTTCACATATTCACAGGCATCTGCAAATTCTCAAAAAATTCATGAAGGGGTAGACCAGTGTATACAGAATGTTTACAGCAGCATGATGCTTTTTCAAAAAATTTTTATTGTGGTAAAATACAAGTAACATAAAATTTACCATCTTAACCATTTTTAAGTGTACAGTTCAGTGGTCTTAAAGTCATTCATAGTGTTGTACAACCATAACCAGAATCCATCTCCATCTCTCCATCTCTTTATCTCTCCATCTTGCAGAACTAAAACACTATACTCCCCTTTCTCCTGCCCCCTCCCCTCTGCAACCACCATTTTGGCAAACACCATTTTATTTTCTATAGAGTCACACACTATTTTTTTGTGTGTATGTGACTGGTTTATTACAGAAGCATGTTTTCTTAAAAATTATTATTACTCTGATCTGAAAATGAAAACAAAAACAAGGAATCTTGAGATGCAATCAGTATCTAGCCTATAGTGAGCCCTTTTGATTAATGTGAGACAAAGCATTTTTAGTTTGTGTTCAGTTTGTTTCCTGCTTCTTGTTCTTTTCTGTCTCTTTTCTGGCCTTCTCATGGGTTACTCAAACGTTTTCAGAATTCCATTTTGATTTACGTAGTGTTTTAGAGTATATCACTTTGTATAGTTTTTTTTTTTGTTTTTTTGTTTTTTTTTGCGGTTGCCCTAGATATAACAGTATGCATACATGAACTAGCAGTCAGCCAAGTGCAGAAACCCTACTTCCATTTAGGACCCTTTTCTTCCCCACTTTTAAAATATAATTGTCTTAAATATTCCCACTATATATATGGAGAACATCAAATGGTGTTATTTTTGCTTCAACCATCATGTCTGATGTAAGACACTTAGAAGTAGGATAGTGTAATGTTCATATTTTTCCCATTCTGATGTTCTTTTCTTTCAATAGTTTCAAGCCTTTGTTGTTATCATTGACTTTGTTTAGAGAATTTCTTTTATTCTTCCTGAAGTATTTTAGTTTCTCCTTAGTTATCATTTGAAAACATCTTTATTTCCCTTTTATTCCTGAATACGTTCACTAGATAGAGAATTCATTGCTGATAGCTCCTTCCATTGCACTTGAGAAAAATATGCAACTTCCTCTGGCTTCCATAGTTCAGATTGGGGCAGGAAGGTGGTTTCTCCACTGGTATTTGATTGAAGGAAGATGGGAATTACCAAGAAAGTTTTCTGTTTGGCCACCCTTTTCCTGGTTTTGACTAAGGGGAACAGGCTTGGAGATTTTTGGTCTGTATCTGTTGGAGGTTCTCACATGGAAGTTTCTAGAACACATTAGCTGAAAGATACGGGAGGTGAGAAGAAGGGAATTTACTACCATGTTGCTCCTCAGCCCTGAAGTTCCTCGCAGTTTGCCATCTTCTTTTCACATTTCAGAGTCTTTTTTTTTTAAGATTTTATTTATTTATTTGACAGAGAGATCACAAGTAGGCAGAGAGGCAGACAGAGAGAGAGGGGTAAGCAGGCTCCCTGCTGAGCAGAGAGCCCGATGTGGGGCTCAATCCCAGGACCCTGAGACCATGACCTGAGCTGAAGGCAGAGGCTTAACCCACTGAGCCACCCAGGCACCCCTCACATTTCAGAGTCTTCTTATGTTTGTTTATTTATGGCCAGGGATTTTAGTTGTAAGAGGGATGACATAGGAGGAATGGTGGTCATCTGTTCTGGCTCAAAACCCCTAATACAGAGTTTTTCCCAATACTTTATTATGAAAAATTTCAAACACAAAGTAAAACTGAAATAATTTTACAGTCAACACCCATAAACCATCACCTAGATCTACTATTAATATGAAAAGGGGTCTACTTCTCAACTTGAGTGGATATTTTCAGGGTTTTTCTCTCTATAATGATGTGTTATTATTGGATTATATGTTCTAACTGCCTTTCTGTATATTTCACATTTTGAAAAGTATGAAAAATATGACCTTATTTTTGTTTCGTACACACAACTGTGTGTAAGCACACATAATAGTATATATGAATAGATGTAATCAGTGTTTATTACTATTTCTTCATTCCCCATACCGTGTATAAATTTCTTATAATTTTCACAATCAGGTAAATAACAAAGCACTTTACAAAAATTATGCATATGCAATATTTTAAAATGATGAAAATTTTGAACATTTCAATAAAGTACATATACAGGCAGTCTATATCAGAAAATATCTAAATGGCTCAATAAATATGAGATCATATTTAATTTCTCAAGTACTCAAAATTAGATATAAAAAACTTGCCCCCTTGAATAAATAAAAACTTAAAGAAAAAGCATTAAAAATAAAACAAAAACCCCAGAGTAGGCATGGGTGTTAGACATAGCACATATTATCACCAACTGCTATGGAAATAAAAATTGTAAAATCTTCCAGGAAGGCAACTAGACAATGGGCTCAGAATGTCACCAGTCCTTGATAAAGTCATTCAAGAAATTTAACTAACAAAATAATCTTCAAAGATGCAGGTACAAGAATATTAATGGAGCAAAAACTTGGAAATAACATAACTAACAAGAAACGTTAAATAAGCTTAATTTAGTTAAATATATTTAACTAGATATAACAGTATATATACAATACACATTAAATAAGCTTAATTTAAAGATATAGTTAAATAAGCTTTAATTAAATTAACCCTCTTAACTATTTTATTTATTTAGCTTATTTAACTATTTAACTATTAGCTTATTTAAGTATTTAACTACCAGCTTATTTAACTATTTTAGTTAAATATGTTAGGGTCCGTAATCAAAGGAGCGAGACTGATAAAAAGCGAAGGTCAAGCAAAGCTTTATTTCACACCAAGCATCGGAGAATCAAACTGACCCGTCAGGGCCATCTCTTGCAAAGAGGTGACCCCGCCCAGCCTCACAGACTAACTTTTATAGAGCTAGTTTAGGGGGACTATATACAGGTGGCCAATGAGATTGCAATACACAGAGAAAACTGCACAGTCATGCTAGGTCTGCCATACACAGAAAAAACTGCTAGATAACACACAGGTGGCCAATTGAATTTCAATTTACCCTAGTAGATATATGCGCGCCCTACTGATTGGATGTCTTCACCGGCCTGACCCGCCCTTGTATCTAGGCTTTGCAAGTAAGTTCCTCTGGGAGGGGCAGGGTCAATCTAAGATCACCGCATAAACACAAAATTACTCCCTCTGGCTAACCAGGCCCTTACAAAATATATTTTAAAATTTTAATTTGCCATAATGGAAGGCACTGGAGCCATTCAAAACATTCCTCAGGGAGAGTTATCTACTGGCAAATTCAAATGTCCAAGGTACATTCCTATGTGGGGAAAAAACCAAAGTAGGTTACAATTGCTATCTGCAAGATTCCATTTTGCTAAAAGCAGGTCGGCAGCAAATGTTCACCAAAACGTTAACCACTTTTGGGCAGTGGCATTGTGTACATTTTTCTTTCGTTTTTTTTTTGTTTTGTTTTGTTTTGTTTTGTTTTGTTTGTTTGTTTTGTTTTGTTTGTTTGTTTGTTTTTTCCCTATTTATAAAATCTCCCCAATGGGACGCGCTCCCATTATGAAGAAATGAGAACCATTGGCTTCTCTGCCCCTGGAATGCCCTTTCCCTTCACCCCCGCTGCTGCCAGGGGGCCCCACTCACTCTTCTGAACGCGCCCAGATGCCACCACCCTGCTTTCCTTTGTTTCTCCCCATAACGCTTATCTTCTAAAATGTCACAGAACTATTCCTTCACGGGGAATCGGGAGCCAGAGCCCTCGCCTCCGAAGCGGTGTGACCACGAGCCCGGAAGCGGGAACTCGGCAGGTTACAGGCTGCCCCTCCCAGCCTCGCAAACCAGAGCGGAGAACTACACTTCCCAGAATGCGTAGGTTCTCGCCTGGACTACATTCCCCAGGGGCATTAGCGGCCGTCCCTAACGCGCCCCCTGCCCCGCCTCTCTGGACAGCCGGCTTTTGCAGCCCAAGGCTCCCGGCCTGAGTTCAGCGCAGTGAGGTTAGAGACCCGGAGAAGGGGTCCCGACCCCGGGCTGCTGTCCATCCAGGCAGTGCCGGAGCCTCCGCCTGCGGAGCACGGCCAGGAGGCGCAGACCCCAGAACCCCGAGGCCTGGGCGAGGTGAGCGGCGGAAGGTCGGTGGAATGCGGGACAGAGGGAGGACCCCGGCCTTGGGAGGATCCTGCGCCGGGGCGCGGGACACAGGCCGGAGGCGCGCCAGCGGGGCCTTTGTAGGAGCACGCAAAGGTTGGCACCACCGCAGCAGCCGTCCGGCGGACGTGCCTCTGACCGCGGCAGGTCGGGCACTTGTCCCCACCTGCCCAGGCCCCGGTCACTCCCCTACTCCCTCCCGACCCGTGCCCGGCGCGCTGCCTGCCTGCCCTGCCGGCGTTTGGATTTGCTCCTGGCTGTCAGTGAACATGAGGAACTGTGTTTCCACCCCTCCCAGGCGCTACTGCCTTCCCGGGCTGCAGGCAAAGAGATGTGTTTTCCGATAGAAGTGAGTTGCCGGCTTCCCTCTCACCCCACGGCAGAATCTGGACTGGAACCCAGGATTTCGGTCTCTGTGCCTGCTCCTCCAGACGGCAGCCCTCCGGCCGCCATCGGAAAACTGCTGTCATCCGTTTCCCAAGCACTTTTCTCTAAAAACCTGGAAGGAGATTCCTTGACAAGAGGGGGAGGAGTTGGGGGCGGGTGCAGCTTGAGGTGGAGAAGAGTTGTCCCCTGCGGGCGGTGAGTTTAGAGCCGGTGCTGTGGAGGCGCGCGGTACGGATCCCGGTGCACCCTCACTGGCTGTGTGCACTGGGGCAAGTGGCTCCCACTCTGCCCTCAGTTTCCTGATCTGTAAAATAGGCATGGACAATGGCAACAATGCTGCGGGACTGAACGATGTGAGCCGTGCCTGGCCCCTGGGGCAGGTTCAGTGAGTTGCTGCTGCTACTGAAGCTGGAGTCCTAGTCTTTTTTCTCTGAGCCACAGGGGGAAGAGTTGGGCCCCGGCCCAGAGTGGGCTGGCTTGGGTCTGGGCCTGTCCAGCTCCAGCTCCTTCTGGCTTCCCTCTCCGAGGGCACGCGGCCTCAGTTCCCAGGTGGTGGAAGGATTTCAGAGCTGGTGATTCTCAGGGCTGGAAAGCAGAAGAGGCGGAAACCAGAAGGGGCTTCTCTGTCCTGGCTCCCTTTTTCCTCTTTCAGATTTGTCTTCTGGAGACTCTACCCATCCTCAGGGAAGAGCGCAGAAAGAAGATATGGCTATTGGACCGAGGGAAGCAAGATCTCATGTGAGTTCATTGACATCTTTGGTCTTAGAAACAGATTTTTTTTTTTTTTTTAATTCTCAAATCAAAGTTCTCTGATGCATGCAGTCTTCTGCAGGACCTGGAGCCCAAGCCCTTTCCTCCTTCAAGTCAATCCACCCATGGGGAGGGTGGATTCTGTAGGGAATGTTTGCCTCCTCCCTGCCAATCCATGTCTAGTGTTTCCCTTTTCTTTTCCTAACAGACACTTCTTTTTTCTTTTTCTAAAAAGATTTTATTTATTTATTTGACAGAGATCACAAGTAGGCAGAGAGGCAGGCGGGGGAGGGGGGGAAGCAGGCTCCCTACCTAGCAGAGAGCCCGATGTGGGACTCAATCCCAGGACCCTGACATCATGATCTGAGCGGAAGGCAGAGGCTTTAACCCACTGAGCCACCCAGGTGCCCCCAGACACTTCTTTTTATTCATCAGTCTCAATTCAGTGTATGATTACGAACTTGATAGGTGAGATGCCACATGGGGACAAAACACACACACACACACACACACACACACACACGGCAGCTCCTTTCTGGCCCTGCTTCCTTGGTTCGCCCTGGTCTCCCTTCCTACCCTTGTTTGTTTTTGGTTTTTTTGTTTTGTTTTGTTTTAAGGATAACCTCCCTGGGTTTCTCCAACCCATCATTGTCTGTTTTTTCTCCCTTTTTACTTTGTGGATCATGTTCCTTATTTCTGTACTCTCTTGAGAACTTTTCTTGACCTGCCATTTTCACCCTTCTATTGTTGGAAATGGGGGAGGGACCCAGTCCAGGTGAGCCATGCTTGAACGAGGAATTGCCGTGTTGGCGGGGACACAGCTGGAGAGATCTCTGGACTCCAAGGGCAGAGAGAAGACTCCCCAGGAGGGAGCACGGAGGGTGTACAGGATATCAGGAGTGGAGAGGCAGGGTCTCCGGTGGGTAGGAAGCGGGGCTTGAAGCCAGACTGCTGGGCTTGAACCCATCTCCTTGGTTACTGTTTGTGGGCCCTGGACAGATGTGCCTGTTTCCTCACCTGGACAATGGGAATAACAAACATGCTGACCTCATGGGACAGGTGAGAGGGTCACGCGAGTCAGTGCATGGGAAGTGTTTGGATCAGGGCTGGGCACTAGCAGACGCCCAACAAGGGGTGGTCATGGGAGCCGGATGGTGTTACTGAAGTGATGATACCACTCATGCCGACAGATGGGACCTGCTGGACCGTATTGCTGGGACTTGTCCTTTCATTGCTCATCTGCATCTGACAGTCACAGTGTTGGGTGTCTGCCTGAGGGTGTGGCCTTTGTTTTCATGCCCACGCTCGCGCAGCAATGATCATTCCCATGTTTCATGCCCACGCTCGCGCAGCAATGATCATTAGCAAACTTGAGGCTCAGACACATCCAGTAACCTGAATTCAAACCCCAGTGCAGTGTGTCTGGCCTCTGGGTCCAGGCTTGTCACTGCGCAGCCATTCATTCCCCTGGTGCCTCTTTCAGATCCCAGGACAGCCCCAAACCCCGTGTTGCCAGAGCTCTTCTCACTGTTGTGTTGATTTGGGGCCCATGAAACGTTGTGGTGGTTGATCTTTGGGCTGGGACTGGCCAGTGCATATTTCAAAGCTTTCCCCTCCAGTTCCCACAGACTGACCTTGCTCTCTTGCCCAGAATCTTCTCCAACCCTGCAGGGGAGTGAATGCATGTGGCATTTCCCCTAACCTCACTTGCTCCCATGTGCCCCTACTGCATGGGCTTGTGGGTAAAGCCCAACAATGGGCGTTTAAGACCAGAGAGAGAATATACCAAGTGCTGGCTTAACAGAAGACTTTAATTATTGTCCTACCTCTGCTGCTGGTAAAGTAGGTGGCCTTTGGTCTTGACTGTCCTGGACCTTCTGGATCTGATCTCTAAAATGAGGATATTGCTGGGAGATGGTATACAGTCCTGCCCAAGTACACATTCTTCTTTCATTGATCCAAGGTGTTTATCTTGTCTGCCAGCTGGATTGTAAATTCTTTGAGAGCAAAAATTATTTCTTATATTCCTCCCCAATATGTAAATAATTCAGTGTTTTTCTTACCATATAGATATTTTATAATCATGGTAAAATTGTAGAGAATAAAATATGCACGTGTATATGCATAGACGTGTAGATACGTGTGTATGTAGAGTTGACCCTTGAGCAACACAGGTTTGAACTGGGCAGGTCCAGTTACACATGGATTTTTTTCGATCAATACAGTAGAGTACCGTAAATGTATTTCTCTTATGCTTCTTTTTTGGTTTATTGTTTGAGAGAGAGAGAGCGCAAGTAGTTGAGTGGAGACAGAGAAAAGAGATAGAATCTCAAGGAGATTCTGTGCTGAGCACAGAGCATGATGTGGGGCTCGATCCCATGACTCTGAGAGCATGACCTGAGCAGAAATCAAGAGTCAGAGACTTAACCAACTGATCCCACCAAGGCGCCCCTTATGATTTTCTCAATAACATTTTCTTTTCTCTAGCTTATTTTAGGGTAAGAATATAGTATATAATACATATAACATGCAGAATATGTGTTTATCGACTGTTTACTTTATCAGGAAGTCTTCCAGTCCACAGTAGGCTATTAGTAGTTATGTTTTGGGGGAGTCCAAAGTTAAATGTAAATTTTCGACTGCGTGTGAAGTCAGGGCCCCTAACCCCCTCCTTGTTCAAGGGTCATCTGTATGTTAATTTTTTCATATATTCAAAAGAAAGTAGAATCACCCTTAACCCCACCATCTGGAGATAATCACTGTCAATCATTTGTTATATATCTCTCAGCATCATTCTCATATATATATAAAACTTTTATCAGAAATGAGTACAAACTACACACTGATATATAACAAATATAAATATTTGTATTTAACATGATCATGGATGTCTTTTTAACAGATACTGACCTAACCATCAGTTGCACTGGTTGCATAGTATTTTATATTGATGTGACAATAGCTAACATCTGAAGCTTTGGTAGGCCCCAGACATGGTATTAATTACATTGTATGGATTATCTCATTTACTTAATAGCTCTATGCAATATGCTGTGGGAGGCATTTCCGCAGTTAAGAATGGAGCCTTGGACATGTCCCTGGACTGGAATCCCAGGTCTCCCACTGACTAGCTCTGAGACTTCAGGCAAATTTATCCTCTCCGTGGCTGTTTTCCGTCATGTAAATGGAGACAGTGATAATATCTTCTCTTAGGGTTGTTGTGACTTTTAGATAAAGATTATATTAAAGATTAATAGGTAACTGAATTAGAAAAAAGAAAGATCAATAGAAAGCTCTAGGGATTGTACCTGGCCTGTCTAAAGCATTTGGGAGAAGAGAGAGATTTCAGTTTCCATTATTTCTGTCCTCCAGCTTCAGTGAGCACTCAGAGAGTGCCTTCTGTTAGTGACCCTGCCCTTTATCATCTGTGATGACCTAGCTTGTTTCTCATTTTTTTGGTATTACTAAAACCATGATAAATGCTCGGTGTGCACTTTTGTGTACTGCTCATTATAGTAGAAATATAATAATTGGTGAGTTAAAGAATAAACACATTTTAAAGATTTTAATATGTATTATCATATCCCCACCTGCAAGATTATTCTAATTAACATTCCAGTGGTCTTAATTCCTCCCTGCATCTCCTTATAGTGGTTAATACAGGGCCTGGTAAGACTTTATGCTGCTCAGTATGTATTTGTCACTGGCCAATGGTTCATTGAACAAGAAATAACCTGAACCTTAAGAAACCAGAATGACATCAGAAGCCTTTCATGGCAGCCCATCCTCCCCAACAACTGCCACCACTTTTACCCTGTGTGATGGGAGGTCCTGGGTGAGCTGGGATGGCTTGTCATTACAGGTGTCGGTGACCTTCGAGGATGTGGCTGTGCTCTTTACACGGGATGAGTGGAGGAAGCTGGGTCCTTCTCAGAGAAACGTGTACCAGGAAGTGATGCTGGAGAACTACAGTAACCTGGTCTCACTGGGTAAGGGAATTTTCCCTGTAGATGAAAAAGTCAGACCGTACCATAAGTCAGCACCTGCTTCCCTGCGTAAAAGCCGTGGGGCATCAGGAAATTTCAGCTGAATTTGGCCTTGGGGTTGTGCACATTGTAAATAAATATTTAAAGCTTCTTTCCCACTATAGGCATGGATTTGTCCCACATGTGGGACAGCTGACATACTTGTATGTTAGAAATTCCCTCATAGTTAGGCAACATTTCCTGCTGTGATTTTCTGTGATTTGTTTGCTCAGCTCACAGCAGGAAGCATCCCTCAACCGTCTTCATTACCCTGCCGCCAGCCTTTCCCAATTCTCCCTTCCAGCCTGACAAATGTGTATAATCCATCTTTGAAGGGGAGTCAGATGGTGCTTTCTCATTTTAAACAGGGCACTTGGTGTGGGTACCTGTTTACAAACATTTAGTCTGTAAATCTAACATGTTCCCTCTTCCGTGGAAAGCCGTGGGTACTCTAGTAACCAGAGCTGCCTGTGCATCCAGCGTCTCTAACCTGCAGCTACTTCCCACACGGCCACGCCCTACAGGCCCCTTGCCTTTCCCCTCACACACTCCCTCACGTCGCGGGGGCACGGCTGGAACACCCCAGCGGAGCTCTTCGTACCATCCCATGCGTTTTCCACTCAGATCCATGATGCATCTTTGAGTCAAAAGAAAACCAAGTCTTATCTTTCTCTTTTCTTTTTTCTTGTCTCTGACCAGGACTCCTGTTTTCCAAACCAAGAGTGATCTCCCTGTTGCAGCAAGGAGAAGATCCCTGGAAGGTAGAGAAAGAAAGTCCTGGAGGCCTCTCTCTAGGTGAGTGGGTGGGACCGAGCGGCGGGGGATGGGTGCGGGCAACAGTCTGGGGGTTAAGTGGACAGTGTGGCTCGGAGATGTCGATCAGGAAGGTTTCTCCGGGGCCTCTGTCCTGGAGAAGTGGCAGAGAGGGGACACTCAGGCCCCAGACACGAGCTTTCTCTTACTTTCTGGTAATCACTTCCCAGATGAATCTCTCAGGAGCTCTTCTTATTCGTCCCTGTTTTCAGCGGAGGGCTGCACGTCGCGGATTCAGTCAGCAAACAGTATATTTAAGGAATAGCAGAGAATCAGTCTGACTGAGGCTCAGGGTATGTGAGAGAAGGAACCGAGGAAGGAAAGGGTATCCGAATGATAGCTAAGCTGCATTACACTGGGCTTTGACAAGAGTCTCGGCCATGGGACCGTCCCATGGAAATGAAAGATTTTCAGCAGAAGACTGGAGTTCTGGGTATTTTCGAAAAATTGACTTAAATGTGGAATAGTGTAAATGTCCTCTGGTAAGGATGTGGCTGGAGAAGTTGGAGCAAGTCACCGCTCTGGCATCGAGGGCCACTGTCGGAGACAAGAGCAGCTGGTGTGGACAGAGCTGGCATGGTGCAGGGGACAGCTACTGCTGTGTCACTGTTGGTCCTGAAGGGCGATGACGTGGCTGTACGTGCGTGTGTAATGTGTGCAGAAGTGCAGACAGAGGCTGGGGGGACACACCTGAGCTGGTGCCAGGAGCTCCACATGGAATGGGATCAAGAAGGGGCAGGACGAAAGAGGGCTTTAGTTGTATGTAATCTTAACATTTCGTAGAGAATAGATGAAATCCTTATATAATTTGAGTTTAATAAGAATAGTCACTTTGAAGCATGGTGGGGGGTAGATTGAAAGTGAGGGAAAAGCTGATGGAGACACTTGCAGTAAGGTAGGCGAGATGTTTCTAGGGTGGGACAAAGGTATGGGCACTGGGGTCCAGAGGGAGGGAGAGGGGTCCCTTTGTTAAGGGTGTAGGGCGAGTTTGCTGTGGGATGGGTCTCACTGGGGAGCGAGTGGAATGCCGGGGGAGAGATGCTGGTGGACAGCTGTACGAGGTCTATGGGAACTCTGAAGGCAGGTCAGGGAGCCCTCAGTACAAAGGTGGCATTTGATGCCTCAAGTTGACCAGGCGAGGGCACAGAGCAGAGGACAGAATCCCAGGAAACCTCACCGTTTATAAGGTGGGTTAGGAAAGACGACTCTGGCTGAGCCTGAGAAGTCATCAGAGGAGAAAAACGGGAGAGGCAGCTGACAGGGAAGCTGGGGACAGAGAGCTGATGAGTGCGGGAGGATCCAAGTTTGAGTCCCCATCCCTTACTTTCCTGTCCCCTAATGGATGGTACGTGAGCTCTGTGCTAGGCACTGGCCATGCGACATTGGACAGAAAGATGCAGGTTCTGCCGGCTGGAGGTCACGGCTGGGTGGGGAGACACGTGACGGTGCACTGAGCGCACACAGGATGTGGAATGACCCCATAGGATAGCTACAGAGTGTGTGAGGGTGCGCAGCAGAAGGGGCGGTGTAGGCAGAGGCTTCCCAAGGAGGTGGGATCCGAGGATGTGGAGCCGGGTCCAGCCACAGGAAAGGTCCACCTGATTCCAGAGAAAGGAAGCCAGTGGGTGCTGCCGGGAGCCAGGAGAGCTCTGCGGGGACCAGATCCCACACAGCGGGGGGAGCCTGGACACAGGATCTGGTCTGTGTCTGAGAGCCAGGCCGGGAGCCTGGGGACTGGGAAGTAGTCTGACCAGGGCCCCCGGTGTACACTGCTGAGAGCAGCCTGCAGGCCGAGGGGGGCCTGTTAGTGTGGAAGTGAGGGTTCCTCCCCCTGTTGTCGGGTCCAGATGCATCAGTGATGGCCTCTCATTCCATGGGCCCCGCACAGGAGCTGCAGGCTGGGTGTTCTCCCTCCCCAAGCCCCCAGGCCAAGGGAGCCTTCTTCCCACCATACTCAGGTTTCTGCTGTGGGAACCACCTGTGTGTCTGTCTGTCTATCTTACTCTGGTTTGGGAGAAAGACACGAGGTCTGGGAAGTGGGTAGAGGCCGCCGTCAAGTGCCTAGAGCAGGCAGGAATCCATGAATCAGCCAAGGCTTGGCAGGGTGGCGTCTGGGCAGCTGGCAGAAAAGATCTGAGGAAGAGAAGGAAGGCTCTGTCCCTTTCCCCGCACCTCGGGAGCCTCCCATCCAGGAACGCATCTCTCTGAGTGAAGTGAGTCATTGGTGGGTTCCGGGGAGTAAAAGTGTGACCAGAGTCTGGAGTCTGGAGCTGTGCTGAGAGGCGCTGGGGCCCCGGGGCAACGGGCTGGAGTCCTCAGTAGCCTCCTCCTCAGTATTGGGGACATGTCCCTGAGGGTGGACCACGGGTGGGCGCCGGGAGGAAGGAAGGACAGTGCAGCCGACTGGTACGTGCATGTCCCTAGACAGGATGCACCTCCTCTCCTGCAGAGATGGCAGTCACCCCGGGGCGCCCCAGGAATGCCTGCCTGTGTCTGTCTGTCCGTCCAGCACCCCTGGCGAGTCTCCATCTGCCAGGACTAATGCGGCCTCAGAATGGCTTCCCTCCGGAGTGCAGCTGGCTTCACCCTAAGTGCGCGTGAAGGATGGGGTGTTCTGGATGTAGCTCAGGTGGTTAACTCTGGACAGACCTGAAACCTGCCCCTCCCCGCAGCTGGTGACCGAAAAGCCCGTGATCCAGGGTGGACTTGGGGCACCTCTATCGGTCTCCCAATGTCCCCCCCCCCTTAAAAATTTTTTTCAAAACTATTCGCAAATAGGAAAAACAGAAAAACAAAGGGTCATTGGGGGGGATGTTTGAAGTGAGAGGTGGAAGACGCTGGCAGGAGGGCTGTGTGTCTCCTCTGAGTCTCTTGCTAAGAAGGGAGCACACCTGCGGGGGGTGCTTTGCCAGAAGAGTTGTAATGAGGCCATTAAACCAGCCAGTAAACTCACATCATGAGTTAGCTCTATGCCCAAATGCGGAAATAGTCCTGAAATCTAAAATTTGAAAATGCAGGTATGATCTGGGTAAACAGTTGCCTTCCAGTGAAAATGTGCTTTTCTTGCCTGTCACTTTCTCCTCCTTTGTCATCTCAGCGCAAGAAGCCTGGTGGGGGGACTGAACCCCTCAGTCAGCGGAGGGGTCCCTGGGGGCTGCCCCACACAGAGGGTGGGGCCTCTTTTTCTAACTTGCACAAAGGTGCTGCCCTTAGCAGTGCAGCGACCCAGCTGGCGGGGGTTTAAAGAATCTCTGAGCAGGTGAAAGGGGAGAGCGGGTACTCATAGGCGCCTCTACTGTGTTTGGTCAGTCTTGTCCTTATCCCCTGCCCCCTCTCCCCAGCAGTACCCTTGCTGGCCCTGCACCTCCCTCCTGCCACCAACCTCTGTTCCCATAGCTGCAGGAAGGCTCTATTAAAAGGTAAATCAGGCCACCTCACTTCCCTTCAGAAAACCTCTCCTGGCTTCCTTCTTGATGTTTACATTTCAAAGAGATGGCTCCCAGGAGCTTAAGAAAAACATCCTTGGTGGGGGCCTGGGTGGCTTAGTTGGTTAAGTAGTTAACCATCTGACTCATGATCTCAGCCAAGGTCTGGCCCTCTGGGTTGTGAGTTCAAGCCCCACATTGGGCTCTGTACCCGGTGGAGCCTGCTTAACAACCAAGAACATCCTTAGGCTATAATGTTCCTAGAGGCTTATAGTGTTCACAGGTTTATATACATTCCATATCAAAAGCACAGAGGAAGGATTTAGAAATGCAAATTTTCTCTAAGAAATGCTTTGAGGAAAAGGTAGGGAGCCCTCTTTCCCTTTGGCGCTCCCACCACAGAATTTTCCAGAGCAACTGTACTTTCACCTTCCCACCGGCTATGCAGGCATGGAGGTTCCAATTTATCTAGTGTTGCCAAACTTCTTATTGTCCCCTCATAATTTTTTATTATGGTAAAACACAAGTAACATAAAATTTGTTATTTTGACTGTTTTTAAGTGTACAGTTTGGTGGCTGATTCAGCTCATTCCCAAGGCCGTGCAACCATCCCCACCATCCAGGTGCCTGAAGTCCTCTCTAATCCCTTCCTGAAACTCTCTTCCCACTAAACACTAATACTCCACCCACCTGTCTCCAGGCCCCTGCTAATCACTGTTCTCTGTCTCTGTGTTCGACTCTCCTAGGAGCCACATAGAATTGGAATCTTATAGGGGTGCCTGGGTGGCTCAGTGGGTTAAAGCCTCTGCCTTTGGCTTGGGTCATGATCTCAGGGTCCTGGGATCGAGCCCCATGTTGGGCTCTCTGCTCAGCAGGGAGCCTGCTTCCCTCTCTCTCTCTGCCTGCCTCTCTCCCTACTTGTGATCTCTGTCAAATAAATAAGTAAAATCTTAAAAAAAAAAAGAATTGGAATCTTAGGACACTTGTCATTTTGTGGCTGGCTTATTTCATTCCACATCGTGTCTTCAAGGTTCATCTACATTGTACATCTGTCAGAATTCCATTGTCTTAGGGCTGAACAGTATTCCATTACATGTCTGCGCCACACATGGTCTATCATTTGGTCTGGATATTTGGATGATTTCCATCTTCTGGATCTTGTGAATAATGCTACTCCAAATGTGGGTGTGCAAATACCTCTTTGGATCCCTGCTTTTGGTTCTTTTGGATACATTGGAGCAGAATTGTTGGATCACTTGGTAATTCTCTACTTAACTTTCTGAGGAACTACTATACCGTTCCATTGTGGCCACATTAGTTTACATTCTCACCAGCAATGGAGCTAGGGTTTCCAAGTCTCCATATCCTTGCCAGTATTTGTTATTTTCTGGTTTCTTTTGTTTCTGTTATCCACAGCCATCCTCCTGGATTTAAAGTGGTATCTGGTGGTTTTTGATTTACATTTCCCTACTGATTAATGATGTTAAGTGGGCTTTTCATGTGCTTATTGGCCACTGATATATCTCCTATAGGCAAATGTCTGTTTAAGTCCTTTGCCCATTTTTGTTTGTTTGTTTCTCTCTCTTTTTCTTCCTCCCTTTCAAATTCCAGTATAGGTCACATACAATGTTATAATAGTTTCAGGTGTACAATATAATGGTTCAACACTTCTCTCCATTTCTGTGTTCATCTTGGGAAGTGTACTCTTTAATTCCCATCAACTGTTTCACCAATTCCCCCTACCCCCCACCTCCTACCTGGTAACCATCAGTTTGTTCTCCGTAGTTAAGTCTGTTTTTTGGTTTGTCTGTGTTTTTGATGGATAGCACGTTCTGTATGTATCCGTTAGCTCCAGTTGGTTTATTGTGTTGTTCAAGTCCTTTACTACTTCTTTTCGTCTGGTTGTTTTATTCCTTATTGAAGATAGGGCATTGAAATCTCCAACTATTTCTCCCTTCAGTTTTGTAAATTTTTACTTCATGTGTTTTGAGGATGTGTTATTAGGTATGTAAATGTTTGTAATTTTAATGTCTTCTTGCTGAATTGAACCTTTTATGACTGTACATCATCCTTCTTTGTCTCTTATAACTTGTTTCCTAAAGTTTATGTTGTCTGATACTAGTATAGCCAGTCCAGCTCTCTTTTGGTGCTTCTATTTGCGTGAAGTAGCTTTCTATCATCTCACTTGCAACCTATTTGTATCTTTGGCTCTAAAGTGAATCTTTTATTCAAACAAAAAACAGTCTCTGAATTCCAGAGAACAAACTGGTAGTTGAGGTGGGTGGGAAGAGGGGTGAAAGAGATAAAGAGGATCAGGAGTGCACCTACTTTTTAAAAAAGATTTTGTTTATTTATTTGACAGAGAGAGAGATCACAAGTAGGCATAGAGGCAGGCAGAGAAAGAGGAAGGGAAGCAGGCTCCCCGCTGAGCAGAGAGAGCTGGATGCAGGGCTCAGTCCCAGGACCCTGAGATCATGACATGAGCTGAGGCAGAGGCTTAACCCACTGAGTCACCCAGGAACCCCCAAGAGTATATCCATTTTATAAGCACTGAGTAATGTACAGAATTGCTAACTCATTACTTTGTATATGAAACTTAGATAGCTGTATGTTAATCATTCTTCAATAGAAAGAGAAAAGAAAAGAAGCCAGTCTTTTATAGACAGCATTTGGTTAGATTATGGGTTTTCCCCCCATTCTGCCAATATCTGTATTTTGACTGGATAATTAAGTTAATGTATTTATATTTGAAGTAATTACTGATATAAGGGACTCACTTCTGCCATTTGGCTTTTTTTCTATACACCTTATATCTCTTTGTCCCTGATTTCCTGCATTACTGTTTCCTTCTGTGTTTAGTTGATAAACATTTTAATTCCCCTCAATTTTCTTTTATATATATTATGTAGGTATTTTCTTTTTGGTTACCATTGGGATTATATTTAACATCCAAAATTCATAACAGTGTGATTTGAATTTATACCACCTTAAGTACAATAATGTATGAAATCTCTGCTTCTGTATACTTGCATCCTCATCCCCTTTTAGTTACTGTTGTCACAGACTGCATCATTATACATTGTGAGCCTTAAAACACAGCCTAATGATTTAAAAAAAATACTTTATTTATTTATTTGACAGGCAGAGATCACAAGTAGGCAAAGAGGTGGGGGTGGAGGGGAAGTGGTCTCCCTGCTGGGCAGAGACTACGATGTGGGGCTCAATCCAGGACCCTGAGATCATGACCTGAGCCGAAGGCAGAGGCTTAACCAACTGAGCCACACAGGTGCCCCTCTGTCATTTTTTTTTTTTTTTTTTTTTTAGTTTGGCTGTTTTTTTTTTCCCAATTTATTTATTTTCAGAAAAACAGTATTCATTATTTTTTCACCACACCCAGTGCTCCATGCAAGCCGTGCCCTCTATAATACCCACCACCTGGTACCCCAACCTCCCACCCACCCGCCACTTCAAACCCCTCAGATTGTTTTTCAGAGTCCATAGTCTCTCATGGTTCACCACCCCTTCCAATTTACCCAAAAGCACATACCCTCCCCAATGTCCATAACCCTACCCCCCTTCTCCCAACCCCCCTCCCCCCAGCAACCCACAGTTTGTTTCGTGAGATTAAGAGTCACTTATGGTTTGTCTCCCTCCCTATCCCATCTTGTTTCATGGATTCTTCTCCTACCCACTTAAGCCCCCATGTTGCATCACCACTCCCTCATATCAGGGAGATCATATGATAGTTGTCTTTCTCCGCTTGACTTATTTCGCTAAGCATGATACGCTCTAGTTCCATCCATGTTGTCGCAAATGGCAAGATTTCGTTTCTTTTGATGGCTGCATAGTATTCCATTGTGTATATATACCACATCTTCTTGATCCATTCATCTGTTGATGGACATCTAGGTTCTTTCCATAGTTTGGCTATTGTGGACATTGCTGCTATAAACATTCGGGTGCCCTCTGTCATTTTTGAAGGATGGTTTACCAGATGGAGAATTCCCTTTTGAGGTTTTTTTTTTTTTTTCTTTCAGCACACAGACTATATCAACCCAATACTTTCTTGCTTCCAAAGTTCCTGATGAGAAATCTGATAATCTTAATGAAGATCATTTGTATGTTATAAGTCTTGTTTCTCTTTTACTGCTTTCAATATTCTCTTTTTGGTTTTGGGTTTTGACAGTTTGGTGATAATATGTCTCATTGTTGGTCTCTTTGACTTTATTCTTTTTGGATTTCATTATGCTTCATAAATTTGTAGATTCCTATCTCACATCAAATTTGGGAAGTTTTCAGCCATTGTCTTCAAATGATCCTTCTCCCCTCTTTCCACTTCCCTTTTAGGATTCCCCACAATGCTATTTTGGTCCTCTTGATGGTGTCCCACAGATCTCTTAGGATCTCTCCACTTTCTTCAATATTTTTGTTGTTCATCCTCAGATTCAGTAATCTTAATATGGCTTATCTTCAAGTACACTGATTTTTCTGCCTGCTGAAATCTGATTTTTGAGTTTCTCTAGTGAAATTTTCAGTTATTACACTTTTCAACTCCAGAATTTCATTTTGCTTTCTTTCTGTGTTTTCTATTTTTCTATCTCTTTATTGATATTTCACTTTTTGAAAAATTCATTTTCATGGGCTTTACCCATATCTTTCTTTAGCTCTCCTGAGCATCTTGAAAAGTGTTGTTTAAAAGTTTTTGTGTGGGGTGCCTGGGTGGCTCAGTCAGTAAGGATCTGCCTTCGGCTCAGGTCATGATGGCAGAGTCCTGGGATCGAGCCCCCCATTGAGTTCCCTGCCCAGCAGGACGCCTGCTTCTCCCTCTCCCACCCCCCTGCTTGTGTTCCCTCTCTTGCTGCCTCTCTCTGTCAAATAAAATCTTAAGAAAAAAAAAGTTTTTGTGTAGTATATCCACCTTTATTTCTTCCTCAGAGATGTTTTTTGTCTATTTTGTTGCTCTGAATGAGTCATATCTTTTTTTGTGTGTGTGCCTTCTGATTTTTTGTTGCCAACTAGACATTTGAATTTTATAATGTCATAACTCTGGGAACTAGATTCTTCCCCTTCCCCAGAGTGATTTCCTTCTCATATATTTCCTCCTTTTCACAAAGAGAGGGCTACTTCAGTTATTTGGTAAAGCCTCTTCCAGGCCAGCTTTATTACTATAAGATATTTGAATTTGGGTAAATTGCTTAATATTTGAGTCTAGTTTTCTCATGAAATGAAAATATTATGCTAAGTGATTTCCACATTTCCAGCTAGTCCTAGAGTTCTGTATTTCTACATAACTGAATTATTTTATCATGTTGTTGATGGGGAATATGACGAATACTGCTGAAGCCACTAATCTTATGTCAAGTTTAAAAGTCCATAATTGTTATCTTTGGAAAATATTATTTGACCTACAGTATGTCCAAATCAATTCAGTAAAATCACTTTACAACAGGGAAAAATGATAGTTGTATATATGAATACATGTATTTTTACATATAACTAATTTTTTATTGTTGTTCAGGGGTCTCTGTGCCATGGACCGGCCTGAGATATAAACCAAAGGTATTCTCATGTCTTTTCTGAGCTTCTACCTTTCCCTTGGCATGTATGGTGACTTTCTAAATTTCCCATGTATGCAGTTAGTTTTGGATGTCCTTATACTTAAACATGATTGCCCAATGTGGGAAAAAGGTAAAATGTGAATGGGAGAGGATAGGGAGAAGACAGGCTCTGACCCTTAAATCCCCTGGCAGCTGCTTCAGCCAGTGGGGCAACAATGGCAGGTTGCCTTTGTGTCTGTACCTCCATGACCCCAAGTAATAATCCTATCAGAACCCACATCTACAGTAATTGAAGAACAAGGCTCTTTTCACCCTAGCTTCTGCAAGCTACCTAAGGACTGTCAGTATAGCTGCCTGCCATGGAGCTGGGGGCTGGGGCATGGGTAGGGGCTAGTGACTGAAACTACCTACAATTTATCAACCAGGCTTTTCCCTAGAAGCTGCCAGCCTTCAGTTAGATTCCACAGTTTCAAAATCATTGGAGCAGCCAGATTCTGCCAGTTCATTTGCTGTCTTAGGTGGGGAAACAGAATCCTGGAGCTTCCTACTCTGCCATCTTCTTTATTGTCCACTTATTACTCTTTTGACTCACATTTATTTTACAAGGTTTGGCATTTTCTTTCTTCTTTCTCAAGTAATGTGGAAGAGGAGGATTTGGATAGAAGTCTCACAGTTAGCTGGTAATGAGTGTGGTAAAACCTTCCATCACCACTTAGAAGTGGGTGATGGGTGGGCACTTGTTAGGATGAGCACTGGGTGTTATATGTAAATTCTACTCCTGAAGTCAATATTACACTATATGTTAACTAGACTTTAAATAAAAATTTTAATAAAGAAAAAAAGAAGTCTCACAGTTATAAAGTTATTTCTTATCATTTGGTGAAGTTTGACAGTTTGCTTACTATCCACCTACCATTGTCTTCAGTTACCCAGAAAGCTTTGTTATTTACTATTTCAATAAGTTTTATCATTCTGTAAGCATTCTGACTTTTTACTTAGGAAGTATATTTTTTTAAGTAAAAGTATTTTTTTAAAGATCTTTTCCTTTGTAAATTGATATTTTTAAATTCATGTGCAGAAACCTTTTAAAATTGCAAGTCTCTTATTAGATATGATCTTTAAGAGGAAAAGGATTAATCCACTCACTCTTATGCAAGGAATGACAGAAAAGTGGAAGAAGATTTAGTTTTTAGTTTATTATGAAAACTTTAAGCATACACACACACACACACACACACACAATTTGAAACACTGTGGATTGTCACAGCTTGAGGAAGGGCAGGAGTGGTAGAAAGGGTAGGTGCTGATGCACAGGGCAGCCCAACACCAAAGAATTATCTGTCCTCAAATGTAAGCTGAGTCCTATCTCTATATAGGACTTAAAGTATCTTTACATACTTTTTTAAAAATATCATTATATTTTTATTAACATTGAGTGGTTCTATCCAAGAATAGGAGAGGTTTTTCCATTTGTTTAGGTATATTTTAATATCATTCAGGGCTATTAAAAATTTTCCTCATAATAAGTTTTTTTTTTTATATTTGTTCATTCCTCCAATTCTTTGTTAGTGCCAATGAAGATTATTGACTTCAGCATGTTAATTTTATATGTGCTACATCACTGATCAAGTTTTATCATTGATTTTCTGGAGTTACGTAGATAGGGTATTATAACACCAGCAAATAGTGGTAGGTTTATTTCCTCATTTCCTCTTTACTCATCCTTGTGCATCTAATTGGTTTTTCTTATGTAACTGAATTGATTAAGACATCTACTAGGAATGTTGAATAGAAGTGAAAATAATGGGCATCCTTGTCTTGTTCTTTTTTTTTTTTTAAGATTTTATTTTTATGTAATCTCTATACCTAACATGGGGCTCAGACTCACAACCCTAAGATTAAAAGTCACATGCTCTACCTATTGAGTCAGCTAGGCACCCCTTGTTCTTGATCATAGAGGAAATGCTTCTAGTCTTTCTTCATTAAATAGGATACTGGTTTTAGGACCAAACTATATGTATTTTAGCATATTGAGGAACTATCCATCAATTCTTATTTTCTTTAATGTTTTTACTATCAGTGGTGCTGTGTTTTTTTGAAGGCTTTCTCACTGTCTCTAAATATACTCACAGTTTTTCCCCTTAGGTACCTACTTTGTAAAATACCACTTACTGTGGTAATAATAAGGGCAATGGATTGTTGGAGCTGGATTCACGAAAGGGTACACGGAGAAATTAACATTGGAACTGAATCTGAAGGCTACAGAGGAGTTTGGCACGTAGAAAAAGGAGTAATGACATTCAACATTAGAAACATTACATAAATGAGAACAATGGCATATAAATAATGTAAAAATCTATCATGGGCTTTGGATATCAGACTGCACTTAATTCATACTTTTCTAATCCTGTCTTCCCATTCATTCTCCTGGTTGCCTTCCTTAAATGAACTTCCTTTATTCTTTTAATTACCCTAGTCCTTCTGCCTTCATCCATTATTATTTTATATGTGTTACTTTCCTATTTTTTCCTCTTTCTAGTATCTTTTAGCCAGAAAGCAAGCCCTTATTGAAATATCATTAGTATTTATTCTTTCTACACATTAAGTCTCAGCCAATTGTGTGAATCATTAGTGATTTTTTTTTTTCAGGATGTAAGAGCAGTCCTAAAACTACAAAGTCAACTCAAACCCAAGATTCATCATTTCAGGGGTTAAGAAGGAAAAGACTCAAAAGGGATGAACCCTGGAGTTTCCTATCAGAAAAACCCTGTATATATGAAGACAAATTAAAGAAACAAAAGGACAAAAATGAAAGTTTACAAATAATTTCAATCACCCATACAAAAATCCTCCCTGTAGGAAGAAGCCATAAAAATAGCAACTTTGGCCAAAATTTCAGCCTGAAATCAGTCTTTGTTAAACAACAGAGGGTTGCTAGAGAAAGAACACCCTCAAAATATGAAATACAAAGAAATAGCTTCAAGCAGAATTCAAACTTACTTAGCCAACCAAAAATCAAAACAGCAGAAAAGCGGTATAAATGTAATATATGTGAAAAAGCCTTCATTCACAATTCTTCCCTTCGTAAACACCAGAAAAACCACACTGGAGAGAAATTATTTAAATGTAAGGAATGTTTGAAAGCTTTCAGCCAAAGTTCAGCTCTTATTCAGCATCAAAGAACTCATACTGGAGAGAAACCCTACATCTGCAAAGAATGTGGGAAAGCTTTCAGCCACAGTGCATCGCTCTGCAAACATCTAAGAATCCACACTGTGGAGAAATCCTATCGATGTAAAGAATGTGGTAAATCCTTCAGCAGAAGGTCTGGCCTTTTTATACATCAAAAAATCCACGCTCGAGAAAATCCCCATAGATACAATCCAGGTAGGAAGGCAGCCAGCACATCCCTTCCCGGATGTCAGAGAATTCACCTCAGAAAGAAATCCTATTTATGTAATGAATGCGGCAACACCTTTAAGTCGAGCTCATCCCTTCGTTATCATCAGAGGATCCACACGGGAGAGAAACCTTTTAAGTGCAGTGAATGTGGGAGAGCCTTCAGTCAGAGCGCGTCTCTTATCCAGCACGAAAGAATTCACACTGGAGAAAAGCCCTATCGATGTAACGAATGTGGAAAAGGTTTTACTTCTATTTCACGACTTAACAGACACCGGATAATTCATACCGGTGAGAAACTGTATAACTGTAATGAGTGTGGTAAAGCCTTAAGTTCCCACTCGACACTTATCATTCATGAAAGAATTCACACTGGCGAGAAACCGTGTAAATGCAAAGTGTGTGGGAAAGCCTTCCGACAGAGTTCAGCTCTCATTCAGCATCAGAGGATGCATACCGGAGAAAGACCCTACAAATGCAATGAGTGTGGGAAAACATTCAGGTGTAACTCATCCCTTAGCAACCATCAGAGAATCCACACAGGAGAGAAACCATACCGGTGTCTGGAATGTGGGATCTCTTTTGGCCAAAGTGCAGCTCTTATTCAGCATCAAAGGATTCACACAGGAGAAAAGCCCTTCGAATGTAACACGTGTGGGAAGACTTTTAGACAGAGCTCATCACTTATTGCACATCAGAGAATTCATACTGGAGAGAAACCCTATGAATGTAATGCATGTGGGAAACTGTTCAGCCAGAGGTCATCCCTTACTAATCATTATAAAATTCATATTGAAGAGGATTCCTTGAAAGTAGATTTGCATGTGTGAAAGCCTTAAACCAAAGCTCAGCAGGGTATACATACTTGAGATTGATTTAATAAATGTCATGATCATGAGAAAACTTTTCTATTTTAATTTTGTCTCCTCAGATATTAAATTCGAAGGATAAAGAACTCTGACTATGTAATAAATATGTGGAAAACTTTCATACCTGTCAGTCACTTTTTAAAAAATATTCTAAGATAAGGGAATCACAATTGTAATTTGATTGCAAAACCACAATTTTGACCATCTGTAAGGTGGGGTTCTTCTATCTTTTTATACAGTATTATATACTATATGTGATGTATAAACATGAGAAAAATCTGGATGTAGGAGTGCTGGATTTCTCTCATTAGAAAGACACCAACTGTATAAGCCAGTAGCATATTTATTAGAACTAACATTTTAATAGCAAACAGAACTGATCTTAAAATATATGCATATGTAGACCAAATAATAGATTAAAAAAAAAAAAAACAACCCTGGAAACTACCTCAGTCTCTGGAATTTGCCTTTTCCTAAATTGTTGTCAAACTCTGTGCACGGTTTTCATTAAAAAAGAGAAAGGAAAAAAAAGGTGTTCTCTTACTCCTTTATTCTTCTAGTTGTTTCCAAACTATATCTAACAGTCTCCCAAAAAATTTTTGCACAATTTCTAATTTTGTTCTCAGAATTACATTTATTTGTTGCAATGAAGTCATTTATTGTTGAACTGTACTTGCTGTGTTCTGCAGTCAAATGCTCTACCACTGAGCTATACCCCTCAGTTGCTGTGTTCTGAACAGCACGTTAATTTAAGTAGAAAAAATATAGTTTGTTTGGCAGTCACTTCAAGGCTAAGCCTATTAATATTTTTTTTAGTTGGCTGCAAAAGAAATCTTAAGAAATAATTTAAAGAATATGTCACTGTGGCAAAGTCTTAAAGAAATCCATTTCATGAAATTAAAGCATGTTTTCCCTACTCGAGGTTTTCAATTTTTTAAAAAAATTCAGACTGCAAAAGCAAATAAAGGAAATAATTCTAAGCCTTAAAAATGGTTTACTCAGTAAATATTTGCTTAATCCCAGGGTTGAACCAGTTACCATCCCGGGCACTGGAAATTGTAGAGAAGAAAGAAACAGGCCCTAATCTTCAAGAAGTCAAGAATTGAGGGGATGGGGCTGAAGGGACTAGTGAGTAAATAAGCAAATTATCATAACGTGTTGAAGTTTTCACGGAGAAAGAGATGGTACAGAGGTACCATGTTACAGAACATCTTGCAGACATTTGCTCCGAATTCAGAAAGAAGGAATGGAGTCTAACCAAGGGAGCTTGATCAGATTTAGTGTCCCAGAGACAGGGATGCCTGAGCCCAGTTCTGGAAGAACAGGAATTCTCCAGAGAGTGAGATAAGTACTTAAAAGACAGATAGCCACACATGCAAAGATCCAGCTGCATGACAGCATGGCACATTTGTAGAACATCTATTAAGAAATGAGAATGACAGATGTTGAAGCTTGAGAAGGAGGCAGATACTAGATAACCAAAGGTCTTAACTGCCATTCTAAGGAATCTGAATTTGATTCTGAATTATGGAACTGATGAAAGATGATACATAAAGGAAACTGCTCTGACAATAATGTATGGAGAATGAGTTTAGGATGTTGAGGACAACTGAGCAGACTGGAGCCTAGAGTATGGGCTGTGACAGTAACTTGAATGATAGGTAAATGAGGGTCTAAACTCAAGCAGGGGGCAGGGGAAGTGAAGAATGTGTGACAAATATTAACGTGGTAAAATACAGTTTTTACAATCAAATAATTGGGAGTGGTGAGTTAAGATACAGGAGTGAACCAGTGTGATCTGGCACATGTTAAAGTTGATCATATGGATCCAAAAGGGAATTATGAGCCAGTAGACTAGTATTAGGAGTAATTAAAATAGAATTGGTAGTCAAAACCACGGTATATGAAATTGGTCAGCAGAAAACAGGATTAGAATGAGAAACAAAGGGGTCACAGTTAAAACCCAGGAAAACATCAATATATAAGGAGCTGGTCAAAGCTGGTCAAAGAGGAGGAATTGAACTAGATGAAATGAAATGGCTCTACAGCCAGAAGAGTGATGTCACTGAACCCAAAGGTGAAATGAATGTCATCAGATGGTCAGTAGTGTTAGGTGCCACAAATCAAGTAATAAGGAGTAAACTGGAATTGGTAACCAGGACAGTACTGGAGACTTCAGTGATTTATGGTGAATGGAAGCCAGATTATTCTAGGTTGGATTATTAATAGGAAGGTGAGAACTAGTGGGCTGAAGAGAAGAAAAGAAGGCTGTGTTTAGAGGGGAGAAAATGATTTCTGTGTTAATGGGACAACTACATACACATGCTGAGGGTGAATTAAAGGAGAGCATTAGGTGGGACAAATTGTCTGCAATGTTCTAAGGGAATCAGGGTTAGGGCACAGGTGAAGAAATTAACCTTAGGGTGGAGGAAAAAGCCACAGAAAGATGAGAATGCAGATAAGTTCCTGTTTGATTTGGAGGTGAAGGAATTTCCTCCTGCTGACCTTATCTTCCATAAAGCGGGAGAAAGATTCATTTTTTAGAGATATTAATTATAGCAGCAATTTTGGGGTCGTTGGGTATCTAAAATATGTTAATGAGTTTCAATCTGTGATTTGCAGATGTTTTTATAAAGTCATGGCTCTGAGTTCATTCTACATTCTTGGGTCAAAAGCTCCACCTTGATCATTTTTCTATGTTTGGCACTTGTGTTACTTTTTGTTTTTTCAAGAAAATTTGCTCATGAATTGGAGTTTAAAAACTACTTGGGAATGGGGTGGCGCCTGGGTAGCTCAGTTAAGTGTCTCTGCCTTTGGTCCAGGTCATGATCCCAGGGTCCTGGGAGAGAGTCCCGCATTGGGTTCCCTACTTAGTGGGGAGTCTGCTTCTCCCTCTCCTCCCTGCTTGTGCTCTCTCACTATCTCTGGCTCTCTCTCTCCCAAATAAATACAACCTTTAAAAAAAAATTCTTAGGAAGGGGAAGAAAGAATGCTTTAAGAGTTATAAGGAGTTATAAGAAGAAAGAGAGACTAGAAAGAAATGTAGGAATTCAACAGGTAGGTGTGTGGAGGTAGATGGAAAAGCATTAACATCAGAGGAAAAGTTTGTGCAATGACAAGGGATCATGAGAGTATACGATGTGCTCACTGTACTACTGTAAACAGTATTTTTTAAAGTTCATTTTCCAATTATTTCTTACTAGTACATAGAAATACAACTGATTTTTGTATATTGACCTTATATCCAGTAACCTTGATAAATTCCCTTTCTTCCAATAGCTTATTTGTATATTCTTTTGGAATTTCTGCTTATACAATCATCATCTGTAAATAATGGCCATCTTATTTTTTCTTTTCTACTCATAATACCTTTTAAATTCTTTTCTTACATTATAGTACCATATGGCACAAGCCACTGCAATGTTGAATACAAATAATAACATTCAGTACTTTACTATTTAATGTGTGAGCTTTAATTTGTGGTTATCTGTTATCAGAATAAGGACATTCCCTTGTATTCCTAGTGTGCTGTGAGGTTTGTTTGTTTGTTTGTTTTATCACAAATGGTGGTATTTTGTCATATTCATTTTCTGCACTGGATCAACATGACCTTATTTTCTCTTCACACTTTTAATAGAGAAGTACATTGACTGAATATTTATGTTAACCAATATCACATTCCTTTGAATTAATCCTACTTGGTTATAATATATCATCATATATGTGTATGTGTGTATAGGATCAGGTTTCTTCCTTAATAAATACAAGTCTGAAGAACTGACTGAAGACTGTATTCTAAGAATTGAGAGCAGAATTTTTAATCATTCAAATCTGAAGAGTGGATGGAATCTTAGTATCTGGAGAAGAAGGGAAAGGTAAGGGCAAGTGAACTATAGGAACAAAAGGCTCAGAGCGAGAGTGAATACAGCATCTGTAGGAACCAGCGGGAAACTAGTCTTGCTGGTGTAGAGGGCTCCTGATAAGAGAAAAGAAAAAATAATATTGGAAATGAAAACTTGAATTAGGTTATCAGAGACCTTGAGTGCTGTCTGAGACTACCATAGCTGGGATATGATCCTTTAGATATTAAATCACTGTTTATATCTGAGGAACAAATGGTCAATTTGAAGACTACTCAGATGGGACTGAAGGATGATTCGACAATTTCTGGCTTGTGAAACTAGCTGAAAGACAGGTTATTGGCAGTAGGCATTGGGAAAAATTGTTCTCAGTGAGCAGTACAGGAAACAGACGGTAGCTCCATTCTTGATGCTTGACAATTGCTCTGGTCTTTTGCCAAATGCCCCAGGTGATACAATTCTTAAAGCTGACTTTATGAAGCTTTAAGCTTTTAGATTTTTCAAAATCAAGGTGCAATTATACTTTCAAAATCGGAAGATACAATTCAGTTAGTATTGTAGATCAGTATGTTTCGGGTACAAAACCAACTGTTTCAGGAATAGATTTTCTGAGAGTTATAAGAAAAAGTTTTTCATTTTGAGAGGTAACTTCTTGTTGGAACACTGGGCAAAGCGTCAAGAGACTTGCATATTTGTCTACCCCCATTCTGCTGAAAAGCCTCTGGCCTTTTCAACTATACAAATTCCACTATGTTGTTTCATCTACTGTTACAATTCCTAATGGTGTATGTAAGGGCCTGGTTGGCCAGAGGGTGCCATTTTGTTGCAGTGAACTTAGATTGACCCTATGCAGTGAATTTAGATTGACCCTGCCCCTCTCAGAGGAACTTACTTGCAAAGCCTAGATACAAGGGCAAGTCAGGCCAGGTGAAGACATCCAATCAGAGGGGAGCGCATAGATTTACTGAGGTGAGTTTAAATCCCATTGGCCACCTGTGTGGGGGCGGGGCTCAACCACCCCTATAAAGGTTAGTCTAGGAGGCTGAGTCTGGGGAGGAGTAGGAGAGTCTTTGGAGGAGTAGGAGAGTCATCAGAGCTGGGAGAGCCGTCAGAGCTCTTGTAAGAACTGTCAGAGCCGTCAGAGCTCTTTTAAGAGCCGTGAGAGCCATGAGAGCCACCAGCGGCCTAGCCGCTCGGAGGCCTTGCCGAGCAGCCTTGCAGGAGCAGCTTCATTCCGGGAGCGGCTTCCTCGATGTGAGGCCTCCTCGGTGAGCGGCCTAGTCAGGAGCAGCATCGTCTAGGGAGAGGCCTCGTCCAGAGCGGCCATGTTGGGAGAGGCCTTGTCGGGGTCGTCGCTGTCACCTTTGAGTCTTGATGCTTGGCATGAAATAAAGCTTTGCTTGACCTTCGCTTTGTATCAGTCTCGTTCCTTTGATCATGGACCCCAACAGTGTAGATCAACTCAAAATTTTAAATTTACATCTTATTCATTTTTTGTGGAGAAATGTTGAGATGAGCACAAAAAAAATTACAAAGAAATACTCTTCTCATCTATCAAATTGTTAGTAATACTACTGGCACATATTATTGGATAAAATAATTAAATTATACATTATGAACTAAAAATTTCAACCTAAAGGTGAATTATTGTGGGAAAATGGAGTAGACAGATATAATTTTCCTTATTTTTCCCATTAAGTATATCTAAAAACTCATAAAAAGACTGAAAAGTAGAGAGAAGATAGGTCAGGTAGGAACCTCAGGAAAAGAGGAATGATATGGTGATTGTGGGGTCTTTTGCTTCATATACCCATATACCCCAGACTTGGAGCTGAAGAACCAGGAACACAGACACACAAAAATATTGCATAGCCCCAACAAGAGCCTGTATTCTTTAACCAAAGGGCCAAGAAAGTGGTATCCCTAGCAAGACAAAAAATTCTTAGAAAATAACCACTCTACTTCAGCCAAACAACACAGAAAAAAACTAGTCCTATCACTACCCACACCAGCAAAGACTGAGTGGGGACCCTAGACTCCCCACCCTCCTTGTGAGACTGTAAAGAGGGGTCATAAAACCCTGCTGGGTGGTGTCAGAAATGGCCAAGAGCTAGAACATGCATCCATGCTGACTGGCAATAAACACACCACTTTCTTAGCAACGATAGTGGAGACCATGTGGGGGACCTGGACATTCTCCTCTTGCACCCAATAGTAAGAGAGCATCCCTTCCCCCTCCCTTTTGGGGTGGTGTCAGAGGAGGCCTAGAGCAAAGCTGGAACTTTGGTTACTGCCCAGCAGTAATGAGGCCACAATCCCACCTTATGGTGTCACTGGAGGCCAAAAGAATAGTGACAGGGCCCTCTAACTCCTCAGCCAGAATAATGTCAGTGAAGGCCTAGTGAGGAACTAGAAATCCCAACCCTTAGCTCCTTAAGTATTTGGGAAGGTGGACAAATGGGGAAGTTGGGCTTCTACCCCCCATGGCCATAATGAAGTAGCACCACCTCTTCCTTTGCTAGAGCAGTATCAAAGCAAGCCAGGTGAGACAGAAGGTTCAAATCAGATCCAGTTTTCACAGCTACATTCAAAATGTCCAGGATTCAACAACAACTTTTTTTTTTTTTTCAACAAAAGACTTTTCTCAGCCCAAGAACAAGGAAGATCACTTGGATGAAAAAAAGACAATTAACAGACATTAACAAGTTGGTGACAGATATTTCAATAATCTAACAAAGATTTGAAAGCAGCCATCATAAAAATACTGTAGTGGGCAATTATGCAAATGCGTGAAACAAAAACAGGGTCTCAACTAAGAAATTTAAAGTCTCAGCAAAGGAATGGAAGAAATAAAGAAACAAATGGAAATTTTAGAATTGAAAACATACTGTAAGTGACAATTTTAGAGCTCACTGTGTGGGCTCGAGAGCAGAACTGGATGGAGAGAACAATATCTACGGACTTGGAGATAAAACAGTATAAATTACTCAGTCTTAACGAAGGAGAGAAAACAGACTGAAAAAAAAATACAGATTCTGTGACACTATAACAAAAGATCTAATACATCATCTGAGTTCAGAAGGGAGGGGAGAAAGAGGATTGGCCTGCAAAGTCTTTGAAGCATTTTTAGCTGAAAATTCCCAAGTTTATCAAGTGACATAAACCTATAGATTCAAGAAGCTGAGTTAACCCTAAAAAACACAAAACCAAAACACATAGAAACTTCTGAAAACTAAAGTCAAAGAAAAAATTCTTGAAAGAGGTTAGAGAGCAAAATAACACCTTACATATAAAGGGAAAAAATTTGAAAAAGCAGACTTTTCAGCAGAAACCTCAGAGGTACAACATAATAAAAGATCTATGAACCCAGAGGAATGATGTCAGCAAAATGGTGGGCTAGAAAGGCCCAGGCCTTCATTCTCCCACAGAGACTTTGTCTAACAAGAAGATATGGAGCAAACTGCTTTTGAGAACTCCAGAAAGCAGTTAAGACACTGCAGTACTCAAGTGAGTGCAAAGCCAATAAGAAATGCATTGGGGTGGATGGTGAAACTGGTGACATTTTACCAACCCCAGCCACGTCCCTTGTGTGGCCCAGCAAAGTACATTCAGGAGAAAACTCCCAGCTCTGGGCTTCTCCTTCAGAGGGAAAGAGAAACATCGACTGTGCAGTCAGTGGTCTTGCTTTCTGGAGGCTTGCCCAAAGGACTGGTTGGTTGTTAGTATATTCGCAGGTATGTGTAACCATCACCACAGGCAATTTTAGAACATTTTCATCACCTCAACAAAATAAAACCCCACACTCCACTATCACTGTCCCATTACCTTCTATACCCCCAATCCTAAGCAACGATACATATTTAAAGATTTATTTATTTGTTTGAATCTCTAGCAAACTCCCCACTAAGCATGGAGCCCAACACGGGACTTGATCCCATGACCCTAAGAGCATGACCTGAGCCAAAATGAAGAGTTAGACACTTAACTGACTAAGCCATCCAGGTGCCCCTTTTTCCGTCAGTTTTTGCTTAATGTTTTTGGTGTTCTGTTATTAGATGCGTGTATGTTTTTAATTCTTATGCTTTCTTTTCTAATTAAGGGATTTAATGCAGAATATATAAAGAACATTTACAGACAAACAGGCCTGTAAAAAAGATCTGAGCCCTTCACTTAAGAAGATACACAGACGTCAATTAAGTCTTAAAAAGCTATTCAAAATTAATTATTGGGGAAAAGCAAATTATAACCACAATGAGACACCATCTCATACATACCCACGCCAACATCCCCACACCAGAATGCCTAAAATTTAAAAGACTGACAATGCCAAGTGCAGGCAAGGTTATAATACAACTAGAACAGTCACACATTATTGAGAGAAATGCAGAATGGCTCACCCTTTGAATTATTATATATTCTTAATGTAATGGCTTTTTCATCATTATAAAATGTCCTTCTTAATCTCCAGTACCTTTTTTTATTTTTTAAAGATTTTATTTATTTATTTGACAGAGAGAAATCACAAGTAGATGGAGAGGCAGGCAGAGAGAGAGAGAGAGGGAAGCAGGCTCCCTGCTGAGCAGAGAGCCTGATGCGGGACTCGATCCCAGGACCCTGAGATCATGACCTGAGCTGAAGGCAGCAGCTTAACCCACTGAGCCACCCAGGCGCCCCTCCAGTACCTTTTTTTGTTTGTTTGTTTGTTTGTTTGAGAGAGAGAAAGAGACTGGCGAGAGAAAGAGGCAGAGGGAGAGGGAAAGAAAATCTTAAGCAGGTTCCACACCTGGTGCAGAGCCCAATGTGGGGCATGATCTCACAACACTGAGATCTTGACCAGAGCCAAAATCAAGAGTTGGAGACTTAGCCGATTGAGTCACCCAAGCACCCCAACAATTTTTGTTTTGAAGTCTATCTTGTCTTATATTAGTGTAGCTACTCCAGCTTTATTGTGATTGGTCTTTGCATGAAATCTATTTATTCATCCTTTTACTTTCAATCTGTCTGTATCTTTGAATCTAATATATGTCTCCTATAGACAGCATATGGTTCAACCTTGTTTGTTTTTTTTTAATCTAGACTGACAATCTTACCTTTTGAATGTGTTGTAATCCATTCACATTTAAGACTTTTAGGGACATAGTTTATTTACAACTGCATTTTAGCTTTTGTTTTCTACATGTCTTATGTATTTTTTGTTCCTCTATTCTCTTTTACAGTAAGCAGAAATTTTACAAAGTAACATTTTAATTTCTGGGATTTTTTTCACTATAATTTTTAAAGTTGTTTCTTTAATGTTTCCTCTAGGCTTACCTTCTACATCTTAACTTACTAAAATCAGCTTCAGATTTATTATAACTTAGTTCCAGTGAGATACAGAGACATTACCACTATACAACTATTCCTCTTCACTCCTTTTTGTGGTATTATTGTTAGACATACTACGTCTATAAAACCTACAAACCCAATAAGTACATTGCTATAATTATTACATAATGTTGTGACTTTTGAAGAAGCGCACACAAAAAAAGGAAAACAAGTAACTATAGCTTTTTAAAATATTAACCTCATTATTTACCATTTCTGGTATTCTTCATTTGTTTTTGTGGATTCCAGTTACTGTCTCAAGTGATTTTCTTAGCCCCAAACAGCTTTGCTTTCACTACCTTCTTTGTGCTGTTAGTGACAAATATAGATTGCAAATGTTAGGCCTGACAATACATTATATGCATATTGTTTGATATTATTACTTTGTAAATAAGTTAAGAAAAGGGTGAGAAATCTGCATATATATTATCTCTTATAACTACACAATGACCTTTTCCAGCATTCTGTTTTATCATGCCAATTTAAATTATCATCTGAAAAACTTCCTTTTAATCTTTTGCAAGATGGGTTTGGTAGCAACAAATTTTGTTTTTGTTTATCAGGGTCATCTTTATTTTGTCTTCATTTTTTGAAAGTAGCTTTGCTGAACAGCACCCTGCGTGGCTCAGTCAAGTTAAGCATCTACTTTTGGCTCAGGTTGTGATCCTAGGGTCCTGGGATGGAGCGCCACATCAGGCTCCCTGCTCAGTGGGGAGCCTGCTTCTCCCTTTCCCTCTCCCCAGCTTGTGCATGTACTCTCCCTCTCTCTCTCTCTCTCTCTGTCAAATAAATAAATAAAATCTTAAAAAAGGAAAAGATAGCCTTGCTGAATATGTGATTCCTGTTTGACAGATTTTTTTCCTCTGAGCTCTTTGAATATGTTGCCTACAGCTTTGTAGCCCCCACTGTCTCTGATAAGAAGACGGCTGTTCTGTTTCCCTTCTAGGTGATGAGTGATTATTTTCCTGCTGTATTCAAGATTATCCCTTTGGTTTTGTTTCTTTGTATTTTTTTAAAGATTTTATTTATTTATTTGACAGAGAGAGAGATCACAAGTAGGCAGAGAGGCAGGCAGAGAGAGGGGGGAAGCAGGCCCACTGCTGAGCAGAGCCCAATGCGGGGCTTGATCCTAGGACCCTGAGATCATGACCTGAGCCAAAGGCAGAGGTTTAACCCGCTGAGCCACCCAGGTGCCTCTTGTCTCTTTGTATTTTTTTTTATTATTTTTTTAAATTTCTTTTCAGTGTAACAGAATTCATTGTTTATGCACCACACCCAGTGCTCCATGCAATACATGCCCTCCCTAATACCCACCACCTGGCTCCCCCAACCTTCCTCTCCCTGCCCCTTCCAAACCCTCATATTGTTTTTCAGAGTCCATAGTCTCTCATGGTTCATCTCCCCTTCCAATTTTCCTCAACTCCCTTCTCCTCTCCATCTCTCCATGTCCTCCGTGTTATTTGTTATGCTCCACAAATAAGTGAAACCATATGATAACTGACTCTCTCTGCTTGACTTATTTCGCTCAGCATAATCTCTTCCAGTCCCGTCCATGTTGATACAAAAGTTGGGTATTCATCCTTTCTGATGGAGGCATAATGCTCCATAGTGTATATGGACCACATCTTCCTTATCCATTCATCCGTTGAAGGGCATCCTGGTTCTTTCCACAGTTTGGCGACCATGGCCATTGCTGCTATGAACATTGGGGTACAGATGGCCCTTCTTTTCACTACATCTGTATCTTTGGGGTAAATACCCAGGAGTGCAATTGCAGGGTCATAGGGAAGCTCTATTTTTAATTTCTTAAGGAATCTCCACACTGTTCTCCAAAGTGGCTGCACCAACTTGCATTCCCACCAACAGTGGAAGAGGGTTCCCCTTTCTCCACATCCTCTCCAACACACATTGTTTCCTGTCTTGTTAATTTTGGCCATTCTAACAGGTATAAGGTGGTATCTCAATGTGGTTTTAATTTGAATCTCCCTGATGGCTAGTGATGATGAACATTTTTTCATGTGTCTGATAGCCATTTGTATGTCTTCATTGGAGAAGTGTCTGTTCATGTCCTCTGCCCATTTTTTGACATGATTATCTGTTTTGTGTGTGTTGAGTTTGAGGAGTTCTTTATAGATCCTGGATATCAGCCTTTTGTCTGTACTGTCATTTGCAAATATCTTCTCCCATTCTGTGGGTTGCCTCTTTGTTTTGTTGACTGTTTCCTTTGCTGTGAAGAAGCTTTTGATCTTGATGAAGTCCCAAAAGTTCATTTTCGCTTTTGTTTCCTTTGCCTTTGGAGACATATCCTGAAAGAAGTTGCTGTGGCTGATATCGAAGAGGTTACTGCCTATGTTCTCCTTTAGGATTCTGACATGTGACATCTGACATTAAGGTCTTTTATCCATTTCGAGTTTATCTTTGTGTACAGTGTAAGAGAATAGTTGAGTTTCATTCTTCTACATATAGCTGTCCAATTTTTCCCAGCACCATTTATTGAAGAGACTGTCTTTTTTCCACTGTATATTTTTTTCCTGCTTTGTTGAAGATTATTTGACCATAGAGTTGAGGGTCCATATATGGGCTCTCTACTCTGTTCCACTGGTCTATGTGTCTGTTTTTATGCCAGTACCATGCTGTCTTGGTGATCACAGCTTTGTAGTAAAGCTTGAAATCAGGTAACATGATGCCGCCAGTTTTGTTTTTCTTTTTCAACATTTCCTTAGCAATTCGGGGTCTCTTCTGATTCCATACAAAGTTTAAGATTATTTTCTCCAGTTCTTTGAAAAATACCAGTGGAATTTTGATCAGAATGGCATTAAAAGTACAGATTGCTCTGCCTAGAACAATCTATACTTCTTTTTTTTTTTTTAAAGATTTCATTTATTTATTTGACAGAGTGAGATCACAGTAGGCAGAGAGGCAGGCAGAGAGAGAGAGAGGGAAGCAGGCTCCCTGCTGAGCAGAGAGCCCGATGCGGGACTCGATCCCAGGATCTTGAGATCATGACCTGAGCCCAAGGCAGCGGCTTAACCCACTGAGCCACCCAGGCGCCTGAACAATCTATACTTTAAATGTCTCTTTGTATTTTTAATATGATATATCTAATTGTGTATCTCTTCTAAACTCATTTTACTTGGAGTTTGTTGAGCTTCCTGACTCTATGGGGTTTTGTTTTTCAATAAATTTTGGATATTTTCAGTCACTATTTCCTCAAAATATTTTTCTTCTCCCTTCTCTGCCCTGGTTCTGCCTTTAAGCATATGTGGGTGTGCTTTACCATGCCCCACATTTTCCCTGAGTCTCCTTTCATTTTTTTCTTCTTTCTTCTTTCAGATTACATAATTTCTATCAATGTTTGCCTAATTCTTTCTTTTACTAGTTCAAATCTGTTAAGACCCTCTAGTAAGTTTTTCATTTCAATTGTACTTTCCAGCTATTTGGAGGTCTTTTTCTGCTTAATCCAACATCTATTAACAGGCAGTTTCTGGGGCCTGTTTATTTCCCAGTGTACATAAAGGGCATCATTTCCTGTCTCATATTTTTTGTTGGAAACTGGACATTGTACATAATATGTGGCAATATGGTAGATAATACTGTGGCAAATCTGAGTACTTACCACCTCCACAAGATCTTTATTTCTATTTGCTGGTTTAATTTTTTTAACAACTGGCTAGATCATTTTAGTGAACATTCTCCAACATAATGTTAAGCCTCTGATGTTGCAGTTCAATGGGTGCAACCCTGGTCCTTCAAATAGAAGTGGGATCCAGGTTTAAATGACTTTAAGTTCTAAATTTAAGTTCTAGATCTGTTTCAGAGTGAGACATGCTCCAAGCAGGTCTCCAAGGAGAAGTACAGAAAATGCGTATAGACGTGACCAGCCAGGACCCAAGGTTTCCATCCCACTACTTGGGTGTCCTCAATATAGTTTATTGTGGGAGGGACCTCAAACTGACCCTCAGGAACGTAGATGGACCAGGCCTGGAGCTGGTCCTGGGAAGTGGGATAAGGCCATATGCACAGGGAAGAACTATATAGAACAGACACTTTCAGGGCTGGCCCAGACCTCTGACCCCGGATCACTACCTTGAGTCTTGCCTTCCACAGGGGCCAAGGTCACTCTGAACAGGCTGGCAACAGAACCCTATGGCGCCATTGCTTTGGGCTCCACTTGTTGAGGAGCAATCAAGAAAGAGAGGCAGGGACAAACTCAGAATGTTAAGTCCTTTCCAGTCTCATGCAGATGGGACCATGGCCAGAAGCTGGTCTCAAAATTCTCTACCCTGCTCAGGGCACAGAGTGGTAGCAGAGCCAGGCCATGTTGGTCACTTAAGGGCCATAAAGTCGAATATGTAAGAGACTTACCTGAGGAGATATGTTCCTCCCAGTTCTGGCCCAGGGTCTGCTGTAGACCTTCTCCATGAAGATGGGCCAGGGTTCACTTGTTAGCCACATATATAGTCAGTCCAATGTAAATCCTACAAACTTATCAGCATCTGGGGACACTTTGCCAGCTCTTCTTTATAGCCCTGGGCTTGGGGACAAAGCAACCGTCCTTGTCAGGATGTGATTCTTCTTCCTTGACTCAAAATGAAACTCATTTCCAAGGACTCCCCAGTCATGTAGGAAACTCTGGATTCCCTGGTCTCTCCAAGAACTGACCTGAAAGGGATAGAGAAATGTGGATGTAGCTTGGCATGACTCACACCTTATATGTGGGTGGTTTTCAGAGACTCCTTCTACATTGGTAAGGTCCACACATGCCTTTATGTCTGCTGCTAGAAGATGAGAAATCCTTAAATGGGAAGGTCAGGAACCAGCATCACCGGGCAAAGTAACGTCCAATCCCTATATGCATAAACCTGTCAGGAAGCTTCTGTATGTCTGGATAATATTAAAATTCATGAATGAAAAAAATCTGAAAACTGACTGAACAAAAGGATTTTAACTAAGGGATTCCTGGTCTGAAAGGGCTCTCCCTTTGTTTTAGGGAAGGTGATATCTGTCCTTGTATGGGGCCTCATTTACCTTCCACTCACCAAGGTTGTGTGGGCAAAGACAGGGCTCCAAGTACCAGAGTTACTCCTGTCATTCACAGAGCTGCCCTGTGGGCCATGACGGGAACTTAGGGTTCGTGAAGGTCCTAAGGCTGGGTGGGAAATACAGTGGAAAAGAAAAGTGGCTGTTAGATTGCTGTGGCCAGAAGGCTGCTCTTGCCCCAGGGTTTCTTGTTCTTCCTTTGCTGCCTTAAGGTTTTTAATATTTCAATTAGCATAATGCCCTAGGTCCATCCATGCTGTCAAAACGGCATGATCTCATCCTTCTTTATGGATGAGTAATAATCCATTGCGTGTATATATACCACCTCTTCCTTATCCATTCTTCTATCAGTGATGGACACCTGGGCTCTTCCATGTCTTGGCTCTTGTAAATAATGCTGCAGTAAACCTAGGGGTGCATGTATCTTTGCAAATTAGTGGGTATTTTTTTTCCTTTGGGTCAATACCCAGTAGTGGAAATATTGGATCATATGGTATTTCTATTTAAAATTTTTGAGGAGCCTCCATACTGTTTTCCACAGTGGCTACCATGAATTTATGTTCCCACTAACAGTGTATAAAGGTTCCTTAAGTCAGATTGAGAAAGACAAATACCATATGATTTCACTTGTATGTGGAATCTAAAAGAGCAAAAACAAAAACACATGACTAAGGAAACAAAAAGCAGAATTAGACCTATAAATATAAATACAGAGAACAAACTGACGGGGAGGGGAGGGGAGAGATGGGCAAAATGGGCAAAGGGGAGTGAAGATTATGTCTTCCAGTTATGGAATGGACAAGTCACAGGAATAAATAAATGGCACAACATAAGGAATATACTCAATGATAAGGTAATAGCATTATATGGTACAGACGTAGCTACACTTGTGGTGATCAAGTGTAAAAACTCATCAAATCACTATGCCATACACCTGAGACTAATGTAACATTGTGTCAGCTATACTGAAGTTGAAAAAAAGATTTTAATTTCAGTGGAGTCATCTAATTAAAAAAATAAAAGATATCTTAACATGAGGCAATCTATTAACTTCTTACCTGTGAATCTATTAAAATATGGGAAATCATAGTGTTGAAAATAACAATCTAATGTTCTAAGAAGTAAGCTAGAATCTAATAAAGAATCCCAAGCTTCCCCTTCTGCCTGTGATGAAAGCACAAGATTCAGACTTCCAGGACTGGATGGATAAAAAGCCAGAAGAACTACATGAAACCTAACAACAGGAGTACAGGACGGCAGCTGGAAGAAGGAACCAAGTGACAGGAGCTCCATGGTTGCCCCAGTTCTGCCCACGGAACTTCCAGGATAGAGTGAGGAGAGGATCTAGGCAGGGGGGGGGGGTCCCCCTGAGTTAAGGAAACATGGGTGATAATTTGAGCCTTGGGTCCAAGTACCAATGAGGTACTTGCTGCAACAAAAGGCAGTTGAAAAAACTCAGAGGAGTCCAATGAAGAGTATGGTAAAAGAAGGAATCTGTTAGCAAAACTGGCCCAATCTCTAAATATTCCCTTTAGCTAAAAGTTTAAAGAAGTTTCTGGTCCTTTTAAAAATGTCTAACTGGGGGGCACCCAGATGGTTCAGTGGGTTAAGCTGCCAACTTTCAATTTCTGTTCAGGTCATGATCTCAGGGTCATGGGATTGAGCCCCACATCAGGCTCTGCATGCTCAATGAGGAGTTGGGAGCCTGCTTGAGATTCCCTCCCTCTCCTTCTGCCCTTCCCCTGCTTGTGTGCTCTCTCTCTACAATAAATAAATAAATCTTTAAAGAAAAATATCTAATTGGCATTGTGATACTATGTGTCTTTTATAATACCAATTCTTTGAAATGTTTAAGACAACTTTACAGCCTAGAATGAGGTCATTTTTTTAAAAAATGTGTTTTCATTAATTTTTGAATGCAATATTCCATATGTCTATTCATCAAATCAAAGTTGCTCACTTTGCTCTTCAGAAATTCCGTATCTTCGGCGACATTTTGGGGGGAGGAGGCCAGCTTTCCTACCAGTTACTGATAAAGATGGCTTAAAAATACCTTTATAATGGATTTGTCAATTCTCCTGTCAATTTTTATTTATATATTTTGAAGCTACATTGTTAAATATAAAAGAGTTTATTACTATTTTTCCTGGTGAATTAACTTTTTATTGTTATAGAATTATCTTTCTTATTTCTAGTAACACACTTTCTTAACATGCTATCTTTTATTTAACTAAATCTAGCCACATGAATTTTCTTTGGTTAATATTTGCTAGGTGTGTCTTTTTCCAACATTCCACTTTTAAGATGCGTTTAGGATTTGTTTTAGCATGAAGCTATGTTTCTAAAAATTTAATCTTATATTATTTTTCTTTTAATTGGAAAGTTAAGTCCATGTGCATATCTAGTGATTACTGAGAGACATGGATTTATTGCTACCATATCCTTATGTACCTTTTATTTGTCCAAATTTTTGTTTCTGGGTTTATTGCATATGTGCTATTTTATTTTACTTTACTTTACTTTTTACTTTATTATTTTGTCCTCCCTTTCCCTTTTCCCATTCCTTCTGCCTACTTGTTTGGAAACTGCACATTCTATTTTGTGAGTTTTATTATCAAGGACCATTTCTCTATCAGAACAACTATGATGAATATGCTCATGTGATTTCTTTTTTTTTTTAAGATTTTATTTATTTATTTGACTGACAGAGATCACAAGTAGGCAGAGAGGGAGGCAGAAAGAGAAGGAGGAGCAGGCGTCCCGCTGAGCAGAGAGCCCAATGTGGAGCTCAATCTCAGGACCCTAAGATCATAACCTGAGCTGAAGGCAGAGGCTTTAACCCACTGAGCCACCCATGCGCCCCATGTGGTTTCTAACATAAGACTGACCTGTAGTGGTGGAGAAACTGGTTCAAGGTATTGTCTTATTGTAGTGACATATTTTTACTTACTTTGGTGCTATCTGGGGTACTTCAGCTTGATTAAATGAATTGTGGAATCTTTCATAGTTTTCAATATTTTACAATAGTTCACAGAGCTCTTAAGAGGAAACAAAGTTAGTTAAATAAATTTACTACTTTTAAGTAGTAAAGAAATATTTTATTCAGCACTACTGCAATAGGGGAGAGAAGCTTCAGTAAAACTGAACTCAACTCCCAGTACAGCCAAGACAGCAGGGGATTTACAGTAACAGATTAAGGGACCAATGGATGGAAAATGACCAAAAGGAGATAGCGAAATTGGGGGATTCTTGCAAACCTGTCTCAATAGGATTCTTGCTAAAGGCAGGCCAAAGATGCAGACATCAAGAGGAGGGGAAAAGGAAACTGAACAGATACCAAGAATGAGGTTACTACCTAAACTGACTTAGCAGGACTCTTGCTAAAACTAGGGCTCTGCAGGCTAGGACTGGGTCCAATGTGGCTGAATAGAAAGAGGACTCAGAGGAATCTGGTTTGGTCCCGTCTCTGACACAGCAATAGAAAGAGGCGAGAAAATTAGCATTTATCTTGATAAAGCCAAGTAGCACAGTCTATACTACCGTACTGATAGGTCCCAAATGTCATGTATTTCTCCAAGTGCCAGCGACAGATCCAACTGAAACAACTCTAGCCACACATTCAATTAGACTTTTTCGCGGCATTCTACATTGTACCTATCTTGGGTGCCTAGCTAGCGGTGGGGGGGGGGGAGGTGAAGGAGTATAATAATCACCACTCATGGGGGGCCCACTACGTATACGATACGTTACTACCTTCTTCCGACAACTTTGCAGGTGACTCGTCATTTCACAAGAATAAAACGAGGCTAGTTAAAGCTCTCTACCCCTTCGTATGGGTTAAGCATCGACAGGCTCTAACGAGAAGGAACTTCTTTGGGGAACCAGGCCCCTGCCAGCTTCCCAAGACAAAACCCCACTACCGCGAGGGAGCCATGCTGGAAACGCCTACTGTCCTACGACTGGGATCGCCCCCGCCCTCCCGCTCGCGCCTGCGCAGTGACTGCCGCGCCGCGCCGCGCCGCTGCAGCCTTGTGGGAAATGTAGTCCGTCGCCCGGGGCGTACGCGCCGGGGAGGGCTGCGTCCGCACCGGTTGCTCCCGCTCCTGCTGGGAGAGGGTGAGTGTGGGGCCGCGGTGAGACGCACCGTATGGGACTGGAGCTAGGAGGAGGCCCACTCAAGGAAAAGGCCCGGACGGCCGGGCGAGGCCCCTGAGGGGCGTGGCTGGCGGTGGATGGTCTGGGGGCCGTGTCCTCTCAGTCCCCGCGCGGCGCCGGGCCGCTCGCTCCAGGTGCGCCCTCTCTCGCCCCGGGAGCCCGGCTGGGTGGGAAAACCGAGAGATGAGGGCCGTCACCTGTCGGGAGCGGTGAGGGCGGGGGACCTGGTGCAGCGGTCCCGGGCCCGAGGGCTCTGGGAGTCACTCAGACCCTGGGCTCCTCCCCGCCGCGGGCTTTCCCCGGGCCCCACTTCAGAAGTCTCGGGGGATGCCGCACTTGGTGCACGGTCTTGGGGCTCCAGCACCTGCCCTTTGTGTCCGCCTCATCTCGCGGACGCGCCATCTGCGGTCTCTGATTCCGAGAGGCGCTGGCGTGGACCCCCTCTTGACTCATCTAAGAATGGGGAGGTCGACCCCGTGCAGGTTCCTGTTTCAGGGAATCGTTTTATTTTTTTAAAGCCATTTTTTTCTCCGTCTCCCCCAGCCCCCCCAAAAAGGATAAGTTCACTATAGGAAAACTAGAAAATTCAGAGGAGCATTTCAAATAAAAAATTATTTGAAAACTCAAAATCTGCATGTTGGCATATAAACATAGAAAGGCTTTGTTTCTACACAAAGATGTGGACATTAGTGTCCTCTCCATTTACATTTAAAACCGAGCTTTGACAGACATTTGGTAGGGGTTTAAAGTGCACAAATATTGAGCTCCATGATTTTTTACAGATGTTTTTATCTGTGTAAATACCACTCGAATCAGGTAGAGAATAAACTTTTTTTAAAAAAATTAATATTTTGAAAACATAGTTATATCAATTTTTAAAACAAGTGTCATTTTAAAGAGCGTGAAAAAAAAGTGTCTGTGTCATATTCAATCCTTCCTTTAGGCCTTTACGTTATTTCTCAGGTTTTTAACCCCCTCATGTTATAAACCATATAGGCCATCCAGCTACACACATCTTTGCATTCCTGTCTTATTCTTTAAATCTCTTCATATGAAATTTCTGGATCATACTGTAAGACTTTTGATACCCTCCCACCTTACTTTCTCCAGAACAGTAGTAGTTTATAAGCATTTGCAAGATAAGGATGTCTGATGGATCCACTCCAAGTCTGGGTGTTCCTGTTCTCCAACTTTCTGAGAGGTGCAGGCAATAGGGTTGTTTAAATGTGTGTTTTGAACACTAATGAATATTTTATGAAATGCTGAGGTTTGTTTTTGAATTCTGTATCTAATACAGTGTTTTCTTACTAGGTAGAAATGTTACATTTTCTCATGGTTAGGCATGAAAACCATCCCTTCATGTTTGGGTCTTTGGCATCATTGTTAGGGGGCCGTCTATCCCATTATCACAAAAATGTGCATCTGCAGTTTCTTCTAGTACTTTAATTTGATTTAATGTGCAAATTTTTATTCTTTTCCAAATGGTAAGCCCTCGTTCCAAGTTACTAATTCATTCTTTTTTCACTGATGAGAGGTTACTTTTTCATATCCTGAATTCTTACATACAAAATGTTCTCGGAATTGTTTGTGTTGGCAGGATTTTAATTTGTTCTACTAATCCTTTTCTCTGCTAGACTATAATCCATGATGGCATGGAGAGAACTTGTTTATCTGTTTTGTTTATGGCTGTATTTATCCTTTCCCCTAGGAATCTTGCCTGGTACACAGAAGGTGGTCAACAGTGTATCTGGTGCATGAATGACTCAGTCTGTTCAATCACAGTGTGTTCTAATTACTATAGCTATCTCTGATACTTGGTGGGCAGGTTCTCCCTCACCACTCTTCCTTTTCAAATGTTTCCTGGCTGTCCTTAAAGGACGCACTTAACTTTAAAAAAGGTATTTTCCATAATTATCCTTAAAATACTATTACTTAAGCATAACTTGGTTAGGAATGTGCGAAGTTTATAAATTAATTTCAAAGAAGTGACAACTTAGATATTGTGACAGCCTATCCAGGAATATGGTATGTTTCTCTGTTCATCCTTTATATATCTAGATAAGCTTAGCAAAATAAACTTCATGAATAAAAAATATCGTTTCCTTAAGAAGGTACCAAACATTTCTTATTTGGTTGATCTGTAGGTATTTTATTTGTTGTTCTTGCAGGCGTCTCATTTCTCATAGCTTCCTTTCCTTCCCTCAGCTCTGCTTCCTCTGGATCCTGCCCATCCCCTAGAAGGATGGCACAGGAAGGAAAGAGAAGGTGATGGCTATTGGGCCTCTGCCCTTGGCAGCTAAGGTGAGTGCATGTTTCTCTCTAAACCCTCTCCCTTACTCCTTAGCACTTATACCTGTACCATATGTGGGCTTCACTGCAGAGGATGGGGCTACTGCAATCTCAGAATGTTAGATATTTCCCATAAAGCCCCCCTTAGTGGGGGGCTTTAGTGCACCTCAGCTCTGTCCTCAGCAGCCTACTTCCTTATTCAGCTGGAAGCCCTGGTCTACTGAGCTTTTGGTGCCATTCAAGCATCATCGAAGGAAAAAAAATCATGAAAGATAGTCTGGGTGCTTATCAGGTTTATGGACTCTCAGGGAACATAAGAGAGGTCATCTCTCTCAAATAAATATATAAAATCTTAAAAAAAAAAAGAAAGAAAATGGAATTTGCTAGTTTTATTAGAACCTGGAGTTTTTGCTGCTCTGGAAAAAGAAGCTATCAGGGGGACTTGGCCCCAGGAGACCCTAAGTTTTGTTTTGTTTCTTATGGTTAGGCTTACTTAACTTTGTTTCCTATCCCACAGGACTCGCGGTGTTTTTCTCTATTCATAAGATCATGTATTAGCGTTCTCTCAGATATGTCACTTGTTTATTTATCAAAAGAACAAGTTTCAAAAAGGCTTCAAGAAGACAAGTACTAACTGTTGTGATTTATGTTTGTCCTACTCTCTCTCCTAGTATTATCAACCTCAGTTACGAAAGGCATCATAACTCACAAAAATGGGCAGAAGAAAGAGGGAGTTTCCAGAAAAGAAGGTTTAAAGGGGGAGCATTCAGAAGATTTTGGTTGATGAAGGTTGTGGTTGGCTGTCCAGAGCCTTGGTTTTATTTTATTTAGTTAAAGTAGTGTTAATTAAGTTTTTCAATCAGACTTTTTTTCCCAGGTATAATTTTACTTTATTTTTTTAAAGATTTTATTTATTTATTTGACAGAGATCACAAGTAGACAGACAGACAGGCAGGCAGGCAGAGAGAGAGAGAGAAGAGGAAGCAGGTTCCCTGCTAAGCAGAAAGCCCAATGTGGGGCTCGATCCCAGGACCCTGGAATCATGACCGGAGCCGAGGGCAGAGGCTTTAACCCACTGAGCCACCCAGCACCCCCAGGTGTAATTTTACATAAGATAACCCATTTTAAGCATATTATTTATTGAGTTTTGACAAATTTATGCACCAACATAGTCATTACCCCAGTCAAGCTACATTAACAGTTTCCTCACCCCAGAAAATGTTGTCACCCCCTTCCAGTCCACATCCCCTGCCTCAGGCAATCACTGGTTTGATTTCTGAATACTTCAGTAGGTATTTCCTAAAAACAAGCTCTCATTTTACATCACCAAAATATAATTACCAAATGAAGATACTTATGTGGACACAGTACTGTTAGCTATCCTACAAACCTTACACATATTTTGCCACAAATTGGGTCTTTATCTGGTCCAGGACCTAATCCAGATCACAGCTGGCATTCAGCTGTCACATCTCCTTAGCCTCCCTTCACCTGGAACAGTTCCTCAGTCTTTGTCTTGGATGACCTTGACACTTGGACCTGGGATGTATCAGTGAAGCACTGGAGCTGTTCTCTTTTTTCCATCTTTCCTTTTTAGGCTGGTCATCGGACTATGAATCACTCAAATAGGACTTGTATTTGCCTTTAAACTACATCTTCTTTTTATGAATATACATACTAGCTGTGTAGTTGTAAAAAAAAAAATTTAAGACTATACTATATAGTTGCAGGTCTCAAACTGTCAAAAATATGCACAGGCACACATTCTTCTGGCCTTTTAAATACCTGTTCACATGCTTGCCCAGTTTTATACTGAGTGGTTTATATATAAAAGAAGGCTTTTATGCAGTGTGGACATTAACCCTTTGCCATAAATCATTATTATGTATTCCCTGTCATTTCTCTTAAATGTGTTTATAACATCTTCTGCTATAAGTAAGTTTTGGAATTTTATGCAGTTAACTTTCCTTTTCCCTTTGTTTGGCTTTGGAATCGTGCTATGAAAGGCTTTCTGTACCCTAAGAGTATATAAACATTTTTCTACGTTTTCTATTAATTTTATTCTTTTAAACTGGAATTTATCATATATTAATGTGAGATTGGAATATAACTTCATTTAAAATGTGTAGTATTTTGTTGTCCATCCGTTCACTCAACAAGGACCGAGCACCTGCCGTGTTAGGCAGTATTCTAGATGCCGGGAAAATGGTGGTGAGTGAGACAGGCTTGGTCCCTTTCTCCTAGGTCCTGTCTTACAGAAAGGGGAGGCAGCAGAGAAGAAATAATTACTGAGGACATTGTTAGGTGCTGTGAAGGCCACATAGCAGGGTGGCATGGTGGAGTATGATGTCTGTTTTAGCTGGGCAGAGCCGGAGTGGCACTCTGGAAGAGATGGCATTCCAACTGGTGTAATCTGAAAAATCTGCTTCTTTCCATAGATTGGAAATGCTACCTTTAATGTATGCTATGTTTATATATACATTACATAAGTTTTTCTAGGATCCATTCAGTCGCTCTATCTCTGCTCTAGTACCACACTATTTTATTTGTTGTTTTAGAATTTATTTTGTTATTTCATAAAGCAAATTCTCCCTTGGTTTTCTTTCCAAAATTTTGCATTACAGTACTGTTCTTTTACAGTTACCCTTATAGTCAAATTTTATTACTTTTTATCAAGTTTTAACAGTAACAAAGTATGCAATTCTGATTTGAATTCCATTAAATCTATATCAATTTGAGGAAGACTGCCATCTCTTACAATGTTTATTCTTCCTATTAAAAAACTACCCTTCATTTTATTCGGATCATTCATAATGGCTTTTGTTCAGTTTGATCACAAGGATCTTACATATCCCTGTTAAGTGTTAAGTGTATTCTGGGGTGTTTTGATTTTTTGTTGCTATTGTGACTGTGATTTAAACACGATTGAGATTTAAAAAAAACAACAAAAACTGGATTGCTGGGGCACCTGGGTGATTCAGTCAGTTAAGCATTTGACTCTTGGTTTTGGCTCAGGTCATGATCTCAAGGTCCTAGGATCGAGCCCCATGTTGGGCTCCGTGCTCAGCAGGGAGTCTGCTTGAGATTCTCTCCCTCTGCCTGTGTACCCCCACCCCAACTCACAAGCTCGTGCATGCATTCTCTCTCTCTCAATTAATAAATCTTAAAAAAATAAAATAACAATTGGATTGCTAAGAATTATACCTGAAGAAAGACATTGTGTTGCTGTGATGCCTCAAACTTCATCACTGTCATATCTTCGTTATAAATTATGCTTTGATCACTTAAAATATCCCCACTTATTCCATTTGGTTCTCAGTCTTTCAAAGGATAACAATATCAAAAAGCCTGCATCTTTAGGTTTAAGAAAACCTTTGCACGAAAGAGACAAATCCATGAAGCTGTTTATTTCAAACACCATGAGTTAACCTGTGTTTTTTTTTTAATAGTTTGCATTTTAAAGATTTTATGTATTTATTTGACAGAGAGAAATCACAAGTAGATGGAGAGGCAGGCAGAGAGAGAGAGGGAAGCAGGCTCCCCGCTGAGCAGAGAGCCCGATGCAGGACTCGATCCCAGGACCCCGAGATCATGACCCAAGCCGAAGGCAGCGGCCTAACCCACTGAGCCACCCAGGCGCCCCTAACCTGTGCTTTTAATGTAGCGCTGGGGAATGTAGTGGAAAGGCGAAGGGAAAAACCTCTCAAGGGATTAACAACAAATACGTTTTGTGAACAATATCATTAAGTTTTGGTCTCTAAGAGCCCTTCTATATAACTCAGGGGCCCACAGGATGTTTTATAATAGAGACAAGCTCTGGGACAGTAAGCTCTGGGAGCTCCGCACTGAAGGTGATGAGAATCCAGGAAGTGGGGAATACTGGCATATAGCCCACAGGAGTCTGAATCTGGGTTTTTTTTTTTTTTTAAGATTTATTTATTTATTTATTTGAGACAGAGATCACAACAGATGGAGAGGTAGGCAGAGAGAGAGAGAGAGAGGAGGAAGCAGGCTCCCCGCTGAGCAGAGAGCCCGACGTGGGGCTCGATCCCAGGACCCTGGGATCATGACCTGAGCCGAAGGCAGAGGCTTTAACCCACTGAGCCACCCAGGCACCCCTGAATCTGGGCTTTTAATTTTGCCCAATATATTCAGCTAACAAGGCAATTTATTGGGGGAAAAAAAGTGGCTTAATTTTTGGAAAGAGACTATCCTATTTCTGTTACCTTTTTTCCTGTTCCCACATACATTCTATCTTATCTGATATTCATATGTTCTCCTCCTAGTTTCTTTTTTCTCCTTGTTTTTTATTTACACTGGCCTGCTGTATCTTGTCTCTACCCTACCACCCCTCACCCCACACACATACACACTTTTTAACTTTCTGGTATGTGGTTTAGGTATATCTCTTGTATGTGCTATATATGAAACCAATTTTAGAGTTTTTGTCTTTTAATAGAGAAAGTCAACTCATTCACGTATGTTGTTACATAAGTATCATGTCTTTTTTCTGTTTATTTAATGATTTATGTTTATTATGCTTTCTTGTTTCCTTTATATTTGTTAAACTGATGGTTTTTCTTGATTCCTTTTTCTCCTTTCATAAAATGGAAATTCAGCCACATAATTATGTCCTTCTAGAAGGTACCTTCACATTTTTGGACAATATTTGTGATTTTTAACATTATGTAGATATATCGATTAAATAAGTATTAGGAGGAAATAATGAGGTAGAAAGAGCATGGACTCTGCCTCAGTGCTGACACTTTTCCTAGAAGTTCACAGCGAGCAGGATGTAAAATACACATATTTCTTGGGGTGGGCTTCGTCCCATCTCTGGTTTCCAGGCCTTTTCTCTCCACTACTTTTCTCCCCTTTGCCCACTTACATAGCACAGCACTCTTTGTCCTTAAATGAAAGCCTCTTCAGTGGCTTTATCCCCATTTCCTTGTCCTTACTTCTTTCCATATCCACCACCCCTCCCACCACACACTCTCTCTCTCTCTTCCTCTCTCACTTGCTCTGATGAGGGTTGGCCTTTTCCTCTAACAACACGAGGAGATAGATGGCCTTGGGTTTGAGTCCCAGCTGTGTGATCATAGAGAAATTATTTAGCCGTTCTGACCCTCAGATTCTTCATCTGTAAAATGATGACTGTACTGCTAGCAATCTAGCAGGTTGTCATATGGGTTAATGGGGTGAGGTGTGTGACTCTCCTATTAGTGCAAAACTCAGTACAACAGTGAGTACTCAATTAGTGCTCCCTCCTTGTACCAGGCTTCTTCAAGAAACAGAACCCATAAGCTGAAGAGTCCGCACGATCTACCCTCTGCAATCTGGAGGCCAGGAAAGCCAGTGTGTAGCACGACTCCAAACCCAGAGATCTGGGACTGAGGATGTAAGTCCTGGTCCGAGTATGAAAGCTTAAGAGCTAAGAGTACTGTCTGAGGGCTGTCGCAACTCAAGCAGAGGCAGCAAATTTGTCTTTCCTCAGCCTTTTAGGCCTCTTTGGGCCTCAGTGGATTGCATGATGCCCTCCCACATTGCTGCAGGCTGATCTTTACTTGGTCTACTGACTCACTGGGAGCACCCTCACGGAAACACCTAGAAATAATAATACTTTACTATCTATTTGGGAATACCTTAGCCCAGTCAAGCTGACACATAAAATTAACCATCACACTCATTAAACAGATACTGAATGCTTATTGTGTTTTACTTCCTAATCTAAGGGCTAGAGAACAGGGCTGAAATGGGCTTAGAAATTTGAAATGCCACTTTCAGGTCAAGCTGGATGTGTTCTTGGACTTCTCAACCATATTCTGCAGGTACCATGTTTGTACATGCTCCCTCCATTAACTGGGATTCTGCCTATATTGTAAAGCCTGAAATTCCATGTGCTGCCTGGACATTGCTGAGCCTCATGGGGCTCCAAAGCCCTAGTTGTGAGTTCCCCTGGGTCTTCCTGCCCCAGCCCAGCAGGGAAAGCACCGTACCCAGCTAACTGCCCTATCAGCCAGACCGGTGGACCACTCCCAGTCCTCAACCTTAATAGGTTTTGCCACCCTACCAGCCCATAAAATTGTTCAGACAGGTCGACTGCATCTTCCTATGGTCGCTCTCTTGTCACTAAAAAGCCTGCCTCCCACAGCCCCTGCTGGTTCACAAGTACACTCCCTGAATGGCCCTGCATGGGGAGGTAGTCCCTCCTTCCCCAGGCTATGAGAACATGTGACTTGTAAATTGCTGTCAGCCTCTTCTGCCTGGTGCCAGATGTCATGTGTTCAGTCATCTTGTGCTCTCTAAGGTTTGGGATCCCTCCTTCACCAACAGGGTAAATGGGAGGCCATTAGAACACTACCTACTCTTTGCCAGTGGTAATCTAGGGCAGCCTTCAGTACCTTTCCCTATTACTCTCTAATACCTCTTCTTCCATCCTTACAAGTCAAAGCACATTCTTTTTATTTACTCATTTTATTTAACTATTTGAGAGAGCGCATATGATGGGGTTAGGGGAGAGGGAGAGAGAAATTCTTAAGCAGGCTCCGTGCCCAACATGGGGCTCAATCCCAGGACCCTGAGATTACAACCTAAGCCAATATTAAGAGTTGGATGCTTAACCGACTGAGCCACCCTGGCACCCCAAAGCACTTTATATTACATTTTTCTCTGGTTATTTCATGATAATGTACATTTTTTGTTTAGTTTCTTTTGGCAGATAAGACATTTTTCTCACACAGATCTCTATCCTGTCCCTTCTAACACTGATTTTTTTTTCCCCCACTTCCCTCAGGGGGTTTTATTAGCATAATCCTCTGAGCAGGAATTTATAGTTTCAGGAGTCAGTGACCATCAGGGATGTGTCTGTGGATTGCACTTGGGAGGAGTGGATTTGTCTGGATTCTGCTCAGAGGAACTTGTATGGGACAGTGATGCTACAGAACTACAGTGACTTGGTTTCACTGGGTAAGACCTCTTGTTCTAATTCAAAATCTCCCTACTGACATTTTCCCCCACCTACTACCACCTTGTACAACCACAGAAATTCAGAAATTTACACTTGCAATCCTCATTGATAGGTCATTGTTTTAGGATGGTTGCTTGGTGTACTCTCTGGACATGGAATGGAAAATGGAATCTTCAGAAGACCGGATGGGGAAGGGACAAGGACAGGTACTAGGAGTGGTTATTATACTCAGTTCAGAACCCAAATTTACTGTCTCTCCCCCAGAGCAGGGCATCAACTTTCCAAACCAAATGTGTTTTCTCAGCTGGAACTTGCAGAACTGAGCTGGATGACAAATGGACTTAGAGCGTGCCTCTCCAGGTACACATCAGGCTGCAGGGACTTGTTACTGAGTGTGTACCCACGGAAATCCCCACGGAGCTCCCTCGGTCTCCTGGAGTGACAGCAACCCTGCCTGCCGTTTATTCCCTCAAAGGTCTCTGCATTCCTCATGTCACTCATCCTTCATTCGTCTCACAAAAGCCCTCACCATGGAGGGAAGAGTGTAGGAGGATCAAATGAGTACTACATTTGTAGCACTTACTTATTGCTGTGAACATCAGTAAATGTACCAATTATTATTGCTTTTCTGTCTTTACCTGTAATTTGAATCCCATTCTATCTTCTTCCACTTTATATTCTCTTTCCTCTGTTTCAGGAGTCTTTCTTCTCAGCCGTAATCTGTTTCCATGACTTCTTTCATTTACATGTTTGTCAGCTTTCTTAAAGGAAACTGAGATTTTTTTCCCTGAGTTGCAAACTTGTATATGTGTTTTAGTCTTAATTTGAAAACAAATGAAGATGACGTTAGCTTTTCTATTTTCACTAGTAACCTGACGTTCTATACATTCCCTTTCTCATTCCTCAGGTTTCAATCTGGATTCCATTCTCCTCTAAACATTTAATGTCTTTTTTAGTCTTTGTTAATTGGTTTCTAATCCCCCTTAGAAATGAAATTTCTGTTAGAGGTTATCACTGACTTTCTTCTGGAAAGAAAAAAAAATTTTTAGTCTTTTATACTCTATTCAATATGAAAGCATTTCTTCTTATACATTTTTTTTAAATTAAAGGGATAGGCACGTATTTTTTTTTTTAAATCTCTGTATAAATAGTATATGGCTACCTAAGTATAAAGCAATAAAAGAAATCAGTAAAAGAAGATGTTGATAGGAAAAAAAAAACAAAAAACAAAAAACAAAGAATCTTATGAATGCCAGTTTCCAGTAAGCTTTCTAAAGAATGAGATTTGGGGCACCTGGGTGGCTCAGTGGGTTGAGCCTCTGCCTTCGGTTCAGGTCATCTCAGGGTCTTGGGATCCAGCCCTGTGTTGGGCTCTCTGCTCAGCAGGGAGCCTGCTTCCCCCTCTCTCTCTGCCTGCCTGTCTGTCTACTTGTGATCTCTCTCTCTGTCAAATAAATAAATAAAATTTTTTTTTAAAAAAATAAAGAATAGGATTTTACAAGAATCACTGGGTCAAAAGATGTATTTTTTATGATTCCTGCTACACATTGCACAACTTTGGATATTTTTATGCCCTTTAATGCTTATTTATTAGATATAAAATGATCCCTGAAGGTAGCTTTAATTGCCTTTACTATAGATTCTGTGGTTTGATTACTACTGCTATTTGTATTTAATCTTATGTAAATAAGCTTTTTATTCAACAAACATTTTGTGAGCGCTAGGCCTTGTTCCTAGCATTGTGGCTATAGCACTAAACAAGACAGGCAGCTTCCCTATGCAGCTTATAGTCTACTGGGGTAGACAGTAAATTAATAAAGCAAGCAAGCATGGAAGGAGAAGGGAAAGGAAAGGAAGGGAATGAATAGCGTAGAATCCTAGTGCTATGTGGAAAAAGCAAGCAGCATAATGGAACTAGATCAGTTAACAGAAGCTTTATTGTAGAAGGAGTGATCAGAGAGGGCCTCTCTTTGAAGCTGTATGTTGAACAGGTAACTCACAAAGTGATGGGCCATGTAGGAAACCTTTCTGAGTCCAGGGAGCAGCAGGTGCATTCTACATGGCCTTGTTTGATGGGAAGAATGCCAGGAGATGTAAAGATTTCCTTAAAGTTAGTCTTTCAGTCCTTTTCTGGAAAAAAAAAAAATTATTTCTATTATATCTATATCTTTAAATTTCTATGAGCCACCTTCTCATCCTGCGGGTTCCTTCTTTCTTTCTTTTTTTTAAGATTTTATTTATTTATTTGAGAGAGGGAGAGAGACAGAGAGAGAGAGAGCATGAGAGGGGAGGTCAGAGGGAGAAGCAGACTCCCCATGGAGCTGGGAGCCCGATATGGGACTCGATCCCAGGACTCTGGGATCATGACCTGAGTTGAAAGCAGTCGCTTAACCAACTGAGCCACCCAGGCACCCCCTGAGTGTTCCTTCTTTCTTAACAGCAATATTTTTAATGCATGTATTTATTTGTCTGTATGAGAATATTTAGGTTGCTTTTTGTTGTTGTTGTTTTCTGTTTGCTTCATTTTTTGGTATATGTTTGCAGCATTTTTTCCCTTGTTCTCCAGATTACTTTAGTAGGTTTATATATGCCTTTTTCATTATCCCACTGTCATTTTTATTGGGGCAGCGGAGGCAAACGCATGTATTCTTGATCCTGGGTTTTCCTCTCTCTTCTTTACTGTTCAGGCTGCTCTGTTGGGCTAAACCTAAAGACTCTTCATTTGTTTATGCTTGCATTTCACATTATATTTTGCCTTGTCTCTCTGAATGTCTGTCTAGCTACTAGTATGCAGGCTCACTGAATTGTCATGATTGAGCTAACTTTGCTTTATATCCCCTGCCTGGCATGTTGCCTGCCAGAGTAAGTATTTAATATATGTTTGTTAAGTGAATACTGAATGACATCAAGTAGAATTTTGAGAAATTAGGTGAAAATACAGGTTTGAAAGTTACAATCCTATCTGTTACTTGGTATCATGAGTATTATTAATTATCAGGATGAGGGAATGAGAAAGGCAAAGCAGCAAGGATGGGACCCTAAAGGACAGTAAGACTGATTTGGGGCCAAAAATGCCCCAGTGAAGGGGATAGAAAGAGTCATCAAAGGAGGAGAAATGTAGGGAAAGCCAAGAGAAGAGAGAAGTCAGAGAGTAAACATGCCAACCAAGAACTGGAGGGTGCTGTTGGCCTTAGCCAGAAGGACGCTAAGGATGTGGCGTGGGGAAGGGCACTCTTGTTGCAGAGGGAAATGGGCTGTGGGTATATGAGTAAAGAAGCAAACAAGTAAAGACATTACAGACTAATTGTTTCAACAGGGTTCACGTCAGAGGGCAAGGAAAAAAGGGCAAGAGCTGAGACAAGATGGAGGTTGGGTACCTCTGGTTTGTTTACCAGCAAAACAACTCAAGTGTATTTACAAGAGTAGAGAGGAGAAACCAAAGCCCCAGAAAAGTGGAGCCAGAGGATGAAGCCCAGAAAATTGGTGGTGTGCTAACTCAGTCTTGTTTTTTCCAGGTTTTGATGTTATTGCCAAATAAAGCTACCTTTTAGTCTTCTGTTCAAAACCAAGACAAAAAAGTGTGGAGGACTGAGTGCTGTGCTCGGCTCTTGTCCAGCCATCCTGACTCACTCTTTGTAACCATCTAAAGGGGTAGGTACTGCAGTCCCCCCTCTTAGGAGAGACCAGTTCAGAGAGGGAATGACGTGCCAGAAGTTGAACACAGGTTTCTGGTTTTGTTGTTTTTGCCTTCAAGTTTAATGCTAATTCTGAAACAAAAAAGTTGTAACTTTCTTTCCCTTCCTTGCTGTGACAAATAGAACCTTAATGTCCTGGCCCAATTTTTCTTTTAGATGATTGTTTTCTTTCTTACTTTTTTTTAGAGAAAGAGAGTGAGTTTGGCGGGGGGGCGCAGAGGGAGAGAGAAAGAATCCATGCTTGGCACAGAGCCTGACATGGTGCTCAATCCCACGACCCTGATATCATGACCTGAGCCCAAATCAAAAGTCAGATGCTCAACCAATTGAGCCACCCAGGCACCCCAGTTAATTATTTTCTTTTTCTGTACAAAGGTTTTCATGTGTATAGGTCTTGAATTAGATATTGCCTATATTTGATAAAAGCTAAGTAGAAAATGTGCAGATAGAAGTTCTGTTAGAGACAGCATTATCACTAGTAAACTTGTTAATGTTGAGACAAAGATGGGAATTATTAGCAATGCGGAAAGCAGTGAGGTTTGAGCCTCTAATCAGTGGTCATTAGACTTAAATCAGTTGGTGAAGTACAGTCATGAAGGAAACAAACAAGAACATGTGCAAAGTATTAAAATCTATTACCAAAGATCATGTCTATGAAATAAGATACAGTTAGGGATCCTGTAACATTTTAAGCCCTCCAGGAAGCCACCCTTTACTACCCCTAAATTTAGAAACCTATTATTTGTGTTTTATACATGACTTTGTATCATTCTCAGAAATGTACTGGGTGACAATCTGTGTGTTTCTATGTCTGTGTGTGTGTGCATGTGTACATTAACATGTATGTACCCAAACACACAGAATTTATATACTGTTACAGAGTCCCTATTTACAGAGTTCCTTCTGCTAAGCTGAGCCTCTTTCATGTTTACTACAGCCCTGTCTTTGCCTCCATCAGTAGGAAAACTAATCTGAAAGACCATAATAAATGTAGAGGTATCCAAAGTGCATTGATCTTTACACAGCGCAGACCCACACCTGCCTTGGGGCCTCTGCACTGGTGGTTCTTTCTGTGTGGGTTGCTCTCCCTGTGATAGTCCCGTGACTCCGTCCTTAGCCTCTAAAGTCTTGACTTCAATATCACTTTTTCATTGTGGTCTTTCCTGAAGACTCTCTGTGAAATTACAGACCATTCCCCTCACCCATCATGCTCCCTGCTTCCATCTTACTGCTTTTATTTTTTTCTGAAAGGCATGCCACTTAAATTTTAAGTATTTTACTTATATTTATTATGTTGGTTGCCTTTCCTCCTCTCATGGAAATATAAGTTCCTTAGGCCAGAAATGTGTTTTGCTCATCGTTAGCACTCTAATCAGCACCTGGGTCAATAGTGATTCTTGAAGAGATAATTCATGTTCAGAGGGTCAGTCTGGCTGCTAGATGGAGAATGCACTGCACAGTAAGTAGCGAGAGTGTTAAGTAGGAAGTCCAGTCAGATAAATACTGAAATTATCTGATGGAGTAGAAGGAGTAACTTACCAACTACATAGGGGATTGAAGAAAGACAAAAAAAATAAAAACTTGCCGTAGGAAGAGCAGGACCTGCTGCCCGAGGGCTGTACCTGCCCCAGTTTTCTTGGGGCGGGTACAGTGGGTACAGTAGAGGCTCTTGGCCTCCTCTATGACCAGTGTCAGCCATAAAGACTGAAGGATCTGTGTTCTCCCAAATGCCTCGGTCCTGGGGGCTCTTGTTCATGTCCTGAGGAGTAGGAGTACCAAGATTACATAAATCCTATAACTAGACATTCTAAGACAATAAGGAGAATGAGCTATCACTCCAAAGTCCTGTTTAGGAAAAAATGAAGAGAGGGCTATATATTTTTTTAACACAAAATAATCATGGTAATGATAACAGCTAACAATCAATGACCAAGCATATTGCTGTGCATGTTAACAGGGTCCTTGTTTAATGAGACAGCAAAATAGCAAGCATCTGAAACCTCATCCAGTCCTAGAAGAGCTATAGTTTTTGATCCTTAGTGCTCCCATCCCAACCCCTCAACACTTCACTAATTCGGAGTACAGCTACCCTAACAATTTTATGTTTTCCAGGGAGACAGTCATGTGATCTGAGAAAAGTAAAATTTCCTCTCCTCTAAGTTGTCTAATATGCTGGTCACACTTTGGGAACACTATTAAATAGTAAGCATCTGTTCCTTGATTCTGTTGTTAGTGTGAATTCTGGTGTTTTATGTGTATTTGATACATTGCTTATACTTTTGTTTTTGAATCAGGATCCAACGTTGGATATTATCAAATACTTTTGAAGCATCCCTCATGTCCTACTAATATATTATTATATATGTTGTCAATATATTCATATAATTAATATATAGTATATATTATATACAATATATAATATATATTGTGTAATATATAATAAGTATATGTTATATGATGTATTATATATATTACATAATATAACATATTATAGTACTGATTAGTAGCATCCTGATAGTGACATTCTGGAACTCCTGGATAAATCCTTTGTTCAAATCAAATATCTAAGCAGTAGTTCAGGAATGGCTTCAGTGTACTACAATTACTAAATCTTTCATATTTAAGAATGTGTTTTGGTTTTCTCTACAACATGTATGAAGTACCGGCCATGTGCAATTCTTGAGTCACACTGATCTTTCCTCAGTCCCTGAAGACATGGCTTCACTGTCTTTCTGGAGCAATCGCTTCAGTCAGTTTAAAAAAATTGTTGGTAATCCATTTTTCTTTTCCTGCAGCAAATCTCCAGAATTAACTTTTAAATTAGATCTCCAAATTCCATGAAGATATATGGAGTCTATTAAGTTTTCTTTAGTACATAATGATGTTTCAACTTAAAATTACTAGTATTTTCCAAAATTGCAAATATTTTGTTGTTCTCATTTTAAGAAATGTCTTATAGACAAAAGAATATGTAAAATACATGTACTATTTAGCAAAAATCTACACAGAAGAGGCCTTTATAAGTACTAATTTTTTTTCTTACATCAACACTATACACTAGGTGCCATTTAACAGCTGAGCAAACAGGAACACAGACAGGTTAACGTAACCTTCCCAAGGTCACACAGCTAAGTGGAGCCAGGTAGCCTGGTTCCAAAGTTGTTGTCTTAACCATTATGCCATACTGCTTCTCTTTATAGTTCGTGATGATAAAGATGAACAAATAAGGAATGCAAACACTCAGGCACTAGAACCCAGATTTAGAAACAGAACATTGCTTGTATATTAGAGATGCTTTGTGTGAGCCTCCTTATTCATGTCCTCTTACCCAAGACAGAACCATTCTTCTCACATTTGTGATAATTCCCTTTCCTCGCTTTTACTTACAGTACTGCCATCCATAAAGGAATCTCTAGACAATACATTTAGTTTTAGTCTGTTTTTAAACTCGATCTAAATGGACTCTTACTATATACATTTTTTGGGGTGACTTTGCTTAAATTATTTACTCATTCTGATTATTTTACATAGCTTTAGCTAATGTTCTCTGTTGGTTCAGGTTGCTATCACAGAGCACCACAGATTTGGTAGCTCTAACGTCAGACATCTATTTCTCATAGTTCCTTGGAGGCTGGAAGTATGAGATGAGAGGCCAGCATGGTTGGCTTCCTGGTGAGGGCCCACCTCCTGCTTCATGGACATCTGCCTTCACACAGCATCCGCACATGACAGAGAGCATAGAGAGGGGAAGCAAGCTCTGTCATGTGCGTCACTTCTTTTTTTTTTTTTTTTTTAAGATTTTATTTGTTTATTTGACAGACAGAGATTACAAGTAGACAGAGAGGCAGGCAGAGAGAGAGAGAGGGAAGCAGGCTCCCTGCCGAGCAGAGAGCCCGATGCGGGACTCGATCCCAGGACCCCGGGATCATGACCTGAGCCGAAGGCAGCGGCTTAACCCACTGAGCCACCCAGGCGCCACTTCTTATAAGGGCTTTACCTTCATGACTTACTGACTTACAAAGGACCTCCCCCTCCTAAAGTTATCTCATTGGGGATTAGGCTTCAACACATGAGTTTTGGGGAGACATAAACAGGACATTTTTAACACTCACTGTTTTCAGTTATTCTGTTGTCATAAATATTTCACAATTTAGTTATCAATTCTATTGCTGGTAACATATGGGTGGTTTCCAGTTTTTTGCTCTTATGTATAATGTTACCTTAAAAATCATGAATTGTGGTGCACCTTTGCAAAGCAGATTCCCTAAGCGTATGTACCTACTAGTGGGTTTACTAAATCACAGTCTCTGTACCTGTCCTACATTACTAGGTAGTGTTAAACTTTCTCAAACACCTGAACCAAATTACATTTCCACCAGTGGTATGTGATATTTCCATTACAACACATCTTTCTAAAATCTGAAGCTATCAGTCTGCACTTTCTTTTCCCTCAAGTGGATGTTACTCACTGGAGCTTTAATCTCCCTTCTCCTGGCTACTGTTGAGATTGGGTATCTTTGCTTGTTTACTCACCATGTTTCCTTTTCTCAAGTCATTTGCCCATTTTTCTGGTGGGCTTAGTGTTCCACAGACACTGTTTTCCAGATCTAGGTTCTAGTCCTGTATGGGCCATGTGTTGCAAAGATCTCCTCCAGTATGTCACTGTTTTTGTTTACTTCCTTTTCGATACCTTTTGATGACTGGAAGCATTTCATTATTCTTCCAGTATTTATTTTCCACGTGGTTTTTATGATTTTTTCCTCATTCTCCTGTTTTTGTTTCAAAATTTTATTTCTTAAACCTCTACATAGTTTCCAAATTTGTCATTTTCTGTGTATCACTTATCTTGAATGAGGGCAGTTTGGTCTGGAGTTTGTATTTGTCTAACAGTGTGAATGGCTCCTCTTTTGCCCTTTATGTTGCTTACTGGGTAGAGCTTTGGTTGGACAGTTGGATGTGATATAGTGACAGGGGAGGAGGCAGCCTCCAGTTCATGTGTCGCCTGTCAATATCCACACTTGATTGGATAGGTCCTTTCTGGGGTTACCCAGTGGTGTGTGTGTTTTAGAAGTGGAGCCTGCATGGCTTTCCACTTTTTCTCTTTTTTTACATAAGCAGGCCAGGTTGCAAGGAGGTGGTTTAGTTAATGCATACCTCATGCTTCATAGTAAAGCCTCCTGTCCACAGGTTGTTTTTGTTGGTTCAGTATTGATCTTGGCTCTCGGAATTTTGATCAAGCTGACAGCTGATTCTCAGACTGTAGTTTTCTGTCCTCTGTCTCTCATCTCCCCTGGCCGCTTTGTCTAGGATAAGAAGTGGGATGTGAGAAAATAAAAGTCTGAGTAGTCGCAAGGTCCTTCCTTCAAGGCCCCATCTCAAGCAGCTCAACGGATCCTGCTTTGCCTCTTCCTGCAACCAGTTCACATCTCTAATGAATGGGTATTTAGGAAATGGTAGGGCCCTATACACCCCTCTTACTTAAAGAGAATGAGAAACTTACAGCCTGTTGAAAGTTGGTGGTGAGGTGATCCTTTAGACTGTGTGATTGTCCTGTAAGTTTCAAGTAGGTTGTGGTATTTTATATTCCAAACAAGTGTGCTCCTGAAGGGTAGTTTATATACATTATCTCACTTAATCCTCATCTGATTATTTTTATCTTTATTATATAAAATAAAAACTGTAAAAACTAAAATCCAGAGAAACAACTAGTTAAGAGGGTACGTTAACAGCTAGGGTTTAAAGCCAAGTGTGTCTGACTCCAGAGCCAACAGTTTTTGACGGTGTCACACTGTAGTGTTGTACAAAGATTTAGTGTCAGAATCAGAGGCAGCACTGCAGGGGAGAAGAAACAGCTGGTGGGAATACCAGGACTTTCTGATCTGTCTGCCCCAATCCCAGCTTATCTGTATTTCCCTTTCATTCCATCTTCATTATTCAGCCATGTCCAGAGGTCAGTGATTTCAGTGTCCATCCCTTCTGCATACTCAGGCTTACTCTTTTCTCTGCTTACTACCTCCTCTAGTTCTTCTGTTATTTATGAACTAGTTCACTGTCCTTTCCCTCCCTTCCGTTTTTCTTCCTAACTGTAGACATCTCTGAAAGCTCTCACATGTGCCCCACAGTTATTCTCAGTTTCTTTCTCTCATTCCCATCATATATAGTTTTTTGTCTTCCAGCAGAGAAACCAATATATACTTGAATTTTTTTTTTTCCCCAGACTGGGAGACAAGACTTGAAACCAGAGAATCAACGACAAAGCCCACCATTACTGAAGATTTATCCTATGGGGTAATAATGGAAAGAGGTCTCTGGCCTTCTTTAGGGGAAGCGTGGGAACCTGATAATTGGTTAGATGGAAAAGAGAAAAACCAGGACAGACATCCGCACCAAGTGGCCCTTACTCATAAGGAAACCCTCCCTGAGAGGAGGGCATATGGTGGTCATGAATTTGAAAGATGTTCTAGTCAGAGGTCAATCCTTGATATACAACAAAGTGTTCCTGTGGGACAAAGGCCCCATAATCAGAATTCATGTGGCGAAGACACTAAACAGAATTCTGAATTAATTAAAGCTCAAAGTATGTTTGTAGGAAAGAAAATCTATGAATGTAATGAATGCAGGAAAACCTTCAGCCAGAGCTCATCTCTTCTTAAGCACCAGAGGATTCATACTGGGGAGAAACCCTATAAGTGTAATGTATGCGGGAAGCACTTCATTGAACGCTCCTCCCTTACTGTACATCAAAGAATTCATACTGGAGAGAAACCCTACAAATGTAACGAATGTGGGAAAACCTTCAGCCAAAGCATGAACCTTACTGTTCATCAAAGAACTCATACCGGAGAGAAACCCTATCAGTGTAAAGAGTGTGGAAAAGCTTTCCGTAAGAATTCATCTCTTATTCAACATGAAAGGATTCATACTGGAGAGAAACCCTACAAATGTAATGAATGTGGGAAAGCTTTTACCCAAAGCATGAATCTTACAGTTCATCAGAGAACTCACACAGGAGAAAAACCCTATGAGTGCAATGAATGTGGGAAAGCCTTTAGTCAGAGCATGCACCTTATTGTACATCAGAGAAGTCATACTGGAGAAAAACCTTATGAGTGTAGTGAATGCGGAAAAGCCTTTAGTAAAAGCTCAACCCTTACCCTACATCAACGAAATCACACTGGAGAAAAACCCTACAAATGTAACAAATGTGGGAAATCCTTTAGTCAAAGTACATACCTTATAGAACACCAGAGACTTCACTCTGGAGTAAAACCTTTTGAATGTAATCAGTGTGGAAAAGCTTTCAGCAAGAATTCATCTCTTACTCAACATCGGAGAATTCATACTGGAGAGAAACCTTATGAATGTATGGTATGTGGAAAACATTTCACTGGGCGATCTTCCCTTACTGTACATCAGGTTATTCATACTGGAGAGAAACCTTATGAATGCAATGAATGTGGAAAAGCCTTTAGCCAGAGTGCATACCTTATTGAACATCAAAGAATTCATACTGGTGAGAAACCCTATGAATGTGATCAGTGTGGAAAAGCCTTCATTAAGAATTCATCCCTTATAGTGCATCAGAGAACTCATACAGGAGAGAAACCTTATCAGTGTAATGAATGTGGGAAAGCCTTCAGTCGGAGTACAAACCTTACACGACATCAGAGGACTCATACATGAGTTTTTTCATTGAACCCTTCACCAGGATTAACTCTTCAGTGATAATCAGATAAAGCATATAACACAGAAACCTAATAAATGTAATTATTGTAGGAATCTTTTAGGTGAAGTATAAGTTACTATATCAGATAATACCACTGCGAAGAAACCATATAGAATAGAGAAATCTTAATTCAGATTGTAAAACATTCCTTTACACCAGAAGCTTTAAATAGCTAATGTTCTAAACAAAGAAGATTCATGAAGATAAGTTCTATTGTATGTCATACTGTAGATCTTTGGATAACAGAGACTTCACACTGGAGAGAAAAGGTGAGAATGCTAAACTGGACAGCCCAAAGACCTGGTATGTAGTCCTGATCTGCCACTAACTTGGACAAGTCACCTACTTTCACCAGGTCACAGTATCCTTATTTGGTAAATGAGAGATTTTGAATTTAGAAGGTCTCCATGGTCCCTATGAATTCTAAAATGCTATGAACCTATAAATATAACCAACACTGGGAAATCCTTGATCTTTTACCATGTTATATGTGTTATCTAGATGGTTCTATTCCACCATCTGGTTTCCTTGGATGTTTTGGGTCAAAATTCTCTACCTCTACCAAATCCTATTATTATCCATCCATGTCCCTCCCCCCGCTCCCATGCTGTTATTTTCTCCCATAAATCATAAGCTGGTCGCTACCGGGTGATGAAACAATTGTACGGATCATAATGCAATAGCATGCTATTTTGAGTTCTCAATTAATAGTCATTAAACTACTGTTAAGCAAGCTAATTATTTAGAAAACAGTGTAACTTAAATATAGTCTCTAAGTACATAGGATTCAAGCATGTATCTTTGTACCATACTCTGTGTCAAAGTGAGGAGAAAAGGCTAGACACTAATAGACATGAAAATGTGACATAGTAACAAAATCTTTGCAACTCAAAACAATCACAGGTTTTACAGATCTCCAGTTATGACATTAGATTTAAATGAAATAAATTTCATTGATTTCATACATACTTAAAAAGTGCTAAGTATGTGACAGACATGATTAGAAGATCAAAATTGGTAAGATATATTCTTTGCTTTTTAAAAAAGATTTTATTTATTTATTTGACAGAAAGAAAGATCACAAGTAGGCAGAGAGGCAGGCAGAGAGAGGGGGAAGCAGGGTCCCTGCTGAGCAGTGACCGCCCCCTCCATGTGGGGCTTGATCCCAGGACCCTGGGATCATGACCTGAGCCAAAGGCACAGGCTTAACCCACTGAGCCACCCAGGTGCCCCTATTCTTTGCTTTTTAAGGGCTAAACTAAAAACTGGCCTGGGATGGGAAAGGAAGAATTCAAGCAATAATGAGGCAGAATCTAGATAATGTGGTAATTGATTAAATGTAGGAACTTAAATTTACTTGGATGGATGGAGTACCATAATTAAGAACACACAAAGTTGACCGATTTTGTGGGGACATGGTAAGTTCAGTCTGGGGGCATTTTAAAGAGTCTGTGGGTATCCTAGTGAAGATTCCTGACAGACACTAGAATAACTGGCAGGACAATTATGAAGGGTACTCTGAGAGTACTGTCATTGAATGGGGGAGGTAGAGGAAGTGGAACCAGTAGGAGCTGACAGGAAACAGCAACCAGAAGGAAAATGAAAAACAGAAGGAAAAATTAGAAGATGGTAGCACAAAAGTGAAAGAATTTCACCTAAGGTAAGAATAGCTAATACTTTCATATGCCATGGTGGGTTAAAGTGAGATAAAAATTTAAAATGGCCTTTGGTTTTGGTTACCGAAAGCCTTTGCGAAATATTAGTAGGTTGAAGAATGAGTGAAAGGACTCATTAGCTTGCCTGAGAAAGGAGACTGGCATTGAGAGCGGGTATATCTATCAGAAGAGCTTTATGGCTACAAATACTGGAAAGCCCGGTTAACAAGGCTTACAAGCAGCAGGGATTTTTTTTCTCCCCTCTTAACAAATCTGGAGGTGGGTGGTATTGTTTCAAAGCAAAATTCAGTATCTTTAGTTTGATAGCTTTTCCATCATGGTCACATGATGGCTGCTCTGCTTCAGGTAAAGTATCTGATTCAAGGCAGGAAGAAGGAGGGTGGGAAGCACCAGCAACATCTGTGCCTTTTATCAAAAGAGGTTGTCCCAGAAATTGCTCAGCGGACTTCCGCTTGTATCTCACTGACCACAGCTGTGTTACATGGAGGCCAGCAGCAAAGGAGGCTGAGAAACTAAATACACTTCCAGCCTCTAAAGTGGAGGTAGGCAAAGAAAAGGAGGTTTGAGCAAGGTGTTGATGTGGCCAATAGTCTGACGAGAGTGTGTTTACCTGACCGCTGAAAGGAAAAATGTGGGAGAGTGGAAGGTACAGCATGGAGGGGACAGGCAGCCCAAAGTGGGAAAACAGGACTGGGGCAGAGGCAGAAGCTATAGGAACCTTTTTCGAAGGAAGGAAATTTTTCACCAGGAGAGGTGGGAATCAAAAAGTGATGGATACAGTACACTTTTGTGGGTGGCAATGGAAGAGGCTCCCTATGGAACTGGGTCCCTGGGCAGGTCAGTCTCTTTGGGCTATGTGACCTCTAAGCTCTAACTCTTGAGGGCTGGACAAAGACGGAGGGAATGAAACAACCTTATCCTCGGAAACTTAGATATATAATATTTGTCCCTTACACCTAGTTTCCTCCTCTGCCTTCACAAATTTTTTTCTAGAGGAGGCAGAGATAAGAAATGGATAGAAAGTAGATGAAAATGAAAACGACAACAGCAAAATAAAGGGTCAGAAGGAAGGCACAGAACAAGGAGAAGAGGCAATATGAAACCTACTGAAGCCTAAGATAATGCAATAACTCAAAACTTGGTGAAACATTAACCTATAAAAGAAGCAGCTGGAGAAATGAGTCAGCTATACAGAGGTTGCACTATTTTTTCAGGAGTGTTTGGATGCCTTAGGTCCCTGTATGTCAGTTCTCAGTCATTCTGGTCAACAAGTAAGTAGGACGGTCTCTGCACCTCTTCTCTATCCCAGAGCCAAGACACTGGGTTCGAGCTGCTAGACATGAGACCTCCAGCAAAACACTGAACATCTGGGTGCTTCACTTATTGTTAGTAGTGCAAACTGCACGGCTTGGGATTACAGAAGATACCCATGTAAAGTACTCATAAAAGTGCCCAACACACAGTGCTCCATAAATACATATTACCATCCTCATATACTTGAAAACAAAATAACACCCAGACTCCTTAGCATGGCATCCGGAAAAATATCTTGGAATCACTAGACCCTCAAAACAAATGCGGTGCACACACAAAGGCGGTATGTCTATGGGAGGCTGTCCGCCCCTGGGACTGTTGTAACAGCCTCCTAGCCCGCTTCCCTGTATTGCCCCGGCGCCACCGGAGTCTCTTCTCCCCTTGCTGCTGACCAGCGATTCTGCCCAAATGTGCTCGGCCACGTCACTCGCGCAGACTCCTTCGCTGGTTGCCCATCACACACGGAACGAATCCAAAGGTCTTCCGATGGCCTGCAAGGCCCCAGTCCGCTTGGAACCTCCCGTGCAACGCTCCCTTGCCCACCGGGCCCTCTCCAGTCCCTCCAGCCTCACAAAGCCTCCGGCTCAGCAAGCACACACTTCAGTCTTGGGACCTCGCCGTCGCCTCCCCTTAGACAGCTCTTCCCCCACGTATTCACACGGTTTCCTCCCTCACCAGAGTCCAGTCTCTGCTCACGTGCTCCCCTCAAAAAGGATTTCCCCAAACTCGACTTATCATCCCCACCCCACCCCCCACGCCCCCGTTCACAGGTTTCCGAAGAGACATTAAGTGCAGGTTCCACGGCTCTCTCCCCAGCCCCCAGAACACTGCCTGACACACACGTGCTCCCAAAGCTGTCGAGAGGATGAAATCTCCCATAAAACCCCAAACAGAACGCCGTCGTGGGACCTAAGTCACTGACACCGCTTCCTAAATCGACAGTCCCCTGAAAACCTCTGGTCACATTTTTTACTAAAACCACCGCCAACAAAGTTAAAACCTCCCCTTCCTCCCCGAGCTTCGCGAAAACGTGTGTTCTAAAGGCAACTCAACACCCGGCGTGGGATTCTCCACAGGTCACCCCGTCCCTGCCCGTCCCCGCAGAAAGGAATCCCACCACGGCCTCGGGGCTCCTTCCTGCCTCGGCGAGCCGCCGAACCCCAGGTCCGCTCGACCTCCTCGGCGCTTCTCTCGGGTCCCGAGGCCTCCACCCTGGTCCCCGCCGCCGGCCCCGTACCCCGGCCTCGCGTCCCCGCCGGTCCCCCGGGCCGGGCCACACCGCTACAATGGTTTGCGTCCTCCGCCCTCTCAAGTCGTCTCCTGAAGGAGCGCGGTACTCCTTCAGGAAGGCACCTTTTGCGGCTTCTCACCTCTTACTACGTCCTCCGCTACCGCCTCCGATCCGCTCCCCGCGGCGACGGACCGACTTTAACCGCGTTAACTTTTCGCTGGTCACTGCCCTTCCCGGCGTTACTTCAGGACTGAGGAGCACGCCGAGCCTGACTTGGACGTAACGAAAGCCCGCACGTGCTGCTTAGCGCCGGGAGAATTAGCTGCCCTAAGAGGAACGCCAAAAAGCCTGCCATGGCCTCTGGGAAATGTAGTTTCAGCGCTCAAAGCCGCCGGGCGTCGTTTTGAAGGGCCGGGCTCTGTCTGCGCAGGCGCACGATATCACTTTCTCCCCCCCCCGCCACGCAGGGGCGGGCGCTGGCCGCCGCTTAGCCCTCTGGGAAGTGGAGTCTGGGAAGCCGAAGTGTTGCTGCTCTCGGAATCGCGGGTACTGGGCTCAGCGGCTCCCCGGGCAACGCGCAAGCGCAGTTCCGATCCGGACTGCCGACTCCAGCTCATTGTGTTCAGCCTGCGATGTGGCGGTTGCGGTTTCTCGCCGCAGGCAGAGGCTCCTCCAAGGGCAATCCTGTGGTGACCAGGTACGGCGGGCAGAGCCGCGTCGGGAGAGCGGGATCGGCCAGTCGGGCCCCGGGGGCCAGGGCTGCGGGAAAGAACGGCGACTCGGTACGGGTAGTAGTCCGTGCCGGAGGACGCTGATCCCGATGCCCCAAACTTCTCGGGACACATGACTGAGGTTTGATTCCACAGAGGAAAGGGGAGGACGGCCAGGTTCAGGCTGTTGGTTTTAGGGTCGGAATGTGCGAGCGCATGTGGAGGAGGATGCGGTCCAGGCCTCTGCGTGTGTCTCGGAGGAGCCGACTCCGGGGAGCCGGGGGACGCCTCCAGAGGTGGATGCTCCGGGCCGTGACGGAGCCCTGTCTGCGGACCTCGCCGAGGCCCGGGCAGCCGCAGCCGCAGCCGCAGCCGCAGTCGCGGCAGCAGCTTCCGCGAGGACCGGGCAGAGGGCCGGAGGGCCGGTTCTATGAAGGAGACTCCCCGCCTCCCAGACACACAAATGCACTGCCTCTCGCCCGCTCTGGCTCTTTGTCATCCAGACTGGGTGGAGGGGAAGAGGCCTGAGGTCAGAGAAGGGCTTGGCCTGAGAGGCCTTGGCAGTGACGATCCAGCCCTCGTAGCTTGCCTTCGGAGGAGAAAGAAGACCATCTTTCTCCACTTCCTCCACTCTCCTTCCAGGCAGGGAGGAAACTTCTCTTGAGACCTGTCAGGTAACTTCAGGGTAAAGGCCAAGGAGTGGGTAGAAATCCCGAGATCTGGGGCTGAAGGGTGCTTTCTGCAAGGAAAACCCAACGTATTTAAGATACGGGAAGATGGGGGCGCCTGGGTGGCTCAGTGGGTTAAGCCACTGCCTTCAGCTCAGGTCACGATCTCAGGGTCCTGGGATCGAGTCCCGCATCGGGCTCTCTGCTCAGCGGGGAGCCTGCTTCCTCCTCTCTCTCTGCCTGCCTCTCTGCCTACTTGTGATCTCTGTCTGTCAAATAAATAAATAAAATCTTTAAAAAAAAAAAGATACGGGAAGATGTGGAGGATTTGACTTAGATGCTGGGAGAGAGTGTGGGGCTGGGAATGGCCGCATGTGGAGGGATCCCCTTGACAGTGGAGGCCATCAAAACTATCCTCAGAAAGAGGAGAGAGAATTGGGAACAAATAGGAACCAAGAATCTACTGCTTCAGGGTACTGGGGGACTCCTAGAATGGGAATGCTCACAGCCTCAGTCTGGACTGTCTGTCCTCTGATCTCTTTTAACCCAGTTCTCCTCATAACAGGTGTGTAGAAGTTTCTAGCCTTGGTCCCACTCTGCCAGTCTCTGAAAGGGCTTATCAGAGAAGGAATGGCTGTCAGGCACCTGCCACCCATGGTCCAGGTGAGTGGGGAGTTGTTACAGGGTCCCCACCCCCCAAAATTGACTTAAAAGTTTTAAATGTAGAGGTTTGGAGAGGGTGGGCTTGTTTTTTTTTTACCCTAACCAAGAGCTTTTCTCTTAATCCAATCTCAATTGGAGGCCTGACCCCGTTCCTCCTGTATGTATATAAAGATAGATAGATAGATTGATTGATTGATATTCTTCTCTGGGCTTCTCCTTAACTCCTTCTCAGGGCACACCACCTCTCTTGGCTTCTCAGCCAAGAGTTTCTAAGCAAGGCACTAGTTGTGATCAGAGGGGACAAGGTCATATTGTCCAGAATAACTGTTCCTGTGGGAACTGTGTTCGTGTGTTGGAGGTGAGTAGGTGAGCAGCCAAAGACAAGCAGGAAGGAGTTGCTCAGCAACAAGTAATAGGTGCGAGGCCATGTTCTCCAAGACATGCCGGGAAGACAAGAGAGATGGGGACACAGTCCCTAGCTTCTTGGAGTTAACAGTCCAGTGCGGGGGGATCTAAAAGTAAACAAGAACCCACAGTAAAGTGGGACGGTGCTTTGCTGGGCCTGCTCACTTGAGAAGGGAGTTGAGGACGGCTGTGCCCAGGAGGAATTGTGGAGGCTGAGGTCTGGGTAGGATTTGGTCATGGGGTGGAGGAGGGCATATTGAGGGAAATGGGAGAAAACGTTTGGGGCGAAATGAATAGCAAGAATGAAGTCTCAGGGCGCCTGGGTGGCTCAGTGGGTTAAGCTGCTGCCTTCGGCTCAGGTCATGATCTCAGGGTCCTGGGATCGAGTCCCGCATCGGGCTCTCTGCTCAGCAGGGAGCCTGCTTCCTCCTCTCTCTCTCTGCCTGCCTCTCTGCCTACTTGTGATCTCTCTCTGTCAAATAAATAAATAAAATCTTTAAAAAAAAAAAAAAAAGAATGAAGTCTCAGTGCTGAGGAAGCCTATCTTCTCCACACAACGTGTTTCTTCAAGGCAGGAAGCAAAGTCTGATAAAAGCTCAGCCCCGGGACACCCTGAGGAAATGCTTACGTTGTTGTAGAACTCCAGCCCTCTCTGTACTGTCCTGCACCTCTCAACGGGCTCCTGGGCCTGCCAGGCTCAGCTCTTCCCAGATAGCCACGGGAGGGGGTCACCGCTGGTCACCAGGGATGGGGTTTGCTGTTACAGGAATCAGTGACCTTCAAGGACGTGATCGTGCTCTTCACCCGGGACGAGTGGGCACAGCTGAGCCCTACTCAGAGGGCCCTTTACAGGGATGTGATGCTGGAGAACTACAGCAACCTGGTCTCACTGGGTAAGCGGGGGCCTCCGAGGACTGAGCTTCACATATGGGGATCCCTTAGGGACCCTTAGAAACTCTCAAACTGGTTCCTCACAGAAGACTGGGCTGGGAGTGGGCTGATCGATGATGCTCTGTTCAGGGCTGTTGCGCGCCTACCCCTGGTGTCCTGAGGACGCAACCCCTTTGGAGTCTAAGTGCAGATGCTTCAAAGGCTACAGGGCTGAATCCTCTCTCTGTGTCAGCAGGGAGAAGGACATGGGAACAGCTGGTCTGTGTCAGGCCCCAGGCTTCTGTTCTTCCTTCTGAAGAACTCACCTGTCCCCTGGCCTTCCTATCGGGTCACCTTTTCCAGGAAGTCCCGAGGACCAGGTCTCTTCCTTGCAATGATTTTATCACTGGTATGAATAAGATGTGGTCCATTTTTCCCCCCAAAAACAGGACTCTTAGGACCCCAGTCAGATGTGTTTTCCCAACTGGGAAAAGGAGAAGAATGGATGCTGGAGGACACGTCGGGAAGCTTCTGGCTTGGTAAGAGCCCTGCGTATGGGAGGCACCAGGAGGGCCTCCACAAATGCTCCAGACTGAGGAACACTGTCTTTTCCCTTCTCATTCACCGCAGCATCTGGTTGCCACATTGGTCCCTGTGTGCATGGGGGCCCTCCTATCCATGAATTTTCTCCCTAATTGGTATTGATTAATAGTCTTCAGTTTGGAAAAGGCCTCCAGTGTAACCTGGGCCACTCCCCCTGCCCCATGCCTTGTTTAGCATCTCACAGTACGGTCTCTGCTGGCGGTTCTCAGTGATGAGGAACCTATCCAGGTTGCACACACGGCAGGGTGAGATGGGCCGGCTAACCATGTGCCTTCTGAGCAGCCGGGCCAGCTAAACCCTGCATGCTTCTTCAGCCGCCTTCGTATTTGTTCATCTGTGTGTGCACAGATTCAGCCAACATTTAATTACTCTCTGCCTGTTGTCAGCAGCTCACCATGCAGGAAGTGTCATTAGAGTGTGGCTAGGATTACACTTGGCCAGGTCCCTCCTTTGGCACCTGGTAGGTGGCATAGACTTGTAGCCCAAGCATATAGAGAACGTGACAGTTTAGTGATTGTTACTTGTCTCGAGGAGCCCGGTGGGTGCCCCTCCCTTTGGTGCTAAATTTTCTAAGAGAGCATATTGCCTTATCCAAGACATTACGACATTTCTGTTTGAGCTGGCATTTTGCAGGCTATGACGTATTTTTTAAAACCTTTTGGTACTGATCTTTCACCCAGCAAAACAGGCAGGGATTTATACGTGGAATGTCTAGGACTCAATCTGTTCTGGAATTTAAATGTCTTAACTCTAAAATTCAGTTTTCCAAAAAAATCTCTTCTAACTTACCTGGTAGCATTCTGAATTTGTGTGTTCTGTTATACCCAAGCTAAGGCATTTTTAGTATTTCATTCCGTACTATACAAGCAGGGTTCTGACAAAAGAAGGGGGGCATGGAGGAATTAAGCAAAAGAACCTTATCTGCTGTCCTGGCACTTGAGCATAACCTCCTCTATTCTTCCATTACTCCTCATTACCACAAGTTCTTTCCTGTACTTGGGTGGGGGGAATATGAAGATGAAGGAGTTTTGTGCCTAGAAACAATTTGACAGTCACATGTGGGTAATGACCTGAAAAACCAGGTGGTCATGGTGCAGGCCTTCCCAGTGCCTTTCCCAACTCTCAGGATTCAGCACTTCGTCTTCCTGAGTTGCCTGGTCACCCCAAAATCTTGAGCTGATTCTGGAGGGATGACCAGTGGTTAGCACTGATCAGGCATGGGAAGAGGTCTTACTTTATATTTCCCAATAAAGTTTTATGGCTGTTCCTCTCATTATCTATTGAAGATTTATTTTTACTTTTGAATAGAACCATCTTCTGTTTTCTTAGCTAGAAATTGCTGCTGTAGAGAAATGGTAGTCATTTCCAATATCTATTGCCCTCTTGTCACTCTCTGTCAGTATTCTTAAAGCATTCATTAGATCATTTTTAGTTTGTTTGTTTTTTTTCTTATTTCTGTTTCACTTCATGATGACTGATGAGGACTTCAAAAAGCCATCTAGAATTTCTCCATTGCTGCACCAGTGACTCCTGATTTAGAACAGACACTTATTTTCAGTTGTAGGGAGAAGAAGTCCTTCTGATAGGTTTTCTCTTCTCAGGGCCATGCACTAGCAGAGGGAGAAGAGAGCTGGCATTTGAGCACCCAGGAACTACTACCGTGCTAGGTGTTTTCCAAGGGAATTTATGCGAATTGCCCCATTCAGTCCTTACAACCTGTGAGGCAGGTCCAGGGTTACCTGTGAGGCAACCCAACCCACTTACAGAAAACCAGGCGTCCCCATGATTAACTCATTTAGACAGATTTAACATTGCTGTTCCCTGGCAAGTCAGGATAGGGGTGAAGCCAGCATTGAAACCCATCTGACCCTCAAACTCATGCTCTCCCCTCCTCCAGAAGAGCTTCAGTCACCTAGAAATTGTTTACTCAGTGAACCTATGGATAACTACCTGCTCCCTTAATTTGGGTCATGTGCTAATAACTTTTCATAGTTCTTCCCTATTTATTAATCCTTTGAGGTTTCTTTCTGTTACATTGGTTATACATTTTACCAATTAACTTTAAACTGTTGGTGGGGGTTTTTTGTTTTTTGTTTGTTTGGTTTTGGTTGGTTGTTTTTGTTTTTTTGGTTTTTGGTGGGTTTTTTTTTGTTTTGTTTTGTTTTGGTTTTTTTGAGCCATGAAGTATATTCGTTCACAACTGGGCAAAGCATTCATGTAAAAATTTAACACTTTATATTGTGTCTTCTTCCCCATTTCCAACTTTATCTGCTTTTTTTTTTTTTTTTTCCTTTCCCCCTCTTACATTGGTTGGGAATTTTTTTTCAGAGATCCAGCTCTTAATTATATCTCTTACAGGCTGTAATTTTACTTGGACACTTGTGGTCATTTCCTTGATTTATTTTAAAATGAACGTATTTTGATGGCTGTACATTCTGTATACGAACGAGAATCAGTGGTATTTTTTGATAGTCTGAAGAGTAAGGAAACAGCACCCCTACCCCCACTGTCCAGCCAAAGAAACAAAACGGAGGGGCACCCATGGAGTCCGATGTGCCCCGCATCACTGCCCCTTCCACCTCTCAACACCAGCCAGAACCACTAGCTTATCACCAGCAGCCCTGTTGCTCATCATGGTCTTTCCACATGTATCTCTGGCTCTGAGCAGTCACAATCAGCTTTGCGTGCTTTAACGTTTGATCCATGTATTGTACAGCAGATATCTTTCCACAGGTTGTCCTTTTCAACCCTTACCAAGATGTGTAGCTCTGCCCTTCCATACTCCCTCAGCGGCAATACCTCAGTTTCTCCATTCTGTGGCTGGTAGACCTATAGGTCATTTCTGGACGTTGCTGTGTAGAATAATGCTGACCGAATATTCTTATGTGCATTTCCTCATACGCATGGGCATTCTTCGGAAGTCTCTAGGTGTGGAGACACTGGGTTTAAGGGTACATACTTCGTCAGCTCTGCTAGATTTTCCCAGATTACTGATTAAATTCGTTTTTCCACATTATACTGATAGTTGACTCAAGTTCTTGTTACTTGATACTCTTGCCAAAATTGGGAACTGTTAGACTTTTTTCCCAGTCCCACTCCTGTGAAATGGTATCTCCCTGTGGTTTTAAATTACATTTCCTTGTTTCCTAGTGAAATTGGACATCTTTTTGTGTGTTGCTAATTTGTGTTTTGTGACTTACATGTTCCTATTCTTTGCCTGTTTTTCTGTTATAGTTTATCTTTTTCTTACTCATTTGTAAAAAGTCGTATGTCTTTAGGAGTCCAGAATTTTATACAGTAATATATATATATGGTATATATATATATGTATATAATAGGAACCCAGTATTTTATCAGTTAATATGTGTGTCACCCTATAGTTTTCTTCTTTACTAACAGAAATTCTTTTTTTTTAATTTTTAATTTTTTTTTAAGATTTTTAATTTATTTGACAGACAGATCACAAGTAGGCAGAGAGGCAGGCAGAGAGAGAGGGGGAAGCAGGCTCCCACTGAGCAGAGAGCCTGATGGCAGGGCTCGATCCCAGGACCCTGAGATCATGACCTGAGCCGAAGGCAGAGGCTTTCACCTACTGAGCCCCCTACCTGTTCTTCTTATTTTTAATAATTAAGTTTTATCACAGTAATACATGTATTTCATGGAACTACAGTGTTGAATATAAAAAACGAATGGCCCCTTTGTCCCCCCTTTTCCCCATTCTCCTCTCTGGAGAGATAGTCCCTTTTATCTTCCTTTAGCTGATTATTTGATATAGTTGCTTCCAAATAATGACGTTTTTGCTCTCCCTAAGAGTTCCCTCTGACCTCTTTGCAGTGAATCCCCTTCCCCATCCATAACCCAGGCGACCCTAATCCGCCAGGATTTCACAGGAATGGACACATAGCCTTCTGTGTCTGACTTCTGTCACTTAGCACAGTATCTCTGACACTCCTCCTTGTTGTTTCACGTGTCAGAAATTCTTTGCTGTTGCTGAGTTAGCACCCGGTCATATGGTGATAGCTCTGTTCAGTCATCGTTAATGAGCATTTGGGCTATTTTCAGGTTTTGGCTAAAGCTGCTATGAACAGTCTGGTACAAGGCTTCTTCATGTGGATGTATTTTAGTTCATATGCTCTTTGTAGACATGTGCTCACCAAGGTACGTGCCTAGAAGCAGGAATCCCAGGTTGTGCAGTAGTTGTGTGTTGAAACTGGGACACTCTTTTCAGGGGACGCAGGAGCCAGGTGCCCCTTACTGTGCTGGGTTGGACTCCAGCACCTTAGCAATAGCTCTGCAAGGGGCCACCCCTCCTTGTTCCCTCTCTCGGGGAAAATCACTCTATCTTTCACGATTGAGTCTGTCACTGGATTATTTTGCAGACACCCTCCTGATGTCAGTTTGAAGAGTTTTATCATGACTGGATACGGCATTTTTCACGAATGCTTTTCCAAATCCTGAAGATGCTGCTATGTTTATCAGTTACATTGATTGGTTTTAAAATGTCAAATCAAATTTGCCTTCCTGGAAAACCCCAACTTGGTTTTCATTTCTTGTTTTCAAAATATTGGTGGATTAAATTTTTACATCTGTAGTCATGATAAATTAGTCTGATCTGTTCCTCGCAATATTTTTGTTTTTGATATCAGGGTAATGTTAGCCTTATAAAATGAATTTGGACATTTCCCCTTCCTTATTATTTTTTGGGAAAATCTGTACAGAATTGGTGTTATTTCTTCCTTAAATGCTTGGTCAACCCAGTGAAGTTTTCTGGGCCAGGAGTTTCCCCCATGGGAAGGTATTAAGCTGCAGATTCAGTTTCCACGGCTTCTTTTCAGTGGGCCACAAATGTTAGCTGCCTCAGCCTCCCTGAATCCTGGGCTCTGTCACTTCAGTTCACTGAGCCTCCTGGGCTGTTTTGGTCCCTGTGCTGGGACCTGGACACTGTCCCTGGGGCTAAATCCCTAGGCCTTCCCTTGTCTGTTTCCTTTCTTCCAGGGATCTCCATCTTTCTCTGTCATTTGTCCATTGCCTAAAAAGTTGTTTCTTTCTCTCTCTCTCTCTTCCCACCGCTCTGGTTTTCTAATTGTTTTACAGTGGGAATTCTCAGAGTTTTCCAATTCTGCCATCATTTTTAATTTCCAAGAACTCTTGTTCCTCTGGATATTGCTTTATTTATATGCTAGTATTCACATTTTATGGTTAAAATATTTTACCTCTAAAGATAATGGTTTTTTAAAAACATTTTTCTCTCTCTTCATAAGCTCTGTGTTCTCAAATTTTTCTCTTTGATTATTTTGGTATCGCTTTCCTGTTAGAAGCTTTCCTCCTGTATCTGGTAGTCCCTGATTGTCTGCCCAGGTAAACGGTGGGAGGATCAAGGTTCTTTCTAGAAACTCTTAGTGGGTAAGTGGGACTTGAGTGTTTCACCTCCTGCCACCGGCTGCCCTGGTGTCTTCAGTCCAGAGCACCTTCAATTTACTCCCTCCAAGAGGAAAGGCTGGGACTTCTGCCAAGTTGGGAGAGGGGAGTCCCCAAGCTCCTCGGACTGGGGGAAGGAACGTGGGGGCTTAATGGCTTTGTAAACTAACCTTAAAGCAATGCTCCATTATCCATTCCCCACTTCCAGAGGTACCTGATGGTGCCAGTTCCTGAAACTATAGGTAATTTGGAAGTAAATCAGGTTAGTTTCCGATCCCTTCCTGGGGGTGACCTTTCAAGTACATTGTAAAGGGGTTTGGATCATACCACTTGCATGCCTTGTATGAAACCCTGGAGTTATATAGTTTAAGACCATACTTTGTTTTTTGTAACGTGGGACAATGCAGCTAGGGGTATTGCTCCTTAATTCAGCCCGCTCTGAAGTGACCTGGGGGCCCCGGGGAGAGCAGATTCCTTGTGCTCAGATCTTCAGCAGGGGTCCAGTCTCTCCTAACCTCAGTTCATCTTCAATGTGGGAGAACTGGGTGCATTTGACTCCCCTCTTGATTACATGAGTATTGTCCTGGAACACTAAACATTCAGAAGACAAATATTCTCTTTAAAGTACATGATTTGATTTTATGACCACAATCAAGAAAAGGCTTTAATAGATATAACTACCCAGCAGCTGCTAGAAAAGAAAGCCAGCAGTTGGTTATTTTTGTTGAGCCATAGTATATCCCTTTTGAAAGCCTTCTGCCAGATTTTTTTAAGTAAAAATATTTTATAGTAATACTAACCCAGGAAAATACACAAATTAAAAGTGTAAAACTCAACATATTTTTGCTATGTAAATACTGTATAACTGGCACGTGTAACAAGAAGAATGTTACCAGCACATCAGAAACCTCACATCCCCTCTATTTCTTGTTCTAAAGATAACTACTACCCTGACCATAGGCTTGTTTTGCCTGTTTTCAAAGTTTGTATAAATGGAATCATACAGTATGTTTGAGATTCATGCACGTATGGCAATAGTTGGATCATTCTCACTGATGTACAATATTTCACTCTGTAAACCTACCAACATTTCTGCTTTCTACTGTTGTTAGACATTTGATTCATTTCTAGCTTGGAGCTATTATGAAGTGTACTGCTTTGAATGTGCCTGTATGGCTTTTAGAGAATATAAATGTACATTTCTCTTGGGTATGTAGTTATGAGTACTATGTTCATGAGTATGCAAACTTAGTTGACACTGCCAAGTAGTTTTTCAAAGTGGGTAGACCAGCAGTATGCGAGGGTTCCGTATTCTCTATAGACCTAATATTACCATTTAAATTTTTTTTCCACCACTCTAGAGGATTTATGGTTCAACTTATGACTGATGAAATTGAGCATCTCTATTTTTAATCTCTTTAATATCCTCCTCTTTTGGAAAACACTTATTTACTGTAAAGAGAGAGAGAGCACAAGTGGGAGGGGCAGAGGGAGAGGGAGAGAGGATCTCAAGCAGACTCCCCGCTGAGTGTGGCCCAACTCTGGGCTTTATCTCACAACCCTGAGATCATGACCTGAGCCAACACTAAGAAATGAACACCTAACCAACGGCAGCACTTGTGTGCTCCTAATATTCTCTTTTGTAAAGTCTTTCTTTTATTTTCTATATAGTTGTCTGATCTTTTCTTATTGATAGGTTTGCTGAATATTTCTTTTAGGAACTTTGCATCTGTTTTGATGAGAAAAAGTGGTCTGTGACTTTTTTTTTTAATTGTATTCATCATATTCTGGCAGGTGTGCTAACTTCATAAAACCAATCAGAAATATTTGTTCTCGTCAGTTCTCTGAAAGAGCTTGTGTAAAATTGGTGTTATTTCTCCCTTAAATGTTCATATAAATTCAGGACTGAAGCCATCTCTGCCTGGCAATCTCGTAGTGAGAGGTTTTTATTTATTTATTTTTTAAAGATTTATTTATCTGAATGAGAGAGAGCAGGCAGAGAGTGTGATCACAAGTTGGGGGAGGGATAAAAGGAGAGGGATAGAGAGAGAGTCCTCAAGCAAACTCCCCACTGAGCACAAAGCCTGATACGGGGCTTGATCCTAGGACCCTGAGATCATGACCTGAGCCAAAATCAAAAGGCAGCTAGTTCACCTACTGAGGCACCCCAGGCACCTCCGTGAGAAGAACATTTTAAAATGAAGATTCAATGTATTTATTAGATATAAGACCATTCAAATTTTCTGTTTCTTTTTTTGTACCTTTCTAGTAATTTGAGCCTTGCTCTAAGTGCCCAAACTTATTGACATAAAGTTTCCTCATTAAGTTATTATAAGTCTCTGTGGAATCTGTCCTGATGTCGTCTTTATCATTATTGATATTAATAATTGTTGATATTAGTAATTGATATTAGCCATCAGTTAGTAACATTAGTAATCATTATTGACAATTAGTGATTAGTGATCATTAGTAATTCGTAAGGCACACACATAATTATTGTGTGCCTTCTTTTTTTGATTAGTGTTGCTAGAAGTCTCAATTTTTATTAAGTTATTGGTTTGTTTATTTTACTTTATTTCATTTGTCTTTTTTAATTTTTATTTTTATTGTCTTTTATTTTTTTATCTTTCCTTTTATTTTTCCTTTTTGTTTCATTTGCTATTTTTCTGATTTCTTGAGGTGTACATTTCCTTCTACACATGACTAGCTGCATCCTATCAGTTTCATTTATTAGATGTAATAAATATTTTTATTATCATTTAAATTCTAATTGTTGTGATTTTTTCTTTCATCTATCAGTTATTTAGAAATGTATTGCTTAATTTAGAAATATCTGGGTTTTTTAAGTATGTTTTTGGTATTTTGGTGTTCATTTCCAGCTTAATTCCATTGTGTTCAGAGAACATACTCTGAGTATTCTCATTCCTGTTAAATATTCATTTACAGCCAATATAAGGTCAGTTTTGGTAGACGTTCTCTATGTACTAATAATATGTGCTCTGTCATTGTTGGGTATACTGTTTTCGAGTCTATTTTGAGTCAGATTTGTTTATCAGATTATTGAGAGCATCTCCATTCTTAAAGGTTTGATTTCTGAGTTATTGAGAGTGGTGTGTGAACACAGATTGCTAGGATTATAAAGATTTCTCTGTTTTTGTTTTTCATTTTCTCAGTTTCTACTCAGTTTCTACTTTATACATTGTGAAGTTTATGCACAAATGTAGATTTGTTATATGTTCCTGGAGAACTGTCCCTTCTGTCAATGTGAAATATCTGAAAGTCTATTTTTTCTAATATTGTAAGATTTGTCTGATATATATACCAGCTTTCTTATGGTTACTGCTTGCTTCATAAATCCTTTTCATTCTTTTCTATATTTCTATACCTATGTTTTGGTATTTCTCTTCTAATAAGCATTTAGTTGGATTTTTTAAATCCAGTCTTACAATCTTAGTTTTTGTTTGTGACAGAGATCACGAATAGGCAGAGAGGCAGGCAGAGAGAGAGGGAGAAGCAGGCTCCCTGCTGAGCAGAGAGCCCGATGAGGGGCTCAATCCCAGGACCCCAAGACTATGGCCTGAGCCAAAGGCAGGGGCTTAACCCCCTGAGCCATACAGGCGCCCCTGCTAAGTGTATTTAATTACATATATATTTTCAACCTCTCAAGACATAATTATTGTGTGCAATAATACTTACGTGTACTCACATATTTACTTTTCTATTGCTTTTCATTCCTTCTTACATTTCCATGTTTCCACCTGGGATTTTCTTATGCCTAGAACATGCTTCTTACTGTGTTGTGTTTTGTTTTGTTTTGTTTTGTTTTTAATATGGGTCTGCTGGTGACACAGTCTCTGTTTTTATTTGTATAGAAATACCCATTTCATATTCACTTTTTTTTTTTAAGATTTTATTTATTTATTTGACAGAGATCACAAGTAGGCAGAGGGAGAGGGGGAAGCAGGCTCCCTGCTGAGCAGAGAGCCCGATGTGGGGCTCGATCCCAGGATTCTGGGATCATGACCTGAGCCAAAAGCAGAGGCTTTAACCCACTGAGCCACCCAGGCACCCCTCATATTCACTTTTTAAGGATACTTTCTTTCTATTGAATTATTTGGCAGTTATGTTTTTTCAACACTTCCTGATGTTGGTTCATTGTCTTCTGGCTTCTACTGTTTTTGTTGAAAAGATGGCTGCCAGTCTTACCTTTCTTCTTCTTTTTTTTTTTGAATTTAATTTTTTAAAAGATTTCATTTATTTATTTGACAGAGAGAGACACAGTAAGAGGGAGCACAGCAGGGGGAGTGGGAGAGGAAGAAATAGGCTTCCCACAGAGCAGAGAGCCCGATGCAGGGCTCCATCCCAGGACCCCAGGATCATGATCTGAGCGGAAGGCAGATGCTTAACAACTGAGCCACCCTTTTTTTTTATTATTATTATTATTCTTTAAAAGTAATGTATTTGTTTTCCTCTCAAACAACTGTCAAGATTAAACTTGGGTTTCTAGTCGTTTTGTGCTTAGTTGAATTTTCTGTGTATTTATCCTGCTTGGAATCTCTGGTGCTTCTCAAATTCATTTTTCAGCCTTTGGGTGTTTCAAATAGTATTTTTGCCCCATTTGTTTCCTTCTCCCATTCCAGAACTTGTCACACATGTGTTCAGTCTCTTCATCATGACTTGTATGTTTCTTTTTTAACTTTCTTCAGCAAATTTTACTGTAAATGTTTTCTGCTTACGTATTTTTCCATTGTACTATTGCTCCCTTCTACTATGTCTAATATACTATTAAATCTATCTGTTCAGTTCTTAATTTCAATTATTATATTCTTTTCTAGAATTTTCATTTGATTCATTGGTTCCAATCACCTGTTGAAATTCTCATTCTTATCTGTATAATTGAACACATTAATTATAGTTATATATATATATATATATATATATATATATATATAATTTGAGTTATCTCAAAACCCATGTCTGATAACTTAGATGTCTGAATTCTGTGTGTCTTCGTGTATTATCTGTTTTTTCTCTTGATTTAATTTCTTAGTACTCTGGTACATTTTGATTGAATCTTTGATATTGTATTTGAAGAAGTGAAGAGGTCCTGGGTGATGTTATATTCCTCCAGAGAACATTGCCTTTTTTTCTGGCAGACAGTGAGTATAAGGGAACCACCTTAATCCAACGAGGGACATGTTAGATGGAGAGTGGGCTGTGGTGTTTATATAAAGCTTTGCCTAACTCTTCTTTGCCCTTGCAACTAGGTTGTAGCCCTCCAGGAGTGCATATTGAGAGCTTTACATGTTTACTGTGACCACTAACCCCTTCTTTGGAAAATCCTGATCTCAGATTTTGGCTCCATATTTTCTTAAGATTAGAAAATTTTGAAATTCTGCTTAGTTTTGGTCTCTTGTCCTGAGAGGTTTTAGAATTCAGCAAATTCTATAAGGGAAAAAATGAGTAAGTATTGGGATTACCTTTCTGTATTTCCCTTTTCTCCCAAATATTGAACTATCAGGTTGGCCTTGAGTGACATCTGAAGCCTTTAGATAGAATTTTTGTTTATCAATTAAGATTTTCCAGTTGTTTTCTGCAGGAATGACTGCCACAGCTTACTTTATCAGGTCCAGAAATGAGAGTCAGCCCTTAAAGTGTTAACATTTGGCAATCATGGCGTTTAACTGACCATTTTTGTTTTGAGCAACATTAGTCTGAGCTCACCAGGATTTTAGCTTTAAAATGCACCTGTTTAACTTTCTTTTCCAGATAAGTAAAGAGGTTAGTTTAGTTTGTTTTGTTGATTATAGCTCTTTGTAGATTTTCTGGAGTGTGTAGGAAAAAAGTAATGAGGAAGCTTGTTCTTGATAGGACTTTCCAGGAATCTTTGCATCATTGCAAAGTAGTATCTAGCTTTTATCATTCATTTCTTAGTACAAAGTCTTAAAGAGACTTAACATAAAAGGCAGATAATCACAAATACATAGGAAAAACTAGTATGCAGTCCAGAACTCTGCTTGTTAATACAGACCTACCTCATTCTGTTGTGCTATGCAGATATGCATTTCTTAACAAATTGAAGGTTTTTGGCAATCCTGCTTCAAGCAGATCCATTGATGCCAATTTTCCTGCAGTGTTGGCTCACTTCATGTCTTTGTCACATTTTGGTAATTCCGGCAATAAAACTGAAAACCTCTGGAAAGGATTCACTATTCTAGATACCATTGAGAACATTCATAATTTATGGTCAGAGGTCAAAAAAACCAATATTGGTAGGAGTTTGGAAATTGATTCCCAGGTTCATGGGTGACTTGGAGGGGTGCAAGACTTCAGCGGAGGAAGTCACTGCAGATGTGGTAGAAAGAGCAAGAGAACTAGCATTAGACGTGGAGCCTGAGGATGGGACTGAATTGCTGCAAGCTCCTCAAGACAACTTGAACGGATGAGGAGTTGCTTCCTACAGATGAGCAAAGAGTGTGGTTTCTTGGCATGGAATCTACCAAAGAGGATGCCATGAAGGTTGCTGACATGACAACACAATATTTAGAATAGGGCATAAAGTTAGTTGATAAAGGTGAGGCAGGGTTTGAGAGATTGACTGCAATCTTGAAAGAAGTTGTACTGTGGGTAAAATGCTATCAAACAACACCTCATGCTACAGAGAAATCATTCCTGAAAGGCAAGAGTCCATCGATGCAGCAAATTTCATTGTTGTCTTATTTTAAGAAATTGTCACAGCCACTCCAACCTTCAGCAGCCATCAACACTGAGGCAAGACCCTCCCCTAGCAAAAAGATTTTGCTGAAAGCTCAGATGCTGGTTAGCACTTTTTAGCAATAAAGTACTTTTTAATTATGGTATGTAGAGTGTTTTTCTAGACCTAATGCTATGCTGCTGAAAAGACTACAGTAGAGTATAAACATAACTTATACATGCACTGGGAAACCAAAAAATTCATTTGACTCACTTTATGGCGACATTCACTGTATTGCGGCAGTCTGGAACCGAACCTGCAGTCTCTGAGGTATGCCTGTGCCGTGAAAACAAGGGAGACAATTATTGAGTAAGTGCAGAATTTGTCTGTGGAGAGAGAAATAATTCTGTGAAATAATGAATGGGACCACAGCTCATATCCTAATAGCAGAGTCCCATTTCTAGTGACTAGTATACTGTTTTCCCCAGTCAGGGCCTCATCCTCTAAGGTGTACTGGGTATATCCAGGCAGATTTACTGCTTTGTTCCTAATATTCCCTCCTGACATACACATCTTCATGGTGCATTTTCCTCATATAGATGTTATATTATTCATATGGATTTAAAGACTTTACTTCCTCACTAGTAGTAGGAGGTCCTAATTTTATTAGCAGATATGAGTGTTTTACACAGCCTTTACTGTGGCTTTTTTATTACCCATCTGAATGAGTGTATAAAAAAAAATGTTGCTTTTATTAGTTATAAGAGTTGAATGACTTTTCTCCCAAGTGTTGACCTCAGTTTCCCTGGTTTCTTTAAGCTGCATGTAGGTTATTTCAAACACTGTACCACTAAAATGGACAAGGTACTTTTTTTTTTCCTATCTATTAGCATTGTAGGGTCTATGTAGGCTTTTTGAGGCTTAGAAAGTCAGATAACTTCTCTGTAGTCACAAAGAAAATGAATATTGTACTCAGGATCTCCCAACCCAGGCCTGTGACTTCTGAACTCAAGCTCCCAAGCTGTCCTGCTTCATACATCTGACGTTAAATCAACCCCTTCCAGCTACGTCCTCTGCTCACCCCTCTTGCCCTTTCCTTCCCTATCTTCCCTTCAAGATGCCTTCAAAATGGCAACCTCTTTGTCAGCATTATAAACAGGCTCATCTTCTTACCCTAACTAGATAAAACATATGTTTATGTTTGATGTCTTTCAGACTGGATGACTATGCTTGTGAGTAAGAACTCTCCTCCCAAGCTGGATATTCCTGATCAGGACTTGGATCAGTGGATGATAAAGGAAGGATTCACTAGAGATAACCACTGGAAATACGATAGCCAGTTGGAATGGCAGCATGGAGGCCAGGGGGTACTTGCTCACCAGAAGACCCCCTCTGTGCTCCACGCCCAGGCCGGGGATGAACCTAGGAAGCACTGCACTGTGAGCTCATCTTTTGATCAGAGTCACGAATTTCAATCTAGCAAAAAAGCCTTTGAGTGTAGTGAGTGTGGAAAAGTCTTCACTAAAAGTTCAACCCTTAATAAACATCAGAAAGTTCATACTGAAAAACTGAATGCAAATCGGAAAACTGTTATTAAAGAGAAACGATATGAATGTAGAGAATGTGGAAAAGCCTTTCACCAGAGTACACACCTTATCCACCACCAAAGAATTCACACTGGCGAGAAACCGTACGAATGTAAAGAATGTGGCAAGGCCTTCTCTGTGAGCTCCTCACTCACTTACCATCAGAAAATTCACACCGGAGAGAAACCTTTCGAATGCAACTTATGTGGGAAAGCTTTTATCCGAAACATACACCTTGCCCACCATCATAGAATTCACACTGGAGAGAAGCCTTTTAAATGTAACATATGTGACAAAGCCTTTGTGTGCAGGGCACACCTTACCAAACACCAGAATATTCATAGTGGAGAGAAACCTTATAAATGTAATGAATGTGGAAAAGCCTTTAATCAGAGTACGAGTTTTCTTCAGCATCAAAGAATTCACACTGGAGAAAAGCCCTTTGAATGTAACGAATGTGGAAAGGCCTTCAGGGTGAACTCTTCCCTGACAGAGCATCAGAGAATTCATACTGGAGAGAAACCTTATAAGTGTAGCGAATGTGGGAAAGCTTTCAGGGATAATTCATCCTTCGCTCGACATCGGAAAATTCATACCGGAGAGAAACCTTACAGGTGTGGTTTGTGTGAGAAAGCCTTCAGGGACCAATCAGCCCTAGCCCAACATCAGAGAATTCATACTGGAGAAAAACCTTACACGTGTAATATATGTGAGAAAGCCTTCAGCGACCATTCAGCCCTCACTCAACATAAGAGAATCCACACCAGAGAAAAACCTTACAAATGTAAAATCTGCGGAAAAGCCTTTATTCGAAGCACACACCTTACTCAGCATCAGAGGATTCACACAGGAGAGAAGCCCTATAAATGTAATAAATGTGGGAAAGCTTTCAACCAGACTGCAAACCTCATTCAGCATCAGAGACATCATATTGGAGAAAAGTGATAGGATTATAGTTTATATGGCAGAACTTCGAGACCAAGTGTGTTAATTATTGAATGTAAGCAAATCCATTCCAGAGAATAGCCATGAAAACTTCGGTGAAGATGGAATTTTTATTTACAGAGTCAACCTTCACGGTACTGTGGGTTTGAGAATTTAAGAATGGCATGCCCTCCTAGTTCAGAACTGCCTCAGTTGAATAACAGTAATGTTTAATTAGTCTGAATTATCAAATATTGTAACCAAAATGAAGCTTCATTAACAACACAGAAATTAGATGATCACATTTACATTTTGACTGTTAAGAGAAATTATAAAATTGCAAAAGACCAGGGGAAGAAGCAAAAGAACAAAAAAGTAAAAATGGCCAATAAGCATTTCACTCACTTTTTTTTATATAAAAGGGTTTCTACTTTCAGTGGAACCCTTTGTTCTCACCCACCCACTTTCTCAGTGTAGGGAAAGTGCAGTCACCATGCATTGGCCCCAGAGTTACCTAAATTATGTTTCCTACCTTCTGCTTCAAACCATCTTCTCAGATCTCCCTTAGTGTCCACTGGCTGCTTACCCATATTCTCCTTCTGGGACAACTCATTTGAATGGTGTGTCCCTCTTGATTTAGCACCTCCTAACTGGTGACATCAGGTCACTTATCATCACCCCATTTGCCCTTGGGGAATGTGGTGATCTGGCCTCCTACACAGTCCATGATTCTGGTTATCATGATCAGACCCAGCATTCAGAACTCCGGGACCTCTAGGAGACAGGTTGATCAAACTTCTTGAGTTACCCAGTTCCTCTGGGCCTCACCTTTACTCTGACACTGGGATGGTACCTTTAAGTAGGGGCTAGGTTGTGTAGACATTACCTCCAATTGCTCTGCACTGTCCTTACCCCACACACAGCGTGAGGGGCCTACTCAGCTTCAGATGTGACAATCCAGCCACCTCACAGTGTTCTAGACCCTCTCCACTTCTGTGATTTGCCATTTCCTAATATGTAGCTGACACAAGTTAGAGCCCCAAAGCTAGTCCTCAAAGGCTCTGACCCACTCTTTCCCTTGGCTGGCAGTCCTCTGTGTCCACTGCGCTAAAGGATGTATTCCTCGCCCCCAGAATATGAACTGCTGCATCCTGGTCCCTGCACTTCCATCCAATTTTCGGAAGGTCTCGAGTGTTCACAGAGCAAACAGCTTTGAATTTCTCCTTTTGCATTTGGAAGTGGGCATTTCCTCTCCTCCATCTGGGTGTTCTATTTAAAGACTGTCCCATTCTGACAGTGGTGAGCTATCCATGGAGTAATTCCATGGGTCAAGACATGGTCAACATGGTCAACATTGTGACGTTCCCTGGCAGGGGACTGTCCATGCCCAAAACTTGTAGTGATTCTCTGTTCCTGCAGGTACAGTTCCTTCTCCATCTTTGATCCTTCACTGCTCTCAGTAGAAAGCACAGAGATAAAATAACGTGTGTGCCTTCACACACACACAGCCCCTGGTAGCACTGTCCCCTTCCCCGCCACAAAGGACAGGGAGCCTGCACTACTGCAAACTGGAACAACACACCACATCATGAATATGGAAGAGCAAATCCACCGTTGTTGTGGGAAAAAAAGTGGCAAGTTCTCAGTCCGTGGAGGTGCTCTCCATCAAGTCGGGCAGCCCACTGGCCCCACAGATGCTGCACCTCAACTCCAAGTTACAGAAGAAGACAGTCTTTTTCCTGGTGGAATTCTAAATTCACCTTCCATCGAGTACAGGCTGCCAGTGTGTGAGGGGGTCAGCAGCAGCTCATGCTTTCTCCCCTACTAAGGTGCAGATGAAGCAGCGTTTCAAGGGGTGACTTGGAGCTCTTTGTACGCTGGGCCCCCACTTGTTCATCGGCAGACCCCAATTCCACAAAAAACCTTGAAAACCTGCTCGCTGCTATAGATCCCTGCCTGCAGTACCAGCCACGTGACCCACCTGCCCCTTAAAATCACCTTCTTCCCTTGAATCCCTGTGGGACGCTGCTCAGCTGAGTTCAATATTATTTTGTTTGTGTTTAATGAGAGCTGCTGCCATGGGTCCTGTGCCTGCAGTCAAGCCAGAGCCGAAACCAGGTGCCCCTGAGAGCCTCCTCTATCCCGGGGATGGCACTGGCAGCTGTTCCTGAATCCATGCAGCCCAAAAGCCCTCAATCTGGGATTGTTCCCTGCCCAGTAAGTGCACAGACTTCCCAGCGCACCCACGACTATACCGTCGCAAGATAACGAAGGAGCCAGTCTCCCCACCCCCTCAACAGGACTAGAGGGACAGAGGAGCCAGAGAAGCAGATCTAGACCCACTTCCCACATCTGATGCACCAGAGCTCTCCTGGTCTACCATGGAATTGCCCAATGGGCAAACTCAGTGGCAGTGGCAGTTCCGCTCTGCCCAGGGGAAGGGTTTGGGAAGAGGATTAGCACCGTAAACCTTGTTAAAAGTCATCATTGGCTGTGGGCTCCCGTGAATGCCCCCCTGAAACTGCCAGCTCTTGGGGGAAAAATAATTGCTGCAGTCTCCCCTTTCACATTCCTCTAATGCTGTCTTGTCAGCTCTTCCCATCTCCAACTGATCAATTAGGCACCTGGGTTCTCCCTTGTCACCTGAGCTCGCCTCACTCTGCCACCAGTGTCTGCCCAAGACATTGCCTTTCTCCATATTCAGCAATGGCTTTTAGAATGGCACCTTGACCCTCAGCAGACTGGGGCTTCCCATTTATAGTACCTGAGCCTCAGAGTCTTGGAACAAAACAACCCTAAACTGCATGCATCTTTGGTTGAGAAAACAACTTATTCCCTCGAACATGAATTTAGTCCAAGTGCATACTCTCCAGCTGTCTGATCCCTCTTCCCTTTGCACTTTGCCCTCCTCTGCCCTTTACTGGATTAGCCAGCAAGGCCATGTGGACACATAAAACACTCCCGCCTACAGTGGGAGGAGTCCCAGCTTCTGGTCCCTCCTTGACTCCCGCTAAATATATTTTTGGTAATATTTTTACTTTTAGTATTTTTATACCAGTTTGCAAAGGCAAAAAGAAAATACAAGGTTTGTTTCCCATCACTCATGAACTTCTCAGTGGCACTAATGACCATTCTCTGCCAGTGCCAGGATTTGGTCACTCGGGCATGTTCCTCCTCAGCCTGTGTGTTACCCTGTCTACGGCTCATCACTGTTCTTAAAAATTGTTGCCATAGAATGGCCCATCAGTGTGTCTTTCTGAAAATAAATGAGAAAAGTACACAGTGTTCTAAGAGGTACAAGCTGCATTTGTGTTACCTGGTTATCTCTTAAGACATGGCCAAAAGTAGTGCTTCTAAGCGTTTTTATCTTTGTATGGCCAGTCTGGGCCTGCCCACAATAAGCATCCAAACCTACCTGGTCCCAGAAACCATAGTTCAGGCTGTGGAATAGAAGAGAGCTGTATCCCCAGTCGTCAGGGACAACAGTTAACATTTGAGGATGTCCCGCAGGCCGGGTACTGTTGTAAGCACTCTGCACGTAATAACTCATTTAATCCTCAATTCTGTGAGACTGTCTCATCCCCACTTGAAAGTTGAACAGAGAGGCTTAAAAGCATTTCAGAAATTAAACAGCTGGTAACATGCATGGTCTGAGAACCTGATCCAGGCACTGTAGCTCTGGGGCACACATGCCTCCCTACTGCACTCAGCTTCCTCCTTCATGGACACATTCTGGTGGGCCACTTGGCTCCAGACACTGGAGTGGGGCAGATATGGCTATGGACGGGTGGGTGGGGGTGGGCCCCCAGCCTTGCAACCGTGTTGCAGGCATGGCTTTCTGTACCCACATCCTCCACAAAAAGACCTTTCTTCAGCCCTGGGTTGGCAAGGTGGAAAGGGTTCAGGTGCTCCTCTAGCCTGAGAGTACAAGAACCATGGGTTCGCAAACGCCTATCAGCCCTTGGATATCTCGCGGGCATGGCCTGATAACCATAGCAGGTCCTGGAAATGGCCACATGAGAGTAATTACTGTAAGTGCCCTTCTTGAGGTTTTCCAAAAGCAGAAGGTGGGGCATCTGGGTGGCTCAGTTGGTTAAGCGTCTGCCTTCAGCTCAGGTCATGATCCTGGAGACTCAGGACTGATCACTGCTTCTGGCTCCCTGCTCAGCAGGGAGTCTGCTTCTTCCTCTGCCCCTCACTCTGCTCCTCCATGCTTTCTTTCTCTCTCTCAAGTAAATAAAATCTTAAAACGCACACACAGAGAAAGCCAAAGCTAGTAGCTAGAGAAACAGCAACAGCCAAGCATGCACAGAGGGTGTGTATGCACACATCTAAGTACTGCTTTCATGGGACTTAAATATGGAAGACAGGTATTGCAAAACGAAACACAAATAATGAGCAAAATAACTGTAGTTTGTGGGATACGTGTTTACACAGATGGGGTACCACAAAAGAGAGTGTGAGAGATCTAGCTGTAGATTGTGTGGTCACACTGGGCTTCACTAGAATTGACAACAGATGCAAAGCACAGTTCAGTGAGACAGGGAAAGAGGTTCGGACACACAAGGCAGGAGCAGTGCGGGCTGGGTAAGTGCCATTAAAAAGGCGGTGGAGCCCAGAGTCAGCACTGGTGTTAGCAGTGTGAGCTTCCACAGGAAGAGGCAGGACCACAGCCCAACCAGCCCCTGCAGTGAACTTGGATGGTGCTCTAAACACAAGCCATTGCCAGGGGTCAGGTTTTGTGCTTCAAACTCTCAAGCTACAAGTGGTTGCTATTGATGAATAGATTTTACCAGATCATTGGGGGGTCAGGATCCTGGGATCAAGCCCCACAAGGACTCCCTGCTCAGGGGGAAGCCTGCTTCTCCCTCTCCCACTCCCCCTGCTTGTGTTCCCTCTCTTGCTGTGTCTTTCTCTGTCAAATAAATAAAATCTTTTTAAAAAAATTTTTACTAGAGCACAAATACTGAGAAATTTTCCAATTAGTTTGTTCTTTCCCAATTAATTTTCCTTCCAGTGAATAAGAAAATTCCAAATTTAGAAGAACTAAAATGCAGAAACTTTAAAACCATGTAAGTTTTGATTGCTAATTTATTTCAGCAATATACTTCAACCAAGGTACAACATTGCTCACTGTTACCTAATGCTATCATTTCTAGCCATTGTGATAGTGGGGAAAATGGGGGTATAAATATTTACAGGCAAGGATATACCAGATTCCCCCTGGTGCATTGCCTCAGGCTCTTCACCAATCATTCTGGTCCCCTCTGGGCCACCTCCCATTCCAGCCACCAGTGACTTTGTCCACGCCACAGATCCAGCCACAGGACTTACCTGTGTAAACTCTTCCATGGCTCCTCCAGGGCCAACCATGGGAAGCAAAACCTTCAAGACCCTTCACAACCAACCCATATAGAATTCATATTTTTATGAGGGAAATACAGCACAGCTTTCTCTATAGCTTTCTCAGTTTTCAAGAAGGAATGTTATTTGGGAGATCTGAGATGGGGTCTTGGTATTGGTTACCTGAGGGGTTTATGTAATGAGTGGGGTCTGTTTGGGCATTGACTGGTAGGACTGGGAGGGTGGATGCTGGGAAATGGGGTCAATGGTGTGGGCATCTGCAGGGATCAAGGTGGCTCTGGCTGCAGCGACTGTGGGAGAGGCTAATTATCTTGGCCAAGGTCACTAACTAGCATGGCAGAGCTGCCATTGATCTCAAGAAGTCTTAACCTTGACATTATACAATTTCTAGATATGAAAGCTGACTGAAGGAAGTCTACTGTGGGAGAGGCTAATTATCTTGGCCAAGGTCACTAACTAGCATGGCAGAGCTGCCATTGATCTCAAGAAGTCTTAACCTTGACATTATACAATTTCTAGATATGAAAGCTGACTGAAGGAAGTCTACAGTGCCAGGGGCAAGACAAAGTCTGTGGCCCCTGGAAATTTTCCCATCTTGCAGATTGGGATTGGAAAAAAAAAAAACTTGGAAGTTGATAGTATGGGTAAGTTCAACATTCAAGAGCCCTGGTAGAATAAGCTAATAATACTTCAAATTGGCCAGATTACATCAGTGAACAGCATGTGGGGCCGGACCCATGTCCTTCCTGCTATTTCCGTTTCTGAGTCTGCATGCAAATATGAGAATGAATCATAGCCAGACTCCAGGAGAGAGCAGGGCCCATAGCAGCATCACTATTAATGGGGAGCACTGGTGCCCCAGAATGATGATTTTGATATTGGTGTGCGGGATGGAGGGGAAAGACACAGGAAGCAGAGACTAGTTAGTATCCCACCACAGTAACCCACAAGAAGCAGGAAGGCTCACAGTGTCCAAAACCAGCCCCTTCACTAATCTGTCTCTCTACACCCTCGACTACCTTTCATCCAAGCCTCCCCTTGGAGTTTCTGTGTTCAGAGCTGTGCCCCATCTTGAGTCCTCTCTGTTCCATAAGCTGAAAGATTATCTCTGAAACTCCCAGTCTTCTACAGCTGTCACTACTCTGTCCACACAGCAGCAGGCTTCCCTCATCAAAGCCTGGGAAATGGAAAATATCTACACCTGGGAATTTTTCATAAAATTCCCAAATGGCGAATTTGGTGATGCCACTGAAGAATGGTGTCAGTATAGTGGAGATTGCTGAAGAGGTTTCATTCTGTAAAATGATGGTGGGAAGATTCACTTGGAATTGTGTACTTTATTCCAGTTTAGAAGCAGTCTTTCAAATTGTTGACTACATTAAAAAAAAAGCAACAGAAAATGCAAGTTAAACTTCTGGGAAAAGTTGTATTTATTCAACAAGAAGTCAATGAGTGAGAGACAATGAAAGTAATGAACTTGAGGGAAATTTCCAAATAGTACAAAATTTAATAAATGGGACAGAGCTATACTGAATGTAATAGATGTGTTGAAAAATTCACACTGGTGAAAAGATAAAAGCATATAGTTAACATGAGAGAGGCTCTCCTTATGCAACTCTCTACACATTGGACACAGACAATATCCTTACAAATTGGTGAATTAAAGTCTATATCAAAATGTAATCTTCCTCTGCTTTAGAGAACTCATGCTGGAGAGAAACCCTGTGGTTGTAACATAGGAAAGCCTCCAATACGGAGCCCCATTTTCACTGAAACACAGAATTCATACTGGGAAGAAATCACTCAGAGCAATGAATGTGAGAAAGCCAACAAGCACAGCCCAATTCTTACTCAGCAGCATAAAAGAAACCAACACCTTATAAATTCCACAAATTTGAAACAAAACAAAACCTTTATTCAGGGGTTCAACTTGATTGACTGAACCTCAGAGAAGGCAAAACAGTACATGTAAATAGCATAGTAAATAGTAAATGGGAAGACCTTCAGGAAGTTGTCAACCCTGCACTGAACCTCAAATGATCCTTTTACACACTGATCATAGAAAAGCCTTCTTCTGGGAGTCCAAACTTTGCATACAGTAGAGAAATCATAAAGGAGAGAAACCTCACAAGTGCACTAAGTATGATCACATATTAGTAACAGAGGATTCTCCACCACATACAAAATGGCACATGCTATAGAAATCATTACAAGTGGACTGCATGTGAGATGCCCATAAGAAGGAACCAGAACCTGCCTGTGGTCAAGCATTCATTTTCACATCAGAGACACCAGCATGAATGAATGTGAGGAGTGTGTGAAAGTCTTCAGCAGGAAGCCAGGACTCTAAAGCAGAAAACTTACACTGGGGAGAAACCCTCTAAATGTTCTACTAAGAAATCATCCAAACTCTAAGTCACAGAGTTCAAAGTGGGGAAAACCACTAAAAAGTTTTTAACTAGAAGTCAACGCTTATTGAACATCAGGGAATTCATCCCGGGAGAAACACTAAGAGAAAAACAACAAAAAAAAAACCACAGAAACGTCTTCCTTTGGAACTGAGAGCTAACTGACTCTGAGAGTTCATATAGCAGAAAAACACTCTCGAAGCACTAATATGGTAAAGCCTTCAGCAAGAGAATACACCTCATCACGTTACATCAGAAAACCCACACAGGAAAGCAGCTCTATGAAATAATGAATTTTGGAAAGCACTGAGCAATAAATAAAACTTCCTAATTCACACTGTGGAGAAACCATAGAAATGCAAAAAAATGTAAGGAAGGAGAATATGTACACCAAAAATGTTATTCTGAGGAGAAGCCCTATTAACTTAAGGAACACCTGGTCCCAGGGACAAAAATCTATTTATACAACAGAGGAAGAGGAAAAGGCCTTTATGTTGCATGAAGGTTCGTTGACCTTCAGAATCAGTTCTGGACATCAGATACTAGAGAATTCTGAACTGATAAAGGAAAAGAGCCAATTTCACAGATAGAAATTGTACCACAGGGAAATACAATTCCATGACTAAAACCAAGCTTTTGGGAAAAACAAAAAAACCCCTCAAAAATAAATGTCCATGCATCTGAAGTCTAAGTATCTTCCTTCCCATGCTTCATGTTTGCCTTTCAAAGGGGACCTCTCAGTAAATGTAGGGAGAGAAAAGTGTGGATATTCATCCTAAGATGTCTACTTGGAATTCGTCATCACCATGGACACAACCCAAAACTCCTGACCATAATCTCTCATGGGCATCAGAAGAGGGCAACTGCTGCCCCGTTGCTTTATTCTCACACCGCTAACACCACACAAGTGTTTGGGGGTCGTTTAAGGGAAGATGCACAGGGAAAGGCAAAAACTATAGTCCACATGTTGACATGCCCTAGATCCCAGGGGTGAAGGTCCCAAGAAAAAGACCTCAACACAAGTAATCCCGTAGGTTATGTCCCAGTGCCTCTGCTGGCTCCCACGTCCTGTCCCAGATCGATCCCTACTCACAGAGCTCTCTCACCTGAGGTTCGATCCCTCAGAGCCAAGCCTGAGTTACTCAGGCCAGAAGAAAGAACCTCAGGTCTCTTGGGGAAAAGTCCCCTCCTCAAAACCAGCCCCGCATTTCCAGAGTGAGAGCTACACATTCTTGAATGTTCCACAGTCTGCACATTCTGATGGCTGTTTGGGTAGAACTCTCACTCACGCTGGGCCAAGCCCAGGGGCTTCATCACACTCTCTGAACTCAGATCAGGAAGTGTAAGTTCAGTCCTCCCTAGAGTAGGATCCTCTTGGTAGCTGTTTCCCACCATGAGTAGAAAGTCTGGTCTGCAGCAAGTACGTATGATGCCAACAGGCATGGAAAAGCAGGGATGAAGTGTGGTATGTTGGTCCAGGTCTTTCTGGAGGCCAGCCCCATCCTGGTGGGCATGGACTTTGAGGACCCCCTGCTTCTGACTGTTCACTGCAGTCCTGGACTTGTCACAGCTTCCACCGTGAAGCAAGAGAAAGAAAGAACAGAAGGGAGGGAACAACCACTCCCACTCCTTCCCCACTCACTACTTGGGGGCCTCTGTGTCCTCGCCCTTGGGTGGGGCTGCCACTGTTGAGGTCGCCTTGAGGCTCCGCTTCCGCTTCTGCACATTCTGCTCCGGGTGGAACAGGATGACGTAGGTTTTGGGCACATACAGCATGCCAAGGGACACTGACGCACTCAGGCTCAAGGACACAGTCAGTGTGGTGGTTTGGATGTAGATCTGAGCCATGGAGGAAAGGACCGGGTGGGACTCAGCATTTTTCCTTCCCAACCCCACCCACACATGAGTCTGTGTTCATCTGGTGGATGGAAAGGGCAACCATATAAGCAAAGGTCCTGTGGCATGAAGAAGTGATGGTCATGGTGTGGCTCTGACATAGGCAGGACGGAGAATGAATAACACAGGACCAAGTGGACAAGTGACCAAGGGAAGGGCTCATTCACAGTGAGTGACATCTGGGGAAGGGTCCATATGCCTAAAAAGCACTAGAGCATGTTGATGAATGGATGAATGCTTTCAAATGTACACATGAATGAACACTTTGAAGGTGAAAGACAGTGGTGAATATACACGCAAGGAAATATACACTATACACGCAAGGAAATCACTGAGTAATGAGCAAGAAAATGGACTGACAGATTAATGGACTGATGGCTACAAAGTATCTAAAGAAGTAACTGAATGGAAGTAAATTAATGGAGAGGCGCCTGGGTGGCTTATTCGGGTAAGCATCTGACTCTTGGATTCAGCTCAGGTCATGATCTTGAGTCATGGGATTGAGCCCCATGTTGGGCTCTGCACTCAGCCTGGAATCTGCTTGAGATTCTCCCCCACTGGCTCCCTCTGCCCCACCCCTGTGCTCACAGACACATTCTCTCTCCAAAATAAGTAAATCTTAAAAAAAAAAACAACAACAACACAAGTTAATGGGTGGTTAGAAGCATGGATGAACACATGAATGAGCAAAGGAAAATTGGACTGACTGAAGCAGCAAAGGGAGACTGACAAATGAGTGAATGAGTTTTTTTTTTTTTAAGATTTTATTTATTTACTTATCAGAGACAGAGGGAGAGAAAGCGAGCGAGCACAGGCAGACAAAGAGGCAGGCAGAGGCAGAGGGAGAAGCAGGCTCCCTGCCAAGCAAGGAGCCCGATGCGGGACTCAATCCCAGGACCCTGGGATCATGACCTGAGCCGAAGGCAGCTGCTTAACCAACTGAGCCACCCAGGCGTCCCAGTGAATGAGTTTTTAAGTACGTGAATGAATTAACCAACAAGGAGGCATTCATGTGTGTGGCCCAGCACTTGGGACCACTGAACCCTTCCAAGGACAGGCAGGAAACAGAGGAGGCAGTGGAACTGACGGGGGACCCCAGATTACCTTTTCAGCTGACTGGGCAGTGCCAAAGAAGATAGGCACAAAAGCCAACCAGATGATGCATGTGGTATACATGGTGAAGCCGATGGGCTTGGCCTCATTGAAGGTCTCAGGCACGCCGCGGGCTTTGATGGCGTACACTGTGCACGTGACCATGAGCAGGAGGCTGTAGCCCAGGCAGCCGATGAGGGACAGGTCCGACATGTCGCACTTGAGCACCCCTCTGGCCTGCTCTGGGTCCACTGTCCGTTGTTCTTCATAGTCGATCACGCTGTGTGGGGGCTGGGCCCCCAGCCACGCCATCACTCCCACCACCTGCAGGAGCCAACACGGGTCAGGGACACATGCAGCCTGGCCACCCACCAATGTCTCTGGCAGGTTAGGGTCACCTTGAGGCTCCTGGCCTACTTAGTGGGATGCTCAGGCCCGAGAGTCCCCATGGAGAGGGGAGCACCAACCAGGAGGGAACTGCCTACGCAAAGGCTGGTGGACAGAAGGGGTTGCCGTGAAGATATGTGCTGGCAATATGAGGGCTGGCTGAGTAATGGGCCCTGGATGTCCTCTTCCTGTATCCCAACGATCACCAAGTCCTGCAATATACAGCGACTACAGGCAGAGGTGGCCTACACATAGTCCCTCTGAGCCAGCTTGGGGAAGGAGCCAGTGTCTGTCCCACTGATTAAGGGCTAGACTCAGCAGAGATTCCCTTTCCTAACAACCCCTGACCCCTGGCCGCCCAGGGGTAGGCAGTACCATCTCCATTCTGTAGATGTGAAAACACTCGCTTGATCCCGTCTAGCACCATGGCAAACCTAGTTCCTTCATATCAAACCTAGTTCCTGAGGACCCCTTCCTTCTCCAGATCCTGAGAACTTCTGAACATAGTATAACGAATTCCTGTGGGTATGCAGAGTGAAGCCCAGAATGAGGCACTAAACAGAGTAGAAAGGATGTGAGCTGATGCTGGGTGGCCCTGGAGGTTATCAAAGTCAAACTCAAGCACTGGATGTTGTACGCAACTAATGAATCATGGACAGTACATCAAACACTAATGATGTACTATATGATGGCTAATTGAATATATATTCAATTATTGAATAATTTTTAAATTACTGCAAAAAAAAATCAAACACAGGGATGCCTGGGTGGCTCAGTCAGTTAAGCATCTGCCTTTTAGTCAGATCATGATCCCAGGGTCCTGAGATCTGCATTGGGCTCTTTGCTCAGTGGGGAGCCTGCTTCTCCCTCTCTCTCTCTCTGCCTGCTGCTGCTCCCTTGGCTTGTGCGCTCTCTCTCTCTGATAAATAAATAAATAAAATCTTAAAAAACAAGTCAAAAGCAAGCACTAATAGGGAGGAGATGGAGTAGCAGTTCCCTCACAGTGACAGAAGACATGACCTTGAGCAAAAGGAAGCTGGGGAGCAGGAATTAAAGCACTTGCAATGAAGGCAGGACCCTAGAAGGGCTTCCCCATTCATTTGTGCTGGTTGCTCACTGTACAAGACTGTCTGGTATGTATATATGTGTGGGGGGCATGTAGGGCTGAAATCAAGCAAACACTTCAGTGCCATGCTATGTACCTAGAGCAGGGCTGTGTGATCCCGGAGAAGGGCATGCTTTTTAATAATTTGTTCACCAGAAAGGAGAACCTTTTTGTGATCCTTCCAGAGGCAGCAGCTCCATGGACAAGGGACTAATAACATCCCACCCACCATCCAGGAGAGCAGTCTGGAGGCTCCTCCTAGAACAAGCTTCTAGGTAGGAAAAAAAGTTGCCTATGAGGAACTCTCATCCAAGGCCTGAGATATACAGGAATAGCAAACAAAAGGGACCCCACCAATTTCACAACCCCTGTAACTGAAAAGGAACTAGCATTAGTACCTGGAAACAAAACAAACAAAGAAAAAAAACAACTCCTACAAAATAATAGAAAATAAGCAAAGCACAGGAACAGGCACATCACAGAAGAGGAAACCTCAAAGGCCAGATGCACTAGTAATTAAGTAGATGCAAATTAAAATGAGATGCCATTTCATGTCCACTGTATTGATGAATGACCCAGTAACACTGCAGGTATGCCTCTTTGCAGGGGTTTGGGATTTCCGGAAGGGAGGGTATAATGTGGGGAGTCCAGAGATGAGCCAGGAAGTACTGACTGTCATCTAAGTACCTCTGTCCTGGGGGCAAAGGGACATTGCAGGGGTTTCGGGCTGGGAAGCAGGGAGGTAAGAGGTCGGGACATTAACAGGTGCTGGACATTGGCCTTCTGGATCTCACAGGGATAGCTCAGACCCTGCTATCTGCAGGAAGATGGCAACACCTTTCAGTTATGGAGAATTACATGGCCTAAGGTTTGCAGGTAGGAATGAAAGAGGCATACACAGAGCTAGGCAGGGGGAAGGGCTTTCCTGGAATGCAGAGCGTGCACTGTCCAAAGCAGGCTGAGCACAGGCCCTCCACGTAGCCCTGAGAACTGGCCTGGCTGTACGATGCCACAGTGCCACCCACACCTGTCCCTGAGTGGTACCCTTTGCACAGAAAACATGCAGCGCTTTCCAGATCACGAGAATAATTTCCAACGTCTAATACTACCACAGAAAACCCCCTGAAGGCACTCTGCTTTTTGCTGCATGTAAGTCATGAAATCCTGGCCATTTGTGGAGCAGGACGCCCCACTGCACAGTAAGGTTGCTGGAACCCATGCCTCTCATCCAGGTTAGCCCAGTGACCCGGCAGCAGGAACTCCCTTTACAGAAACAGCTTCTTTTTCTGCTTGAGAAAAATTATCAGATGGCTTTGCCTTATTTTTATATGGGAGCGAAACTGTGGCGAGCACGTTCCGTGTAGGAAAATAATCTCATTGTTTTTACAGAAACAGCGCTGGATGCTGGCACTCCCCAGCTTACTGACCCAGTTCCCTCGAGGATGGAGCAGGATGGCCTTGGGGGGAGGAATTCTGTTTATAGGAGAACAGTGGGGCCGTGGCTCCTGCAGATTTTTTTTTTTTTTAACATGGGAGCCAAAATAGAAGAGCGTTTATTGGATTTTCCGAGTGGAGGACAACCCGCCAGCCCAGGCGTGGTCCCTTCCCTCTTTCCCCCCTCGCGTGGCCCCAGGAGCCCGCAGCCCACCTGCACGGAGGTGAGGCTGAAGGTGATGGCGAGCTGCGAGGTGGGGCTGATGAAGGGCGGGGGCGTGACGGAGCGCTTCCCCTGCTCGAAGATGCGGTAGATGCGGTTGGTCTTGGTGAGCAGGGCCGAGTAGCTGAGCGTGGTGCCCAGGCCCAGGAAGAGCCGGCGGGCGGCGCACACAGCCGCCCCGGGCTCGGCAACCATGAGGAAGGTGATGGCGTAGATGAGGAAGATGCCGGTGAGCAGCACGTAGCTGAGCTCGCGGCCGGAGGCGCGGACGATGGGCGTGTTGTTGTGGCGCACGAAGGTGGCCACCACGGTGGTGGTGGCCATGCTGCCCAGCACGGCCAGCAGGAGGGGCGGCGCGGCCCACGGCGAGGACCAGGTGAGGCGCACGACGGGCGTGGGGCGGCAGCCCGTGTGGTTGCGCGTGGGCCGCATGTGCCCGGGGCAGGCCTCGCACGTGAACTCGTCCGCCTGGAAGCGGTAGCCGTCGCAGGGCTCGCAGTGCCAGCAGCAGGGCACGCCCTTCACCATCTTCTTGCGCTCCCCTGGCCCGCAGGGGAGGCTGCACAGGGATGAGGGCACCTCGCGGGTCTCCCCGGACCACTGCAGGGCTTCCACCTGCGGCACAGGAGACGCGTGGGCCTGAAACGTCTGCCCGGGGTGGGCTGGGGGCCCTGTGCGCCCCTCCGCCCCCGCCACCCCGGGCTCAGCGGGTCCGCGCCCACTCACGTCCAGCCTGAGGTTCTCTGCCCACTGGCCCACCGCCTGGTAGCCGCCGCTGCCCGCGCTGCCGTTGGCCGCCTGGTACTGGAAGATGTCGTAACGCCCCGGCGCGTCCCCGTTCTCATTGAACATCACGGGGGTCCCCGCGCTGCCTGGGACGAGAGCCGGGAACCCTCAGCTGGTCCTCCAGTCCCTCCCGGAGAGGCCCCCGGGGTGGCCCAGGATGCAGGGAGGCGTGAGGCACTTGTGCAAAGACGCTGGGAGTCATGGGGGACATCACCTCCCCCGACCCATTGGAGGTGGCCGCGGTTATCCCTCCCCCGGAAGTAACAAGCCTCGGGAGCAGGTGGGGGCAGTGGGACTCCGATGCATTGCTGGTGGGGATGCAAAATGGTGCCGTCACTGTGCAAAACGGTGTGGCGGGTCCTCCAGAAACTGGAGGTAGGATTACCACCTGGCCCAGCAAGCCCACTTCCAGGCGTATGTCCGGAAGAAGGGACTCAGCTCAGAGCCTCAAAGATGGGTCACCCACGTTCACGGCAGCATCATTCGTAGTGGCCAAAGGTGCACGCACCAGGGGTTGAATGGACAAACAAAATGTTCCCCTATTCATGCAAGGTGATTCTTCAGCCTTAAAAAAGGAAAGGACGTTCTAACGCCGGCCACAACGTGGAGGGACCTTGCGGACGTTATACTGAGGGAAAGGAGTCAATCACAAAAGGACAAATAGTGCCTGATCCCTCTCACAGCAGGTACACAGAGCAGGCAAAATCATAGGGACAGAAGGTAGGATGGAAGTTGACAGAAGCTTGCAGGAGGGGGGTGGGGAGTTAGTGTTTAATGGAGACAGAATTTCATTCTTGGAAGATAAAACAAGTTCTGGAGAATGGTTGCACAACAGGGCACACGACTAAACTGTACACTTAAAATTGGTGAAGATGGGGGCACCTGGGTTGCTCAGTTGGTTAAGCATCTGCCTTGGACGCAGGTCACGATCCCCGGAGTCCCACATCGACTCCTTGCTCGGCGGGGAGCCTGCTTTTCCCTCTGCCTGCTGCACCTCCTGCTTGCACTCTCTCTCTCTCTCTCATTCTCTCTGACAAAATCTTTTAAAAAAATGGTGAAGATGGCAAATACGAGCCTACATGTATGTCACCACAGTTTATAGAGAAAAAGAAAGAGCTTAGCTGGCCAGGCCAGACGGTGGGTCCAGACCTGTACAAAGAACAATCAGCCTAGTTTCTTTCAGAGGCTTGTTCGGCCAGTTCGTGGGGCTGGTCTGGGGTGATGTTAAGCTGTGCTATTTAACAGACAGCTTGGCAGGCAGAAGGTGCTCCATATTTGGTGGGAGAACAGTTTTTAATTTTTATAAAGGGTAGTCACTGAACAAGAAGCGTATCTTTCCGCACAAACCAGGAGTGTGGCTTGAGTCCTCCTGGGCCTTTTCCAGACCTTATTCTGAGCCCTGCCCACCTGCCAGGCCCTCTGCTGCTACCAGGGGACAGGATACCATTCTGCCTCTCCCATCCCTTTGATCCTGAGTCAGCCCAGGTCCAGCAGAGAAATCCATGCCAGGGACGTCCCTTCCCTTTGGGAGGGGATCTGGCTCTCACTCACCATTGAAGCGGACTGCTCGGATATACTGCAGCAGCATCCGCCCGTCGGTGGTCTCCATGGCTGGGCACAGGCCAGTGAGCCCAGGGCAGAGCGCCTGGTGCATGCTGTGGAGGGCGTGGGCAATGGCGTACACCGCGTCGATCACAAACTGCACCTTCCCCTCCTGCTCGTAGGTCGAGTCCCGGCCGATGCGTTCCTCGCCTGTCCTAGGGATGCCCAGAGGAAGTGGGCCCGGCCCTCCTGGGTGGCCCGGCCCTCCTGGGTGCCCCGCCCGGCCTCAGGCCTTCTCCCCGACCTCCCGTGCCACCCCAGGCAGCTCTCACCTGTGCATTTGCGGATGGTGTCATCTGACTGGGTACCTGAGCTGGTCAGTTTGCAGTTAAAATTCTCCTCCCAGAACTCGGCAAACCAGATGTTGCGACGGTTGTTCTCCAGGGAGCGGGTCATGAAGTACTGGTCAAATCCTGAGAGGGAGGAGAGAGGGTGGCAACCATCTGAATGATTCCTCTGTGTCCCTCCACCACTTGCTTACTGTGCAGCTAGGACTGGCCACACGGTCAGCTTCTGGCCTGTGATTTCAAAGCCGTCTGGGGGCTTCAGGGTAGACTGTGCATCCTATTGTAAACTCAGAGCCTCGCCACCTCGAAGACTTTTATGCTGCTCCTTCTTTCCTGGTTGGGATGCTGTGGTAAAGATGTAACGGGAGGAGCTCCCGCAGCCACTTTGTGAATAAGACACCTGAGTCACGAAGGCACAGAGCAACTACGGAGAATGGTGGAACAGAACTGGGGACAGAGCTCAGGGCTTTGAGAACATCATTAACTCACTGCCCCCAACCTGAAGTGGCCTGTTTTCAGACACCTTATCTGGCGATGACATGCTTTTATTGCTAAAACCACTCTCATTCTAAATTTCAAATGTAACCAAGTGCACTCGAAGGGAAAGAAAGAGCATGAGGATGGGTGGGAGTCTGGGAGCCCCGGAAAGTCAGGGTTCTGAGTCTTTACGAGGTTCCGTGCTTCCTTAAAATAGCCTGAAGCATCTAGTCGAGGTATCTTCAGTTTAGGCTTTGGGAAAATGACCAAATCCTGTTGTAAAGTGAACCTCTCTGCTGGGTTCTTCCAGATATTCATGGGTAGGATGGTGAAGGGAGGGAGGGGAGGCAGGTTTCATCATTTGATCAATGGGACAATATGTCCCCATCCTCAGTTTTGCTCCCTTTCCCTCCACCCTCAAATTACTGTGTCTTGCGCAGAACCAGAAATACCAGGAAGATAGGCATTGAATTAAAACAAAAACAAAAACAGAAAAGACACAACTAATTCTTGACCCTGTGAAGTGAGGGTGGGCTTTTCCTCCTTTGCCAACTCAAACACTGCTTGCTGGGATGTAGTCACAGAATTTTAGAATCCTAGAATTCGGGAATCCCGGAAGGGACATGGAGCAGGATACACAATTTTACAGATGGGGAAAATGAGTGGCCCCCAAGAGGGGATCGTGGGGAGGACAAGCAGGGGCCTGGGATGTGGTGGGAGAGGGCATCCCGGCACTCACCATCTATGGAAGCTCTTTTGGGCAGGATGGTGATGGCCCCCACAGCCACGTCCTCCAGGTTCAGGATGGGAGAGGTCTTGGCTCCCCAGCTGTCTGAGCCGACCCATAAGAAGTGACCTGTCAGGTTGGCGTGGCGTGCGGCCTCTAGGACCCTCCTGGTAGGAACAGGGTCAGGGTGAGCGAGGACCGGAGATCCCCCTTCTATTTTCTATTTTTCCCTTTCCTTCTATCCCATTCCAAACCACTCGCCAGACCCTCATTAAGCAGTAAAAGTGGTGGGAAAGGGGTTTTGGACACTTGCTCCAGGGTTCTTAGGTAGTAACGTTTCTAGCCAGGCTCTGGCCCTAGGCTGCCCTCCTGTTCTGTGCACTTCAAGGAAGAAGGGCCTCCCTTCTCTTGCCAAGCCTCCTGATGGCCTGGAGCCACACAGGCCTCAGGCCAGGGTCCATGGCTCCCTGCTGATACCCCCTGCACTACCCCAGGTCTCCTTCTCTGACAGCTCATTTTCGGCACTCATATCTGCCCATGGGTCTCTCCCCCACTGTGAATGATAAGAACAGACAGGTATTCCTCTGTGGTTTCCCTTAGCTAGTCCTGGATTATCTCCACCCACACCCAGCCCGGTTCATTTCTGGGTGCACCAGACAGACAGATGGGAGCCGGGAGCGTCTGTAAGGGCAGGAGGGTTGGGGGGGGCCATCAAGAAGAGGGAGGAGGAGGAAGGGAGGATGTGCATGGCTGGGGGATGAGTAAGAAGAGGGGGCAGGGCCTTCAAGGAGAGCCTCTGATAGCCACAGTGATTGAATGTGCCGGCTATCCCACCTGATGTCGTCCTCGTTGGCAAAGATGATGATGCCCCGGGCGTTGGGAGTCTCCATGAGTCTCTTGATCACCTTGTTGAATTCTCCTGGCTTCGGTTCCCTGGGAATCTTGATGGACTGGGCGATGCAGACCCCCCCTGGGTGGGGGGGATGCCAGAATCACCTCTTGTTCAACCCAAGTACCCACCCACCAGGGCCACCATGGTGCAAGACTGTGATGGGGACCGAATGCTCCGAAGGGGCGCCTACCCACAGAGGCACCATCCAGTCTCCCCACCATGGACCCAGTGCCCCATCTCACGGCTTTGGCCTTGTCCGATGGCCCCTGGCTCACCCCTGTGTAGGCTCCTTGATGCCTTGGACCCCCGCTCCCAGCTCACCAGCCTCCCGGGAGATCTGCACAAAGGCCTCAACCCCGCTCTCGCCATAGTTGCCCTCAGAGGCCAGCGTGGACACGTAGTTCCATCCCAGTGCCCTCACGATGTCCACCATGGCCTGGGCCTGGTAGGAGTCCGGTGGCACAACTCGGGAGAAGAAGTCATAGCGTGTGGAGTCGCTGAGCTCAGGCGCTGTGGAGGCGTAGCTGATCTGGGGTATCTGGAAGGGGGAAGGACACCTGGGCTACAGATGGAGGGAGGGCAGCAGGGATCCAGAACACAGATTGGGGCACCGAAGTCTGGGATTAGGGCACCAGGGGCCAACGTGGGAGAGCCACATGGAGAGCCCCAAGGGCATGGGGAACTCTCTGTATTTGAGATGTGGTCTGATGGAATATGGGAGGTACAGGGGTCTGGGAGAGGGCAGGGCACACCGTACACAGTGGTGGCAACTGTGTCCAGGCAAAGGGGAAGTGGAGGCTCAAGTCCAGCCTGCAGCCCATTCAGCTGCTGGGCAAAGGCTGCATTGGCAAGGGGAAATGGAACTCCTTGTCAGTCCCAGGAGGCAACATGTTTTCCTAATTCACACAAAGGGACAAGTCTGTGTAGGGGAGCAGCAGACCCAGGCAGGGTCAGAGCAGGCAGGGGGCTGGGATGGGGTTATTTGAGTCAAAGCTCTTTCTGGCCTAATGGAGGGGCCTGCTTGCAGCTGGGCTTATCTGTGTGCCTTAGAGTGATTGACAGCTGGGATTATGGGCTAAACTGATCTTGGAGAATGGGGGAGGGGAAGAGCAAGTGTGAAAGGAGAGCGGAGAGTGGAGAGGCTAGCAGAGCAGAGGGGTGAGGTGGGAGCTGGTGTGAGGGGAAGAAGAGAGGGAAGGTTCTGGAAGGAGTGGGCTGAGCTGGTCTAGGGGTAACAGGGATGTCTGAAGCAAGGCAGAAAGAAAGTGTGGAGTATGGAGACATAATGGGAAGAGCAAGAGGGAGAGAGAAGGGAAGAGGAAAAGAGGAAGGGGGAAGAGAAAAAGAGAGAGGAGGAGAGAGAGGAACAAGAACCACAAAGAAGGAGGGAAGGAAGCGCGCTTAATGGATGCTGTAGCTACTCGGGGCACTCTGGACGCTAAAGTTTGATCTTCAGAACCACCTTCCTGTACATGTTGAACTTCCTCCAGGAAGTTTATCTAAAATGCATTGCGATCACAGTGATGCACACACATAAGGAGGTGAACTTGGAAAACCTCAGCCCTGCTCCTGGACCAGGAACAGCAAATCTGGCCCCTGGCTGCCTTTCCTGCACCAGTGTCTTCATTCGTTTAATTTTTGAATTGATAGCCAGGGTCTAAAACGTGGGAGTGGGGCACCACCCCAGTCTTGGGCTGAGCTGGCGGCAGTGGGCTCTGGACTTGTGGGGGTCCTGCTTCACTCATCTACACCCCAAACCTAGCCCCTGAAGACCCCCTAGTTTGAGATCTCTGCACTCAGCCTAGAGAGGCAGACATAGGGAAAAGGACAGAAACTAAAGCTCCAGGCAGGACAGGGGACAGAGGTACAAATGCAGACAGACATGGGCAGGCAGGTGAGATGGAGACTCTTCCCTGTGCCCCCCCCATCGCCCCTATAAACTGTCCCTGTCCCAGCTAGAAGGTGTGTCTGTACAACAAGCTCTTGTCCAGGGGGAATCAGGATGGGGGAATTATATGGATGCAGATGATGGAGGGGGAGCCCAGATAAAACCCCTACCCAGCATGGTAGAAACAGGCCATGCCTGGGAGAATGGGAGAAACTCTCAAGAAACACAAGTCCCCTCCCCTAGCCAGATGGAAGCAAAGCCTTCCTCTGGGCTCAGAAAGACAAAGCACAGAGATGCCCCCTTCCCCAACCAAACCCCAATGAATGACTACGGCAGAAAACCCCCAAACTCTAATGCCAAAGGCCCCCCAATCCCTGATTCCTGTTCCCCTCCCCCAATCACTGCCCCCCAGGATGCAAGGAAGGGGCTGCCCTGCATTTAAGATGGTTCCCTGAAGATGAGGGAACTACCCTCGCTCCCCACCTCCCCAGCAGTCAGGGGTATGTCCTAGTTGCCCCACCAGAAGGAGGGTCCTGATCCCAGGAAAAATTTGCACTCATTTGAGCACTCCCCAGGGCCCGGGGTGAGACCACCACACAGCAGAGTGTAGTGAGTGTGTCCCAAACAAGGACACCCAAGCTAGTGACCAAGTAGGTGCTAAATTAGGGGCTGCCCTGTTATAGTGAATCGTGTCCCCAGCCCAAGGCTGCAACAGCCTCTGGGAGGGGGCCCACCTTGACCCTCCAGAAGGTAGTTTTTCTTAATTCTCACAAACGGCTGTTTGTGCACATGGCAGCTCTGGCAGGGCCCCAGAGCAGACAAGGAAGGGTGGACCGGTTGGGTTGATGTGGCTCGGGCGTACATCTGGTGCAAGGGACGGGGTTTGTGAATGTGAGGATTTCTGCCGGGAGATCAGACATCAGCCACCCGGAGGGCGAGGACGGGAGGAGGACGGAAAGAGAGTGCCCTCACCGCAAACAGGCGCAGCACGTTGGCGACCATGATGGAGACGGAGCTGGCCGAGGCGCCGACAACAGCCACGACGCGCTCCGGGGGCGCGGTGCGCAGTGGGGGGACGCCCCCTGGGCAGCGCACGGCCCCCTCGTCGCCGTCGCCACGGCGGCGAATCAGCGCCTGCACGAAGCTCAGCGCCTGCTCCAGCGCGTACGTGTCCCGCGAGCAGGTGTCGAGCAGCCGCGCACCCAGGCGCACGCCGGGCAGGAGCTCGGGGTCGGCGTTCACGCGGTCCAGCGCGTACAGCATGGCCTCCAGCCGGTGCACGCCCTGCTCCTTCTTCAGCTGCCCGCACGCCCGGCCTGCCGCGCCCCGCGCGTGCACCGGGAACAGGCCGCCCAGCGTGAGGCCGCCCGCCAGGCGCACCGAGCCCGCGGCGCCCGCGGCGCCCGCCTGCGCCAGCACCAGCACCAGCATCAGCAGCGGCGGCAGCGCGGCTCGGGCGCTCCCGGGCCGGGCCATCCGCTGTCCCGCTCCAGGGCCGGTAGGGAACAGAACGGGGAAACGCTTTGAGCGCTTGGCAGGAGCCCCGGGTCCTGGGGAGAGGGGAGGCGCGCAATGAACGTCGGCGGAGCCCGCTGGGGAAGAGGTGGGATAGCAATTCGCCCTGCGCTCCCAGGCCTCCACCGCGCTCTCACATCCTAGGGATCTTCTCACTCAGGTCCACCTGCGCGACCGCGGTCTCCACCTCTCCAGCCTGCCTCTCCCCGACAGCCCTGGGCCCCTGGTCCTCAGCACTCCCTAGCCACACTCACCTGCACCAGCCGCTGTCGCTGTTGGTCAGGACAGGGCTGTGACAGATGTGCAGGGCCCAGAGAGGATTTAGGGATTCTGGGGAGGGGATGAGAGGCCACCCTGAGGGGTGTGCGCAGAAAGGGTGCTCTACACCTCCTTTCCCTCCCTCTCAGGAGAGGAGGGAGCCCTACTCTCTGGGGCTGTTTCTTTCCTCCCTCTGGATGTGTGTCTGAACCCAACTCTCTCTGGCTGTTTCTGACACACATACACAACACACACACACACACACTGTCTTCTGTCTCTCCGTTTGTTTCTCTATCTCTGTCTCTACCCCCTGCCCATCTCTCTCTTCTCTTTCTGTCTCTATCAATTTCTCCTTCTTTGTCCCCCTCTTCCTTTCTTTCCTAGCCACCTGGGCCAGCTGCCCAAGGCACTCCCCAACTTTGTCCCTGCAAAACCCGAATGGAGGGAGAGAGGAGCTCAGACTGACTGAGCCGGGTACACCTGAACAGCAGGAAGGAGAACAGGGCTGGCCAGGAAGGAAGCACCAGCAAGCAGACCTTTAACCTTACTAAGGACTCTGCTTAATACACACACAACAACCCTGCAGTAAGGAGACATTTACCGTGAGCCCCGTTTTGCAGATGGGAAAATAGAGACCTCAAGGAATGAAAAGTCTCATCTGAGGCCACATAGTTGGCATGGATTAGCCTCTGGATTGGCGCTCAGACTCGTATGAAACCAGCTGCCCACACTGCCTTTAGTGGAGAAGGTGGGAGGGACAAGGCCAGCTCATTTCACAGCTTCTGCCCCAACCTCTCACATCTGATGATGGAACCCTAAAGAATTGTCCTTCTGGTCATGGAGAAAGCCTTCCTGGGTTCTGGGGTCTGAAGCAGTGACCCCAGTGACCACAGTGGGAGGCTCGGAACTTACATTCCCCCATCTCATCATTGAGGGCTACGGTGAGGGGGCTTTAGCCACAATATGCATTTACCATAATTCCTGTCTGAGGCCCCGGATTTGGCTCTCTGATGCAAAGAGCGGGAGAGAGCAAAGGGCACCCTTGGGACAGGTGGTGAGCTCCCAGCCCCAGGGATTTGCAGGCTCATCCCATGGGAGCTTGAGCCAGCTTGGGCTCCATTAGACAGGGTGGATTAGGATGGCTTCAGGGATTTGGGCAAAGCTGGCAGACGGAATGAACAGAAGCCATGTCACCCTTCTCTCTTCCCCTACCACATGCAAGGGACCTGCCAGTTTTACTCCCAGAGCTGTCTATGCACCTCTCCCTGGCGGAGGGTTGGAGCCAGGAGGATGGGACCCAGCTCTGCCTTTACCCATTTTCCACCTTGGGAAGAACGGAGCACTTAGCTGGCCCTAGGCCCCAAGCTTGACATTACAAAAGTCCATACAAACTGGGTGTTGTAGGTGGATGGGCTGGGCTCATACAGCCCCTCGCAGCCCTCCCCTGTTCAGAATGGATCAGATGAGGCCACCGCCGATGTCATAAAGCACGTTCCAGAATCCCACTGGCCCCTGAATGCAAGACAGACCATCAGCAACTGGGGCAGAGCCCTCACAGTGGTGCAGAGGGAGGGGACAAGGTCTGTGACCAGGCTGCTGGAGGTGGAAGGAAGGGAAGGAAGGGTGGGCCCCAGGCGTGGGGCAGGACTGGCTCTGAGAGCGAGGAAGAGGAAAGGGTCAAGGCTGGAGCACCTGGCGGGGGGCGGGGCATGCCTTGAGAACGTCGGGACCAGGACCACAGCAGGTCCATGGAGGGCAGAAATCAAGAGTTCAGTTTGGGACACAGGAAAGCGAAGAATCTCATTCAATTGGTTGGATCCATGAGTCTGGAATTAAGGGAAGAGGCCAGGGTGGGAGATAAGGCTGGGATGGCATCAGCAAGTGTGGTGTTTAAAGCCATGGATGGATGACCTCACCTGGGCAGAGGATGTGGACTGAGGGTGAGGACAGAGCCCCAGCCACCCCCCTCCCCCAGCAGTAGGAGATAAAATAGAAGAGAGGAGGCTGGAAGGGAGCGGCCAAGGAGGTGAGCAGGGATGGGAGAGTGAGTGGCAGAGAGGTCAAGAAACAGGGATTGGTGAAGAAAGGAAAATTCATTATAATTAATTCAGCCTCGTGCAGTGGCAAAGGGGTTCTTATTCACCTTAAACAAATGACACAGCCTAACCAGAGAGGTACAGTGACCCCCCCCCCAAGTCCACACAGCACAGGAGACTAGGGGCTGCTCACATAACCCATCGTAAAATAGCGCAACAACTTTTACTTCTGAGTCTGTAATTTCAGTTCCAGCGAGTTCAACTGATAAGACTAAATGAAGCTTAAGGCTTGGGCTGCTGCTCTCGGTATGTTTTCATATTTCTAACCCCAAAGCTGGAAGGTTAAATATATCTATATTTTTAGACTAGCTTTCTTACCGAACCACCAGATGATTTTTATTGCAAAATTCATTTAAAACTCATGTTCTTGGGGCCCCTGAGTGGCTCAGTGGGTTGGACCTCTGCCTTCGGCTCGGGTCGTGATCTTGGGGTCCTGGGATCAAGCCCCTCGTCGGGCTCTCTGCTCAGCAGGGAGCCTGCTTCCTTCTCTCTCTCTCTGCCTACTTGTGATCTCTGTCTGTCAAATAAATAAATAAACTTAAAAAAATAAAAACAACAACTCTATGTTCTCAGGTTCACTTAATGGTTATCTTCAAAGCTGTTGATCCCTGGATTGGGTCCACCTTCTCGTTTGTCGAAAGAGAGCGGGGAACATGGTTTGTGAGTGAAATGGCATGGTCTTTGGCACGAGGTTGTTGAAACACCCAGTTGCACCCAAGGACATTCCCCTGAGCCCTTTCTGAATGTTCTGTCTGGAAAAATGTGAGGCACGTGTGCCTTCAGAAGCCTCCCATTCTGCTGTTGTCCTGCCAGGACTGCCCATGCCCCTATGGCACCTGACCCCCTCACAAATCCTTCTAAACAAATGTTCATGGCTGCATTATTCATAATAGAAGTTAGAAACAACCCAAGTGTCCATCAGTGGACGACTGAATGAAACAATTAAGATAGGTTCATGCAATGGAATATAATTTGGTTGCAAAAGGAATGAAATACTGACACAGGCTGCAATGTGGATAAACTTCAAAGACGTCATGCTAAATGAAAGAAGTTAGCCCTCAAAGGGTACATATTACATAAATTCATTTATGTGAAATATCCAAGATAGGTTAAATTCAGGGAGACAGTAGTTTTCTGGTCACCACGTCTGGATGCAAGGAAGGATTAGGGAGTAACTGCTTAAGGGAACAAGAGTTTTCTTTGGGGATGAGTCGGATGTTTTGAAACAATGTAGAGGTGGAAGTTGTCCAACACTGTGAATGACCTGTGACTATCATCAATGGAAAATAACCCAATCCAGACAAGACTTCAGACCCTTGAAGGTCACCAGATTAAGAGCAATTTGCTGAGGAGAAAGGGAATATAAAATGGGAGTGGAAGAAGGTAGTTATAAATACCAAATATGACCACATGACTAGTTATGCAAACAAGGACTGTGATAATCATGATTTCATTTTTTTGTAATATGAACATGTTTATATGCTTTGTTTTCTTTCTTCTCTTATTCCCTTATCATATAACAGAAGATTTGTTGACTTTATATCATAATATTTAAGTTTTTTTTTTAGATCGCTGTACTGAAATTATGAACACTGGGGAGAAGAGTGAACATCACTTAAGGACTTCACCTCCTCTCCTGGGGGAGAGATTAGCACATTTTTGGTCATACTCCGGTTAGTTGCCATGTTAGGTGGAAGTATGATCTTGCTATTACCTTCATTGAAGAGTAAGTATGGTTTAAGGAAACCCAAATGGGTATTGACAAGGGTGGATTTGTGATGGTTAATTTTATATGTCACATGGCTGGGTCAAACATTGTTTTGGATGTTTCTGTAAGGGTATTTTCTGGATGAGATTCAAACTGGTGGACTTTCAGTAAAGCACATTCTCCTCAATAATGGGGGTGGCCCTGACCCCATCAACTAAAGTCTTGAATAGAACAAAAGGCTGGTCTCACCCAAGCAAGAGGGAATGCTATAGCAGATGACTTTCACACTTCGTCTTGAGTCTCCTGACCGACTCTACAGATTCTGGACCCGCCAGTCTGTGTAACTGCGTGAGCCATTCCTTAAAGTAAATCTTACTCAGTTTCTCTCCAAACACCACCCTCCCACCCTGATTTCTGGTTTTTGTGAAGACCCTAATACAATATGTTTTCAATTTCCTGGGGCATATACCTAAGAGTAGAAGTGCTGGATCATATAATTCTATGTTTAACTTTTTAAGGAATTATAAAAATGTTTTCTACAGTGGCTGAGCCTCTTCACATTCCTACCCACGATGCATAGGGATTTCCACTTCTCCACATCTTCACCAACACTTGTAATTTTCCGTATTTTTTCTATTTTCCTAGTGTATGTGAAGTGATACTATGATTTTCATTTGCATTTCCCTAGTGACTTTTCACGGGCTTTTTGTTTGTAGAGCTTCTTCAGAGAAATGGCTATTTAAATACTTTGGCCCTACTGTATTAGGTTTTTTCAATCTTTTTGTGCTTGTAAGAGTCATAAGAGTTCTTGATATATTCTGGATACCACACCCTTATTAGAGATATGATTTGCAAATATTTTGTTCCATTCACTAGGTTGTCTTTCACTTTCTTGACAGTGTCCTTTGATACACAAAAGTTTTCAATCTTGATAAAACCCAAATAATATCTATGTTTTATTGCTCATGTTTTTGGTGTCCTGTCTAAGAATCCTTTGCCCCATTGGAAACGGGAAGATTTACACCCAGGTTCTATTGTAAGAATTTGATCGTTTTAGTTCTCATGTTTTGGACTTTGATCCACGTGGAGTGAATTTTTGTATATGATGTATGGGTAGGGGTCCAAGTGCATCCCTTTGCACGTGGACATCCAGTTGGATGCACAGACATCCTCTGTGGTAGGTCATATGTAGGCAGAGCCCTGAACCTGAATGAAGGGTGTGATGGAGCAATGTTGCCATCTCAGGCAGAGGGAAAAGCCATTGGTGACTCTGGATATAGTCATGTGGCACAAATGAATCAAGGAATGCGTCTAGGTGTTTCTGCAGAAGCAGAGCGTATGTATTCCTGAAAATTTTTGTGTCACATAAAAATGCTTATAAAAGATAACTGGAGATATTGTGGGAAGAATGGGATTAGAACAGACCATTCAGACCATAAACAGGTTTAGAACCAGAACACTAACAAAAACCACCAGCCTTTTTTTTTTTTTTTTTTTAAGATTTTATTTGTCAGAGAGAGAGAAAGCACAACAGCGGGAGAGACAGGCAGAGGGAGAAGCAGGCTCCCACTGAGCAAGGCGCCCAATGTGGGTCTTGATCCCAGGACCCTGGGATCATGACCCAAGAAGGCAGATGCTTAACCAACTGAGCCACCCAGGTGTCCTTTTTTAAAAAAAGTATTCATTTGAGAGAGAGAATGAGCAGGCGTGGAGCAGCAGAGAGAAAGAAAGAAACTGACTCCCTGCAGAGCAGGTAGCCTGATGCACAGCTTGATCCCAGGACCCAGAGATCCGTGAGCTGAAGGCAGACACTTAATTGACTGAGCTACCCATGTGCCCCCCAAACCACAATCCTAATAAAAACTAACTGCATAGTTTAAAAGATGTTATAAGAAATTAGATACATAAGTACATATATATGAGACAGAGAGAGAGGGCGCTTCACTTAACAATGGTGAAAGGAAGGGTGCCTGGGTGGCTCACTGGGTTAAGCCTCTGCCTTCAGGTTGGGTCACTATCTCAAGGTCCTGGGATTGAGTCCTGCATCGGGCTCTCTGCTCAGCAGGGAGCCTGCTTCCTCCTCTCTCTCTCTGCTTGCCTCTCTGCCTACTTGTGATCTCATTCTGTCAAATAAATAAAAAATCTTAAAAAAAAATGGTGAAAGGACTTTGGAAAAGGAATGTGATGGAAAGTTTGCTGTCACTGAGTTAAGACCACACAGAAGTGTTTCAGATTGAAAGCAGGAAGCCACACTGAGCTACGAGAGACAGTGGTGTCAGGAACAGTTCCGTTGTTCCCAGTTGGACTGCTCTCAGCTGTGCTGGCTTGCCTGCATTCAGATCCTCTTGTCTGAAGTATAAAAAACGTTCTGGGGAAAAATCTCATAAGAACCAAGAAAGCTTCCACGTAACACTGCATTAATCCAAAATATAGAAGCATTATTGCAGTACAACACACTTCTTCACAAAAAAAATTTTCAGAGTAGAAAAAAAATATTTTATCGTTCATTTTATGAAGCCTAAACACAGCTAGAACAAGAAAAAAGATCTTCAGCCAAACAAAGGGGTGTAGAGACAAAATCCTAGTCCAAACATTTGCAAACCCGAAATACTTAAAAACCTCATAAGCAAGTCTGGTTTGTCCCAGAAAACAGATTAATGACTTAAAATTTATTAACGTAATTCACTGCATTAACAGATTAGAGGAGGCAAAAAATGATTATCTAAATGGATGCAGAGAAAGCATTTGATAACATCTAATATTCATTCACGATTTTAAAAACTTAGTAATCTCGGGAATCTTCTTTAGCCTCATGAAGTTAGCTATCAAAAGCCTACAGAAAATATACTTGGTGATGAAGTCATCTCAGGTATTTATTTCCTTTAAACTCAGAATGAGAAACCAGTCCAATTATCAGTCCCTCTTCGGGGGCACTCGTCAGTGCAAGAAAAAAAATAAGCATGACAATTAAAGATAAACACTCTCATCATTTGCAGATATTTAACTACTATATTCAGTGTCCCCAGAGAAACAGAAGATAGATAGACAGACAGGCCCACATGGAGTTTCAGTCTGAGGCCTCAGAACCAGGAGAGCCCATGGTGTATGTTCTGGACAGAAGACCAGAAGGCCTGAGATCCAGAAAGAGCAGATGTTTCAGTTCGAGTCCAACTGCAGAAGAAGACCAGTATCCCAGCTCAAAGAGGGGAGGGGAGGCTTTTTTGTCCTGTCTAGGCCTTCTGTTGATTGGATGAAGACTGCTTACGTTAAGGATAGCAATCTGCTTTATTCAGCCTACCAACTCAAATGTGAATCTTCCCTGGAAATGTTAGGGAACGGAGTTGACCACCCCTCAGTTAGACAGAGAACACTCTCGATAATGCAAGTCACACAGCGAGGTTTATTTCCAGCTAGCTGGGGTCCAAGTATCTGCCCGGCACAGCGGGTTTCAACAAGGACCCCCCGAGCACTCAAGGCAAGGGTTTATATAGCATTTTCAAGGCACTTTTTCATAGCTACATACATATCTTGGGCCCCACTTTGATAATTTAACTTTGTTTAACCTTTTGCCACCCCGGCGTCACCCGGGAGCCATCTTGGCGGTTAAGTGTGATTTAGGTTTAGAAGAAATTTAACTTTATATTTCCTTCTGCCTCAGCCTCCTTCAGTTTTATGGTAGGGAGGGCGACCTTAGGCCTTGAGGAACTGAGCCATTTGTCTCTGGAAATTGGACCACTGAAGAGATATTTTTTGTTGTTGTAAAGCACCAGGATTGTGATCTCTGCAAGTTAACTATTTGTTTTTCTTTAACATTTGGTCCCTGTGGCGCCACCACCAAACCTCGGCCTGTTAGGGACACTCAATAAAATGGCCTCCAGGCCCTCAGGATGGCCATTCTTATGCTAACCCACTCTTACAGAGCAAGGTGCCAGCTTTTGCTTTGCCAAGATGGCTGTACCTAGGTCAGGGCTAGACTCGAGGTGGGTACAGCCTTGTTTTTCTTGGCCTCCACACCTGGAGCTGGTTTCTGGGACTTGTTTTTAAGTCCCCTGGGGGAACAGGAGCAGGGACAGTTTAAAGGTTAAACAAAGTTATTGTTTAACCTCAGTGGAAGCCTCTGGCTAAAATAAAAATATAAAATAGGTCCTTACAGAAACACTTACACAGACACACCCAGAATTACATCTGGTCAGATGTCTGAGCACCCCAGGCCCTTGTCAAGTTGACATATACAATTAAACATCACCAGGTTACCCCTTATCTACTTGGCACCCATAACCATCTCCTTAAGCCATACTTAAGCTCTATATGAAGGCAATAAGAAGGTCATACTTCATGTGATACTACTATCCTGAATACAACCAAAACCTCACTAACCCCTTCCCCAGAGGAGGAGGGGATGTTTTTCGAGTGATGTTTATGCTTCTCCTTGACATCCTGTAACATAAATACTGTAAGCCATCGTTGGTCCTGGCGGGACTGGACAGCTGTACTCTTCCATTTACCTTAATCACAGGAGTTGGTGATATGACACACATCCGGAGGGGTCCCCTATGTCCACTGTGGAGTGGCTGTCTACTTTCCCCTCGGTGGTACTCCATCCAGATCAGCCACCTAGGCCAGCACAGTAACTCCCTTCTTCACCTGTCGATTCGGAGGCAGGAGGAGTCCAAAGTGGCCATGTGAACCTCCAGTTCAGGGTAATTACTGCTGTGTCTCCAGGTGGAAGCATTCTGCCCCCTGGAACTCAAGGCCACTGGGCCAGCAGAACATGAGGTTATGGGAACCAGAAGCGAACATTTTGCTGGTGGGGCTCTAGGGGTAATACTGAGTGGTGCCTCTATTTCTACCCCTTGGTTCCTGGGTCCTCTAATTCTGGCTACGGGGGCAACAGCGATCGGTGAGAGTAATACTAGGTCACCCACTGACCTCAAGAAAATTTCTATGCAATGAGGTACATTGTAAAATACCATGCAATCTCTGAGCCCATGGCACGTCCCTCTTAGGGGTCAGTTTGGCTTTAAGAAACCCAAAGGCTTAGTCAGAGAAATGGGATCCTTAAAATTCTAAAGAGTTCCGGATGCCCCCTTCCACCACACCTGCTTAAAAACTATGCTCCCAGGGGCACCTGGGTGGCTCAGTGGGTTAAGCCTCTGCCTTTGGGTCAGGTCATGATCCCAGGGTCCTGGAATCGAGCCCAACATCGGGCTCTCTGCTCAGCAGGGAACCTGCTTCCTCCTCTCTCTCTGCCTACTTGTGATCTTTGTCTGTCAAATAAATAAATAAAATCTTTAAAAAAAAAACCACCAACTATGCTCCCGAAGCTCTAAAGATCTGTGGAAATGGCCACAATTTGATTAAAGAAAGCCTAGAATTTTGTGTTCCAAGAACTTGGCTTGGTAACTGCCAGAGTGGGGGACACCCCAAAATGTGGCTGGACAGAAATGCAGGTTGCACCCCACAGAAATGTGGGGTGAACTCAGTTTGTGGCTAAGGGTCCCACCAAGCTGCTGCCAGCCCTCAGGGAGGATTACAACAGCTGTTCTGAGACATGTTCCAATCAGAGAAGATCAATGAGGAGATGCACTTGAAGGCAAGGGTTCCCAAATCAGCAGACCAGAATGGGGTAACTATTTTAATTGGCATACTGAAGACTCCAAAGGGCTTCGAAATTCCTGAGCAGATTCATTGGCAGATTTGTTACAAAAGGCTAAGGAGGGACGCCTGGGTGGCTCAGTTGGTTAAGCAGCTGCCTTCGGCTCGGGTCATGATCCCAGTGTCCTGGGATCGAGTCCCACATCGGGCTCCTTGCTTGCCGGGGAGCCTGCTTCTCCCTCTGCCTCTGCCTCTGCCTGCCACTCTGTCTGCCTGTGCTTGCTCTCTCCCTCTCTCTCTCTGATAAATTAAAAAAAAAGAAAAAAAGGCTAAGGAAAACTGAAGACTTAAGAGGTACCTAAAACAAAAGACCGGAAGCCTGACATCCCTCCTCCTGCTCCCCTCCACCCTCCTTTCTTTGAATACTCAGCTCTTCTAATTCTTGGTCTGAATTGCCTCTATGAGACTGTAAACCAAAGTCCACCCCGTTAGTGGCCTAATGGACATCCTCACGTCTATCCCCAAAGGAGGGCCCCTGTGAGGATCCGTCTCAGAGCTGATAGGACCCGGAGATTTTCTGAGCTCAGGAAAAATAAAATTAACATTAATGAAATACCTTGCCAACTTCTGGTAAATAGCAGAGTTGCATCCTCTTCTTTATTAGAAGTCCTAGCAACAGCAATCAGACAACAGAGAGAAATAAAAGGTATCCAAATTGGTAATGAAGAAGTCAAACTCTCTCTCTTCGCAGATGACATGATTCTTTATATGGAAAACCCAAAAGACTCCACCCCCAAACTTCTAGAACTCATACAGCAATTCAGCAACGTGGCAGGATACAAAGTCAATGTGCAGAAATCAGTAGCTTTCTTATACACTAACAATGAAAATACAGAAAGGGAAATTAGAGAATCGATTCCATTTACTATAGCACCAAGAACCATAAGATACCTTGGAATAAACCTAACTAAAGAGGTAAAGGATCTGTACTTGAGGAACTATAGAACACTCATGAAAGAAATTGAAGAAGACACAAAAAGATGGAAGACCATTCCATGCTCTTGGATCGGAAGAATAAACATTGTTAAAATGTCTATACTGCCTAGAGCAATCTATACTTTTAATGCCATTCCGATCAAAATTCCACCGGCATTCTTCAAAGAGCTGGAGCAAATAAGCCTAAAATTTGTATGGAATCAGAAGAGACCCCGAATCGCTAAGGAAATGTTGAAAAACAAAAATAAAGCTGGCGGCATCACCTTACCTGATTTCAAGCTTTATTACAAAGCTGTGATCACCAAGACAGCATGGTACTGGCATAAAAACAGAAACATAGACCAGTGGAACAGAGTAGAGAGCCCTGATATGGACCCTCAACTCTATGGTCAATTAATCTTTGACAAAACAGGAAAAAATATACAGTGGAAAAAAGACAGTCTCTTCAATAAATGGTGCTGGGAAAACTGGACAGCTATATGTAGAAGAATGAAACTCGACCATTCTCTTACACCGTACACAAAGATCAACTCAAAATGGATAAAAGACCTCAACATGAGACAGGAATCCATCAGAATCCTAGAGGAGAACATAGGCAGTAACCTCTTTGATATCAGCCACAGCAACTTCTTTCAAGATACATCTCCAAAGGCAAAGGAAACAAAAGCGAAAATAAACTTCTGGGACTTCATCAAAATCAAAAGCTTCTGCACAGCAAAGGAAACAGTCAACAAAACAAAGAGGCAACCCACGGAATGGGAGAAGATATTTGCAAATGACAGTACAGACAAAAGGTTGATATCCAGGATCTATAATGAACTCCTCAAACTCAACCCACACGAAACAGACAAACACATCAAAAAATGGGCAGAAGATATGAACAGACACTTCTCCAATCAAGACATACAAATGGCTATCAGACACATGAAAAAATGCTCATCATCATTAGCCCTCAGGGAGATTCAAATTAAAACCACATTGAGATATCACCTTACACCAGTTAGAATGGCCAAAATTAACAAAACAGGAAACAACATGTGTTGGAGAGGATGTGGAGAAAGGGGAACCCTCTTACACTGTTGGTGGGAATGCAAGTTGGTGCAACCTCTTTGGAGAACAGTGTGGAGATTCCTCAAGAAATTAAAAATAGAGCTTCCCTACGACCCTGCAATTGCACTCCTGGGTATTTACCCCAAAGATACAGATGTCGTGAAAAGAAGGGCCATCTGTACCCCAATGTTTATAGCAGCAATGGCCACAGTCGCCAAACTATGGAAAGAACCAAGATGCCCTTCAACGGATGAATGGATAAGGAAGATGTGGTCCATATACACTATGGAGTATTATGCCTCCATCAGAAAGGATGAATACCCAACTTTTGTAGCAACATGGACGGGACTGGAAGAGATTATGCTGAGTGAAATAAGTCAAGCAGAGAGAGTCAATTATCATATGGTTTCACTTATTTGTGGAGCATAACAAATAGCATGGAGGACAAGGGGCGTTAGAGAGGAGTAGGGAATTTGGGTAAATTGGAAGGGGAGGTGAACCATGAGAGACTATGGACTCTGAAAAACAGTCTGAGGGGTTTGAAGTGGCGGGGGGGGTGGGAGGTTTGGGGTACCAGGTGGTGGGTATTATAGAGGGCACGGATTGCATGGAGCACTGGGTGTGGTGAAAAAATAATGAATACTGTTTTTCTGAAAATAAATAAATTGGAAAAAAAATATGCAGATAAAAAAAAAAAAAAAGCCTATTCGGAGCCTGCAGATAGGGTCCTGGGGAAACTGGCAGAAGTCAGCTAGAATGAGACTTTGGACCAGAATCCCCTCTCCTGCATGGATCTCTGTCAGGGAGAGACAAATCAAATTTCATATTGTCCTTTACCTTTCCAAATCCAGGGCACTGGTTATCGATTTTGATGATATCCCTTGCACCCCCCCCTCCCAGGTCCATGGGGTTGTTTAATGCTGCCTTGAAACATTTACGGTTTGGCCACGATGAAACCTAGCAAGGTATTTAAAAGGATTTAATAATTCTATGATCAGAAGTTTGGCCAAACTGAAAGCTGACTTTCAGAGCCTAAGAGAAAATTTTTTAGGCCTTCCCCGTGCCCCAAGCAAATAGAAGATAATGCTGGGTGGGTGATTCAGATTCGGACATCATTAGGTCATTCTTGGGGAGAGGAAAGCAAGTGTCTTTATCTCACACATTCTTGCAAAGCTCTGGAGGGAGTTCAAAGTTCACCTGTTCCTTTTTACCTATCCCCAAACCTCCCAGATTTCTCTTAAAAGGTTTGTAACTTGCATTCTCTCCCCTCTCTCCTCTTTCCCTTTGGGAGGCAAAGGTTGAAGCACAAACTTTGGGAAGGTCATGCTTACCACAAGAAAAATAAGTGGGGGAAAACTCATTTGAAACGGCTTTAGCCATCTGAGCAGGTGGCTTTAACTTACTCCATCTGCCAGAAAAACAACGGAGATCCAATTCCTTTTGAACTAAAACGGAAGCTATAAACTCTCTTTATTCCATCTGCATGTTTATGTGTGTCTCTGGATGCGAGTTGTGGATGCGGAGTATTTTCTAGCTCCAGATGCTATTACTAAAGTTAGTTAAGTGTCAGACTTCTATCTTCTTCTTCGTTTCACTTCTTTTTTTTTTTTCAATTTATTTATTTTCAGAATTTTTTTTTTCTTCTTCGTTTCACTTCTATCAAGTTTATAAAAATTCTCAAAAATATAAAAGAGACTAACCCAAGGGAATTTCAGGTTCATGTGATCTGGGAAAAAGATGTGGCATTAAAGCCAGTTTAAGTTTGTTGGTTTATTCACTCAACATTAACCATAAAACTCGTATTCCACCTGAGTTCACTAACCAAGTAAGTTCACGCTATTGCTTACAAGATTTGTCAGCAAGAAAAATAGCTTGGGGGTAATGGCTAACCTTGTCTAATGTTTAATGAGGTTTAAGTAGGTGCTCCAAACACAATTGGTGAAAACAAGCGATCTAAATTGATGTAAGAGGGGTGCCTGGGTGGCTCCAGTGGGTTAAGCCTCTGCCTTTGGGTCAGGTCATGATCCCAGACTCCTGGGATTGAGTCCCGCATCCGGCTCTCTGCTTGGCAGGGAGCCTGCTTCCTCCTCCTCCTCCTCCTCTCTCTCTCTGCCTACTTGTGATCTCTCTCTGTCAAATAAGTAAAATCTTTAAAATAAATAAATAAGTAAGTAAGTAAATAAATAAATAGATGTAAGCGATCTGACAGGTTTTAGGAGAATTTTGTAGTTTCTCTGAAAATTTCGGTCATCTAAAACCTTGAAGTTTTGCTAAGTTACATTAAGTGATGAAATCATTAAATATCTAGATTACTTCCAAATAAGATACTCTGTATTTGTTAGATTGGAGGCTGCCTGAATCATGAATTAGTAAGACCAATTAGACCTTCAAACTTACTTGGTTGCATTTTTATTGTTTAACAAAAGTGATGGCAGTGGTTGGACGGAAGGAGGCTTCTGGTGGCTTCAGAGATAACCAGAAACAGGTGCGGTATCCCATAAACCTTTTGAGTTTGCAGTCTTTCTCGTGGTTTCCAAGGGCCATAGGTAGATCCCCTTTCTGCCCTGAGCTCCATTTTCTTTGCATTGAGTTCCTGATTTAATTGGCTTTCTAGTCCAGGATTTAGCAAGTCAGTTTGAGCAGGTCAGTTTGACCATTAGTTCTGGTTATTCTTACCTGGTTCGGTTTTATCATCTTAAAATTACCAGCAAAGTCCATTCTATGAATCTCTCTGAAGACAAAACACTTTTGCAAAAGCATCAGAGTAAAATAACAATCCTGTAAATGACAAGGACGGAAAAATGCCATGGTTAGAGATCTGATTAGAGTTCACTGCCATGCAGTTGACAAGGAAATGTGCTTATTTTGTGACATACAACATTTTAAGATAATAACTAGGATTATGATGGGAACAATATTTAGTTATCCACTTAACCACAGTGACAAAGATTTCCTAGGTAAATTTTTTTAAAAGATTTTATTTATTTGTCAGAGAGAGAGCACAAGCAGGCAGAGTGGCAGGCAGAGGTAGAGAGAGAAGCAGACTGCCCGCTGAGCAAGGATCCCGACACGGGACTCTATCCCAGAATCCTGGGATCACGACCTTAGCCGAAGGCAGCGGCTTAACTGACAGAGCCACCCAGGTGTCCCAAGTTATATGAGTTATTTATCTCTTTGGGATATTAATCCCTTATCAAGATACATGATAAATATTTTCTCCCATTCAGTAAGTTGCCTTTTCATATGTTGATTGTTTCCTTTGCGGTTGTAGCAGCATTTATTATTTTTTTAAATTAGGAAATACTTGATATAAGGGTTGGGAGTTTCTCTGTTTCCTTCTTTGTGGTGTTAATAAGAAAACTGCAGGGCCAGGATGGAGTCACTTGTGCTAAACCCCATGTCAGCAAACCAAGACTTCATATCCAGTCTGAATAGTTTCAGCTCTCTAGGAATGTAACCTTTAACCAGTTAACCTGACGTTACATGGTCAGCACCAGTTAGGAGGTCCACCTGGTCTGGAACAATGCATTCATCCTCTGTTAACAACTTCCTTTTCTCTACCCCTCTCTGCCTTAACAAACCTTCTCTTTTCTGCAGCATTTTGTGAAAAGTGGACAAGACAAAAAAGTTTGGGCTTGGGTACCAAATGAGTCAAGAATAAGGTTTGTTTATACAGCCTCTTCAACCCTGAATTGTCTCTTGTGCTGCTTTACAAGTCAATCCCTTCCCATTTTCCCCAGCATTAGGGAACCACTGATTTGACTTCTGTCCCTTCTGGCTTTGTCTCTTTTTTGTGTATTATATATAAAGGAGCACACACTATGTAACTTTCTGTGTTCTGCTTCTCTGACTTAGCATAATGCTTTTATTTACTTTTTATAATTTTTTATATTTTTTATTAACATATAATGTATTATTAGCCACAGGGGTACAAGTCTGTGAATTGCCAGGTTTACACACTTCATAGCACTCACCATTAGCATAATGCTTTTAAGACTAATCTGTGTTGACAAATGCCAGAAATTTGTTTCTTTTTATTACATGAAAGTATCAAAATCTATTGATCTATTTACCAGTGGGTAGATATTTCAGTTTCTAGGCATTGGCTATTATGAGTAAAGCCACTGTGAAGATTTTTATACAGGGGCATCTGGGTGGCTCAGTTGGTTAAGCATCTGCCTTCAGCTCAGGTCATGATCCCAGGGTTTGGGGATTGAGTTCTATGTCAGGCTCCCTCTAACTCTCTCTCTGGGTCAAATAAATAAAATCTTAAGAAAAAGATTTTCATACAAGTTTTTGTGTGGACATACGTTTTCATTTACCCTTCAGTAGATACTGATGAGGGAGCAGGAGGCTGGCTGAGGACAAAGCAAAAGCTGGCACCTTGCACCCCCTCTTCACCCACTCCCCTTGGTAATATGTATGACATTTCTCAGGCACCCCTGACTTCCCTAAAAGAAAAACAAATAATTAACTTGCAGAGATCACAGTCCTGCAAGGCAGGAGTCTCCCTTGGTTTACAAATGTCCTTGAGATTTACAACAAAGAAGTTACCTTATCAATAGCCCAATTTCCAAAGGCACATAACTCACTTCCTCAAGCCCTAATGTCACTCTCCCCTCCATAAAAACTGAAGGAGGGGGCACCTGGGTGGCTCAGTGGGTTAAAAGCCTCTGCTTTCGGCTCAGGTCATGATCCCAGGGTCCTGGGATTGAGCCCCACATCGGGCTCTCTGCTCAGCGGGGAGCCTGCTTCCCCCTCTCTCCCTGCCTGCCTCTCTGCCTACTTGTGATCCTATGCCTACCAGGACCCTGAGATCATGACCTGAGCCGAAGGCAGTGGCTTAACCCACTGAGCCACCCAGGCACCCCAGGCCTTCAATATCTTGACAGTCTTCTTTGCCCCAATAGCCCTTCTGAACACTCCTTTGTCCTCACCTACCCAACTCCTGTGTATATAACCAGCCACTCCTCACATGCTTGGCGCAGCAGCATCTCTGCCTGCCCACGGGTCCTGTCCCCGTGCTCTAATAAACAACCTTTTTGCACCAAAGACGTCTTAAGAATTCTTTCTTAGTCGTCGGCTCTGAACCTCACCCCACTGAACCTCACCTAGGTTCAAGAACTTCATCAATACCTAGATGCGAAATTGCTGGGTCACATGGGAAGTGCATGTTTTGTTGGGTCCCCCAAAATTGGGTACCCCAATAATGGGCCCGTGATTAAAGGAGCGAGACTCATACAAAGTAAAGGTGAAGCAAAGCTTTATTTCGTGCCAAGCATCAGGAATCAAACTGGCCCGCCAGGGCCGCGCCTCTTAGAGAGAGGGTGACCCCTCCCTGCTTTCCAGACTAACTTTTATAGAGCAAAGGCCATGCGGTTGGGCCTGGCCACACACAGGTGGCCAATGAAATTGTAACACACAGAGAAAGCTGCACAGTCATGCTAGGTGACCAGTTGAGTTACAATTTACCCTAGCAGACATTTGATTTAGCCTATCACACCTTGGATAGGATTGGTGCCAAAAGCTCCCAAAGGGCGGGGGCCCATACTCCTTGGTAGCTAGGAGACAGTATGCGCCCCCACTGGTTGAATACCTCTACCTGGTCTGACCCACCCTTGTACTTGGACTTTGTTACCTGGGACTGGTTTCCGGGACTTTTAAATAAGTTAAATAAGTTTTTAAATAAGTTCCCCTGCAGGGGGGCGGGGGGCAAGGTCAATTTAAGTTTTACAACAAAATGGCAGTTCAACCGGGGTGGGGCCACTCTGGCTGAAGAGTCCCTTACAGTTTAACTTTATAAGAAACTGACAAAATATTTTCCAAAGTGTGAGAATTCTGCTCTTTTCACATTTTCATCAGCATTTTGTATTATCTATTAAAAATTTATTAAATCATTTTAGGAGGTGTGTTAGTTTCTTTCTTTCTTTTCTTTTTTTAAAAAGATTTTATTTATTTATTTGACGGACAGAAATCATAAGTAGGCAGAGAGGCAGGCAGAGAGAGAGGGGGAAGCCGACTCCCTGCTGAGCAGAGAGCCCATTGCGGCTCGATCCTAGGACCTGAGCTGAAGGGTAGAGGCTTTAACCCACTGAGTCACCCAGGCCCCCAGAGGCATGTTAGTTTCTTATCGCTGCTGTAACACACTGCCACAAATTCAGGGGCTTAGAACCTGCATTTATTCTCTTGCAATTCTGGAAGCCAGAAGTCCAGAATCCATTTCACTGAGCCCAAGTCAATGTGAAAGCATGGCCGCTTCCTCCTGGGGCTCTTTCCTTGCCTTTTCCAGCTTGTAGAAGGTGCCCACTATAAGGACCTATTTTATATTTTTATATTTTAGCCAGAGGCTTCCATTGAGGTTAAACAATAACCTTGTTGTTTAACCCTTAAACTGTCCCAGCTCCCCTTCCCCCAGGGGACTTAAAAACAAGTCCGGGAAACCAGCCTCAGGTAACAAAATACAGATACAAGGATGGGTCAGGCAGGTGGAGACATCCGATCAGTGGGGGGTTGCATAGTGTCTCCTAGCTACCAAGGAGTATGGGCCCCACCCTTTGGGAGCCTTTTGGGCGCCAATCCTAACCAAGGTGAAATTGTAATTAAATTGGTCACCTAGAAACACTGTGCAGTTTTCTCTGTGTGTTACAGTTTCATTGGCCACCTGTGCGTGGCCAGGCCCAACCGCATGGCCTTTGCCCTTAAAAGCTAGTCCGTAAAGGAGAGCGGGGTCGCCCTCTCTGTAAGAGGCGTGGCCCTGGCGGGCCAGTTTGATTCTTGATGCTTTAGGAGAAATAAAGCTTTGCTTGACCTTCGCTTTATATCAGTCTCACTCCTTTAATCACAGACCCATTATTGGGGCATAACACCCATGTTCCTTGGCTGCCCGCCTCTTTCCTCCATCTTCAAAGGCAGCATTGTGGCATCTTCAATTCTTTCTTTCTGTCCCCCTGCTTCCATTATCATATAACCTCTGTTCTGACTCCCTACTTGTCTTTTGTAAGGACCAATGTGATTATGTCAAGGACACCTAGATAAGCCAGGATAACTGCTCTATCTCAGGATCCTTAACTTGTTTATGAGGGCATCGTCCTTTCTGCCATATGAGGTAACAGTCACACATTCTTGGGGTTAAGTTGTGGATGTATTTGAGGGGATGTGCACTCTTCTACCACAGTAGGTATGTAGTGGTGATGAGGGAGCACGAGGCTGGCTGAAGACAAAGCAAAAGCTGGCACCTTGCACCTCCTCTCCGTCTGCTCCCTCTCAGTCATATGTGTAGCATTCCTCAGGCACCCCTGACTGCCAAAAGCAAGAAGCAAATAGTTAACTTGCAGGGATCACCAACCTGCAAGACAGGTGTCTCCCTCGGCTTACAAATGTCCTAAATCTCACTAACAAAGACGATTGATAGCAGGATTATGACATCCTACCAAAAAGTTTCCCAACTATCTTGATGTAAATGGCTGGCCTAAGGATGACATTGATCAAGCCAACATTGATCAAGCCACAAGGGCAAGGCCTCCAGTATCCTGGCACCCTGTAGGCCCTCTTTAGCATATGAAAACTGTTGAAACCTCCCTTCCCCTCACCTTCCCCCAACTGCAGGGTACATAACTTGCCATTGAAAGACCCTCGGACTTCACCACCCAAGAATCGAACACCATACTTCCACTGGATGCAAAAGCAAGAGGGTTTATTCTTCACAGACGCGCCTGCGGGGGGTCAGCAGCACCAGCTAGCTGAGCGCGCGGGCTTCAGGCTTACAAGCTTTTTTATAGGGCAAGAAGGGGTACAGGAGCAACGGCTAAGCAACAGGTTTCCTATTGGTGGGTTTTAAAACACAATGGGGGTTATCTGGGGTCACAGCTGTTAGTTTCTTCGGAATTCCTCCAGACGACCGGGCGGGACCCTAGAGACTTTCCGTCCTTGTTCTCTCCCGGTTTTTGCGATAAGGTGGCAGGTGGTGGGAGGATGTTTTTCAGCCAAGCAGTTACAGAAAAGCAAAAGAGCGGTTAGTTAATCTATGGCTGGGGGAAGGGTGTCTATATGCGGGGTCTTTCACCATCCCTCACAACCAGGGGCAGCAGCTCTTCCTGCCCACGGGTCCTGTCCCTGTGCTTTAATAAACCACCATTGTGCAGCAAAGATGTCTCAAGAATTCTTTCTTTGTCATCAGCTCCGGACCTCAGCCCACCGAACCTCACCTAGGTTCTAGAACTTCATTAGTGGTATCTCCCTATAGTCCGAATCGGCATTTTCCTAATGACTAATGCTGTTGTGCAACATTTTCTGAGTTTAATATATCTTTTTAGTGAAGTATTGTTGGGCTGGCAGAAAGGGCTACTTAAGATGGCCAAAGTTCCCGCCACAAGACCTGAGCTCAGACAGGAGAACAAAGGCCCAAGCAGGAATCTGAGACCCTCCCGCCCTGGGCTCCCATGGACCAATGGGACCCTGACAAGCAGGAATCTGAGACCCCCAGCCCGGGCTCCAGTGGACCAATGGGACCCTGACAAGCAGGCGAAATATCCAAATAAGGGAAACTTGCCAAAAGACCCCTGAGCTCCCCTCGAGACCCCTTAAAATTCCCCTCCTCCCTGCCTTGGGCGTGACTTCCGCCACTCTGCTTTCCAGAGTCATGGAACCTCGCCCGAGGGTGCCCACCTCCTCCCGGTGCAACTTTCCTGGCTCCCCTTTTCCTGAGCCCCGAAACTTCGCCGGAGAGTGTTTTTAATAAATCTTGCCTTGCACCCACTTTGCCTGGTGTTGTGTTTATCTCACCGAAAAAACTTTACAAGTATCTGATCAAATCTTTTTGCCCATTTAAAAAATTCGGGAGTTGGGTGTAGTACAACGGAGTTTTTTGAAAGTTCTTTATATATTCTGGGTATAAATCCTTTATCAGATAAATTCTCTTCAAGTGGTTTTCCCCAACTGTGCTTGTCTTTCCATGCTCCTAAAACTGTGGAAATTTTTCATTTTGATGAAATCCTATATGTAGCTTTGCAGACACCTGGTTAAGTCTCTCTCCTTGGCAACAGCATGGAAGTACAGGTTCCCCCATATACTTAATAGAAAATAAAATACAGTCAAGCCAGATCTCTAATTTTGGTTCTAAGTCTCCTTGTTGATACTGATGGGTAATTAGGCAGTAACACTACTCCAAGAGATGCAGACAGCAAAAAGCATACTCGACAGTCTGGAAGGTAAGCTGCCAACAGCTGAAGTGGTGATTCCATCCTTGGCCAGTGTCTCTCTGAACGGAGGTCTGTGGTCCAGAGCACTGGTGTGTTAGGTCCTGGCAGAAAAGCCCTCCTTTTGGCGGATGTCTTATTCTCCCCGAAGCACTCCAAGCTGAGCTGGCATTACCTTCTGATGTATTAGGTCCAAGACTCCAAACACTGACGGCCTGGTGGGCCAGAAGGTGCGGGCAGCGCTGGTGAGTGAGTATTCATACTTTGGGGAATGAGGCAACTTGGTGCAAGTCCTGCTCTCCTCCCTACTCGTGCAGCCCAGTGCCCTGGGTCCACATTCCAACCCAGAACAGAAGCTGATGCTGGGGCTCAGGACACAGGCTAGATGTGTGGAGAAGGAAGAAATATCCCAAGCTGGCAGACGGAGAGAAGGGCTGCAGGTCTCTCTCCACTATCTTCATTGGGACCTATGGCCACACAACAATTTTATCAAGAATTTAAAAATGTTACTTCAAAACTTTTCTAATCTGATGACACAACGAAAGCTTATGCAACAGATAAAATCTTATGTTTTGAGACAAATATCCTTTCATTTCTATTAAACTGAATATACAATTATTGTTCCCCAGGTGACCAGCTTTTGTGTACTTTTTGTGTACAGTGTGATTTCACATCAACAAAACACAGTGAAAAGGCAATTTTGTGAAGATCTAATTACAAAAATAAATAATTTATATTTTAAAAAGAAGGTTGCCTTAAAAGAAATAGTTTAAGACTACTCTGTGACTGGCTACAAAGTGAGATACCATGTTTCCATTTGCCTACTGGTCTCTATTAAATATTTAATATACATACTTAAACATTTAAAAAAATTTACATCTGAAGTGAAATGGTATCTGTGTCATCGCCTTGAAAAAGACAAGAACCTTAGCCTGACATCATATCCTCTTTGCCATTCCCTTTTGTTATCATGTGTTTTTAATCCTATTATTAAATCTTCACAATACTCCCTGTAAGACCCGCGGATCCCCTTACCCAAGAATTCAACACTGCCACAGGATGCAAACAGCAAGAGGTTCTTTATTGTAGCGCAGGCGCCTGCGGGTGGTCAGCAGCTCCTGCTAGCTGAGCACACCAGGCTGGGGTGGTGCAGGATTTTTATAGACAGATACAAACAAGTTTTGGATGGGGCAGAGCTGATTGGCTGACAACTTGAACATTTGAAAAAGGCATACTTGGTGTTTGCGGATTGGCTTTGGAGGACCCGCGCGCGAAGAAAAAGGCGGGAAGGGGGAGTGAGTAGGGGGAGTTGGACCTTATTACTCAGCAGAGAAGCATCCTGCCTACGTGACTATGCGGCCCCCTGCCTCCTGCCTATGCCTCGGCTATTAGCAGAAGGTATCTTGTTCAAACAGGAGACCAGTATCACCCCCTAAAAGCCAAGCAGTTACAGAAAGGCAAAAGAGCAGTTAATTAGTTAACTGGGGGAAGGGTCTTTCACTCCCCAAGAATCATTTTGATCCCTGATATTTTACTAATGTACTTACTACATTCTCCTATAATCCATACAAGTTACACTGCTTTGATTTTTTTTTTTTTTTTTTTTTGAGAGAGAGAATGAGAAAGAGCATGCAAGCAAGGAGAGGCAGAGAGGAGAGAGAGAATCCCAAGCAGGCTCTATGCCCAGAGTGGAGACCAGCGTGGGGCTCCATCTCACAACCCAGAGATCATGACCTGAGGTGAAATCAAGAGTCAGATGCTCAACTGACTTGAGCCATCCAGGTGCCCTCTTTGATTTTTTTAAATGACTATATTTATCACTAATTCCATCAGAAATATTTTAGGGATTACAATCTATGCAAATACTTTCAACTTCCAAATGCATTTACTTCACTCACAATTGAATGCTATATTAAAGGGTTATAGACTTACAAGTTCTAAGTCATTTTACTTTAGGAATTTGAGGATATTAGTTCACACCATCTTCTAGAATCCGGTGCTGCTGCTGAGTCTGATATCAGCCTTACCCTCTTTGCTTTGCCTAGAAGAGTGGGCATGCTTGATTACCCAACATCCATTGCTCTTTCCCAACAGAACCTTGATTTTGTGTCCATGTCCACATCACACCGAACTCCTGAGCAGTAGAGAGGAGGGAAGGAAGAAACTTGGTTTTCTGACGACCTCACTGAACTACTCATTCTGCTGGAGCTAGAGTCCTACCCAAGAATTTCTGGCTCTGCCTTTATCATTTAAGACAACTACATTTTATTTTTATATCCTTGTAGCTCCTAGGATTTTCTGTTTATCCTTAAGAGTTCTGAAACTTCATCCAGGATATATTTTTTTGTAGGTCTCTCTCCTGGCCCAACCCCATCATTATGTTCTGGAATCTATTTGTAATTTTTCCTCCTTTTCATTTCCTGGCTGCTGCTTCTGAATCTTTCTACTAGATGGATTTTGGATCTCAGGGCACACTGCTGCATGCCTTCCAAGATTTTCTCTCAATTCCTGGGGTTCTGATGGTATTTTCTAGAGCTGTAGGGGATCTATTCCTTTGAAAATTAAATATGTATGTGTTTTTGTCATTTTAAAGAATATTAAGAGAAAAAAGGAGGCCATCATGTACTCAGTGTCACTTTATTTATACTTTGTAAATCTCAGTGTTATGTTGTTTTGCCAGTAACAGTTCATAACTGTTACATCTTTATTTCGTATTGCTATTATTTTTATTGCGGTAAAAGTCACGTAACACAAAATTTACCATTTTAGTCATTTTTTTTTTTCATTTTAGTCATTTTTAAGTGTACAGTTCAGGAGTACTAAGTACATTCACATTGTTGTACAACCATCACCACCATCCATTTCCAGAACTTTTTCATCATCCAAACTCAAACTCTATACCCATTAAACAATAAATTCTCATTCCCCTCTTCCCCAAATGCCTGGTAACCACCATTTTTCCACTTTTTATAAATCGATTCTGACGACTGTAAAGTTTTTTCCGGCGAGATAAACCCAACACCAGGCAAAGTGGGTGCAAGGCAAGATTTATTAAAAACGCCCTCCGGCGAAGTTTCAGGGCTCAGGAGAAGGGGAGCCGAGAAAGTTGCACCGGGAGGAGGTGGGCCCCCTCGGGCGAGGTTCCATGACTCTGGAAAGCAGAGTGGCGGAAGTCGCGCCCAAGGCAGGGAGCAGGAGGGGGCTTTTAAAGGGTCTCGGAGGAAGCTCAGGGAAGTTTGGCAAGTTTCCCTTATTTGGATATCCCGCCTGCTCATCGGGATCCCATTGGTCCACAGGAGCCCGGGGCAGGGGGGGGTCTCAGATTCCTGCTTGGGCCTTTGTTCTCCTGTCCAAGTTCAGGTCTTGTGGCGGGAACTTTCGCCATCTTTAGTAAGCCCTTCCTGCCAGCCCAACAACGACCTCATATAAGTGGAATCACAGTGTTTGTTCACTTTGAGTCTGCCTTATTTTACCTGGCTTGTCTTCAAGATCTGTCCACGTTGGAGCATGTGTCCGAACGAGCACGGGTTCTTTCCTTTATATGGCTGAATGATTTTCCATTGTACGCCTACACCACATTATGTTTAGCCACTCATCTGTCCATTGACACTGGCTTGTTGCCGTCTTCCAGCTACTGTAAATATTGCTGCTATTAACATTATACAAATACTAGTTTAAGTCATCAATTTCAATTCCTTTGGGAATATACCCAGAAGAGGAATTGCTGGATCACGTAGTAATCTTATTTTTAATTTTTTGAGGAAAATACTATTTTCCACAGCTGCACCATTCTTCAGTCTTGCCAGCAATGGATTCCAATTTCTCCATGTTCTCACGACCACTCATCTGCTGTACTGTACTGTCCTGTTTTGACAGCAGACATACTAATGGCTGTGAACTGCTCTTTCAATGCCGTTTTTTTGTTTGTTTAAGATTTTATTTATTTATTTCACAGACAGAGATCACAAGTAGGCAGAGAGGCAGGCAGAGAGGAGGCGGGGAGCAGGCTCCCCGCCGAGCAGAGAGCCCGATGTGGGGCTCCATCCCAGGACCCCGGGATCATGACCTGAGCCGAAGGCAGAGGCTTTAACCCCCTGAGTCACCCAGGCACCCCTCAATGCACTTCCCTAATGGTTAGGGATATGGATTACCTTTTATCAATATGAAACAACTAATTTTGTCCTATTTAACTATTTTTATTTTGAAGTGATCCTTGTCTTATTGTAACTATGAAAGGAAAAACCTGAAACAGTTGCTCCTGTCAGGACAGTATGTTGAAAATAGAACCAGGGGGCCATTAAGGATGTGGGGCCTATGCAGTTCCACTTCCACACAAAACGCATACTTTAACTATAGCTCAACGCCAAACCGAAATATCCTGCTTCCTGCAGCCCAGACAGCAATCTGTGAATTCGACAGAAATTAGACTCTTTCAGCCAATCATAATTTTGCAAAGCAATTTAGCTAAGACTTCTAGGAATTCCTCTCCTAGGAATTCCTCCACCCCCAAGGCAGAGCACTATTTGGGTTTTCTCCCAAATACCGGTGTCTCTCCAAATGCAATTCCTAAGACCCCCCCCCAAATAAATTGTTATTTGCATTTTTTTGCATTTTCTTTGCATTCCTTTTTGCATTTATTGTCTGACATCATACTGTGATCCCATTTTTTAAAAATATTTTTCTGGCATATTTTAGTTAATCTCTTTGTTTTCTACCTTCAAGCGCCCTTTTGTTTTAATTCTGTTTTGTAAACTGCAATGCTGGTTATTTAAAAAAAAAAAAAAGAAATCATTCAATCCTCTGGGAGCACCCGTTCTTCACAGTACTAGTCACTGACGGATGCAGTTAGGAAGCAGATTATAGTCAACGCTACAAGACAATCTTTACAATTCAAAGGAGTTATTTTTACTACTTATTTGTTTGAAGATTTTATTTATTTATTTGAGAGAGAGAGAGGGAATGAGAAGGGGGAAGGGTAGCAGGAGAGGAAAGCCCAATGCGGGACTCGATCCCAGCCAGGAACGTGGGATCATGACCTGAGCCCGAGGCAGACGCTTAACCTACTGAGCCACTCAGGCGCCCTCAGAAGAGGGTCCTCATTAGAGGGTCCTAAAAAGGGAAATGACAGGCTTGCGCTTGTGTTTGTTTTTATTTTTTTAACCCAATGTGAATGTCGGTTAAAAATACCTCTTTTTTTTTTTTTTTTTTTTTTTAAAATACATCTTTTACAGGGGCGCCTGGGTGGCTCAGTGGGTTAAAGCCTCTGCCTTCGGCCCAGGTCATGATCCCAGCGTCCTGGGATCGAGCCCCGCATCAGGTTCTCTGCTCAGCGGGGAGCCTGCTTCCTCCTCCCTCTCTCTGCCTGCCTCTCTGTCTACTTGTGATCTCTGTCTGTCAAATAAAATAAATAAATAATCTTTAAAAAAAAATACATCTTTTACAGGTTACGACACTCAGACATAATTGTTTAGAAACTCAAAAACGTGTAAAATAGATAAAAATAATAAACAGCCGAGAACAAAAGACCGCAATAATGAACACAGCAGCGGCTCGCCGACTAGACGGGTTCCCTCCCGTCAAGGGAAGAGAAACCACAAGCTTAGTCCGGTCGAAGGATCCTGAGGAACCAAACCAGGCAGCACAGCCCGAGGAGACAAGCCGGCACAAAACGCCGCGATATTCGCGGAAAGACCCCTGCAACGCATCTCACCACGCGCCCCAAGGGGCGGCCGCACCCTGAGGCCGACCGGAAAAGCGAGCTGGACCCTGCCTGTCCCTCTGCTCCTGAGGCTGCAGTTCGGGACGCGAGTCTGACCAGCTCCGACAAGGGCACAGGTCCTGGCGGTTTCTGCGCATTTAACCCCGAGCCGAACGAAACTTGGCATTCCAAGAATTCTTGTTGCCGCACTCACCCACCGAGAACAAGCAGCAGCGAGCGGCTAATTTGGCACATTTTTTTTTTTAAAGATTTTATTTATTTATTTGACAGAGAGAGATTACAAGTAGGCAGAGAGGCAGGCAGAGAGAGAGGGGAGGAAGCAGGCTCCCCGCTGAGCAGAGAGCCCGATGCGGGACTCGATCCCAGGACCCTGAGATCATGACCTGAGCCGAAGGCAGTGGCTTAACCCACTGAGCCACCCAGGCGCCCCTAATTTGGCACATTTAAACACATATCACTTTTCCCGAAAAGCGCGCTCCACAGGACCGGCGGTGACAGAGGCGGAAAAGACGCGGCGGCAGCCTTCTGGCGGCTCCCAGGAAGACGGCTTTCTCTAGCCTTAAGGCTGTTGGCCCATATCGGGCACCGTAGGCCGCCGTCCCGCGATGACCTCTGGGAAATAGAGTTCGTAAGGAAAAGCGCTGCCTTTCAGCCCAAGCGCCGGTTTCCAAGTCTCGTGCGCAGGCGCAGTTGCGCCCGGCGGCCTGGCGGCGGTGGTGAAAAATGTCCCCAGGCTAGGTATCCTGCTTGTCTCCGGTGCGGTGCGCCGGTTGGCGTCCGGGTCGCGGCGGGCCCAGGTACAGGGTGCCGGTGAGAGCGGGCCCGGGGTGTGCAGCTCCTGCGGCGGGGCCAGGGCAGAGGGCTCGCCGCCGCGCGAGTCCCAGCCGAGTCCCAGTCGCGTGCGTCCGAGCTGCGGCGGCCTCGGCAGGTGAAGGCGGCCCGGGAAGGGGGCGTTGCCCCGGGAGCTCTCCGCTCCCGCGGCCCCCCTTCCCCGGAAATCGGAGCTGTCACTGCCTGAGCCGCGGGAGCCTGCCTTGGGCAGCGCTCCTGGAGCAGTGGCCCCAGAACTGAGATTGCTGGGAGCTCTGCCCTGTTGGAGGGTTCGTGCACCCTGGGGCGGTTTTTGGCTGATCGCGTTTGTTGGTCTCCCCCGCCCCCCACCCGCCCTCCAGTTTCAACTTTATTTTATGTGTATTAGTTTTTGCTATCCTTGCTGTACTGAGCTTGTGTGGCCCTGTTCTCAGAGTGAATCCTAGAGTGATTTGATTATTCTTTTTTTGTTTAATTTTGTCCTTTTGCTGAGTTACTTCCCTTTTCTCCAAAATTTAAATTCATCTCCAGCCAATGATGCTCTTTCTTTTGAGACTTGTGGGGTTTTTTTGGAGCAGGGAGAGGATGGGTAATGTTTTCGTTTATATTAAGGAGATTTGATAACTCTTTCTTCTTAAAGGAAGCACCATTTCCAAGGGGAACAGAGGACTAATTTTTGTTTTGCTCTTCCGGAAAAGGACACCAATTTCCTTCAAATGTTAGTGAAGAATGATGATAATTACCGTATTATTATATTTTGTTGTCATACATTATATCTAATTATAGAGTATGTTAGGTACAATGTAATTATTATAATTGTAGTACATCTCAAAATATTTAAGTACAGATGTGCGGAGTATTTACTTCTCTTTCATTGAACATCTTAATGAGCGGGGCCTGACTGCCCTTTACTCTGTTAATGTCCATGGGTTGGTTCTATTTCCTTAGTCTGATTTACCTTTATTCAGAAACCACTGGCTGAAAGGTAGCAGGCCCGGGACTGGAAGTAGGTTTGCCACGCACTCTGGGTTTGGGTGGCCATGCTCACGGACCCTCCAATGCAGGGATGCCTGGGCTCTCAGGTTCCCTCTGGCTTTCGTCTGCAGAGTGCTCAGTGTGTGGATCTAATTTAGTCATGCCTCGTGAGGGTGGGAGTACAGACGGGATGGACAGACAGACTGCTCACAGTTTCTTTTACCATTTCAGGAGCCTTCTCTATGAGGGGCAGCAGGGAGGGAGAAATGGCCACAGGGTTGCTCCCAGCCCAAGCTCAGGTGAGTCAAGGCTCCTTTCTTCATCTGCTTTCTTGGTTCAGAAGTCGTGAACCCACTGAAGCCGTTGTGGCTGAGCCCATGGAGGGACCCAAGGGCCTGGTGGGGTAACTCTTGAAGGAAGCTGTTTGTCTGGTGCTTGGGATCAGTCTTCTTGGGAATTCCCTGCTTAGCAGCTAAGTCCCTCTCCAGTCCTGTTCCAAAGCCACACCAGAGCTCTGTGAGGGATCTAGGTTTGTTTTTTTGCCCTGTGAAGGGTGGAACCTTGAGAGGGAGTCTGATAATTCTCTTTGTAACATTAGGAATTCAAAGAGAAAATGTATGGTCTTTACCCTTAAGGAACTGAGGACCAGTCAACTAGAGTAGTCCCTCATAAGAGTCCAGGTGATTTTTCTAGGAAGATCCAAAAAAGAGGCCCTCTGAATCAGCAAGCGTGGTCAGGGATATTTCTAGTAAAACTGACTCTTGAACAACATAGGGTTTCAGTGTTGCTGCGTGAACTGGGGAAGCCCAGCGGCCTTGACCCAGCCTGTCCTTGAAGGAGTTGCTGAAGGTTCTTGGTCTTGTCTCAAGAAAGAATTCAAGGACTGACCCACAACACAGCAGATGAGTGATACAACAGGAAAGTTTATTAAAGCAAAAAATATACTCTCAAGATAGGAGAGCAGATGACCTTGAGAGAGAGAGAGGGAGCAAGCACTTTGCACCCTGGGGTTTGAGTTGCTATCTTTTATTGACAGTTGTTAACTAGGGGGTAGGATATTCATTACTTGGGGTAGGGACGTAGGGTTTCAGCTTTCTCTTCCTAACTTGGCCAGGGTTTCCTGTCCAGCCAGCTGCTATCTTGGGCCTGTGTGGTTTGATCTGGCCTGTGAAGGGCTGCCAGGGCAGCCTCTGACCTTCCCTATAGCTGGTCACGACTTCCTCGTTGCTGGCCTCCATTCTGCTAGAAGCCAACATTCTGCCTACTCTAACATACAGGCTCGGGCTCTGACCCCACCTGTCCCAAGCAGTCAGAAATCCACATACAACTTTTTTAAGTTTTTATTTAAATTCAAGTTAGCTAACATATAGTATAATACCGGTTTCAGGAGTGGAATTCAGTGGTTCATCAGTTACATGCAGTACCCAGTGCTCATCATAACAGGTGCTCCCCTTAATGCCCCCCATCTAGCCCCACCCACCTCCTTCCAGCAACCCTGTTTGTTCTCTGCAGTCAAGAGTCTCTAATGGTTTGCCTCCCCTCTTTTCTTTTTTTTCTTTATTCCCTTATGTTCATCTGTTTTGTTTCTTAAATTCCACATGTGAGTGACATCATATGGAATTTGTCTTTCCCTGACTGACTTATTTGCTTAGCATAATACACTCTAGCTCGAGCCACATGGTGGCAAATGAGAACTCCACATATAACTTTTTTTTTTTTAAAGATTTTATTTGTTTATTTGACAGACAGAGATCACAAGTAGACAGAGAGGCAGGCAGAGAGAGAGAGAGGGAAGCAGGCTCCCTGCTGAGCAGAGAGCCTGATGCGGGACTCGATCCCAGGATCCTGAGATCATGACCTGAGCCGAAGGCAGTGGCTTAACCCACTGAGCCACTCAGGCACCCCTCCACATATAACTTTTGACTCCTCCAGAAACTTCACTACTAACCATAGTTAGTGTTGGCTGGAAGCCTCGCCAATTCTGTCAATTAACACATATTTTATACGGTATATGTATTCTATACTGTGCTCTTATAATAAAGCATGCTAGAGAAAGACAATGTTATTAGGAAAATTAAAGGAAAGAAAAAAACACATTTACAGTACTATATTTATTGAAAAAAAGTCTATATATATTTGGACCTGCTCAGTTCAAACTCCTGTTATTTGAGGGTTGGACTATATTGGGAAATTTAGGGCTTATGAGCAGGACCAGATTAAAAGAGCTGGTGAAAGGAAAAGGAATCCAAGCTAGGTAGGACTAGTGGTCTTGGGGGACAGATTGAGGGAAATGAAGCATCTGGTCCACAGTGTTTTCTTCCCTTCTTGGCCCTTTTGTGGCACTTAATAGAAATACAATTAAGAACACAACCTCTTCCCAACCCAGAAAACCTCTCCACAGAAGCAAAAGAGAAAGAAAACACTTTTATCATTGAATAAGTGCTCGGCCCGAATGTCACATGCATCACAGGCCATCCCCCGAAGAGATTGTCAAGACAGAAGGCTCACTTGTATGTTGAGTGGCTACAGCCCAGTTTGGACATTCGTCAGGTGACCCGTTAGGCCTGCCCACTTCTAGGAGACTGCGATGTTGGCACATTCAAAGAGATGGCTTCCAAGCCTCCACGGAAGTGGTCCGGAGTTGTGAGCCTGGCGAGTGACTTCCTGAGCCTTTGAAAAGACTTAGAGTAGCCGCTGCCCCCCCACCCCCCCGCATCCATCAGGGAATTGATGGTTTCAGTTACCAGATGATCCTGCTTCCACCCTCTCCTTAGAAGGTCAGTAGTAGCCAGATACTCACTGTCCCACAAGCCTGTGTCATTCTCCTCACTTCCCCTTGTGTAGGCACTTTACCCTCCTGGGCATTCCTCACACTCCTGGACACTTTATCCTTTCACACACCTGGGCGAGCCACCAAGAGAAAGTACACCAGGTGAGCTGTTGCGCCAGGGAAACTTTATTTGTAGCATATAAGATCATGCCAAATACCTTCCAAAGCCGTGACTCCCCAAGCCAGGGTGGATGAGTTCCTGTTATTTAGGGTTAAGCTGAATATTTTATTTTATTTTATTTTTTAAAGATGTATTTATTTATTATTTGACAGACAGAAATCACAAGGAGGCAGAGAGGCAGGCAGAGAGAGAGGAGAAAGCAGGCTCTCTGCCGAGCAGAGCGCCCGATGCGGGACTCGATCCCAGGACCCTGGGATCATGACCTGAGCCGAAGGCAGAGGCTTTAACCCACTGAGCCACCCAGGTGTCCCAAGCTGAATATTTTAACTTTTTTTTTTTTAAGATTTCACTTATTTATTTGACAGACAGAGATCACAAGTAGGCAGAGAGGCAGGCAGAGAGAGAGAGAGGAGGAAGCAGGTTCCCCGCTGAGCAGAGAGCCCAATGCGGGACTCGATCCCAGGACCCTGAGATCATGACCTGAGCCGAAGGCAGCGGCTTAACCCACTGAGCCACCCAGGCGCCCCAAGCTGAATATTTTAAAAGAGGATCCTTGTCACTGTATGTGGAGGTGGGCGTAAGGTTGCACATGCGCCTTAAGGAAACACGTCTGAACACACGTATGTTATGTAAACGAGACTGTGTCCTCCTTGGGCAGAGATTGTAGTATCCTAAGGAGGTGGAGGTAATTGTCAATCATTCTAGAGGTCACTCCACGGTCCATCTGTGCAAGGTGAGTCAGGGCTGTAGCTCAAACTGGTGTGAATGGTGTGGGCCGACTGGAGAGCTTGTCAGTGAGACTCTTGTCCAAGTCGCTACTGCTGGAGGGGTGGTTTCACTTTCCATCTTGAGAGATAACTTGGAAAGAAAAGCTCAAGGAAGAATGTGGGACACAGGTCCGTGAGCAGAAGCAGGTGGGCAGTCAAGATCAGGTCTTGGGGCCTAGCTGTAACAATATCACAAGCAGAAGGGTAAGTACAGCACAGTAAGGTGTTTTGAGAGGGAGAGATCACAGTCACATAATTTTTGCTACAGCATATTGTCGTAATTGTTCTGTTATGACTTGTTAATCTCTTACTCTGCCTGATTTATAAATTAAACTTTATCATAGGATTGTATTTATAGGAAAAAAAAAGTATATGTAGGGTATAGTACGCTCCAAGTTTTAGACTTGGAGAGGCGGGTTCTTAGAACATAGCCCCTCCTGCAGAAGTGGGGACAACTGTATGTACATTTGGAAAGGACAGAGACTTGCCTAGAGATGCTCGTAGCCCTGCATGGCGACAGGGTGACTGCTCAGCCACCCCTTTGGGGGTCTGGTCCCGGGTGAGCAGGAACGGGTTTGCCATTGCAGGGGTCTGTGACATTCAGGGACGTGGCTGTGTTCTTCAGCCAGGACGAGTGGCTGCGCCTGGACTCCGCACAGAGAACCCTGTACCGGGAGGTGATGCTGGAGAACTACGGCACCCTCGTCTCGCTGGGTAAGGACCTTTCCTCATGATGGAGAATCTGTGGAGGGAGCTTCGTGGGGCCCTCCCCAAGGAGGACACTTGGAGGGCTTGTCACGTTCAGCCGCAGGTGGGCTCTCAGGGTGGTGGTCGCTATCCCCTCTGCTGCCAGGAGAGGCCTTGGGTTGGTAGAGTCAGTAATGGGCAGCCTTTGTGTGCTTTTGCCATTCTTTGGCTCCACACTCTGTCCCTCTGGGTCTCCTGAGAGGTTCCAATAGGAGGCATGCACAGCCAGCGCCCTGACTTTCTTCCTGAGACCACCTCAAAAAAGCCTTACCGAAGCCCCTCTCTGAAAAGACGTCTCCTTCCTTCAGCTGTCCCTCGCCCCGGAGCCCGGGGGGCTGGGTCTGTGTGCCAGGATGGCTGCTCATATCTGTACAGCAGACTCATTGTCTTCTTGCTCACAAACAGGAATCCTATTTTCCAAACCAAAGGTCATCTTCCAGTTGCAGCAAGGGAAAGACCCCTGGATGGTGGAAAATGGAGTTTCTCAAGGCCCATGTGTAGGTGAGTGACAATGATTGGGAAGTGGGCAGAGCATTTTCTCACTTCCTGGATGCTACTGCTCAGGAGACGTGGACCAGGGCCCTCCTGAATGGGCCGGGCCGGGCTGGAAAGGCTGGGAAGGGCATATTCTCTCTATCTTTCTGAGCCCTGATACAGCAGGTTCAGAGAGAGAGTTGAATTCTCCCAAAAAGGGCCCACTTGTCTCCGGAATCCTTTGTAATGTGAATGCAGAAAAGGTAACACTGTATATAATACGTAAAGGTTTGTGACTCATGTCTTCTCTTTTTCTGACTGATCTTTTCTCTTTCTTTTGGTTAATTTTTGTTACTTAAATTCAATTAGGCAACATACAGTACATCATCAGTTTCAGAGGTAGAGGTCAGTGATTCATCAGTCTTTTTTTTTTTTAAAGAGTTTATTTATTTATTTGAGAGAGAGAGCATGAGAGGAGAGAGGTCAGCGGGAGAAGCAAACTCCCTGCTGAGCAGGGAGTCCGATGTCGGACTCGATCCCAGGACTCCAGGATCATGACCTGAGCCAAAAGTAGTGGCTTAACCAACTGAGCCACCCAGGTGCCCCCACCCCTGCTTTTTAAAAAGATTTTGACAGATAGAGATCACAAGTAGGCAGAGAGTCAGTCAGAGAGAGTAGAGGAAGCAGGCTCCGTGCTGAGCAGAGAGCTCAGTGCGGAGCTTGATTCCAGGACCCTGGGATCATGATCTGAGTCGAAGGCAGAGGCTTTACTGAGCCACCAGGGTGCCCCTCATCAGTCTTATATAACACCCAGTGCTCATCACATCCCATGCGCTCCTTAATACCTATCACCCAGTTAGCCCATCCCTTATCCCCCTCTCCTCTAGCAACCCTGTTTGTTTCCTATAATTAAGAGTCTTTCATGGTTTTTCTCCCTCTCTGAGGACCTCCCATTCAGTTTTTGGACTGACGATTTTAAATTATTGTCCCTTTGGTTTGAACAGACTTTTATCTATATAGTACATCCCTCATTGTTCCAGCTTGAGTTTTTATTTGACTTTTTTGGTTTGCAAATTATTACATACGGTTCAGCTAAAAAGAAAACACAGATGTATGCATATTTATATACTACACAAGAGTGAGAAGGCAGGGGTAGCAAAATGGTCATAAATAGAATTTATGCAGAAGGTTTGCAGATGTTCAGTATGGCATTCTCTTAAACCTTTTGTGTGAAAATATTCAAAATAATACATTCCAGACCCTGGCTGCTAGGATGTATCTCTCAATCTCTAAAACTCCTCTGGGTTGCTGGGTCCTTAAGCTCTCATTTGCTGTTCTGCTTTTTCTTTGGTTTTTGTTGTTCCTGTTATTGTCATTTTGGATTTTTTTTTTTCCATCTTTGCTTTTGTTCTGTTTTGTTTTGATTCTAGCACCAGACGGTGGCTCTCTCCTTTGAGCTTTGTTTCTTATCATTTATTGTCATTTATTCCTCACATGGCAGGACATAGGTTTTCTGGGTCAGCTCAGTCCTGTGTTTCCATGCATTAGCTTTGTCTTCAGCTTTCCCCCTTTGGTTTGACTAGAATATTCTCTTAAATAATGTTTTCAGAAAGGTTCATGTGTGCTCTTTTTGTGCATGTGTGAAATATTCTTTTACCTGTCCAGTGAGAATTATGGATCTAGAATTCTGGCATCAAATTTTTTTTTTTTCCCTTCACACTTGACTTTAGTGTCTGAGTATTGAGTGTCCTTGATAAAAAGTCCTCTGTTAGCTTAATTCTTTTTCCTCTGTCTTCTGTGTAGAAATCTGATCCCCCTTTTTTTTCATCTTCTGTCTAGAATATTATAGGATTTTTTTTTTAAATCTTCGGAATTTGGAAGATTCACTAGGTTGTATCAAATACCAAGGAGTTTTTGGGTTAATACCGTTATTTGGCATCCCTAGTACAGTGTCCTTTGCTTTGTAGAGTCAAGTCTTTTTTTTACTTCAGGGATCTTTTTTCCTACTACATACTAACATATATTCTGTCACATTCTACCAATAATCCAAGGAAGCTAACTGTAAGAATAATGATAAAATAAAATAGAAGTTTGGTCAGAACCTTAGAAAGTGAATGTATCTGGTAAGGGCCAGCATAGTAGCCCTGGGTGATCTAGAATTTGGCTCTGAGCTTTCTGGTTGGTAAAGAAATCGTTAGTATCCAGATTGACTGTGTTCTTCTTTTGCAAGCAGTTGAAAAAATATTAACTACTTTTAATTTACAGAAGGAATACATAGTATTGTTTAAAAAAAAAAAAAAAGGCTGCCTGGGTTGCTCAGTCGGTTAAGCTTAGGTTGTGAACCCAGGGTCCTGGGATCGAGCCTCGTGTTGGGCCCCATGCTTGGCAGGGAGTCTTCTTTTCTCTCTCTCTCTCTCTCTTCCCCCATGTCAAATAAATAAACAGAATCTTTTTTTTTTTTTTTTTAAAGAGATAGACCTGAAATTTTGCCAACCAACCATGGTGAACCTTTGTTGATATTTTACTATTTATCTTCTCAGGTTGTGACTATTTGAGTATGATTGTGTTTGTGCATGAGGCAGAGAGACACATGGAGAGAGAGATTGATGTTACATACTGTTCTCAAACCTTTTTTTTTTTTTTTAAAGATTTTATTCATTTATTTGACACAGAGAGATCACAAGTAGGCAGAGAGGCAGGCAGAGAGAGAGGGGGAAGCAGGCTCCCTGCCGAGCAGAGAGCCCGATACGGGGCTTGATCCCAGGACCCTGAAATCCTGACCTGAGCTGAAGAAGGAGACTTAACCCACTGAGCCACCCAGGCACACCTCTCAAACCTATTTTAAATTGTGAATGTACTTCAGCTCTTCAGCCCTTGTTAAATAGAGGCCCACCTTTCTGAAAGAGCTCTATTGTATTATTAAGCCATATTTTATTAAATAATCTTCCAGAAATTTTAATTTCTAGTTTTTCCCTACTATTAGGATTGCTGTAGTAGCTTTGGAGTACAAAGGCATAATATAAAGAGAAACAGAGAAAAGGTCCAGAGAAGAAATAATTATAGTACAAAGGCACGAGTATTACCATTAAAAACATCAAGGAGGTCGCCTGAGTGGCTCAGTGGGTTAAAGCCTCTGCCTTCGGCTTGGGTCATGATCCCAGGATCCTGGGATCGAGCCCCACATTGGGCTCTCTGCTCAGCGGGGAGCCTGCTTCCCTCTCTTTCTCTGTCTGCCTTTCTGCCTACTTGTGATCTCTATCAAATAAAGAAATAAAATCTTTTAAAAAAATAAAGGAATATGAATTTGAAAATTCACCCAGGATTCTTTGAAAAACTATTCAACTTCATTATAATCAATGAATTACAAACTAAAGCAATGAGAAGCCATTTCCCCCTTATTATATTACCCCAAATTAAGAAATACGTATCCAGTGTTTTCCTGTTGCTCCGAGTGATACCTGAGTATCTTTTGTGGGATTTTGATGGATGTAGTTTTTCTGCAGGATGGTCTGGCTTTATTAAAATCAATTCTAGGTTTGGAAATTTATCTTAAGGAAATAATTGTGCAGAGTTGCAGTGGTGGTATAAAGAATGTTAATAACATGAGGTATCACTGAGGAGAAGAAAGCTGAGTCACTCTTAGAAGGGGATTTATTAAATTACAATTATGTTTGTGCTTTGAAATCTTTTTTTTTTTTTTTAAGATTTTATTTATTTATTTATTTGACAGAGAGAGATCACAAGTAGGCGGAGAGGCAGGCAGAGAGACAGAGAGAGGAGGAAGCAGGCTCCCTGCTGAGCAGAGAGCCCGATGCGGGACTCGATCCCAGGACCCTGAGATCATGACCTGAGCCGAAGGCAGTGGCTTAACCCACTGGGCCACCCAGGCGCCCTGTGTGCTTTGAAATCTTACATTGCCATTAAAATGATGGTGTAAAAAAAAATGATGGTGTCAACCTGCATTTGTTGCTATGGAGAGAAGCCTACAATTTTTTTAAGTGAAGAATAGTTAGGGGGAAGTGTAGTTTCAACCTATTTTTATTTTTCAAATGAAAGTGTTTTCTAATATCCAGAAAAATTCTGGTGAGCTGAATTCCACATCTAGCAATGATTATATTTGTGTGTTGTGTATATATATAATCGTGGTAAACTTGATTTTCGTATTTATAGTTTTCTGTATTTTCTTTATTTTTCTTACAATGATTATATGTCTCTTTTCCAGTTAAGAAAATACATTCATTCTTTTTGAAGCAGTGACACCATTCCTTGCACTGTATTCTAAGCGATCAAAAGTAGACTGGAAATTATTTTCAAGAGTATATCTTCCCCCAAGTTTCCCCATATCATTACATGGTACCAGTCTCCCATCGAGTGCGGCCAGAAGCTGGATATCATCCTTCAGTCCTCTCTTTCATGTACTCAGGATATACGTACTCTTGTCATCTCTGCCTTTGGAGCATCCCAAATGTGCCCCCCTCCACTGCCATGCTAGTGCGGACTGCCATCACCTCCATCCAGTCTCCCAAGTGGCTGCTCTACATCTGCCCTGGTTTACCCCCACTGCCAATGACAATCCATTTGTCGCACCACCACTGTGATCCTCTTTAAACAAAACTGTCCTGTCCCTCCTAGCCCAAAGTGATCCTCTGAAGAAATTCCAAATGTCTTCCATTATCACCTGCGTGATACGGCTCCTGCGTACTTCTTTTCCTCACCTCCTAACACTGTCTTGTTCCCTCTTGCTCAGGCCACACTGGATGAATCTGGGTTCCTGGACAACTCGAAGCTGACTCTGGCCTTACATTCTTTCTGACTGAATCATCTTTATCCCCACGTTTTTGCATGGCCATCTCTCATTATTGAGATCCCATCTTTAATTCTACTCTCTTATCACCCAGTTTAAAATGTCAGCTCATTTACTCATACTGCACATCACCTTATTTTTGTTTTCCTCATTCTCATCACCCCCAGGACTCATCATCCCTAGTTTATTTCATCACTAGGTCAGTGTCAGAACCCTGCTGCTAGAATGTAAACCCTTGTGAAAACTGGATTCCTGCCTGATATGTTCCCCATACTTCTGTTCTTGACCTTTGCATGGTGGCTACTCAGTAAAGAATTGCTTGAACGAGTGAGGAAATGTCCATCACAATACCACATACGGCACTCAGAAGAGTTCCACAACAGCAGTTTTCACTTATAGCCCCTCTGAAGTTTCCTCGTGGATTTACCTTGAGTGCATCAGTGACTGACATGGGAAAGGGAGCTGAGGAGTAACACAACCCACTGAACTCAGAAGTGCTCTGTCCCCTGCTGACCCCCGCTTCGTTCCTAGAGCAGGCCTGGCTGCCCTTGTTGGAGGAGCTTTCCTTGGAGCTCACCCACATACAACTTTCTGCAGACCTCTCCACCCAGGCATGTCTCCCATGCTGCTGCTTTCTCTTGTCCTTCTTTCTTCCCATCCTTTCTTAAACATCCAGGACATATTTGTTAGCAATCCTTGTATATTTTGGTATCCCTTTTCTTTATTCTTAGTGCAAGGGAGACTTACCTGTTCTGTTTATTTTAGGATGGGAACGCTTATTTGAAACTACAATTTCTGAAGAAGAAAATCAGGAAGTAATGAATAAACTCCTAGGGGACGGTCCTTTTGACTTCAAGTTGGGGAAAGCCTACATAAATGAGGACAAGCTAGAGAAGCAACAAGGCAAAAAGAACAAACCTTTCAGGAAAGTCTTAATCACCATCAAAAACACCTACATGAGGGAGAGGAACTTTGCGAGTATTGAGCTTGGGAAAAATCTCAGTCTGAAATCACCCCTTATTAGAAAACCCAGACTTGTTTCCAGAGGAAGGAAACCCCATTCCCAGCAGTATTCAGTTCTGTTTAAACAATTGGGAGTCAATATGGTGCGCAGATGTTACAAATGTAACATCTGTGGGAAAATCTTCCTCCACAGTTCTTCCCTGAGTAAACACCAGAGAATCCATACTGGAGAGAAGCTCTACAAATGCAAGGAATGTCGGAAAGCTTTCAGCCAAAGCTCTTCTCTCACTCAGCACCTGAGAGTTCACACAGGAGAGAAACCTTACATCTGCGGCGAATGTGGGAAAGCCTTCAGTTTCACCACATCTCTCATTGGACATCAGAGGATGCATACTGGAGAGAGACCCTATAAATGTAATGAGTGTGGCAAAACATTTAAAGGAAGCTCATCCCTGAATAATCACCAACGAATTCATACTGGAGAAAAGCCCTATAAATGTAACGAGTGTGGGAGAGCCTTTAGCCAGTGCTCATCTCTTATTCAGCATCACAGGATTCATACTGGAGAGAAACCCTATGAATGTAGTCAGTGTGGAAAAGCCTTTACTTCAATATCGCGGCTAAGTAGACACCATAGAATTCATACTGGAGAGAAACCCTTTAATTGTAATGAGTGTGGGAAAGTATTCAGTTACCACTCAGCCCTTATCATACATCAGAGAATTCACACTGGGGAGAAACCTTATGCATGTAAAGAATGTGGGAAAGCCTTTAGCCAAAGCTCTGCTCTGATACAGCATCAAAGAATTCATACAGGAGAAAAACCCTATAAATGCAATGAATGTGGGAAGGCCTTCTCCTGGATTTCCCGGCTTAATATACACAACAGAATCCATACTGGAGAGAAACCGTATAACTGTAAAGAATGTGGAAAAGCCTTCAGTTCCCACTCAGCAGTTAATACTCATCGGAAAATTCACACTGGAGAGAAACCTTATAAATGTAACGACTGTGAAAAAGCTTTCAACCAAAGCTCAGCTCTCATTCAGCACCAGAGAATTCACACTGGAGAGAAACCCTTTAACTGTAAAGTATGTGGGAAAGCCTTCCGACAAAGTTCATCCCTTATGACACATATGAGGATTCATACAGGAGAAAAGCCTTATAAATGTAAAGAATGTGGGAAGGCTTTTAGTCAGAGCTCATCCCTTACCAATCATCAGAGGACTCACACTGGAGAAAAACTATAAATAAAACATATGTGGAAAGTCTTCCAACTGAAGTTCATTTTGTACTCAATTTCAAAAAACTCATCCTGGGCAGAAAGTGATGAAGAGTAGTTAATTGTGAGTTAAACTTCAGAATGTAGACCTCCTCAGAAATCAGAGACTTCATGATACAGGTAATGTTAAGTGTATTAGGAAAGCTACTATGAAATGTTTTCATAGTTTTTAAGTTATCATGGCTATAAGATAGAGAATGTGTAAGATTCTTTTATCTTGTTCCTGGTGACATGCGATAAGAGCCCCCAGCTTTCGCAAGCGTTACTGGGAAGCCTGTTGATTTATGTAAAAGTGCAGCCATAAAATCCAGACTTTAGATTAATCTAGGAATCTATTTTTTGAAATGACATTTGAGTGTTATGCAAGCCAGTTATACTAAGAAGAATGTTTTGGAGAAGAAATATAAGCAGGTGACCTGTAACTACCTCACCGTCGCTAAAATATGTTCTTTAATAGTTTAAAGGCAAAACGTGTACTTGGTTTTGAAGTGAAACCTTCTTGGTTTATTTGTACTTGGTTTATTTGAAGTGAAAACTTCTTGGGTTATTTCTTCTTTGCTTTCCAAGCCATTTACCTGAAAAGAAAATCACTCTGTAAACTCTGCAGGCACATGGTCCTGTGTTTTCTCCCCAACAACTTGTTCCCAGCTCTGAAGCAGATCTAAAGCCACTTTATTTTAAATCACAGAATGCATGGTATTTCACTTGGTTTTATCACAAAGTGATTACCTTTGCTGCGTGGGGGTGAGAATTAAAGGTTATTCAGACAACTACTGCTTTTGCTAGTTACTCCATTGATAAATGTGAGTGATGATCTTACAGTATAAGATGGGAGCGTGACTCCTGGAACCCAGGTTGTGCCTCCTTCATTAAGCTCTCCGGTTACCATCCAGGAAGGCCCAGGAAGAATGTGGATCACCATTCAGCCTAGCTGAGGTAAAGTGAACCAGGTAACTTTCACTTCCTCCCACACTCTGAGGCCTACAAGATAGAAAATCAGACTCTTAAGTTCAGTAAATGGGCTGTTAGATTCTTCAACAAGTTAACACATTTCTACATTTCTAAAATGTGAATAATAATTCTGGCAAGGTAAAAACAGTTATCTCCAAAGCCAGACTAAAATTGTTGAACTTTACAGAAGCAACATCCTCTAGTGTTGTCCAGTATCAACTGGAGTGGGCAAGCACTTAAGAACTACCTATTTTATTAAAATAAAGGTGGGGGGCTAGTTTCTTTTTCTTTGTCAAAGAGTTAAAAAAATACCTCAGAAAAGGTACTGTTGGGGATAGGGACTGAGCTCAAGCCAAAAATCATTGAATTCAGTGTTTGCTTCCTGGGACCAACTAATCAGTTTTACTGTTCCAGACTCATGAGGAACAGACTTTTCTGAGTCATGTAATCTTCCACTGTAGTACCTCTTTCCTCACAACCATTTTTTAAAATTCTCTAATTTCTGGGAAAATTTCTAGGAAAACATAACTTCACTGTCTTTGTCCAGTTAGGTTGCCATGATAAAATACCACAGCCTGGGTGGGTTCTAAACTACCAAAATTTAATTTCTTACAGTTCTGGAGGCCAGGAAGTCCAAGATCATGGCACCTACATGGGTGTGTTCTTGTGAGGATCCTCTTCCTGGTTCCTAGCCAGCGCCTTCTTGGATCCTCACATGGTGGAAGGGGCGAGGGAGCTCTCAGGCCTCTTATGAGGACACTAATCGAACTCATGAGGCTCTATCTATCCTCATTATAGTAACCTCCCAAAGGCCTCACCTCCTAATACTATCACCTCTAGGGGTAGGGTTTCAACAAGAATTTTGAAGGGGCACATGTTTAGATCATCATACCTCCCAGTAACAGTATAGTCCTAAAAATAATCCCTCCAAATAAATCTGAATAAAGTTACACAAAGAAAATATCAGGCCCAGTTATTTTTACATTGAGGTCTCTCAAACTTGCAGGTAACAGACTGTTTGAGTCTGATGTGGGATCATCCAGAGGTGATCATGTATAAGCACAATGATTCCAGTATAATCTGATAATATAATCTACCAAGATCTGAGAAGGAAAGTACAAGAAAGAAAAAAAAACACAGGCCCATATCATCCAGGAACAGAAATGTAAAAATCCTACTAAACAAAGCAAATGTAATCCAGCAGTACCTCAGCATAGTTCGTACATCATGATAAATGGAAATTTTTCATGGGAATGGGTGGGTTACTTAGCATTAGGAAACTTACAGTGGCTGTGTACTACTGGAGCAGGTTAAAGGTTCAAAATCCATACCTTCATCTCTGTTGACATAGCAACCAAAACACTCAGCACCCATTCACTGTAAAAACTTAATAAGCAGTGGAAAGTTTACTTAGCCTGGTAAAAGGGTATTTACCAAAAACCTGCAATAAAAAAATGGTGAACTATTAGAAGTAGTCATATGACAGGAGCAGTATAGAGAAATAACAAATTATTCAATAATGAATAATGGCTCTGAGAAAAACATTTCATCCACACAGAAGAAAAGTTGGATGCCTGCCCTTGCCACAAAAAGAATTCTGTGAAAGGCAAAATTGTCTATCTTTTGGAAGAAGATGTAAAGAATAACTTTATGACCTCACAATAGGGAAGGATTTTTTTTTTTAAGATTTTATTTATCAGAGAGAGAGGGGGAGAGAGCAAGCACAGGCAGACAGAATGGCAGGCAGAGGCAGAGGGAGAAGCAGGCTCCCCGCTGAGTGGGGAGCCGGATGTGGGACTCGCTCCCAGGACGCTGGGATCATGACCTGAGTTGAAGGCGGCTGCTTAACCAACTGAGCCACCCAGGCGTCCCTAGGGAAGGATTTTTTAAAGCAGAATACAAATAAGCCATGAAATCTTTTTCTTTATTTGCTCACATTAAAAAAAAGAACACCTGGTTATCAAAATATACAAAAATGGAATTGAAAAGACATAAACTAGATCTCTCCACATTTTTTGACCAACACTTATTGTCTGGAAGGTTTAAATACTTTGTACAAATCAACTTAAAAAAAGAAAAAGACAACCTTGTAGGAAAAAAAGTGTTCTGAATACATGACTACTTCTTTCACAAAAGAGGAAATAGAGATTTCTAAAAACATGAAAAGTGCTTAAAAATGGAAATTGGGATCACAGAGAGGATTTTATGACTTTTAAAATAGATCTTATTTTTAATTTTTTTTTTTGTTTTGTTTTTTAGTAGGCTCTGTATCCAGTGTGGAGCTTGAACTCACGATTCCATTATCAAGAGTCGCACACTTCATTGACTAAGCCAGGCAGGCACCCCAAATTTTATGATTTTTTTTTAAGATGAGTAAAAATGAAGATGTGTGACATTACTGAGTTTTGGAACGTATGTGGAATAACTGGAATCCATTCTCCACTAGTGGGAGTGTAAATTGATATAGACCATTGGCATCCTATAAAGTTGAACTTGTGCATGTCATCAAATACAGAAGTCCCACTCCTATGTACATATGATAGATAAATGTGTGTATATGAGTAGTAAGAGACATGAATAAAGATATTCTTAGCACTGCTTATAGACGCTAATGCTTGGAAGTAGTCTGAATGTCTGTTAATAGGAAAATGAATTTTGAAATATTAACAATGTAGAGCAGCAGTGAGAATAAGTGAACCAAAGCTATAAGCAAACATGAATTTAAAGGCCTGTTGACTTTTCAAAAGTCCTAGGAAACAACATACGGTATAATAACATGTTCTGCAATATTAAATTGATTTTAAGTGTTTATACCTATAGTAAAGATATTAAAAATAGCAAGTGACTGAAAGATAAGATAGTCTAGCTATCTGTGGCAAATTTAATGGCTTAAAGCAACAATTTATTAGTACTGTTGGTTCCATATCTGGGTTCAGTTGGGCAGTTCCTACTTGGCGTCTCTAATGCATTTGCGGTCAGAAAGCAGCTGCTGCCCACCTGGGCTTGGTGTCCAGGGTGGCTGACACCCAGTGATGTCTGCTGCTGAGACCCCAGTTGGGCTTCGCACAGAAGGGTGCCTGTTCCTGAGAGGCAGTGTCCCCAGAGCCAGCACCCTAAAGGATCTACACTGAAAGTGCCGATCTTAGAACTCCGCTTTGGAAGTCATATGACATCAATTCTGTTTTCTCTTGGTGAAAAATGGTATATAAATGTGGTCCAGATTCAAGGGGAGACGGTGATACAAGGATATAAATACCAGGGTTATGGTTCATTGGGATGATATTTGGAGACCAGCTACCATACAAACACACAATTCAGGATGGTGATTGCCTCTGGCTGTCAGGTAAGGAAGTGACTTGGGAAGAAGCCTGGGGTTCCTCAGCTTGCCTGATGCCTGAGAGAGCCTGCCTTTTCAGGAAAAGGTTACCCAGGCCAGCCAGAATGAGGATTAGTAGGAAGGCCAGTGTGTATATCAGTAAAAATGATTAAATTGAGTTTTTTGCCACAACTCCGTACTGGGTCATTTAAAGTAGGATAAAACAGATCTTTACTGCCAGATCACCCTAGGCGAAGTGCACATCAAGTTTAAGAGGTTGTTGTATTCAAGGGCCATTTCAAGGTCATAACTTTTTTTTTAAAAGATTTTTATTTATATTTTTTATAGAGATCACAAGTAGACAGACAGGCAGGCAGAGAGGAAGGGAAGCAGGCTCCCTGCTGAGCAGAGAGCCTGATGCAGGGCTCGATCCCAGGACCCTGAGATCATGACCTGAGCCGAAGGCAGCGGCTTAACCCACTGAGCCACCCAGGTGCCCCTCAAGGTCATAATTTTTTAAAAAATTTTTTTATTATTTTAGAAGAGAGTAAAGAGAGCAGGGGGAGGGGTAGAGTGAAAGGGAGAATCTCAAGCAGACTCCATGCTCAGCAAGGAGCCTGACTTGAGGCTCAGTCCCTTGAGATCATAACCTGAGCTGAAACCCAGAGTCAGGTGCTCAACCAACTGTGCCCCCAAGGTCATAACATTCTTTTGGCCACTGTTGAATTTAAACATGCCTCCTCGACAAAACTATGAACACCTCCCTTTCCTGTCTATACTTTCCCTTCCCATTCATCTCCCTAGGTCACCAGATGAAGAGAGATGGTTCCTATCCCAAGTCAGGAAACACATACTAAAGTAAAAAAATGTGCATAAGAGGACTAGACAGAAGAGAATACTATCCATTTTTATACCTTTCTAATGGGCCATTTTCAAAGCAATCTGAAAAGGAATATGCTCTACCTTTTTATAATAGAATTGACATGCCTGATACATTGAATTTATAGTGTTCATAGTAATTAAATTATTTAAAATGTCCACCTTTCAGGTGGGTTGGGCCCTTCTCTTACCAAACCCGTTTTCTCATGAAGAGCTCTGTGAAATGAACAGGCTCATTTTTTTCCCCGTAGACCGTCCCTCCATTGGCTTTGTCCAGTGTTTTCCGCATGGTTAGGTTTATGCTGTGCTTTTTTGGTAGGAAAACTACCAAAGCAATATTGTACTCTCAGTTCATGGTCTTATCACATTGGGAGCCTTGTGATGTTGGTAATTTCAGCCTCACCTTGGTTGAGGTGGTGTCTGCCTGGTTTCCCACTCAAAAGTCACGGTTTTTCTCTTCACAGTCATTAGTATCTTGACAGGTGATCCGATTAGTATATGCATGTACACCTGTTCTAGAAAATCTTACCTCGGGGTGCCTGGGTGGCTCAGTGGGTTGAGCCGCTGCCTTCGGCTCAGGTCATGATCTCAGGGTCCTGGGATCGAGACCCGCATCGGGCTCTCTGCTCAGCGGGGAGCCTGCTTCCTCCTCTCTCTGTGCCTGCCTCTCTGCCTGCTTGTGATCTCTGTCTGTCAAATAAATAAAATCTTAAAAAAAAAAAAAAAAGAAAAAAGAAAATCTTACCTCCACCAGTTTTAGCATCTATAGATGACACTGGCTTTATTATCATCCAATGGTTTCCACATAGAGATCTCATAATTCTGTCATTTCTTAGACCTTTATTAATTGGCCTTCTACTTTAGGGAAGTGTTTTATCTTCGGTTTTTATGACTGGAAGCATGGTTTCATATTTTATTTAATGGACTGTAATCTGCTAATATCTTTGTGTATGTTGGTGCTGAAATTGTCCCAGACTTGGCCTCGAAAGCCCCTGCAAGCTCGTTTCTGTGTCTTTTCTGTCACAGGCTTGAGTCCGTATCTAAAATCTGTAAGTTGCATAAACCTACTTCTGTCTGTGTAGCAATATATGACTTCTTGACTGGAAGACTTAGGGGTTGGAGGAGGAATTGTGGAGTCAAAATATTTGGGTGGATTTTCTCTCTTTTCTTGCAGGATCTTCTGTTTCCTCCTCTTGCTACTTTCCCCCTTGACACATGGCTTCCACATTGCTGTCTTTCCATTAACAATATTCTCCGCATAAAGCATTATCTTTCTGTGGATGTCTCCTCACCCCCTGCATGTATTTTTTTAAAAAAACTTTTTAAATATTTTAAATGTCATTTAAAATATTTAAATTTTAAAATAATATTTTAAATAATATTTTTAAAAAATATTTATAAGACTTGTCACTATAACCATGTTTAAGTGTACAATTTAGCAGTATTGAGGAAATTCACAATATTTTGTAACTATCACCACAGTCTATTTCCAGAAACGTTCATCACCTCAAACAGAAGCTCCACACCCATTAAGTAGTAATTCCCCCATATTCCCTGCTGCCAACCCCAGTCACCTCTTATTCTCCTTGTGCCTCTCTAAATTTGCTTATTTTAGATTATATAAGTTGAATCATATATTTGTCCTTCTGTGTCTGGCTGATTTCACTTAGCATAATGTCTTCAAGGTTCATCCACATTATAGCAGGTGTCAGGATTTCCTTCCTTTTTAAGGCTAAGTAATGTTCCATTGTAAATAACCATCCCATTTTATTTATCCATTTATGCGCTGATGGACATTTGGGTCGTTTGCACATTTTGGCGATCTGGGACAATGCTGCCATGAACATTTGTGTACAAGTGTTTGTGTGGACATTTCTCTTGGGTAGATACTTAAGAGTGGGATTGTAGAGTCACATGAGGGGTGGATATTATAGCCAAACTCTTTGCCATTGTGGTTGCACCATTTTACATTGCCATCAGCAACGTGCGAAGGTTCCGGTTCCAATATGAGTGGTTCTACATCTCTGCCAACACTTGGTATTTTCTGGCTTCCTTCCTTAAGAGTCACACTCAAAGGTGTGAAGTGGTGTCTCATGCTGGTCATAATTTGCATTGCCCTGATGACTAGTGATGTAGAAGCTCTCTTTTATAAGATTTTTGCCCATTTTTATATCTTTTGTTGAGAAATGTTCTGTTCAAATCCTTTGCCCATGTTTGGAATAGACTGTTCTGTTGCCGAGTTATAGGAGTTGTTTAAATATCCTGCGTGTACTCTGAAGCACTTATGTTCTGTTCCCTTCTACACCTGTACAGTTCTGCTGTTTTCACACCCAGAGTGTACTTTCTCTTCCTGGTGGTGGTTTTATACCCATTTTAGGAACACTACTGCCTCTTTCACTACTACCTCTTTCCTCTGCCATATCCTTTGTTGTTTTTCCAAAGGCTGTGATGGGAATTTCAGGTTTATACCATCATCACTACCTCTTCTACCCAAAGAAACATCTCAGTTATCTTCCCAAACAACTACACATCATGTCTGCCCCATTTTTATTTCTCTCTATAAGTGCCTACTGTGTACCATTGTGCTCAAGACAGAACACACCCACTGTCATGCCTGTGGCAAGAGGTCTAAAAGCTGCTCTGTAATAATCACCAGTTGCTTCGTGATCTCTGTTTCAGTGGAAAGACATGGGCTCAGTTGGAAGAGCATGCAGCTCTTGATCTCAGGGTCATGAGTTCAAGTCCCACATTAGGAGTGGAGCCTACTTAAAGATATGAGCAAAAGAAAACAAGCTGGCAAGAATTCAATTTCTTTTAAGCAAATTATATACAATAAAAAACTGTATACAAAAAATGTAGGTTTTCATGACTCCATAAATTGATAGGGTTGTAATGGAATTACCCTTCGGACCCCTCTGTTCCAACACCATCTTGCTCAAGCATCTCTCTGCTTGGGTCACTTGGGTTATTTTTCCTAAACATTTGCAATCCCTTTTGAATGTTATAATACACTTTAAACTTCTATGGGAGTTTATATAAGGCAAGAAGATATGAATACTTTATGGAGCATTTCTTTGAGCACATTCAGGTTCACAGTAGAATCTAGGTGGCATTTTCCACAGTATACCCCATGTCCCCAAGTCCAGCGGGTCCAGTGGGCTCTATTCCACATTGTCCAGGGACAGACCATGGACTTCTGAGCTAGCCCCAGACTCTCAGCCGATTCCTTTGACCCTTTGGTTAACTCTCAGCATGGCAGTCAAAGTCATCACTTAGAAATGGACATCAGAGGATGGACAAGGGAGACCCTGCGGTCCTGAGGCCTCTGCCCTGCCTGTCACTGGGATTCTTCAGGAGGCTCTTGGTCATGTTGCAAGAAGGAATTCAAGGAGAGATGGGACATGCAGTTGAGCAGTGTAAGTGGGAAAGTTAATTTGAGTGAGAGTATGCTTCCCCCAGCAGGGGAGCACAAGGGGAAGCTAGGTTTGGGTCTCTACATCATTTACTGACAGTTCTTAACTAAGGGTGGAATATGTATTACTTGGGGAGAGGATTTCTTGGGAACAGAGTTTCTCACCTTTTCTCCCTTACCTGATCAGGGTCTCCAGCCTTCTTTGTCTTGGGCCTGTCTGGTTTGATTTGGCTTTCTGTGGCTTTGTTTTGGGTACTGCTATCCAGACAGGTTTCTAACATCCCCCATAGCTGACCCTGACTTCCCCCTCCCCTGTTTGCTGACATCCAGCAGCCTATTAACCCCTAACTAACTGCCTACTCTAACATCTCCACTGCTCAGAACATTCTCTTTCAGAGTAAGATCCAGTGACCAAGACCAGTAAGAGCCTGCAAATTCTAGTCTTCTTGCCTCTGATCTCGCCTGTACTTCTTTCTGCCTGCTTCCCTAATGTGTCTTCAGCTGGCCAGGAGTGCTCCCACCTCTGGGCATTTGCTTTTCAGCCTGCCAGAAAGCCTTCCCACAGATCCTTTACTGGGCTTATTATCACTCTGCAGATCTTTTTTCAATGTCACCTTCTCAGTAAGACGTTTCTTAAACATTTTGTATAACATTGCAGTAACCACCCCCCCCACTGCAACTAGGGTTACTGTTCCCCCTTTCCTGTTCTCATTAGTGCTCATCACTCCCTAAAAACATAACATTTATTATTCTAGTTTATCATCTTTCTTCCCTCTCCTTCTGGAGAATTTAAGCTGCACGAATGTAGAGGTTTTGAGAGTTTTGTTTAACGTGTATTTCTGGCATCTAGAACAATGCCAGGAGCAAGAGAGGTGTTGAAGATTTTTGTTGTTGTTGTTGAATGAGTGAATAGTGGAATCTTACACAGTAGTGGTAATGGATGAACTTCGCATGTATCAAGATAGGTGAATCTAAAAGTTGTCAAAGAGTGATCTCTCAGGCTAAGTTTCCCCTTCACCAAACAAAGACTTAGAGTTTCAGCTCCTCCAGATATGGAATCTTAAACCAGCCAACCAGGAGCTGGGTGATCGTCATTAGTTAGGTAATCTGCCTGATAAATCTTTGCCAACTTCTTTAGGTAAACTAGCCTTGCAATAAGCAATCCACTTTTTGCCTAAAATACTTTCCTTGTTCCTGCTCCCTTCTGCCTATAAAAGGGTTGCATGTAGTACTTCTTGGAGTTCCTTCCTACCTGCTAGGATGCTACCTGGTTCAAGAATCACTGAATAAAGCAATAAGATCTTTAAAATACACTCGATTTTTTTTTTTTTTCAAACAGCGGTCAAGTTGAGCATATGTCACAGCAGATTCCATCTATATAAAGATCAAAATCCTTGCAAAAATAAACACTTATTGTGGACTATAATACCATCAAGCTAAGCAAAGTAACTGCTTAGCACAATTTAGACAAATGACAAGAGAGCATTGCGGACAGGGCTTCAGAAATTCTGGTCAAATACCTTTTTAAGCAAAGTGTTGGGTATGTGGGTATTGCTTTCTTAAACTGTAGCTATACATTCATCACCTTCTGAGTATGGTAGGCATTAAAATAAAAATTATCCTAACTAGCTGGTGGGGGGCCATGGCGCACGGATGCTTCTAAAGGCGTCTAAATTCGGGTTTTGCTTTTTCCAAATTACCTTGCCGGTTTAGCACAATAAGCCCCGGGCGGATGCAGCCAGCCAGCACCGGGAGGACACCGTCCGCTCTACTAGTCAGCGCACCTTCGCGCTGTCGCGGACCTCCCGGGGCGGAGGGTGGGTGGGGTGGGGGCACGCACAGCGGGTCCCGTGAGCTCGCAGCTGGAGGGAAAGGGCATCTCCGGGGGCTCGCCAGGCCGCCTTCTGGGAAATGTAGTCCGCGCGCGGCGGAGGCATGCCGGGAGTAGTAGTCCCGGGGCTCGCGGGGTTGCGGGACGGCTCCAGGCCTTTCTCGGGCCGGTGGCGGAGGCGACCCCGTCTGCGCTGTGGCGGCCTGTCTGGGGCGGAGATCTGCCGGGAGCCTCTTCCGCGCGGCGGTGGAGCCAGCGCCTGTACCGGGCTGGGTGGGGGGCGCGGCGTTGGGTTTGGGAGCGCGGAGCCGGGAGGGGCCGCGTGCGGGCCCCGGGAGACGCGGCGCGGCCCGTGGGTCAGGGGCCAGTCCCCGCGGCCCCCGCGGCGGTGCGTTGCGGGCGTCGCAGGTCCGCGGGAGACGCGCGGGGAGGGAGCGCCCTGCCAGGTGAGCTGGAGCGTCCCCGGACTGCTGCGGGCGGGGGTCGGGGGTGGGGGGCTGTCTTCTCGGAGACCTCTCTGTGATGGAAAAACAATAGCTCGTTCCCGCCGAGCGCGAGCACACGGTGTGCCCGGCAGTGGGCCGGCGCCTTGGATAAATGAACTCATTTCATCCTTCGGGATTTATGCCCTGAAAAGTGGCTGCGCGCTGCCCCCAGTTTACAGACGGAGAAACGGGCAGAGTGGCCAGCTAATTTGCCACATTTAGCGAGGGCCCTGGGCCCGAACAAGGATTCCCTTCCTGCCCGTTACTGACCATTTTTGTTTCTCGGGCAGGTCGCTCCGACTCCCTAAGTTCTCAGCCTCCCTGGCATCTGTAAAATAGGGTAGCATTACTTTTTAGAGTCCTGGCAAGGTTTAGAAAGAATACATGCCAAGCACCCCTGATTCTGGTGCGGAGGAGGTGTGCATCTTGGAGTGTCTGCGGTTACCCCTACAGCAGCTTCCCCAACCTCGCTGAGGTGCCCCAGCCCCAGATGACACCCCACACTCAGCTAGCCGAGCTCTCATGCCGGGTGCTGCTCCCCGAAGAGCCCTCGGGCAAACCCAGGCGGCCAGTGCAGGCAGCTGTGTCGGCTCTCATGCCGGGTGCTGCTCCCCGAAGAGCCCTCGGGCAAACCCAGGCGGCCAGTGCAGGCAGCTGTGTCGGGGGCCCTCCTCTGACACTGGTCTGGCTGTTCCAGGCCCCCTTTTCCTGTGTCCTCCCAGGTGGGGTTTGTGTGTGAGAAGCAGGGCTGTTTCCAGCTGGGTGCTCTCCCAGTAGACCCCTGTGGAATGTGTGTTTAGGAGGGGCTGCCAAGCAACAATCTGGGGTGCATCCCTGCCAGAGGGAGCATTTTAAACACATTCCTGTGGGTGCGGTAAGATTGGGCCACAGGCAGGGGCTGGGGTGGGGCGAGGAAGGTTTTCGGGTTATGTTATATCCGGGACCCATGCAGCACTCCAGGCAGGGGCCACTCAGGGAAAGCACCTGGGTGGGTCATGAGCAGAGAGACAAAGCAGATGTGGACAAGTGCCTTTACTGTGGCTTTTTCTGGAAGGAAAGTGCTAGGTGGGGCAGGCTGACTGAGGATTGGCTGCCTGTGTTTGAAAGTGGCAGCCAGGGAAATTCATGTTCATTGTGGGTTTTACAGTGTGCACGGTTTAAGGCTTCCCTAAGGCTAGGGAATTTGCAGGCTGCTGAGTCACAGCTAGTAGACCTTAGGTGACAGTATAGCATCCCCTTACAACAATTAGAATATCGTTAATACAGGAAGATGGAGATGGGCGAATTGTCTTAGAGCTTTATTGGCTTGGTAAGCACGTGTTTTACTTGGTCTGCATCTTTGATGTGCTGTGGCTTTGTTGGGACCCGGTAGACATTAGGGGTGGTTGGAACTTCCTCTCTCCCAGCCTTCACACCTTCACACCACAGTTCCTCATGACACCTGTTCTTCTCCAGACCTACCCTGTCAGCGGTCTGCACTCCCTTGTTAGGAAAACTGAGAAGGAAAGAATGGCCATGGATTTGCTGCCCACTAAGGTGACAGTAAGTGAAGTTTGTCTCTTTCATAAATTGTTTTCTGGGTTTAGAGATGGTGGAGGTGTTTCCATTCTTTGGGTACTTTTCTCTCCAGAGAAAACTGGGGGGTTGGGGGAATCTAGAGCTTTTTAAGTTTTCCCCAGGATGCAGGATTCATGGAGGGAGTGCTGAGGACTGTGCCTCCTCTGTCCCCAGGTCACTCTTAATTCACCCTAACCTCATTTGATGACCCAGGATTGAGTTAGCTCTGAATACATGTTTCTGGCTACAATAAACACTTGGTGCGCAGTATTGCATATTAGACGGTCTTTGTCGTCACAGAGGATATAGTCTCACTTGGGGCAAAGACATGGAAGGAGCAAAGACACCCTCAGCGAACATTTGTTGAGAAACCGACTATGCATGGGATGCTATACAGAGCATGGGAGTTACAAAAAGGAAAGGCAGTATTTCTGTCTTCAGGGAGTTCTTGGCATTGACCTTAGGAAATGATTCAGTGTCCAAGAAGAGTCAAAAAAAGATCCTGGGTGTGGGATCATTTCAAGCTGGTACTGAAGGCCAGGGCTGCTGGTGGTAGGCATCCTGGAAGGAGCCCAGCTGAGCTTGGGCCCCGAGGCCAGCCCTGGAGAGGACAGAGGACTAGGAGTTCTGTGTCAGGCGTAGCTCTGACGGCATACTATCTACATGTCCTCCTTCTGGACCCGACTGATGTCTCTGTCTCTAAATCTTGTCCCCTGTCTCCCCTCTTGGGCTCTTCTTGCTCTTTGCCCTTTTGACATCCATTTTCATTACCTTAACCTTCTAAAGATCTTCCCCAAATCTCTGAGGAGATTTGGGAAACAGCCTGAGGAGACTGGAGCTTTTCCCTAAAGACACAGTCTGTCATTCCCAAACTTTTAAGGAGTTTTTCCCACCTGGAGGTCACAGCTTTCCCCCAGTGCCAGCTCCTGTTCCTTCTGTGGATTTTCTGTTCTGCCATCCCCAAAGCCTCTGTTTTCACTGGCTGCTTTCCCCCAAAGTAGTGTTAGTTTACAGGTTACAAATGTGGACCCTGGGGCGCCTGGGTGGCTCAGTGGGTTAAGCCGCTGCTTTCAGCTCAGGTCATGATCTCAGGGTCCTGGGATCGAGTTCCACATCGGGCTCCCTGCTCAGCAGGGAGCCTGCTTCCCTCTCTCTCTCTCTGCCTGCCTCTCTGTCTACTGTGATCTCTCTCTGTCAAATAAATAAATAAAATCTTAAAAAAAAAAGAAAAATGTGGACCCTGGAACTTGAGTTCCTAAGTTCATAATCAAGCTAGGGATGTGACCTTGGCAAGTTATTTTCCATGTGCATCATTTCCTCATTTGTAAGGGGGATTAATAAAATGCTCAAATTAATAAAATGATCAAACCTTGTTTGATCTGTTCTGGAGGACTGAATATTTTTATTTTACATGTGAGGAAGTTGAGGCATGGAGAAGCAAATAACTTAACCAAGGTCTCCCAGCTAGCCTTGACCCCAAACAAGGCCACCGATACAGTTAACATTAGGCTCCAAGAAAGTATATGTAAAATGCTGAGACCAGTGCATGGTGCATATTAATACTCAGTAAATGCTGGTTCTTATTACTGTTTTTTATCATCATAAACAACAACAGCATTATTTTAGGACTGCCAGATTTGGTAGGCCTCTTGCCACTAGCTTAGGCTTTGCTTTGATTCTCGAATGACAAGGAGACGGGTGTTTCAGGAAACCAGAATGTAAAGAGCAGCAAAACTCAGTGCAAAGCAATATCTAGCAATGACCGGGCTGCTCTCTCCCCAGAGGGAGGGCTCTTCACTGAGCTCTCCCATACCCATGAGCTTGGTCGTAGTGAAGGGAAGCTGGAGAGGAGGGTCTTTGGAACCCAGAGCCAGGTTTTTTCTTTTTTTGACCACTTATTTACTGAAAACCAAAGATTTGAAAGCAAACAGAATAAGATGTTCATATGAAATACAGAGCATCAGTGCCTAAATGCTTCTCGTCAGAAACAATAGAATGACATTTTATGTGAGAGAAAGAAAGAAAACTTCAACCCAGAATTCTATAACCAACAAAAGTATCCTTTAAGAATGAAGAGGGAGGGAAGTTCTTCGGACTGAAAGGAAATAATGCCAGATGGGAGCTCTCATCTTGGCAAGGAAGTGAAGAGCTTTAGAAATGGAGGCTATAAATATAAATATAGACATACTTTTTCCTCTCAGTTTCTTTAAAATGTCTACAATTGTTTAGAGAAAAATATGCTGAATGATGGGGTTTATAATGTAGTGGGATACAGTGCATATGACAGCCGTGGATCTAGAGTACATTTGTGTCTGGACCGGAAAAGCTCTGTCTTTATCTCTGAGGATGCCCGAGTGGATTATTTTTGACCCTGGGCACAATAAAGGCAGTGGATGTGTTGTTTAAGATCCCAGTGCCCCTGGCTACCCCCAGGGTCATCTTCTTCACTTACCATTGACAGCTGGCCTACATGGTTTGACAAGCCTTCCTTGATACACAAAAGGCCCCTGCTCAGAGTTTCCTCTCTGAGCTCTCCTGAATCAAAATTCCTTCTATAAAATCCAAGGACACGGCCTCATCCGTGTGTGCAAATAAAGGGAGATTGCACATGGAACACCTCTCATTCCTCCAGGGCCTCAGTGCACTCTGTATTGTTGCACTGTAGCCATTGCCTTTCTGAGTGTGCCTGGTGAGGTCTGGTGAGTCCTGTCAACTCTCCGAAGTGAGAGCATCTTTCTAACAAGGACAGCATGAGGAAGGGGTAGTGGAAATTCCCATATACTCACACGGTTCTTGCATTCTATGTGAAATCAAATGTTAGCTCTAACTAGACCATAAACTAAGAAGGTATATTATAATTCTCAGAGCAACCACTACGAATGCAAAGAGGTAGAGCTGAAAACTCAATGCACAAACCAAAATGAATCAAAAACATTTCAAAACAAATTCACACAGCCTGTTAAACAATGTAAGAGTACAGAGTAATAAACAAAAGATTTCTTTTCTGCCCCTCCACAAACATGAAAGAATAATGAAGGTGGACAGCTGGTTGTAGTCTTCCAAATGTATCTGGATGGGTGGATGGATGGATAGATAATTTTTCAACAACTATGGATTGTTTTGCAGCTCGATTTTTCATATGAATCAACAGTGTATCAATGTCAAATTCCAGTGTATCAATGTCAAATTCCAAGGTCAGCCATATAGATCCACCTCATCCTATTTAATTGTTTTATATATATAAACCATTTCTGGAATCAGGGTCCTATCATTTGCTTATCCATTCCTTCATTAATAGATTTATAGGTGGTCTTTAGTTTTTCACCACTGTATTAGTTTCCTATTGCTCCTGTAACAACTTGCCACAATACAGTGGCTTAAAACCACATAAATGTCTTCTCCTGCAGTTCTGGAGGTCCACAGGCTGAAATGAGTTTCACTGGCTTAACGTCAAGTTCTTAGCATGGCTGGTTCTTTCTGGAAGTTCTTGGGGGAAATCTGTTTCTAGGCCTTGTTTGCATTTTTGGGTGGCAGCCCTGTTCCTTGGGTTGGGGTGCTTTCATCCGTCTTCAAAGTGTATGACTTCAGTCTCTTTCTGTCCTCATGTCACTACCTTGTCCTCTTCTGACTGTGACTCCTCTTGGGTCCTAACAGGGATCACTGTGATTACACTGGATCCACCTGGATAATCAGGCTCTTCCCATCTCAGAATCCCTAAGGGGAGTCTGGGTGGCCCAGTCAGTTAAGTGTCCAACTCTTGAGCTCAGATCATGATCTTGGGGTTATGAGTTCAAGCCTCAGACTGAGCTCCACGCTAGGCATGGAACCAACTTAAAAAAAAAAAAAAAGATCGTCAGAGTCCTTTTATTTTTTTATTAAAAAAAAATTTTTTTAAAGAAAAAAACAGAAAGCATAAATTGGAGGGTGGGGTGGTGGGCAGGCAGAGGGAGAGGGAGAATCTTCTTTTTTTTAAGATTTTTTTTTTTAAAGATTTTATTTATTTATTTGACAGAGGGAGAGAGATCACAAGTAGGCGGGAAAGCAGGCTCCCTGCTGAGCAGAGAGCCCAATGTAGGTCTCCATCCCAGGACCCTGAGACCATGACCCAAGCTGAAGGCAGAGGCTCAACCCACTGAGCCACCCAGGTGCCCCGAGAGGGAGAATCTTAAGGAGACTCCCTGCTTAGCATAGAGCCTGACATGGGGCTTGATATCAATGATCCTGAGATCATGACCTGAGCTGAGATCAAGAGTCAGACACTTAACCAACTGAGCCACCCAGGTGCCCCCAGAGTCCTTTTAGTCATATATGTATCTATCTATCTATCTATATCTATATATATATAGTGATATAGTGTTCACAGGTTCATTACTCAGCCTACCACAACTGTTGGCATGTAAGTAGAGTTCCAGTGAACATCCTTGAACAAATATCCCTATCCAGTTGTGTGAGAATTTCTTATAGTCGAATCCTAAAAGTAGAATCACAAGGTCAAAATGTATCATTTTCCGTGTTCCAACCCTTTCATACAAGAGTTGGCATCTGGCCAACCTCTGCTTTGGGGTATAATGGGGTTCTCTTGCAAGAATTTCCTTCTCTCATAGTTCCCTTTGGCACCTGTGTAGTCTTGCAGGTCCTTTGCATCTTTTTTGTCTCCATAGACTGTGGAAACCCGTGTGACAGACAGTATAGCTTAGAGTATAGGTATAGCTCTGTCTGCCTGAATTCAGTTTCAATCTCCACCAATTTCTAACCGAATTACCTTGGGAGGTGACATCACCTTTTGAGATGTTTCTTCATCTGCAAAATGATTTAATTATAGCATCTTCTTAATAGGATTTCTCTGAAACTCAGCGAAGATACTGTGTACAAAGCTCCTGTCATAGTCCCTAACATACAAGTACCCAGTAAACAAGAACTAATGATATTCTTACAATTTGCTTTACAGCTCAGAAATTCCTTTTCATTTCTGTTCTGCTAATGGCATTTCCACAGTTTTATGGCCTTGCTCTAATTCTGATCTGCACCCCCACCCCCCGCCCTACTTTCATTTAATTTGGATTTTGAGTGAGAAGGAGGTGAATGTACATGCTCAGTTACTCTGACAGGTCCCAGGCTGAGATTGAAATTCCCCGTTGGCAGGGCAGCCTTTACCCCCCCTACCCTCCCAGAACTTGGCCCACAGTGGGTTCCCAATAGACATTTGTGACCTAGTTGCTGGGTGGTCCCCAAAATAACATAAAAAGTTAAGGTGAAATTCTTTGAATCCTGGGACATTTTCAGGATTGGTTGCTACACATCCCCACACCAGCCCTGTACCTACCGAGCAGTGGAGAAGCTGGTCCCACTGAGAAGGAATGGATTTCCCGTTGCAGGGGTCTGTGACATTCAGGGACGTGGCCGTGCTCTTCAGCCAGGACGAGTGGCTGCGCCTGGACTCCGCACAGAGAACCCTGTACCGGGAGGTGATGCTGGAGAACTACGGCACCCTCGTCTCGCTGGGTAAGGAGGCTTGTCTATAAGGAAGAATCTGCCAGGGGAGCCGCCTCTTTGGGGTTCAGAGTCTGCAGCTTCTCCTCTGCCGTGCCCCTGGAGAAGGACGAATCTCTGTGAAGTGGAAAGTGTGTGTTTGATGTCAGGCCACCCTTCACGCTGTGCTCTTCTCCTTCCTCTGCCTTCCTCCCACCCCGCCTCCTGACCCCTGTTCTCATCCAATTCCTGGGTCCCCATTTAGCATCTGAGAAACTTACAGGACACCCATGTTAGAGACATTCATAGCTGGGGGCCCCCTATTTCTGAACCGAGCCCTGTCTCCTGCTCCATCCCTGAGAGCCCGGGACCCTCAGAAGCACTGGTGCTGCCTGCTGTGCCTCCCTTCTCTGCACTGTGAGCTCTGGGGTTGCCCTTCAAGCCCCCCTGTTCCAACCCCGTTCCTTTCCTCACGAACAGGGATTCCGTGCTCAACGCCGAAGGTGATCTGCCAATTGCAACAAGGAGAAGACCCCTGCCTGGTGGACAGGGAACTTCCTCAAGATGCTTCTCTAGGTGAGTAAGTGTCCAGGAAATGGGCTCAGGGTGTTTTGTACATGAGCCCACCATGAGGAAGCATGCTGGGAGAACTTGCATGGAAACTGTGAGCCAGGGCCTCCTGACTGGAGGCTCCGTGGTTGTGATGGTATTCTTGGCTCAAGAAAGCCCTTGTGTAGACCTCTTTTTCTCCTCCTTAACACTCCACACATTCTCAACCTCTTTTCCTTTCCTGTGGCTTCACTCCCTCCCTTCTGCCATCTTGGCCTGTTGGCTTTCATGGATTTCTTCCCATCTGCCTTTACATGCATTCATGCCTGGCAGATTTTAAATACTTTACACCTTCTGTCTCGAATTCTTTGTAATTTCTTTCACCAACCACATATTTCAGAGTTGTCCATGCTCCCGTGTCTCTGATTTCTTAGCTCAACATTTCCCTTTTATCTCCAGGGGGATTGGGCTCTCCTGTCCCACTGTTAGAGGCAACCAGCTCTCCTTGACCGCTGTAGCCTTTCCTGCCCAGGGGTTGGCACACGTTTCCTACAACGGACCAGATGGTAAATAGTTGGCTTGGGGACCAGGGGTTCTCTACTGCAACCCTTTAACTCCCCATCCGTAATGCAGACGCAGTCAGAGATAGTGGTACCGGGATTGGTGTGGCGGCCTTCCAGCAACAGCAGCTGGAGTTGGTCCCAAGATCTGTAGTGTGCACATCCTCTTCTAGCCCTGGCTAGTCTCACTGGTCTTTATCCTAAAACTGTAGGTGGTTGGAGCTGGAGGATCACTTGAAGATGGTCAAATTTAGATATCCCTCTTTATATTAGAAGAAACAGCGCATCATCAGAGGTTATAAAATGTTTGCTCACAGAGTCAAAGAGCTAAAAAGCAGTGACAGAAACCTAGATCACCTTTCTCATTTCTGTTCACCGTGTAACATGGATTTGCAATATTTTCCTTCTGTCTTTGTGGTTTGGCCTTTAATCTATGATTCTTGCCTTTATGGGCTTTTTTTTTTCTTTTTTTGGTTTTACCAATACTTTTCATCTTTATTAAAATGCATTTATCTTCAAAAAGTTAGTGAGTAGTACAGGATAGCACTTAAGATCTTGGTTTGAATTTAGACATTCCTAAGCTCCCGTTACCGATGCCACGGCTCACAAGTGCTCTGTGCTGCAGGAAAGTTACCCACCCTCTCTGAGTCTTGTTCTCTTCTCCTGACCTCTGCTCCATCCACAGAGCAATCTTTTTGAAACTCAGGTGTATTAATCCTGTCCGTTAGAAGAACTCGTTGCTTCTTAGTTATGCAACCTTAAACCTACTTCATAGCCTGCTTCCGTGGTGCTTTACAGGAATCGGTGATCCCTTCCATGCCAGCTCATGTTCCCGCCAAACCTGCACACACATTACGTTTGTGTGTCATTCCTTCTTGGATTACCACCTCCATCTTGTCCCCTGGGAACCCTCTTACCCTGCAAGACCCACCTGTCCACATGACCTGTAGGTTTTCCTTATTTCTCCTGCTTCCCAGTCACCATTCATTTCTCAGTCACTCACATTCATATGCCACTTTCTCCATGTCTCAAACGCATCCGTGACAGCATCTTTCCTAGCGAATTATAGTTCCTTTGTTATTATTTATTTTCTTAATTGGATTGTATATATTTAAGGAAGAGACCAGGTTTTTCTTTGAATTCTGTGCCTCTGGCATCAAATATCCTGCATTTGAATTTAATTGAGCTGCCTTGATGATGAACTCAGTGCTGATGAGGCTCAAAATTAAAAACTCGGTGCAGTCTTGGGGCCCCTGGGTGGCTCAGTTGGTTAAGCATCTGCCTCTAGCTCAGATCATGATCCCAGGGTCCTGAGATGGAGTCCCGTGTTGGGCTCCCCCTGCTGCTTCTCCCTGTCCCTTTGCCTGCCTATCTTTCTCTCTCTCTCTCTCAGATTAATAAACAAAATCTTAAAAAAAAAAAAAAAAAAAAAAAGACGACTACGGCAACTGCATCATTGCTCAGCTTCCACTCTGTCCTCGCTCTGGTCCAAGCTGCCCACTCTACCAAATATGACCACTTCATCTTATTATTACCTGCCAAAGAGCATACAACACCTGTATTGTTCTTCTGAGTTCCTCCGCCCATTGTTCAGGAACTCTGTTGAATAAAAATGTTAATGAATTCCGGCCTGGATTTCCTTCTTTACTCAATAAGCGTCTCCTAAATAGGTTTACTTCCCCCCAGATGACTTTGCTCAGGCCTCATTTCTGATGCACAGGGTCTTCTTTTCTTGTTCTGCTGAAACCCATCCCCTCTTTATTATCCACCTTGCTTCATAAAATCACTCCCTGCTAATACTGTCATGCTGGTATCTTGGTTCTCTGACCCTCAGACCTGAATTGTACATTTGAGGCTTCTCATGCCAAGGGGAAACAAGCTATTCCTGTCCAGTCATGTCTTTGTTTCATGTTATCCTTGCTGATTATTTGGTCTTTGTTCAATAAATGACTGATTAGGTTTCAGGAATCCAGCATGAGAGAAGACCTCATTTTTAAAAAATTATTTATTTATTTTTTTAAAAGATTTTTCTTTATTTATTTGACAGACCACAAGTAGGCAGAGAGGCAGGCAGAGAGAGAGAGGAGGAAGCAGGCTCCCCACTGAGCAGAGAGCCCGATGCGGGGCTCGATCCCAGGACCCCGGGATCATAACCTGAGCCGAAGGCAGAGGCTTTAACCCACTGAGCCACCCAGGTGCCCCAGAAGACCTCAGTTTTGAGGTCAAGTGCCTTTCTTGATTTTTCCAACTCACTCTGCCCATTCATGCATTATCTTTTTATTTTTTTATTTTTTAAAGATTTTATTTATTTGTTTGACAGAGAGCAATCACAAGTAGATGGAAAGGCAGGCAGAGAGGAGGAAGCAGTCTCCCTGCTGAGGAGAGAGCCTGATGCTCGATTCCAGGACCCTGGGATCGTGACCTGAGCTGAAGGCAGAGGCTTTAACCCAGTGGGCTACCCAGGCGTCCCATGCATTATCTTTTTAATGTAAGACATTCTAATTGTGTACTTGTAGTGTGCACAGTAAGGGACGAGGAAATAACCGTAAGACGTATCCACTGTTCCCCCTGAATAAATACTTGAATTATTTTCAGGTTTCATATGCATATATATTAGTAAAATGATCGAATATATAAGTAAAGCACATTGTAAAATTATAAAAAAGAGATGGCTAATTTAGGCTTTGCTAGTTAAATTTCTTTAGAAAAACAAGATTAGAGTATTTTTATACAGATTTAGTGCATGTATGTCTTCTTTCTCTTACTATTTGATTTTAATAAAATACATTTTATTACTAAAACTCAGTGGGTTTTATTAACATACATAACCTAGTTATACTTTATTTTATTATTTAAGTACATACAAAGACCTAGTTTTGTTTTGTTTTAAAAGATTTTATTTATTTGACAGAGAGAGATCACAAGTAGGCAGAGAGGCAAGCAGAGAGAGAGAAAGAGAGGAAGGAGGAAGCAGGTTCCCTGCCTAGCAGAGAGCCTGATGCAGGACTCGATCCCAGGACCCTGAGATCATGACCTGAGCTGAAGGCAGAGGCTTAACCCACTGAGCCACCCAGGCAGCTCCAAAGACCTAGTTTTAATGTATTTTCAGTCATGGATTGATTAAAAGAGAGCCAGATTTTAACCCACACTTCCTTAGAATCAGCTCAAACTAAACTCTTTCACTTACCGTCCGGTCTGAGCTTGCACCCTGGGTGTATTACAGATCGCTGGGACATATTGACTCATTTCATGCAGGCTTTCATTCATGTAAAGAGATTCCTGCAGAGGTTAATCTTCTGGTTGCCACTTACTAGAAGAGACAAATATATCTGTTTCTCCTCAGGATCAAATAGGAAGGAGCGAAGTGATGGCAGGCTGTCTCATGTCACAGACTATGATATGAAATCATATTCACATACAGATTTCACAAAACTTAAAATACTGCAGAGATTTTAAAATTAATGTGTATAAAATTTTGGCGAGAGCATGACAAAAACATAATAAAAGCCGCATGTGAATAGAAAGGAGAAAACGGGGCACCTGGCTGGCTCTGTTGGGGGAGCATGTGACTCTAGATCTCGGGGTTGTGAGTTAGAGCCCCACACTGGGTGTAGACATTACTAAAGAAAATAAGTAAACCTAAAAAGAGAAAATAAAGACAAGTTACCTGCTTCGTGGCTCCTTACACAGAGTAGGAAATAATTAACTGAAGTATCCTGTGGTATCCAGCTGAAGCTTACGAGCTGACATTTTTCTGTAGCTTCATCCCTTCTGCTCAACCAGTTCTTATCTCTGTATTTACTTCTCTCAAGTTGCAAGTCTCTTCGTTTTCAGTGTTCATTTGTCCGCTGTACCCTCCCAAACCACTTCTTCCCCTCTTCACCTCTCTTTCCATCTCGTCTGGTTTTTACCCAGATGCCAAGTCCATATTTGAGATCAAAAGAGGTTTCAGGGACGCCTGGGTGGCTCAGTTGGTTAAGCAGCTGCCTTCGGCTCAGGTCATGATCCCAGCGTCCTGGGATCGAGTCCAGCATCGGGCTCCTTGCTCTGCAGGGAGCCTGCTACTCCCTCTGCCTCTGCCTGCCACTCTGTCTGCCTGTGCTTGCTCTCTCGCCCTCTCTCTCTGATACATAAATAAATAAAATCTAAAAAAAAAAAGAGGTTTCAGAGCTCTTTTATATGTACTATTACCAATTTTTTCATTCCATTGATGCACGTCTGTCTCTCCCAGTAGAGGTGCCACCATTATGCTTCTGACTCGTTCCAGGTCTCAAGGCTCAGATGGAAATGGAAGCCTTGCCTCCCAGACAAGGCTTTTTTAGAGAAGAAACATCTCAGGGAATAATAAAGAGGTCCATTAAGTGTGGTGACTGGGACACCAATTTTGTACAGACTTTTGAATTTGAGAGCAGGACGGGACAGGAGCAGCAGAAGAAATCTCTTGGGCAAATGGTGACCTCCCACAAAAAAACCATGAGTGGAGAAGTAAAGCAGACAAGTCTTGAATTGGGGAAAGGCTTACTTATAAATACAATTCTTGTTACACAGCAGAGTGTTCCTATAGAAAAGATACCCAATATCTATTACACCTTTGGGAAAGATCTTAAACAGAATTTTGACCTAATGAGATGCTTCCAGATTTACCCAGGAGAAAAACCTCATACTTGTCATGAATGTGGGAAAAGCTTCACCCAGCGTCTCCATCTGATTGAACACCAGAGAATTCACACTGGTGAGAAACCCTACAGATGTGATGAGTGCGGGAAAACCTTTAGCCATAGATCCTCCCTTCTTGCCCATCAGAGAATCCACACGGGAGAAAAACCTTACAAATGTAATGAATGTGAGAAAGCATTCAGCAGCAGTTCAACCCTGATCAAGCATCTGAGGGTACACACAGGAGAGAAACCCTATCGCTGCAAGGAATGTGGGAAAGCCTTCAGTCAGTGTTCAACTCTCACCGTACATCAGAGAATTCATACCGGCGAGAAACTCTATAAATGTGCCGAATGTGAGAAGGCCTTCAATTGTAGAGCAAAACTTCATAGACACCAAAGAATCCACACAGGGGAGAAACCCTATAAATGCAGTGAATGTGGGAAAGGTTACAGCCAGTTTGCATCCCTGGCTGAACACCAGAGGCTTCATACCGGGGAGCAGCTGTGTAAGTGCCTGGAATGCGGGAGAACCTTCACACGTATCTCAACCCTTCTCGAACACCAGCGAATTCATACTGGCCAGAAACCCTATCAATGTAACGAGTGTGGGAAAACCTTCAACCAGTATTCCTCCTTCAACGAACATCGTAAAATTCACACCGGGGAAAAGCTCTATACTTGTGGAGAATGTGGGAAAGCCTTTGGTTGCAAATCCAACCTGTATAGGCATCAGAGAATTCACACGGGAGAGAAGCCCTACCAGTGTAATCAATGTGGGAAGGCCTTCAGTCAGTATTCATTCCTCACTGAACACGAGAGAATCCATACCGGGGAGAAACTCTACAAGTGTATGGAGTGTGGGAAGGCCTACAGTTACAGATCAAACCTGTGCAGACACAAGAAAGTTCACACAAAAGAAAAACTCTATAAATGGAAGGACTACGGGAAGCCATTTATCTACAGTTCTTCCCTTACTCAGTATCAGAGATTCCTTAGAGCAGATAAGCCCGGTGAAGTGTAATTCTTCTCTCAAATAATTCAAGACTCTTTATTGGAGAATAATAAATAGGGCACAGATTCTGGATTAGATTTTTTTTTTTTACTGTTGGAGAAAATATACTAGTTCCCACTACGTCATGGTGAAATTGATCAGTGGGATTATGAAGAGCACTGATTTGTCAAATTTTCTAAGTACCATTAAATGCTAATAAGGTTTCTAAGAACATAGACCTTTTTTTTTAGTTCATGGAAAAAAACATAAAAGGCCTAACTTAAAAAAAAACCATGAAAATAATGGAATATACGTTTTGTTTCTTTCTTTAAAGTTTATTCCCTTTCTAAGCGCAAGCTTCAATATGAATTTTCTTTTAAATTAGTCATTGAGTTAACGTGAATAAGTGTGAGGCTGTATTTGCTAAAATGGCAAGCAAGCGTAGGACATGCTCTCTTCCATAAAGAGAAATTCAAGGTAAAAAGGAATTCTTTAAATTCAAATTCTCACGTGGAAATAATCACTTTTTATGAACTGCCTCAGCAGCAGGTTGTATATATAAATATATGTACGTGGACACAGGACATACAGACATATATATATAAACATATAGTTTTAGAATACATGTATATTTTTTCCAAAAGTCCCTGATGATTAAAAAGTGTGGTTTCATTAATTTAGAATTTAGTTTGGGAAATTAAAAATTTGCTCAAATGGGATCTCTTTTCCTTTTCCTTATATATTTCTTAATTGGACATGATTTGACACTCCCAAATAGAGTTCTAGGATAGTATTCTAGAAAGTGTAGTGAACTAAAGCAAGGGAGACTGTCAGGCAAATACTCTCTTACCTGTTGCAGAAGGTACCTATTTGCAGAATCTGACTGTACACCTGGTAGCTCATTAGAGCCAGGAGGAATTTTCACTTAGTTTATGTATAGCTTTTCATTTTACTAATGAAATTGAGCTTATTGGGCAGAGTCAAGGCTAGAATCTTAAGTTTTCAGCTCTGGTTTTCTATGGTAATTGTAGATACGAATTATAATCATTGGCTTCCAACCTCAAGCCCCAAGAGTACTATTCACTATTTGTTTTGTAAACTGATTGGGCATAATTGCAGTAATTTAATCAGTTTTATTTCTTTGTTTGCCAGGATCCCGCTAACTGCAATCTCAGTCTTGTTCTTTTTCTCCTGTGTTCCTAATTATATCTGCTTTTATAATAACTAGACATAAATCCTCAGACTCAGCTGAGTCCAGATGGTGAAATTGCTTTTGGGGTTTTCATGTAGAAGGTTGCCTTTTCATTTGTTTTTGTTATATTCATCTTCTAGGAATCCTTTTGTGTAAAGTGATATGTGAATATTTTGAATATTATTGTTAAACATTCTAGTCTTCAGTTAAAATTGGCTTTCCAAACATTTTCCATATTTTTAACATACATTGCATTTTACCCTGGGCCCACTTCCCACTATTTTATGTCTCACTTTCACCATTGGTATCCTTTAAAAAAGTGTTTTAATAAAAGGAGCTAGAACCTTCTGTCTGAGAAAGGTTTTAGAATTAAATGCAGGCATTCAGCATAGCATATTTCTTGACCTGCCTTAGCTCACTTGAAAATATCTTTTTATATATTTAAGTATATTTACAAGGACATAAAGTTTTAAAAAGACCTCAGTGTTTAACACTGGACAGAGCCATTTGCAAGATATTCTAGAGAAGAACATTTGGTTACCCAATAGCAAAGAGAATGCTTAGTACCCAGATTTTGGTTTCTAAATGCTATCCCCCACTAAAAGGAACCTGGGCTCATTGGGATAATGGCTGATTCTATATATGGAGCAGGGAAAGTAGAAGATGTGTCGGGGGTATCTTCTTATGAAACAAAACAAAAAGATAGCACTTCAAGAAGAAGCACTCAAAGGATAATGTCAGAAGGACATGGGAGCCAACTTGAAGGTGCTCTCACTGGTCAAATTTAAGATAATTTAAACATCAAATATAACAGTCACTCTAATTAGTTATAACATGCTAAGTAAAAATGAGACCATAATGAAAAAGATAAAGAAAAGGAAAGCTCTATAAGCTAAACTGAAGAATGACATCTTTTAACTGGAATGAGAGTTTTAGAAAAATCAGCATTTTATAATCCTTCATGTAATTAAACTAGGCAAATTCAATGGCTGATAAGCCCATTAGGTGAAAAAATATTTAAGGAAAATTATATGGTGTCAAAGGTCACAGATACCAATTACAAATCTAATAGATCTGGAGAAACCGAGTTTCACTACTAGTGGGACAATCTGACGTGATGTGGCTCCTGATGGGATGCCTTATGAGGTGCACATGATAATCTGTGACGTATTCTTGCCAAGAGTGTTTGATGAAAATGTAATTAAACCTCTTATCCAGATTTATGTTCCTGTTTATAAGAAAGACAAAAGATAGAGGAACAAGTTGAATTCCATGAAGAGGAAATAGACCCAAAGTTTGAGACTCCATACAAGACAACTGCTCTGGACTCTTCAAAAAGCCAACGTAGTAGAACAAAAGAGACTTCTAGATTAAGGCACTCAAGAGTCATAAGCAAGGTGTGATCCTTAGTTGGCTTCTGATTCAGAAAAATTAGAGCAACTATAAAAGACATTTGGGAGGGGATACTTGGGGAAGTATGAGGATGGAATGGGTTTTAGATAATGTCGTATGTTTAATTTTCCTAGAAGTGATGATGGTATTGAGGTATTTAGGATGATGCTCTTACTCTTAGGAGATGCATGTAAAAGTTTTCAAGTTTGAAAAGTCATGATATCTGCAGCACATTTTCAGGTAAGTACATAAAAAATTAGGTGTTGTGAAAAATTAGTCAACTTTGTGGAGGATTTAGAGATGTTCATTGGTCATCCTTTACATTTTTCCATATGTTTATAATTTTAATTAAAAATTTGAGGCAAAAAGTGATTGCATAATGTGATGAATATGAAGCTTCCTGTCAAAATTTTTCCTTTGTACTCATGTAAATTTCCTATTTGACAGTTTATCTCCTGGGGATGTAATCATTGGAAATAAAATAATTTTTGGTTTATTCTTATTCCACTTTATTTTTCAATGTGAGGCTTGAACTCACAACCCTGAGGTCAAGACCTGAAATGAGGTCAAGAGTTAGATGCTTAACTGACTGAGCCACCCCGGTGCCCTGTTCTGTTCCAGTTTAAATGGAGTATGCATCTGCCATCTTGTCTCCCCCCTAATGTAAATAAAAACCCTAGAGATGGAGCAGCCATTTGAGAACCCTGACTAGTATGGTAGAAGACAGATTTAAGAAGAAAACCAGAATTTGAAGTAAGAGCACTCTGGTATTTTCAGACATTCTTATGGCAAGAACAGTGGTGGTAAGCAGGCCTCTAAACATTTGAGGGTGGGGAACACTTATCTCTGTTCAGAGACACTACTTTCCTGCCACTTGGGTCTGGAGGTAAGTATCCCATGGGAGCTGGAATGTGTCAGGTTCACCACCTGAAAAAGAAATCCACCAGAGTTTTGTATGTGAGCCAAGACTCAGCCCTGATCTGGACCTAAAGTCTCATAATATTCAAAATGCCCAGGATATAATGCAGAATTGCACAAAATATAAAAGTCATAAAAATTCCTACATTCCTAGGAAAAGGACAACAGACACTATCCTGAGGTAACATGGATGTTGGAATTATAGAGTAGGTATTACAACAGCATTTCAAAAAGCATGACCATTCTTGAATGGAAACTTTAAATGTCCCAGGAGGAAAATAGATAATGTTAAAAGAAAAGGGGAGGGGAACCAAGTGGATATTTTAGAACTGAAAAATAACCAGATTTACAAAAAACACTGGAAGAACTCAGTACCAGAATACAGATGACAGAGAAAAGAGTGAACCTGTAGAATTATATTCTACAAATATTATCCAAACTTAACAAGAAAGAGAAGCAAATACACATATCACTGATTGGGGGGAGGATAACAAAATTAAATACCCATTTATGATAAAAACTCAGAAAACTAGAAATAAAGGAGAAATCAACCTAGTAAAGGGTTTCTACCAAAACCCAACAACGAACAACATGCTTAGTGGTAATCAACTGAACGATGTTAAGGTCAGGAACAAGTTCACGTGTCCACTCTACACACTCCTATTCAACTTTGTAGTGGAAATCCTTGCCAGTGCAATCAGGCAAGAAAAAGGAATGAAAGGTATTTGGTTTAGAAAGGAAGAAATAAAATGGTCTTTATTCAGATGTTGAAATTGTCCACTAAGAAAACCCCAGGAAATCAATAAAGATGCTCTTAGAACACTAAGCGTTAAAGTAGGAGTTTAACAAGGTCACAAGAAACTAGGTTAGCATACAAAAATCAGTGTCCCTATCTATGCAGTAGCAATGAACAATTAGAAAAAAAATTCAATAACCTACTCCATTTGCAATAACTCCAGAAGGAAAAAAGAGAAGATTTGGCAAATGTGTGGCATCTCTATGTTGAAAACTATACAATGTTGGTGAGTAACATCAAAGAAGGCCTAAACACGTGGAGACACATGCCATGTTTACAGATCAGAAGACGTCATATAGTTGTTAATTCTCATCAGCTTAATCCATAGATTTAAAACAATTCCAGTAAAAATTTCAATAGGAATTTCTCTAGATAGAGCCAAGCTTATTCTAAAATTTATGTGGAAAGGCAAAGGAAGTAGAGCTGCCAAAGCAATATTGAAAAAGCAGAATAAAGTCAAAGGTCTCAAAATAATTGACTTCAATTCTTATTACACCCAGATGAGCGGACAGCACATTTTCATTCATACCCTTGAGATACCCTAAACCAATGAAAACTGTCTCATCTGTCTATGTTTCTAGTGACTGACGGTCATTATTCTACCAAGAAGTTCCCATGTTGGGTCTCTGGCAGTTAGTTACTTAAGGCCAGAAGGTGTCTCACCTGTATTGCTCTGTCTTTCTGCATCCTCTGGTGAACCCTAGTTCTGCGATTCTGTATCCCAATTCTTGCTCTTCCCTCTTTTAGGAAGGATATAGAGGACTGTGGCAGAATAAGCAAGAATAAGACTTTTCGGAATGAATGCAGGGCAAAAACAACTCTTTCCCCTGTAATTAGCAGCTAGGAAGTCCTGCTGTCAATGATGACAAGATTTGTGTGATGCACACCAAATGGGGCTGCTGGCGGCTGCTTCTCTTTTGTCCTGTTGGGAGACTGGCTTGTAGAGAGATTAGTGTGCTTCATATGTTGTGGTGGCCCTGTTTGCTTTGCTAGCTTTGTACTGCTCTCTGTTGTTCCAGCCAATTCCTTAGTTCTTTCTTTCTTCAACCACCGAATCCCATTTCCTGCACTGAATGGACAGAAATTTTAAAGCCTTTCTTTATATGTTAAATACAACATGTTCAACAGAAGTCCCTGGTGTTGAAGGAGCTTAAACTGGAAATAGGTCCTGAAAACTGAGACTGGGATCAAAGCTGAACTACCTTTGAAGGGCAGGGGAAACCATATTCATCTTGGAAAAAGCTGCTCATTCTGGAAAGGAAGTTGGTTCCTTAGGGTCAGCACCACGTTGCCCCTACAGGACAAAGGCAAGCTGCCCCAAGCTACAACCAGTGGAGAGGTGAAAGCAAGCCATGATAAAACCCAGGCAAGAATCTGCTTTCAGAGGAAAAGAAAGGCAGTATCCCCTGTACCTGTCCTGGGTCTGGGATCTCAGCACTGCAGAAAGTATAGTGGGACAAGCTGTCCCAAGCAGGGCAGCTGTGTCTTCATCCTGAGCTCTACCCCTGTGAAATGTCCTCTTGCTCTGGAACAAGTATGGCTCTTCAACCAAAGGTTCAAAGCAGTATGGTGAGATATAAGGAACTACATTTACATCATCACAAGAATTGATGAATGTTGAAAGGGTTGAAATGGGTTGTTTCTGAAATTGTCATGAGACATATATTTCAATAATGACTTGAAAGTTATGCATTAATTAGAGTCCTATAGAATGTCTCTATAGTCTGCAAGTTTGGAGGGGTAGACAGTAAACATTTTAGGCTTTGTGGACCAAGAGGCAATTTCAGCGATGTTATGTAGGTACTTGTATGATGAAAGAAATTTCCATACATTTTTAACAAAGAAAATTAAAATATAACAATGGAGTAAATTTTTTTTTTTTTTTTGTAGTACAGGTCTACTACTGAGATTAGAAATCTTTTCTGGGCATGGGAAGATAACTATTTTGCTTAAAGTTAATGTTCCCCCTCCTACACTGTTGGTGGGAATGCAAGCTGGTGCAACCACTCTGGAAAACAGCATGGAGGTTCCTCAAAAAGTTGAAAATAGAAGTACCCTATGACCCAGCAATTGCACTACTGGGTATTTACCCTAAAGATACAAACGTAGTGATCCGAAGGGACACCCAAATGTTTATAGCAGCAATGTCTACAATAGCCAAACTATGGAAAGAACCTAGATGTCCATCAACATGAATGGATAAAGAAGAGGTGGTATATATACACAATGGAATACTATGCAGCCATCAAAAGAAATGAAATTTTGCCATTTGCAACGACATGGATAGAACTAGAGGGTATCATGCTTAGTGAAATAAGTCAATCGGAGAAAGACAATTATCATATGATCTCCCTGATATGAGGAAGTGGAGATGCAATGTGGGGGATTAGGGGGTAGGAAAAGAATAAATGAAAGAAGATGGGATTGGGAGGGAAACAAACAATAAGTGACTCTTAATCTCACAAAACAAACTGAGGGTTGCTGGGGGGAGGGGGGTCAGGAGAAGGGGGTGAGGTTATAGACATTGGGGAGGGTATGTGCTATGGTGAGTGCTGTGAAGTGTGTAAACCTGGCAATTCACAGACCTGTACCCCTGGGGATAAAAATACACTATATGTTTATAAAAAAATGAAAAATAAAGATAAAGAAAAAACCTAAAAAAAAAAGCTGGTGTTCCCTATCATTAAAATGGACCCACCAACATAATCCAATGGGAATAAATCATCTTTCAAAAAATGATGCTGGGACACCTAGATGCAAAAGAATAAAGTTGGACCCCTACCCCACCATATACAAAAATAAACTCAAAGTGGATTAAAGACAGGAGGCAAGAGCTAAAATGATAAGGTTCTTAGAATGAAATTTAGGCATAAATATTTGTGACCTTGGATTAGACAATGATTTCATAGATATGACACCAAAACAACTAACAGGAAAAGAAAAAAAATCTGTAAATTGTACATCATCAAAATTAAAAACTGTTGGGGACAAAAGGCCACCATTCAGAAAGTAAAAATACAATTCACAGAATGGGAGAGAAATCTTATAAATTTTATGTCTGATAAAGAATCACTAACAACTCCGTAATAAAAAGACAAACCAAAGTGGGCAAAAGATCTGAACAGATATTTCTTCCAAGAAGATAAACAGATGGCAAAAGAAACACATGAGATTAAGAGTCACTTATGGTTTATCTCCCTCCCTATCCCATCTTGTTTCATGGATTCTTCTCCTACCCACTTAAGCCCCCATGTTGCATCACCACTTCCTCATATCAGGGAGATCATATGATATTTGTCTTTAGGTTGGGGTACCAGGTGGTGGGTATTATAGAGGGCACGGCTTGCATGGAGCACTGGGTGTGGTGAAAGAATAATGAATACTGTTTTTCTGAAAATAAATAAATTGGAAAAAAAAAAAAGAAACACATGAAAAGATACTCATCCTCATTAACCGTCAAGGAAATATAAATCACAGCCACAAGGAGACACCAATTCACACCCATCAGGATGGCTAGAATCAAAAAGAGATAAAAATGGTTGACAAGGACGTAGAAAAATTGGAACCCTCATGCACTACTAGTGGGATTACAAGTTAGCTCAGCCTCTTTGGAAAATAATCTGTCATTTCCTAAAAAGGTTAAGTATAGGGTTCCTCTATGACTCAGCAATGCCATTCCCAAGTATATACCCAGGAGAAATAAAAACGTTCATCTATATAATAACTTGTGCATGAATGCTCATAGCAGCATTATGCACAATAGTCAAAAATTGGAAACAAACCAATGGTCATCACCTGACAAATGGCTAAATACATGTGGTAGCGTCAGACAAGGGAATATAATCTGGCAATGAAACAAAATGAAACACTGAGAAACACACGGACTGATCTCGAAAGCATTGTGTTAAGTAAGGAAGCCAGGCGCAAAGGACCACACATCATGTAGCCATTTATATGTAATGTTCAGAATCTGGCTTGGAAGGTTGGGGGAAGGGGGACTCCTGGCTATAGTGTTTCTTCTTGGGTGATGAAGATGTTCTAAAATGGACTGTGCTAATGGCTGTGCAACCCTGTAAATATAAAAACGCATCTGGTTGGACACTTTAAATGGGTGAAGTGCATGGTGTGTGAATTGTCTCAACGAAGTCATTAAAAAATCTACTGCTAATGGTTACCTGTTAATACAGATCTGCTGATCTGCAACGTCATTTTGAATATTTCATCTTTGAAAATGTACTATCAGGGGCGCCTCTGTGGCTCAGAGGGTTAAAGCCTCTGCCTTTGGCTCGGGTCATGATCCCAGCATCCTGGGATTGAGCTCCGCATCGGGCTCTCTGCTCAGCTGGGAGCCTTCTTCCCCACCACCCATCCCTCTCTGTCTGCCTCTCTGCCTACTTGTGATCTCTGTCAAATAAATTTTTAAAATCTTTTAAAAAATGTACTTCCAGGGGCACCTGGGTGGCTCAGTGGGTTAAAGCCTCTGCCTTCAGCTCAGGTCATGATCCCAGGGTCCTGGGATCGAGTCCTGCATTGGGCTCTCTGCACGGCAGAGAGTCTGCTTCCCTTCCTTTCTCTCTGCCTGCCTTTCTGCCTACTTGTGATATCTGTCAAATGAATAAATAAAATCTTTAAAAGAAAAAAAAAAGTACTTTCACATGGATAGGTATTGTTAAATTCTGATATTAGTCTACAAGCATATGAGTGGGATTGAGTATATTTACTGCTTATAAGTCATTTATAGAATTTCTTCAGATTATTCTGGGGCACCTAGTGGTTCTGTTGGTTTAGCATCTAACTCCTCATGTGGGCTCAGTTCATGATCTCAGGGTCATGAAATCGAGCGCCACATCAGGTTCTGCACCGGGCTTGGAGCTTTCTCAAGATTCTCTCTCTTTCCCTCTGGTCCCTCCCCGTCCAATCACGTGCTCTCTCTCTCTCTCAAAACAACAACAACAACAACAAAAACAACAAAAACCAAACTTAATTATCTTGATTATATTGTTATTTTGATATTTTCCCATTAGTATATCATTACATTTCAGATTAATCATTTCCAATAAGAGGATAGGTGGATGCTCCTCTATTATATTATTAAATGGATTTTGAAACATGAAAATTTCCTTTGCCCTTGCATTGAGATCCAAAAAATCCTACTAGAACTGAAGTTTATGCTCAGAATCTGTGTCTGCAGAAAATATTTATGGGAATGGAGATGGCACTTTTTGTTTTCAATTTTACTAGCACAGCATGTATATAAAGCATCTTGGCATTACTTGTGATTCAAATATTGTTATTGAAATGACTTTACAGAAGAATAAATTTGCATAGAAGGTCTGACTTGCCTTGAATTTTCAGCTGAATTTATTAAGAAATATTTATTAAGTTCACAGCAAAAGCTAATTTGTAAAGCCACCCCGTGTTTATGAACAATGGTTAAATCCTGTTCTCATTCAGGAAAATTCCATTCTCAGACTTGACTTTGAAAAATGGCAATAAGACTTTCACTACCACTAAGTCATTGAGCTGCTGCATAGCAGAGAAAGTCAGGATATTCAGCTTCTATTTCTGAAAGAGAAAATGTATGAGACTAACAATAGTTAAGTCCACAAGGGCAAATAAAGGTCACTGTTGACACTACTTGCTCAGTACAATAGGACAGACTCCAACATTTCCTGCATGAATTAGCACAGGTTTAAGTCACCTTACATTTTCACAAGCTTTGTAAATTTGTTCAACTAAGCCTTTTTCTGTGTTTCACATGTTTTATATACTTCACATGCTCAAGTCTGTTGGAGCAGTTCTTAGTGACTCCACTTTGGGTTATCCTGAACGAGTGTTTTTTTCAGTGTCTTAAAGAACATTCTTGCCTGTAGTTGTTCCTCACAGACTATTTACAGAGGCTAATTCTTCCATCATTTTAAACCCAGCATTGGCTCATCAAATAAATACCAACCAAGCAGAATCGCTAACATCTGCTGACTCATCAAAAGCCAAAGGAAATCACTTAAAATCATCGACCTTTTTTTTTTTCAATTTATTTATTTTCAGAAAAACAGTATTCATTATTTTTGCGCCACACCCAGTGCTCCATGCAATCCGTGCCCTCTAGAATACCCACCACCTGGTACCCCACCCTCCCACCCCCCCGCCAATTCAAACCCCTCAGATGGTTTTTCAGAGTCCATAGTCTCAACCTTATTTTTTAATTGATGACTGATATTGCTGTGGTGACGCTGTGGTGTCCTCAACCCTCTGAACAGCTCTTCTACTGGTACACATAAGCAAGTTTATCTTCTCTGGACATATTTCTCTGGCTGCTGTGACCAAACATTTAATTGACTTACCATCAGTAAATGGGTTTCCTTGCTTAGCTAACAAATGATCCATTCAGAAACTCACTGTGGCTTGCGGCCTCATTTTCCTAATTTTCGTATTTGTGAAGAAATGACGCTGTGATGAAATACTTCAGTTTGTATCTTCAAATATTCTCTCCATTATTTCCCTGAGAGCAGGAATGTTGGATCTTCTCTCTTTTTTTCTTGTTAGCTTGGCTACAAGTTTATCAGTTTTGTTCATATCTTTCAAAGAACCAGCTTTTGGTTCTGCTAATTTTCTTTGATTTCCTGCTTTCAATCGTATTGATTTCTGTTTCAGTTTTTATTATTTTTCTTCTGCAATCTAAGCTCATATTACTCTCTTTCTCTAGTTTCCTTAGGTAAAACTTTAGATTGTTGATTTAGATCTTTCTTTTTTCCTAATACATGCTATAATTTCCCCTGTAATCACTTCTTTTACTGCATCCCATAGATTTTGATAAGTTGTAATTTAATTTTCCCTTAGTTAAAAATACTTTCATTTTTTTCATGACACTTTTTCCTTGACAGATGCTTTATTTAGAAGTGCATTTTTGGGGGCACCGCTGAGAATGATTATCGCTATAATGAGGTCTGTCACATGTCTGTAACAATCTGCTATTCGTTGCACACATTCTTTCTTATTTTATTTTCCCTTTTTCTGCCTTCTCTTATTTTAACTGAGCATTTTATATGATTCCATTTTCTCTCCTCTCTTAGCATATCAGGTATACTTTGTTTAAAACCATTTTAGTGGTTTCCCTGGAGTTTGCAGTATCCATTTATAACTAATGCATGTCCACTTGCAAATAATACTCTGTGGCTTCACACACAGTGCAGGAAACTTAAAACAGAGTACCCTCCATCTTGCTTTCTCATCCCTTACAACTTTGCTATTATATCCATATGCTATAAACTCTCACCCCACTGCTGCTTTTATTACTTAGGACACACTGTTATCTATCAGATCAAATAAGAATAGGAAAAACACAAGACTTTATTTTACCTTTATTCTCTGCTATTCTTTTTGTTGTGAAGATCTGAATTTCTGACCTTTAACATTTTCTTTCTTTCTGAAGAACTTTTTTCAACATTTTGTGTGAGACAGGTCTACTGGTGACAGATTCCCCCAATATTTGTCTGCAAAAGTCTGTATTTCTCCTTCACTTTTAAAGGATACTTTTACTGAATACAGCATTCTAGATTGGTGGGGTTTTTCTTTTCTTTCAACACTTTAAATATTTCACTCCACTTCTTGTTTTCATGGTTTCTTGTGAGAAGTCAGATGTAAATTTTATTTTTCCTCCATAAGCAAGGGATTTCTCCCCCACTGTATCTGGTGTCAAGATTTTACTCTCTTCTGTGGTTTTTTTTTTCCAGTTCAAAGAAGATATACCTAGGTGTTAGATTTGGGGGTATTGTTCCTATTGTTGTTCTCTGAACTTTCTTGATCTGTGATTTGGTGTCTGTCATTTGATTTTGAAAAATTGAGAATAATGAAGAGAAAATTGAGAAGCTGTTAGTGCTTCAAATATTTTTTCCATTTTTTTCTTTCCTCTTCTGGTATTCCCATTATGCATATATTATACCTTTGTCTTAGATCTTCTTGATCTTAGATCTTTTGTTCCATTGATGTGCATGTGTGTGTATTTTAAAAAAAAAATTTATTGCCTAAATCCCTAAGAACAGAATTGCTAGGTCATGTGGAACATGAATGCTTAACTTTAGAGGAGGCTGTCAAACTGTTTGTCAAACCGGTGGTTCCATTTTGATTGTCAGGGACAGCGAATGTGGGCTTCCATTCCACTACGCCCTTACCAGCACTGGGTATCATCAGGGTGGTTTGTTGGTTTTGCTTATTTGTTTGTAATCATATGAACAGGTTAGTAATGTCTTGTGGTGGTTTTAAGGAGCATTTCTCCAATAACTAATAATTTTGATCATCTTTCTTATGCTCATTTGCCATCATCCCTTCTTCTTTTCTTCGTGAAGTGTCTGTCCAAATATTTGTCAATTTGGGGGGCTTCTTTGTTTAAAGCTGAGATTCATGAATTTTTTTTAATAGACTTACTTATTTATTTTTAAAGAGAGAGTGAGCACAAGCAGGAGCAGTATAGGGAGAAGGAGAGAGAATCCCAAGCAGACTCTATGCTTAGTGCAGAGCCCAATGTGGGGTTCAATCTCAAGACCCCCAGATCATGACTTGAGCTGAAACAAAGAGTCAGGCCCCCAACTGACTGCACCATCCAGGTGCCCCAATACTCAAGAGTTTTTATAAAGTCCATAAATATCTTATCAAATAAGTGATTTGCAAATATCTTACCGCAGTTACATGACTTCACTTTTTGTGTTTTCAGCAAAGCAAAGCTAATCAACTGTATTCAGATATATATGTACACAACTCTCTAGGGTGGAGGCTTTGCTAATTTCTCCTTCAGGTTATGACAACTTCTAATATACAAACCTGATTAAGTGAACTGTTACAGCTTTTTATCATTATCCTTCTCTATCCAGTAATTTTTTTCCCTGAAAATCAAAGCTAACTATGTATATAGAATTATAGCCCTTTACATTATAAACATTGTGGTTTAAATTGTTTTAGAAACAGGGAAGGAACTGTTATATTAGGGGACTTTGCCAGGAATTTAAAGGCTTTGAGTTCTATTCTTTTCTGCTACTGAGCTCAAACCTTTGTTAAAAGTGTGTCATGTTATTAGAAATGACACCTCGTCCAATTCCAACAGATAAAAATAGATACCTCTGAATTAAACATTGATAAATGGCATCCCAGAATTGTCAGATTGGATAATTCAGGCCAAACATCCTACTGAATATAACTGAACAGATTGAGGAGGAAAAACAAAACTCTTGAAAGCATCAAATAGCTAAGGGGATACTTAGAAAGCCTCAGCCAGCAGCAGGGAGTGGATCAGACTTCAGAGAGGTGAACCATAGCCACTAGGTGACTTACACAACATTATCCACCACCTCAAGCTGTCATCTGCACAACACCCCACTCAGCAACAGTGGAATATGCACCATTGCCCAACATACAAGGCCATAAAAATATCTCGATACATTTAAAAAGATTGAAATAGTGCAGAGCATGGGACTTTTGACCACAGTAAAATTAAATTAGATCAACAACAGAAAGAAAAAATTGGAAAGTACCCTAATACTTGGAAAATTTAAAAAACACCAAAGAGCCAAAGAAGAACTTATGGATGAAATTAGAAAGTATTTGGAGTGAATGAAAATGGAAATACAATGTGTCAGCTATTTTATGGAGTGCAGCTAAAATAGCACATGAGGGCAAATATATAGCTGTAAAAGCCTATATTAGAAAACAAGAAGAATCTCAAGTCAATAACCTAAGCTTTCATGTTGAGACACAGGAGGGGGGATCACTGCTTCTGGGTTACTGGATGACCTTGAGCTCTTAGGAACAAGGTGGTGTTTCTCTGGGGTCTGCGTATCCTCTGTGATGCCCACAGAGGCAGAGCTCTGTTCTTTCTAAACCCAGTGGTCAGACCTGCTCAAGTCTCAGCATCTTTCCAGGACTGACTGACCCCAGGATGGTGTGGTATGCAGCACATTCACCTACCACACAGTCACCATCCTGGATCCAAGGACGTATCTTCCCTCTGGACTGGTGATGGGGTTGTCAGTATTTGCTCTTGAGCCTGCTTCTGAATCCTTGGTCTATGATGGACAGCTCCCCAGATGCAGTCCTCAATCTCTGCAGTCAATGGGGCCTTGGACAAGTGGTGACCGTGTGCATGGGGACACATTGTAGAAAATGAAAGAAACGAAGAAGTTATATTGTGCAACCACTAACTAAAAGCTGACATAGCTCACTAACATGAGGGGTGGGGGGAGTTTCAAGACAGAAATGAATGGTGGAAATACATCTCTAAATTCCTAAAGATGAGGGAAAATGTTACCAAGAAGAAATACAATAAAAAATTTCTATGCTTCCATTAATGTGGCCTCAAAATAGTAAAATGGCTTTTTCTTTTTTAAAAAAGGGAGGTAAAAATCAATAAAGAAAAATCCACAATTGGTGAGAGGTATTAAAATAACTTTCTATCACATTAATAGAACAAGAAAACAAAAAAAATTAAGATATAAAATATTTGAATAACAAATTTGACACAATGGATATTTATAGAATACTATATCCAACAACTTGCAGTTATAAATTCTTCTCAAGTACAGGTGCAATGCTTAGAAAAACCACATCCTAGGCATAAAGCCAACTTCAACAAATTTCAGAGGGTTGAAATCTTCTAGAAAACATTTTCTGACCACAAAAAATAGCTGGAAATCTATAAAAATTCAAAACTAGAGTATCCCCTAAGTAGCATGTTTTAAAATAACTCTTAGGTCAGATAAGTCACAATGGAAGTTAGAAAATATTTGGAATGGAATGATAATAAATGTGTGAAATATCAAAACTTGTGGGGTATAGCTAATGTTGTGCTTAGAGGGAAATTGATAGCCATAAAATGCATAGAATTAAAAAGAAAAAGGTTGAAAGTCAGTGATCTAAGTGTTCACTTAAAGAACCTTAGTTGAACCAAGGCAGTGATCCCTCCGATGCACTGAGGCAGGGTCTTTGTGTATCTTTTATGTCTATTTGAGGCTAGTCCCTTGGGGGAGCCCTCACAGAGAACATTGTAGAAATCTCATTCTGAAAGGCAAAGACTTGCTGGTCCCTGTCTGTCATCTCCACTTGCCATGAGTGGATGTGAAAGCTTCTGTGTAGGAGAGTGGAGAGTATAAGAAAAGACCTTTTAGGACGTCTGCATGACTTGGGGTAGGCATAGAAATATTTGGATATAAAATCATGGGAATATGGCTTAGAAGCATCTAAACTCAAGACAGTGAAGAAACAGTGTGGGGTCATGAAGTGCAGGGGGACTGACCACATGGCCTCTTGACTGGAGTGTATTATGTTCCCCTGGGCTAAGGATGCATAGTAGGGCATAAACCATTGACTAAGACCATGCATGGCTGCTCAGTGCCTGGGAGTCAAGGGCTGACATGGTGTGTGGAGAAGGGAGTGGTTGCCAATGTAATGTGATCATTTTCTCCTCCCAACCCATTAATCAGCATCCTTCAGAAAGCACAGATGGTCTGCCATTCCTTCTATACCTTTGCAAGTTCAGTCAGTTCTGCTCACACAGCTGCACCATTCCCCACTCCACACACTCCTAATACACACACTCACATCCATCCCAAGTTCCTCTCCTTCACTATAAAGGACTAACTGCACTATAACAATGGAGTCAACACAAGTTACAGTGAAAAACAGGATAAGAAATTCTACACATTCCAAAGCCACCTCCAACCTCAGAACAAATTCATAAGATTCCTCCCTGTCCCCAGCGCTGTGCACACATGGTCTGTCTGCCTCCTTTGAGGCTGGGGGCAAGGAAATCTCCTTTTTCAACCTCCCTCCCTCCCTCCTGTCCCCCTAACACCTGCAAACATCAAAGAGGGCCAGAGAGAATGGGCTTGTCTTTAAAAGTGGAATACTGATGGGGGGGTGCGGTTTACCACATTTAGCAAATAAACACATAGGACTCTCAGTTAAATTTGAATTCCAAAGAAACAATAGTTTTTTAGTATAAGTGTGTCCCCAGTATTTTTAAAGAGATACAGTGAGAGTGAGTGGTAGAGAGGAGCGGAGGGAGAGGAAGAGAACCTCAAGCAGGCTCCATGTCCAGCATGGAGCCCCACACAGGGCTCGATCCCACAAGCTTGAGATCATGACTTGAGCTGAAATCAAGAGTTGGATGCTCAACCAGCTGAGGTGTCCCAAGTGTGTCCTAATTTTATACTAAAACATTATTTGTTGTTTCTCTGAAATTCAAATTTAACTCAGCATCTAGCAATTTTTCTGGGAACCCTAATTCTAGGAGAGAAGAGCTCATAATCAGGGGTCATATAGGAGAGAAGTCAAGAGTCAGGGGATTCTTCATCTTCTCTCACAACTAAAGGTTTACTTGGAAGCTACGGGCTAGTGGTACCTCCTGGACAGGGAGCTGGGAGAGGGACCTGTCCTTCTGGGCACCCCTGGTCTTCCCCAGGATCCTGACTTGAGCAGCCGTGTCTCGGTGCCCCCTGATGTCACCCATGCCCACCCCTTGGCCTTGGGAAGGCAGCACATCCTTCCATCTGGCCCAGTTCAGGCTGCGGACAGGGGGTAGCGTACTCAACGTAACACACAAACACAGGCATGATGTGCAAAAACACAAACATTTTGACTTTAATAAGTTATAAAATCAAGAAGCCAATTTTTTCTATACAGAAAACAAATGTGTCGATGGCTGTGATCAGTGAGATAAAATGCTGTGATTTGAGTTCAGCACCATGATGATTCCTGTGGCGGCTGCCTGGCATTTGGCGGAACAGAGTCCTCAGGCTTCATCTCATAGGAGTGTTACTGAGCACCATTTATAGACGCCAAACAACCAACCTTAAAATACAAACAGAAGGCTTATATGGGAAATTCCATGGGTTTTCCAAAAGGAGCAGATCAGAGAGCCAGGTCCCCAATCCCAGCAGAAGTCTCCCCACAGACGCAATTTTCTGGAGCCACAGACAGAGAGCTCTGAGTCTCCAAGTGGTGCTCCAGAACCTCAGCTAGAAAACCGCCTTGGCCTTCAGTCTGTAGGGGTCTCCAGACATGGACACCAGCTCTGGAAGTTCAGGACTGTTGCTAAGCTGACTCTCCCACCAGTTCCAAGCTCAGTGGGGAGTAGGAGTCTCTCAGAGTCTGGTAAACCCTGTGTTCCTTAGATAGAGAAACCTCGGAGGACTGTCCGGTTCCGGAGAACTGTGTGTGTATATGGTCCCAGGCACTGAGTATGACCTATGGGACAGTGGGCATGCTGGACTACAACTCCCAGAGGGAATCTCTTTCCTTCCAAAAGAAGACCAGTAACCCCTGTGTCCCAGCTGGGGCCTTTCCCTGAAGCCTTCCAGTCCCCAAGGCATGCAGCCCTGCTTCACCGGAATCTGGGAATAGAGTGTTCCCATCCTGAGGCCACCAGGCTGGGTAAACTAAGTAACGCTCTCTGGGTAGGGTTAGCCACCCTGAGCTTTCTGCATCCCAAGACAGACCCAAGCAAGAACTGCCCAGTCCTTCAGCCCATGAATAGCACCAGCAGCCATAGCTTCAACCAGTCGGGGAAAGGCGAGGCATCCATTTCCTGATCAGAGAGAGACAGGATTGCAAAAGTGCTGTAGATCACATCTGTTATAGAAGTGATACTATGAGAGATAGAAAATGTTTTCTCCAGTTTGCTACTTAGGAGCCAGCAAGCTCCCTTGAGACACCAGGACATGAGTGAGTGGGACACGGTGACAGAGGGGAGGGGGGCCGGTGGGCCAGGCAGGGGTGACAGGCATCTAGTTATCACCCAGTGGGGAGGTTAAACATCATCCCAGATAGCGTTCTCACTGTTCCTACACCCTCACTTTGTCCCCTAGATCACACACAGACACACACCCACATGCATGCAGAGATCAGACATACATACTGGGCACTTCAGACTCAGTATAAAGTAGCCATCATGGTATTATCCTGAACCTCAGTGTTCCCATCCATAGAATGGGAACCAAACACAGAGTTCTCTCAAAACCTATGACTGGTGAGAATACGAAGGCTCTAGAACTTTCCTAGACACAGAAAACTTAAGAATTACATGTGAGGCCAGGCCCAGCTAAGCAGCTGAAGTGCTTCTGGGTCTTATAACTTGGGGAAGTTGAGGCTACATGTTCACAAAATATCCATGCAGGGAGGGGTGAAAATAGACCACCATCTTCCTGTCCACCCCCTCCCTTCCCTTTTCTCTCTCATTCACATCTTGCTCACAAAACACCACTCTGCCAAAAACAGAAGTTGTAAAAGTTTGGGAATGGCCAAAAATAAAGCAGGTTCTCCCCACCTCCCACCCTGTGCTTCTCATCAGAGGTCAGATTTCCACAGGTCCCTGCTGGGACTTCCAAGGCACAGAAGGGGGCTCCACAGGGCTAGATGGGGCAGGGCCACCCCCACAAGCAAAGCTGTCTTCAGAAGCCAACCTGAGCCCATAGAGCCCCATCTCAGAACCCCAAGCATGGCCACCATGGTGGCAGCACCTCCAGCCCCTGACTGGGAGTCTTGGGCCTTGCATGTGGGCCAGGGTTCTCGGAGACAAGAGAGGAGTGGGAATGCCTGGAGTGCACCCTGCTATCTTCTCCTTGTGGAGGAAACGTGGCCCACTGTTTAGATCTATCAAGTCCCAATACCTTCCCGGGAAGGAGCAGACAGCTTCACAGCTAAGTGTGGGCTGAGTCAACACTGGGCAAGAGCACCAAATGGGCCAGTTGGCTTTCCTGAAGTCCTTTCTCCGAGTGGCTGTATCCAGCCAGGCCCAGAGACCAGAGGCTTGCAGTCTGGGGGCTCTAGACACTAAAAGACCTTCCAGATCCCCCTGACATATTCTGAGCTGAAGTTTAAGGATTGAGGATTTTGCAGGCAAAGCTAGACTATACTGAAAGCACATGAACTGGCATTGGGGCCAGCTCCCCCAGAGGCAGCAAGGGCTGGAGCCCACAAGCAGCTCTAGCAGGGTATATCTCTCAGGTCGGTTGCAGTCCCCAGTGGGCCACCATGCTCATCCCCACCTCCTGCCTGGCCCTTGGACTCACTGGCATTCAACTTCACGGCCTCCTCCCATTGTGCTCATCTTAATGACGGGTTGATCAGCAGATAAATCACTGTTCCTCCTAGGAGTACCCATGGGGCTCGTGCCTCCGTCTGGGGATGGATAGGAAATGTCCCGCAGCTCCAGAAGTGTTGGTCACCGCCAAGGAAAGAAGATGCCCTATCACTGCTCAGGAACTTGGGGACACGTGTCTCCTCTCTCTGACTTAGCCTCTTGCCCCCACTCCCACTGATGGCGATCGTAGAACTGCTATATTCCTCTCCCTCCCACACCTGGTCCCAGCGCAGGACTTAGAACATGCGGGAGCTGGGAAACAAACACACGTGCGAAGCTGGCTGCCACATGCTCACGACCATAGGCATAGATGTTTATGTCCTTCTCCCTCTCTGTTTTCTCGAAACCCTTTTGGAATCAGAAATTTTTCCTTCAACTCCACGATTTGCCATCCCATGGAATATATATATAAGCAAGGGGAAAAAATGCTATGGATGCTATCTTTCCATTTATTAGAACTTCCCGAGCATCTCTTTCTTCCTCATCTCATCAATGAGCTCTTGGATTCTCTGGTTTCTGGTCTTCTCGTACGGGCTCGGTCGTCGTGGGATCAGGTTGGGCGGCTGGACCTCCTCGTCCAGGCCGCCGATTTTGTAGGGCATGTCGACAGCGTTGGTGTCTGGGTGGTCCTCGGTGCTGTTGGTGCTGGAGGCATTGAGGGGCGCCTGTGGGGGTGTGCCTGGCACAGGGTGCGCCTCCATGATGAGGGTAGGCACCGGGAGGGTGGGCATGAGCTCTTCAATGTCGTTGAGCTTCCTGGGCGGGGGCTCGGCCCTGTTGTCCACCTCGGTGAGGTTGTCGTGCAGGTTACAAGACTGGCAGCACAGCTTTTGGTAGCCAGGGATGGAGCAATAGCGAGACAAGACTTCCATCCTACAGAACATTGACTTGTCACCTTGGCAGCGGCCCTCTGAAAGAGAAAAGTGGCACAAATAACCAAAGGACAGGGTAAGCGGGGGGAACCTGGTCCCCCCCCAGGAAGCAGGAAGAGGCGTGTGGAAAAGCCCAGAGATGGCACAGCGGCAAAGCGAGCTCACGCAGAAAGTCTGTGTGGTTCTGACATCAGAGCAGCCCCGGAGCACAGTGCTGCCACACAAGCTGTGAGCAATACTCCCCACCTCTAGGCAGGCCCCTGGGGTTTTCTGTCTCTCTCAAAGTCTGAGACATAGGTGTGTCTGTTCTTACGGAGTGTTTCCAACTTGTCTTAAAGAATGGGACTTTGTCCGATTCCTATTTGATATCCCAGTGGTAACCCTCCTGTGACGCAGTTCGGCCCTATAATGACCTCTAAGCAGTAACGATAACAAAACAATCTGAGGGAACTGATTTCAAGAACCTGATAGAACACATCCCAGAGCTTTGGTGGTGGCCTCACCACGTTCCCCCATAGTATCTTCCCATCCTCACCTGAAATTTTCTGGGCTTGTTTCCCCTTGCCTCGACCTCTTGCATGGGCTCGCCACACTGAACTCCTGGCCAGCCCCCCACAAACTGCTCCCCAACCTGGTGCCCTCCAGCAGGCTCCTCTCCCTCCCCTCTCCTTCTGGTCCAAGAGGCTGGACCCCTGCCGTATGGCCTACATGGCTCCCCGGAGAGACCGGTATCTGGTCGCACAGTTGCCTTCCTCCGGACCCAGCTCGAGCTCTGTTTGCGGCTGTATCAAAGCAGACCCTTGAACTCCATGGGGTTGGGGGGGTACCAACCTCCTGCACAGTTGATCATATCTAACTTTTGACTCCTCCCAAACTTAACTACCAATAGTCTACTTGGCCAGGAAGACTTACCAATCGCATAAACAGTTAATGCAGATTTTGTATGGTATATGTATTATCCACTGTATTCTTATAATAAAGTGAGCTAGACAAGAGAAAATGTTATTAAGAAGATCGTAAGGGAGTATCGCGCTGTATTTGTTAAAAGAATCCCATGTGTATATGGGCCGGTGTAGTTCAGACCTGTGTGGTTCAAGGTCAACTATAGTCCCGCCCACCCAACCCTGTTGTTCTTACTCTCCTTCCCTGTCTTCTTCCTGAGTTTGCTACCCTCCTCCCTGCTCCGCCCCCCCCACCTCATCCCACACACAACACAAAAACAGAGGACTTACAAGAATTCACTTGACAGGAGAGAATAAGTCACGAGCTAGCACAACAGGGATGTCGGATCCCTGATAAGTTCCCAATGGCCAGCATCACTGGGCATCCCCTGCCTACTGTGTCTCTGCTCAGACACCTTCTGCTGTCCCAGCGAAGACCTCAAACCTTTCCCTCCCTCTCCTTCTGCGACCTCCACTCCTCCCGAAGGGAAGTAAGGATTAAGGTGAGAAGGAAGTGGCAGCCAGTGGTGGAAGCCACCTCTGATGCAGTTATGCTGTGCGCCAATGTGGGGTGTGGTCCACAGTCTCGCCTGCAGCTCTGCTCACCCACAGAAACTTCTCGCGGCAACGAGCAGGTCTCCTCCCATTCAGGAGGTTCTGATGGTGCCCACTGCCTGCCCACCACTTCAGGCTGCAGTCTGCCTTCCTAGGCTGGTGGCCCCCTTGGTTAGACACTGACCCCAACCCCTGGAGCTTCAGACTCTCGGAGACAGCTGCCTACTAGACAGACTCCTGAGCCCTGTGGTTCCCAATGTGCCTGAGACTCCGCTTCTCTGGTGTAAGCCCAGGGTCTCTGTTGGACCACTTGTCTTGGAGAATGAGCTCTCCAGCACACAAGCCAAATCCCAGGCAACCCCCAACCCCGTTTATTCACCCCTAAGTCCATCAGTATCTCCTGCTAGACACTCTTGGTATGTCTGTTTTTCCCTCTCTTGCCCTCCATGGGGTCAAACTGCTTTGCTTCTTGTCTCCACCATGCTAAGAGCCTCCTTTCCACCTGCCTTTCTCAATTCTTTCTCTTTTTGTCCACTATCCTGCTCCAGTCAGAATGCTGTTTTTCAACTGAAGATATGACCATGTAACTGTCTTGACTGAAGTCCCTGTGTTGTATCTTGTTTTCGGGGTGAGGACCTATCCCCTTCAACTCCCTAGGTTCACTCAGGCCTTAGACCCCCCTACCTTATACTGTGCTCCCTCCAACCTCAGGACCTTTGCACATACCATGCCCACTTCCTCTGTCTTTCTTTAGTTGCTCTCATCTCCTTCTCCAGGCTCACTGAACCCTGTCTTCAGGCAAGCATTGCCTATCCTCCTATGGGAGGCCCTCCCATTCCCAGCACTCTGTCCCAGCTGGCAAGTTCACACTTAATTGCCAGATAAGATTGCCTGACCTACAAACCAGGTGCAGTAGTCCTGTTTGAAGCTCGGGGGTGCTCAGAGCCCCATCTGCTCCCTTCCCCAGTTCCTGGCCCTTCTCCCCTTCATGGAAGCCACCAGGTGAGCTGTGTGAAAACCACTGAGGCCTAGGTCTCAACAAGACAAGCATGGAGCCTGGGCTGGCAGTGCTGCAGGGAATGGGACCACTCCTGCTACAACAGAGGCCTCCCATCACCTGTGCCTTCTCCTTCAGACAAACACCAAGACTGTTTGTAAACTTCTCCCTCACTTCTCTCCCCCAGGCTGGGACCCTGGGAACCAGGCAGCCTGTCAGCAGAGGGCAGGGGTCAGCTGATGGTGTCTGTAGGCCAAGTCTGCACCTCCACCTGGTTTTGTAAAGAAGGTTTAACTGTTACCATCTGGCACTTTACAGAAAGCTTGCAGACCTGTGGTCAGGTGCCCGGTGGTGTCCCAGTGCCCAGGCCAGAGCCTGACACAGAGAGCACTCGACAAATGTTCCTGAAAACATGGGCGAGTCGGGGCAAAGAGTCCATCTTCCTGCCACAGGTAGGTGACAGCTGGGGGGGCCGGGCCCAGGTTCCTTTGATCAGTAGCTACATTGCTTTACGTTCTTAAAAGTGAGAATGAATAAATGAGTGAATGAATGAGTAATTAAGAAAGCTACGGGCCAAGAGCTTGGCTATGCTATTATCGGCCTAGACCAATTTCAAAATCATTATTCCCAACCATTCTTAAGGACACCAATAGCTGGGTATTTTTTTTTTTAAAGATTATATGTATTTATTTGACAGAGAGAAATCACAAGTAGATGGAGAGGCAGGCAGAGAGAGAGGGAAGCAAGCTCCCTGCTGAGCAGAGAGCCCGATGCGGGACTCGATCCCAGGACCCTGAGATCATGACCCGAGCCGAATGCAGTGGCTTAACCCACTGAGCCACCCAGGCGCCCCAATAGCTGGGTATTTTTAAGTCTTATCGCCAAGCAGAGAACCCTCCGAGAGGATAGGAATTCCACTACCAAGGGGCCCATCGCATATCTGGAGGCAGCAGCTGGTGGAGGGTCCCTACACCCAGAGAAAAATCCCATTTTCCTGGTACCTGATCTTCAGCTGTTCCCAGTAGCAATGACATAGCAAGACCTACTGCCTTCCAGCGAACAACAAGCCACTGAGACCAAACCCATTCTCATAAATTGAAGCCATTCCTGAGCCCTTCCCACCATCTCGGCTCTAGCCAAATACCGCCCGTGTTCTGTTTTGCCCACTAGCTTCCTCCTTTAAATGAATTCCTTTTTTCTTTTTAAGCTTAAAGTTTATTTTAGAAGAAAACTTTCCACTACCACAGTTCATGGGAAAGAAGCGGCGGTCAATGAAGACAACCCTAACCGGGAACGCGAAGACAAGTTTTAAGTCGCCATTTAACCCCTACAACTCCAGAAAAACCACCCTGCCTGCAAGGCTCTAAGCTGCAGAGAAGCAAGCTAGCATGAGGGAGATCACGGCATCCCTACCCTGGTGGGCCTCCTCTCCAGGTGCCATGAAGGGGACAGGGAACTGGGGGACGGGGGGCTGCTCAGGGGAGCTCAGGTCATGTTTATTGCACCACCTAAAACCGCCCTGTCTCCCACGCTTTGGGAAGGCTGGGATGGGGAGAACCTGGTTCTCTGCTTCCTCAATTGAGCCTCACGCAGGATTTCACCACCCAAAGGCTGGGCGACAGGATAAGGAAGCGTGGGACCCCCACTGGCCCGTGGCCTGGTGCACCCAGCTGTCCCTGGGGTGAGCCACTTCTGCAGGGGTTCCTTCTGATCCATTGGGCAGGGACACTGCATGGGTGCAAATCTGTCAGGGGAAGCTGTTTGGGTCTCCTGTGTCTCCTTCCAATGACCAGAGCTCTGGGCTGGGTTCTGTGACCCCATACTTCCAGGCTGGCAACTAGGGTCTGGCCCTGTGCCCTGAAGCCTGTCTCTGTGGTGCTCCTCCCTGGCACAGGATCCCCTTCATAGGAAAGGCAGGAGGGAGAAGCCCACTGGCGGGAGGGCCCTGTCGGCCCCCGGCCCGCTGCCGGGTCCTGGTCAGTGAGGTGAGCAGGCCCCATGGCTTCTGAGATGAGGCCTCAGGAGACACAGGCAGGCACCACTGAGCACACGCTCATGCAAATGCATAGGCCAGGTGCCCACAGCCACTGCTGCCGTGCCCTCGTCCTGACCTGGACCCTGGACCTGGACCAGGTGGGCACCTCTTTCCCCCAGAACAGATCATCTCAGGTTGACAGCTGTGCCAGCATCCAGGGTGGTGGCCCGATGGTGGCTCAGCGCAGTGACCTGGACCAGCACCGTCAGGCCTCTGACCCCACATTCCCACTCCACTGATCCCAGAGAGGGGGAGAGACTCACCCCTCAGGCCCTCTCCCTGATGGTGAAACCTCCATTTGTGAGAAGAGAACCCAGACGGTCCCACGAGGGGCTCGTTCAGCAGGAATAATTCAGAAGTCAAAGTCATGGTGGAGTGTCTCCACAGGCTGCTGTCACGTTTTGAAAAATGACCGGAGTGGGGGAGGGGCCTAGATATCCACGTTGGGCAGGGGTGGGGGGTGGCAGTCATTTGAAGCAGAAGCCCAGCCCCTAATGTAACAGAAGGGTCCCCGCAGCAGCTCGGCAGCGCTGCCAGCCGCGAGGTGAAGAGAAGGAGCCAGCCCGGGCCAAACCCGAGCACCCAGTTTCACGGAACTTTTATTGACTTTATTTGTGGGATGCATGACAGGAAGTCTTTCCATCGTTAGTGAGGAGAAAAGGTCATTTCCACAGTCACTTTGGCACACACTAACGTTGTCTCATAAAAAAACCAGAAAAGCGACGACAATGGAACCTAGGTATTACGTCATTGGATACATACAAAACACTAATAAAATATCCCTGATAAACCAAAGTGCATATAGACAGACAGCACGATGCCCAGGACCGTACCGCACCTTCCCAGAGGCAGAGTCACTCGCGTGGCCTAGTCAAAGTTGGAAGTTAACAGTCGTGAGAATTAGTACGCGTTACACACCAAGTATGTACATAACAGTAGTCAGAGCCGGGGAGGAGGCGGCGGGGTGCGGTTAGCAGATGGTGGGGCAGGGTGGGGATTGGGGTGCGACGCAGGGGCCCGGGGCACGTGGGGCGGGGGGAGGCCGGTGCGCTGCCCTCTGTGTAAGGCAGCACCCGGGAGGGGGCTCAGCAAACAGTCAGCGCCAACTGGCTGCACGGCCTCAGAGGGGGTCTCCACTCAGCAGAGCAGAGCCAGCTGGAGCCAGCACGCCCAGGGCTCCCCCTGCACAGGCCCCTGGCTACGAGAAACCGTGGATGAGCTGGGCGGCCTCCACCTGGGCTGGTGCTGCCTGCCTCCTACCGGGATCACGACCCCGCTCTGAAGCTGGAGTTAGCAGCCAACTCTGTTACCTTTCAACTTTAAGGCATTTTCTACATAGTTTTATCTAAGCAAAAAATCAATAAAAATTGAGGTAATTCTGTAGTTGTTCACACTGGTAGGTGGCCGCATCCACATCAGACAGTCTCTCTCTCAATCTCTCACTCTCTCACCTCCATGGATGGGGTCATGTGCACACGATGAGAAAAGGCCATTGGAGCTAATGGACAGAGAGTGAAGTGGCGGTGTGTCCCCATGTCCCACTGGAGGGACATGTTCCCTGCCACCTCCATGTGACCCAAACCCCCCAAGGGGATGGGGCACGGGGGACAAGGGCTGTGGAAGTTGGACACAAAGGCCACAGGAAGCAGGCCACAGTCGCACGAGTCAGGAGGACACACTGAGCACAGGGTCAGCAGCAGCAGCAACAGCAGGGACCGCCGGGGAGCCCCGACATACCCATGAAATCTTGGGGCTGGGCCACCCGGCATGGCGGCACAACACTGTGTGCCCCAGACCCCTTCTGGCCTCACGCCTCGCTGGTGGGCAGTGTCTGAAAGGGGACTGGTGGGTTTCCCCCTTGACTTCCAACCTGCAGCTCCAGCTTGGAGGGGTGTGGCCCCGAGAGGTGGTCACCAAGCGGTCACATGTGCACTCTGGCCTCCGGCCCCTCCAGCACCAAGACAGATCTTTGCCCCTTTACACGCCATCACCAGCCAGGTCCTGGCCCCCTACAAGAGGCCAGTGCCCTGGGGCCATGCCTCGGCGAGGCGAGCCCTCCCAGCCAGGCAGCCAGGGTGGCTCCAAAGGAGACGGCCTAGCACAGAGGCCCAGGAGAAATCAGATTGAACCGAGAGAGCGCTCAGGAAGAGTCAGGGAAGTTTTCCATAGAAGGAGAGGAGGGGAGCCCACGGCAAGCTCCACAGGGCGCAGGGCATGCACTGGAGGGCAGAGGCAGAGTTATAAACGGGCCGGTTACTTGACGAGGTCTTCTGGACTGGTGAGTCGGGGTCTGGGCGAGACAGCCACTGAACCACGTAGCTCTTCTTGGAAGGATCGGAGATGTTTCCTAGAGGGGAAAGGAGGGGATGTGGCTCCTGAGGCCCCACACTGGGCCAGCACCCACCACCCCAGGCATGCAGGATCAGCAGGAGGGCTCTGACTCCCCCATGTGGCGTTTGAGGACCCTTGGGACAGAGAGGCCCTGGCGGTCCAGGCCACCTCCTGCCTCTCTCCCACCTCACACCAGGCCTCCTGGGTCTCAGCTACTCACTACCCAGGACCCCACCCTGCCTGCTCCCCAGCAACATAGGGAGCAAGTGAATCCCAGCTGTGGCCCTCTGCCTGGCTGGGTGGGCACATCTGACCTCCCTGAATTCCCTCCTTTGTAGATGGGATTCACAGTGGGGTCTACATCTTGAGCTTTTTCTAGAACCAAAAGTGTTTGCATGCAGACAGTGCTCTGGTTGCTCTCCTCAGAGGGCACTAGGCACCCCCTCCTTGCATGGGTACCCCAACTCACACAGGCACCCCCTTCTTGCATGGACCTGGGTGCCTCATCTGGCAGAGCCCCACTGGGTCAGGAGGTGGTGGTCACGTGGTCACCATGAATCTGCTTCTGTCTCCCAAACCACTGAGGAGTGGCCAGGAAGGCAGTCAGGGATGAGTTCTTCCAATTTCTGACTACAGAAAGATCAGCCCTTAGTGCCTTCCTCCAGGTCACAGATGCTGAGTCCAGACCAGTCCTCCTCACCCGGGCCCGCTGTACACTGGGGTCTGGGACTGGGGGCAGCAGGAGGCTTACGGGGACAGGGGCCCAGCCTGCAGATTCTGGCTGTCTCAGGCCGCTCCTCCCGGCAGATCCCGAAGCTGTCATCTGCAGTTCGGCACAGCACGGGCCGCTCCTGAGTGCCATTGCCACAGGTCACTGAGCACTGCAGGTAGAGAGTCACGAGTCAGGGCCCGCCTCCCTGGTCAGCTGGGCCCAAAAGAGTTCCCCACACATGTGACCTGATAACACGTGGAAGGTGGTGGAGGGCAGAGGGTAGAGTATGAGCTAGAGGCCAGTGTTGCCTTGCCCAGCCTTGAGTGGCTGCCCCAACCTCCTAAGTCTCTGAAGTCGGGGACACATGGGCCTATCTCTGTGAGTTACTATGAGTTAGAGCAAATGTACAGAGCCTGACACTTCCAGGTTCTCAACAGGCATCTCCCTCTCTGGCTGAAGGAAGCCCACCCAGGACACGAAGAGCCTCTTGTACGCTAGGGGCTACTGGGAATGCTCTGATGGAGACCAGGAGTTGTGGCAGAGGACTCCTGGACACAAGGGCCTGTGCTACCAACCCCCTCATTGGCCCCTCCAGCCTGGCATCCCCTCCACCTCACTGCATGAGGACAGGCTCAAAGCCATCACACCCACGCTCCCGGCTTGGCTCCCAGTTCAGACCAGGCCCACTGGGAGAATGCCCCAGTCCTCACCTTACACGGTGCAGGAAATGGTGGACTTGGCAGTCCCCAGGCTTCTCAAACCTTACAGAGCCCCAAAGAAGGCCTGCTTTCAGGACCAAGATTTGGGAAGCTCCTGGGGACCATGCTCGTAGGATGTTCTGTCTGCGGAGAGCGTTTCTGCATACCTAAGGCCCCGAGTCACATCGCACCAGTCTGTCCAGTTAGTTTGTACCAACAGTGTGTTTGACAGTGAGCACTTGCTCTCCCACCTGGGGGGCCTAGAGCTTGGATAACCAGAGTCAGGCACACACGGAAGCCCCTGGACACCCAGTCCCACGGGGCTCCCCTGGCTGGCAGCATTTCATGCATGCCATCCCACGCTGCTGCTGAGAGAACCAAGTGTGCCCTGGGAGACCACCAGAAGGGGACACCTGGAAGCTTGTGCGTGGCTTCCTCTGGGCTTGACCATGCACCTTCCCCTTTTGCTGATTCTACCCTGTGATTTGCTGAAATGCACTATAACTGTGGGTATGATGACGTCTGAGTCCTGTGAGTCCTTCCGGTGAATCACTGAGCCCGAGGCTCGTCTTGAGGACCCTGACCCACCAGGCCTGTGAGCTGGGTGTCAGTACTCATGTCAGCTTAGCCCTGGCCCTGGACTGCTGCTCCAGCCCCTGAGACCAGCCTCACTATTCTTTCCAGCCCCGGTCCAAGTCCTCCCTGCCCCATGTTCCCTCCTACCAGCTTGGTCTTCCAGACCACCCCTCTGCCCCCGTTCTCCCAGGACTCTAAGCTCCTATAGCACATGGCAGCCTCTGCCCTGTAGTGCAAACACCCATTCCAGTCAGTTTCTCGACAGAGCATGGACCGTGTGGCCTCCACCGTGCCCTGAGACCCACGGGATGTGGTCTGGGCCAAGAACTGCATCCAGACCTACGTGGAGCGCTCTGACCCCCTCAGTCCTGCCCAAGCTGGGTTTGGGGGCTGAGGATGCGAGGCCAGGGGGCCCTCTCACCTGGGACCAGGGTCCAGCCCGCCATCGCCCAGGGCAGAGCTCACGGTTGCAGGCCCGACGGCCCTCGGGCCGGGCGTCATTGCAATGTTTGGTGTGCACGGAGCGGGTGGTGTTGTTGTGCAGGGGCTGTACGCAGCGCACAGAGCGAGCTTGCGTGCCCATCCGCCCGCAACTCTGACTGCAAGGCTCCCATTCACCTGTGACCCACCTGTGGGGGCAGAGCAATAGGTCAGTCCCCTTGGAGAGCTGGCTGGGCTGTGGCCCAGGGGTGCAGAGAGAAGGCAGCCTGCCTCCCCGGGGCATCTTCCCCTTTATCAGAAAGACAGCCTAGAGCCCGACAGGGGCTCTGACTGAGATCTAGCAGGTGACACAGCTGCAGGCCCTGCTGGGGCCAGGTGGGGGCATGGAGAGCCCTGGTTATCTGTCCCTTCTCAGGCTCCTGGCTCTGCCTTCTGCCTTCCATGGCTGCTGGCATCACAGACCCTTCAGGGCAACAGGGACTCCCACAGCACCTGTCCCCACTCAGCCCCCACAGGCCTAAGTACCAACCACCCTCTCCCCTCAGGGCCCTGCGAAAGGAACCTGGGACTGGAAATGCAGCCCTGCCAAAGCCCTGGGCTAAAGGATCAAGGCTGTGGCTGCCGCAATGAGCGGTCTGGGGAATATCTACCACAGGACCTGAAGATGGCCAGTCCCCACTGAGCCTCAGTTTCCCCATCTTGGCATTAGCACATGTCATCATCTCTAAGACACACATGACCGTCTCAGTGCAGCATGTGCAAAGCAGGGGTGCACGGCACAGCCTGAGGGGTCTCAGACCCCATGACACGTGCTGAGGGAGAAAAAATCCACCAACATGGCAGGGGATGTGATGGCCAGCATCACTCAGGGCCTAGAGCCCACACCTGCCTCCCCAGGAGCCCCTGGGGATCTGCCTTCTCATCTCACGGGACCCAGGCTGGGGTCTCTGAAGAAGGGATGCACAGGCCTGTCTCTCTGAGTGACTGGGGCTGGAGGAGCCAGGTGGCCCCGGGCACTCACACTGGCTGGGAGCACTCCTGTGGGTTGCAAGCTCGGCGGATGGCTTTGGGCTTCGTGAGGGCATCGCAGAAGCCTCGGTGTACCATCTTGTGGTCCAGCCTCCGACGGCAGCCATACTTGGTGAACTGGGAGCCTGAAGACAAGAGCTTGAGGGGGCTCATGGGGCAGTGTGGCCCCTCCACGGGGCATAGAGAAGCAGCTCCATGGGCAGCTTCAGCCCCTTTTCCCCCAGCCCTCTAATGGGGTGGGGGGCGGGCAATGTGCCAGGGCCAGGCCTTGGAGATATCCAGCCTGATGTCCACCCATCACCCCAGGCTCAGCGAGTGGGAGGCCAGGGGAGAGTGGCCACCTTGCTCCCTGGTCTCTCAACTGGCTTCCTGGGGCAGGAGGGAGGGCTCTATTTCCTCTCCATTGCTCAGCCACATATTCTACCTCGAATCAACCCACGTGGAGGCGCTGCGATGAGCCTGGAGATGGCTTAGCACAGAAACATGGCCTGCAAGGCTCCTCTCACCGGAGTCTAGGACAGCTCTTCTCAACGGGGCGATTTTGACATCGGCCAGTATCTGGGACACTTAGGTGTCACAACTTGGGGTTGGGGGGTGCCACTTGCAATCTAGCACATAGAAGCCAGGGATGCTGCTCAACATCCTACAACGCACGGGACAGACCCCACAAGAATTATAAAGCCCAGTGTGTCAACAACTCCAACGTCTGTACACCCCAGGCTACCAAGTGAGTCGCAAGACAATGTGGCTGGACAGCCTGATCTAAGCTGGGTATCTGGAGAGGTCCTAGAAAGCAGAGAATGGAGGAACGTTGGTTTAGTGGGAAGGCAGCAGAGTGGCTTCCAGGGAAGAGACAACCTGTGCAAAAGCCCTGAGGCAAGAACATGGCATGTCCAGGAAAAGCAGCTAGGGCCAGTGTGGCCAGGGCCTGGTGGGCAAGGGGTAGGGGTACTGATGCAGTGGAAGAGGTCAGCAAGCTTCCCAGACCACACAGGCCATGAGGAGAATCTCATCTTTATCCAAAGAGTGGACGGAGCTGCTATAACTATGGCACTAGGAAGGGATGCCAAGAAGAGACCTTTAGGAGCTCACACTGGGGTGACAGTGGACACACAAGGGCCAGCTGGGGAGCAAGGATGGTGCCAGCACTGGGCAGACGGAACAGCAGATAGGTCCACGAGATACAGAGGAGGGAAAGTCAGCAGGACATACTCAAGGGAGGGTTGGGGGTGCCATCTGCACAGGTGGGGGCCCTGCAGAAGGAGCTGTCCACCTGCTTGAGCCATGGGAGCAGTCACCTCTTCTTTGGCAAAATCCTCTCAGTCCTCTAGGTGTGGGACCCTGACAGAGCCTGTCCTGGCCACCTGCTCTTGCCTCTTAGCTCGTCCAGCCCCTCAGGAGCAGTGAGCACGTGTGGGAGACCAGAAATCTCCTGCCCGTCTGTATGTCCCACCCAGCTGTGGACTGTTTGAGGTCCAGGGCAGGTGGGACACCTCTGCAGGAAGCCCCATTCCTCCCAGGACAGTTGGGAGGCCCTTCTGTCTAGATGCATAGAGGTACAGGGCATAACTCACAGATGAAAGGAGGAAACATAAAACACTGATATAAAGGGAGATCTGGTAATCTGGGAGGCCCTTCTGAATAAGTGTGGGGAGTGACCTCCACAGAGGGGTCCCCCTTCCTGATCTCCAGCATGACCTGAGTCCTTCCTGGGCCTGCCTCGTGAGGCATAATCCACCCACGCCACCCTCACACTAGCCTCCTGCCAGGCCAGCCCCTCTCTTCCTGATGCAGCTCCATGCCATAACACCGATGCCCACAAGCCCTTCTGGCTGCCTTTGGTCCGCTGCCCCGAGCACCCCCTTCCTGCCCACCCTCTGCCCCCCACCAGGTGCGTTGCTGCCTTGGCCTCCTGCCCCTGGGGCCAGTCTTCTCATGCTGAGCATGTCCCTCAGGCCAGGAAGTCAGCAGGGCACCGTGGGCTCAGGAACCCCTTTTCCCAGGAGCCTCCCCACGACCAGCTCTGAGAAGACCCTTCACCTCCACCGCAGGGCTTGGAGCAGGGAGTCCACTTCTTGAGAGCCCACTCATAGCCCACGGAGTCATCCTCCAGGACGTTGTTGCCGTCCACGTTGAGTGAGTCCTCATGGATCATGTACTTGTATGTCAGCGATATCCGGGCATCACCCTGTGGGATGACCTGCGCCCAGAGACGGCCGTGAGTGCGTTCGCTGTGCTGTCCACCTGCCCTCACCGACCAGTTTAGAAACACACGCCCCGGCCCATGTATGGCCGGTTCTCTTTATGGGCCATGGTTATCTTCTAGAAAGTGTCGGAAAGCTCGGATTCACCGATCCTGCACCATGGCTGGCGGGGAGGAGCATGGGGCCAGGGTCCTGCCAGCCTCCAGTCAGGGTACTTTCACCCACTGTCATTACATAACCAAATTTTATGTGTGTTTCTGTTCGAGTTCACCTTAGTTTATGCGGCTGACTTGTTCACACCACTGGCAGGTCGCTGAGGGCACTTCCAGGGGTGAAGTCCCTGCAAGTGAGGTGAGCTGAGTAGAGGGGCACACACGTGTGACACACACGGATCCTGGGCTCAGGTGCCTAAACCCAACCACTCACTCTCACAGAGGAGCTAAAGGCCTGTGAGCCTTATCCAGAGTCTTTGACATTTTTCCCTAATAAAACATCTTATTTTTGTGACGGAAATCAACTTCCAAAAAGCGATTAGAAAATCAAGTCCCCAGGGCGCTGGCTGGCTTTATTAGTGAGATGGGTGTCTCTTGATTTGGGGGCTATGAGTTTAAGCCCCACATTGGGTATAGAGATTACTTAAAAATAAAATCTTGGGAAAAAAAAAAGAAAAGAAAATCAAGCCCCTTCTGGATTCTCATTCACCCCTCTGGATTCTGGATTCATCCAGAAGTGGGTCTTGGACACAGAAGAGTTGGGGCTTAGCCCTGCTTAGGGACAAAGTCTGGTATGAGCCGGGTTTGGGAGGCTAACCTCCTGAACCCCGTCAGTCACTCCTGGGGCATTGCAAGGTTTGGATGGGATGGCAGACATGAGCAGACATGATAAAAGGTGGCCACGAATGTCATTTGGAGGAGGAAACTGAAGCCCTTAGAGGGGAGGGTTGGACTGCTGTACCCCAGGGCCCAATGCAGAGCCCAGAGTCTCATGTCTCAGGGCTCCAAGTCTGACAGATGGAGACCCTTGGTCCAAAGGGCAGGCCAGGGGTGATTTCCAAGAGGGGTCCAAAGGATGCAGGGAGGTCCAGGGGCCCCAGGAAGCCCCTCCATCTCCATCCCAGGCAGGCCTGGCCCCTGCCTCCACTTACCAGCACGGTGATGGTGCCGTGAAGGGGACCCATGGTTTGCAGCGTCTCCCGGCCGTCCTCATCCCGGTACTCCCACTCCACGCCCATAGCAATGAAGGATTTGGAATTGGGATCCACGTCATTTTCTTCATTTAAAATGAACTTGCCCGTCTCCAGGTTCTTGACGGCTGAGAATGGCAGAAGACAGCCCCCACCCCCAGCCATGATCACTCAGGGGCAGAAGCTGGGTGCACTGGAGAGAGAGGCGGGCAGGGTCCACAGGTCTGGACTGGTGAGGGGAGTGATGGGGAGCAGATCTCTGTTTGTTCCAGCTGCCCTCTGCTAGGGGCCTGTGCCAGTGGAAGCCCAGATAGCCATGGGAGCCAGCCTCGGCCTCGAAGCTACCCTGCCCAGGGCCCTTTCCTGGATCTGCCCCACAGTCCCTGGGGGTGTGTGTGGGGGTTTCAAGCAGCCGCTGTAGGATCACCTCCTTCCAGTCGACTCAGAGCCACTGTCCCCCGCACCCCGCACCCGCCTCCTGGGTGCAGCGCATCTGCTGGACACTGGGGTACAGGGCTGGGGTGAAGCTTCCTGCCATGGGGTGAGCATAGGTTCAGCTGAAAGGCAGAGCCTCCTCACCCCAACCTGCTGCCTCACGAGGCCCCCATACATCCTCTGAGACCGGGCTTGACCAGGGGGTGGCACAGGACACATGGAATACCCCAGGATCAGCAGGTGTCTGGGAGCCAATAACTGGCTGGTCAGGAAGCCCCATGCATCCCACAGTGTGGAAGGCAGCTACTGAGGGCCCCAGACAGCGATCTGAGGAGGAGGAAATCATTCTCTGCACCAGTGTCCTGTAGTGCTCTGTGCACCCCACAAAGATCCCTCAGCAGGGGCCTGCAGCCACTCAACTGGCCATCAACCCTGGCTCCTCTCACGCAGAGAGATCAGGCCTCACACCTGGAGCCTGCAGCCGGAATGTGTTTAGATTCAAGTGTCTGTCTCCCCCTTTAGGAACCAACTTTTAGGTTTTTCCTTCCACTTAAGGCAAGTGGTTTTGCATTTTGGGTAGCAATATAGTTTCCTCTTAAAACAGGGAAGAAAGAACAAAGTGCATTAAACAGAGTGGGGTGTTCGCTGTGTTGGTGGTGGTGCCAGACAGTGGCACTTGGGGAGCCCCTGACCCGGTCCAGTCTCCATGGCACAAGGAGGAGGGTGGGGCCCAAACTGGGAGAATGGATTTGTCTGGATTTCCCCCGTGACTCCCAGCATCACTTAGGACTTCAGCCCATGACCACCCAAGAGGGAGGGCCCAGGTTCCTTTAGCTGGTGGGGGTGAGGACAGGTGAAGGCCTGTGAGGGATCCCAGCAGTCTCAGAGGGCACTCAGAGTAGTACAAGCAACCACATTTGCAAGAAATGCCAAAAAGCCCTATTCCAGGTAGCATCTCTTGAGTTTAAAATTAAACTAATTGGAAATATGCAAATACAGGTTGTAACCCCATCTGCAGGCCAGCCCAGGATGCTTTCTTGTTGGTGTGGGGGCTGCTGCCCAGACACTGCTTGCAGACTCTGCCTGCCTTCCAGTGGGTAGGGGGAGCCTTCCCCCTTGGCCTTAAGATGGAAGAGGAGGTAGGCAGTCACTACTCTGTGGGCTAGGAGTACAGCATGCTTTAGATACATGTCCCTCCTTAGCTGCTGCCAGGTGCCCTTGGATCCCAGCCCCCAGCCTCTCCACCTGGAGAAGACCCCAGAAAAGATCCCCCAGGTAGGCTGAGCCAGGGACAGGGGAGGTGGAGCAGAGGCTGGGCCTCCCAGCCTGACCTCTGCCCCTGGGCTCTCTAGCCACGCCCAGAACTGCTGGGCTTCAGAGACTCACACAGGTGGTGGCTGGTGCTGTCTGCCTCCTGGATAAGCAGGTGTCTGGCTCCTGCGGGGATTTCAAACATCTTGATGTAACCTTTGTTGGGATATGGGAAGATAAAGCCAAGTGAGTCAGAAGAGGCCACTGGAATGTGGACAACACACAGAGGGGTCTCACCCTCGAAGGCCATTCCAGATGGCCCCATGGTTCATGGGCTTGACCACCTGCCTGGCTGGACAAGGGCTGATGGGAAAGGTACTGTGTCCCAGTTGGCCAAAGCCCTTTTGCTCCTCAGGTGCTCCCTGGGCCTTTTCCATGGGACACTTCGAGGGAATCCTCAGGGTGACCCCGGAGCCAAACCTGGGCTTGAAGCCAAGATGCCATATCTGCAAGGTAGACTCTCAGCAAACGGCTTGGCCTCCTAGACCTCAGCCATTTAATCTGCAAACCGAAGACCCCTGGGCTTTCCATGGGACCATGGAAAATCACTCTGTACCCTGGTGCCGGCTCTGAGTCAAGGCCATGGCCTTCTTCTAAGAGGCAAACCGAGGTGGCTTCTCCCCATTTCGGACAGTGGTATAGTCATTGCAAGCCCGCCCACACGGCTGTTCTCCCAGAGCTCAGGTTGGCCCGGGACCCCCAGTTCCCCAGCCCCATCGTGTGACTCTGTGGCCTGCCCAGGGCAGTCCTGCTGCCAGCCAGCTGGAGGGAGGAGGCAGGGAGTAAAGGACCCAGAGTCCAGCTGGGCAGCTTTGGAAGGCAAGGGAGGGGTGCCCTATGCAGGCCCCAGCCTTCAAATAAAGACTGAGATCTGCCCTGTGCACCTGTATGTTGGCATTCTCTGCCCTGACCCCTGAGATCCAGGTTTCTGTTCCCCACACAGCCTGGAGCCTGGCTCAGGCTGTACCTGACTTAGGTTCTTCCCTCCCCTTCTCATGCCCCCCTCCTCCCCATCCTGCCAGGTACAGCAGAAAATCAGGCACCGGGGGTGGAGGGAGGGGCTCACTCACCGAGCTTCTTGGGGGAGCGTGTGAATGTGCCCTTGACCACTTTGCAATGGGTGTTGTCCCCTCCACACACACCGCACTTGTCTTCCTGCTTGCTGGAGCCGATCACTCCGTCACAGCCCACCTTCTGCAGGAGGATGGTGTGCGGTGTGTACTCAACAGCCTTGCCCACTTGAGCCCCCAACCCAATCTGTGCCCCCAGGGCCCTGCCATCTGTTCCCCCTGCAGCTCAGGCCTACACCCTCCTTAGAGGTTTCTGATGCAGAGGAAGGAGACCGGGCTTTGGAGCAAGACAGACCCTGTATGCCTACCCACAGGCCACCAATGCTGCTTCCTGCCCCTCCTCTGCTCATCTGGACAGTGTGACCTCAGAGGGCTCTGCACAGCCTGACTGGGGCCACCTGCCGAGCCTGGCCTGGCCTGGCGAGCTAGCCTCTGCATGGATGTCTCTGTCCCAGTGGCTGTGAATCAGACCTAGCTTCTGCCCTTCTCCCAGGGGCCATACAGTGCAGCCTGGCTGGGGCTCTCACCCAAAGCTTGGGCCTGCAGGCCCCAAGAACACAATGCCCCCTTGAGTCTGTCTCTGGGGTGTCTGTGCAGGAGTTGACAAGAGTTGGTGAGAACAACTGGAACTCCATTCATTCAAGAAATCCTCTCAGTATCACCTACTCCAGTGTCAGAATTATTCCACACTAAGCAGGGTTGCTCCCTTGACCTGGGCCACCCAGCCAAGGTAGTAACAAGTTCAGGTTCTACTCTCCATAGCTATGGCAGCATACCATTCCCAGGGCCAGGGAAACTCCACAGAAGGAGCTCCTGCAGGATGGGCCTGAGCATGTCACCTGAGGCTACTCTCTCCTAGCTCAGCCAAGGAAGACAGCCCATCCTCTGAGCTAGTCGGCTCCCTCTGCCTGTCCTAGAGTGCATCAGAGCGTGACAGGTTTTCCTTTTTGCCAAGGCTGCCAGGAAGCTCAGAGCCAATTTTCCCTTCAAGGTCATCCCTGCTACCTTCCTCTGGAAAAACCCACTTCTCCCTCTGCTCTTTGATTTCTGACTTTTGTCTCACGAGGGCCTTGCAGGGCAGGGGCTCTGCACCATGAAAAGGCTACAGAGGAGTGGTTCATAAATCATGTTTGAAGGTGTGGACAGATGTTGATGGTGTTTGGTCTTACCCGTTCCAGTGTAATCATAAGCCCTTTGAATCATTTTTGAAAGTGAGCGGGGTGAAAAACAATCACTGAAATGAACATGCTCATGTTTATTATAATGGTTCCTGGTGGGGGGGATAGAATTAGCCACGGAAGACAACATGATCTACCAGGGAAAAAAGAAGACCAAATGAAAACATTGGTCTTTAAAGGTGCAGAAGCCTGAACCGAATGTGCCCACTTGCCATTTCTAGATGAATGGTCTCAGGAGGCAAGCTGCTCTCACTCTGAGTTGGTTTCCATGTTCATGACATGGTATCAGAGCAGCCCAGCCTGTGGGGGCTCTTGCTGGGGGGGGGAGGAGATGGGCCTTGGAAACAGTCACAGGCTCCCTTCTTCAGGGAAGGCTGGAGTTGGTGTGGGGGGGGGGGCGGGGAGAACCCGCTTTTAGGCCAGGACAGTTAAACTCCCTGTGAGAAGGGTTGCTTCAGCCTCTCACCCGAGGGGGACTCATGCTCTCTTTCAGACAGAATAAACCAGAAGCAAAAAGCCTCTGAGTTGTAGAGGCAGGTGAGAGGCATGCCAGGGAACAAAGCAGCATCTGGAAGGTGCTCTCCCAGACTCCAGACTCCGAAACCCACGTCATTTTGTGAACCTTACCAGAGGACCAACTCTGTTCTAGAAGCTCTTCACTGGTTCATGTGCTCTTTCTTTCTTTCTCTTTTTTTTAAAAGATTTTATTTTATTTTTTATTTGACAGAGAGAGAGAGGTCACAAGTAGGCAGAGAGGCAGGCAGAGAGAGAGAAGGGGAAGCAGGCTCCCTGCCGAGCAGAGAGCCCCATGTGGGCTTCAATCCCAGGACTCTGAGATCATGACCCGAGCGGAATGCAGAGACCTAACCCACTGAGCCACCCAGGCGCCCTCATGTGCTCTTTCTAAAAAGACTTGCAGCCCAAAACACTAATTAGAAATTCAGCTGGCTGGAACAGAAGGAGGGTATCTGGACAGAGGGAAAACAAAGCCAACAGGCTACATTTTAAGACACTTGTTCCAATGGAGACTTTTCTCCAAGAGTCACAAGAGGTGAGCAAAAGGGAAAGCAGAATAAATTAAGTACTTGATCTGTCAGAACTCCAAAGATATTAACATGGCTTGTCACCCTTTTTCCTTACTTCTCAGGCATTTTTTTAATCACCTTTTATTTTTTCTGGAATCAAGGTATGTCTAATAATCACAGCGGACAGGAGCCGGCCTGCCCTAGAGAGGAGCGGTTTTGTCTGGGCAACTGCTGGTCAGCTCATCAGGAGGCCTGACCCCCCAGAGCAAGCAAGCACTGTCCACAGCGGGGGGCCGGGGGGAAGACTGCATCCCTGGTAAGTGTCTACAGACCTTCAGGAGATGCCATTCTAATACTCAGCGCCTGAATAAGGGGGAAAATGCGCGTAAGACATTAACTGAGTAGAAGAGGCTAATGAAAACCAGGGTCACTGTGTGGGTCTGAAATCTCACTTGTGGTCCTACTGGGGTTGATGGCTCAGGCTGGGGAGGGCCCGTGTCCCCAAGAGGCTTTGTGTGGCTGCTGCCCATTGAGGCAATGGCCAGAGAGGGCTGGCAGCTGAACTCTGCTGCAGTCCAAGCCAGACTGGAGGACACTGGCGGAGATGGCGGTCTCCCTCTCCCATGGGGAAGGGCCCACAGCTGACGAGGTGCTGCTTCCCTCCCCTCCCCTCTGTTACGAAATCCTGCAGGAAAGTCCTCAGATCAGGACAGATGCTAGCTTCTTTCAATTTCTGCCTTTCTCAATGCCATTTTCAGATGATATATTTGATAACTCACTATTACTTTCTCAGGGCAGTGGACTGTGCCCTTTATTCTGTTGGCTTCATTTAATTCTTGATACTCTTTTCATTCCTTTCTCTGTGTGAACATGTGTATGCTCACGTGGATTTCTGTTCTCCCGAAGCGTCTTCTGCTGTCATTTCACTTTTAACCTTCTTGAGTCATGTTTTGATATTCCCTAATTGACAGCGTCCACTCGGGCATGATTTTTGACCCAGCACGAGATACTTTCACAAGAAGGGCTGCACGTCCCCAGGCATTGTGAGGACTTGGTACCTCATCTTAACTACTGCTCACGTCTTCAGTGTGGTCCCAACCCGTCTCCTTTGCTTTAGAACTTCTGCTATATGATCACATTAAGCATAAATATTTGTGGGGCGCCTGGGTGGCTCAGTGGGTTAAGCCGCTGCCTTCGGCTCAGGTCATGATCTCAGGATCCTGGGATCGAGCCCCGCATCAGGCTCTCTGCTCAGCAGGGAGCCTTCTTCCTCCTCTCTCTCTCTCTCTGCCTGCCTCTCTGCCTACTTGTAATCTCTCTCTGTCAAATAAATAAATAAAATCTTTAAAAAAAAAACCCATAAATATTTGTTTTCCAATGATGCCAGAAATTGCTCATCCTGCTGTCATTCCTTTAAAATCACCATTAATGAAATTCTTCATCTCCTCTTCTTCAACTGTCAATGGTGCAGTGAAGCTCTAGCCCCGGAGACAGTGAATGGATGCTCTGGCTTCTCTATTATGTTTGCGGCCATATCGCAGTTGCTGCTTAAAGCCACTTCTATTAGTAAATGTAATGCTGCTGGTGTTGGTCATGGTTCTAAATTTCTTCTGTGTCTTACGATGTTCTTTTTTTTTTTAAGACTTTATTTTATTTTAGACAGACACGGAAAGAGCATGCACGCATGAGCAAGGGGAAGGGAAGAAGGAGCGAGAGAATCCCAAGCAGACTCCTGGCAGAGTGAGAGCCTGACACAGGGCTCAATCCCACCACCCTGAGATAATGACCTGACCTGCAACCAAGTGAGACGCTCAACCGACGACTCCACTCAGCTCTACCCCTCCATGTCTTACAGTGTTTTGAGAACTTGAACTTGCTGGCTAGGGACAAGCTGCCCCTCCCTCATGCCTGCTTTTATGGGTAGCAGAGGGCTGGTCTGGGAGCACGTTTCGTAGTATGTAAAACAACAATTCCCCATAACCACCTCGATCGGCCTCTCACGCACAAGCTGATACTTCCCCTGCCAGGAATCATCCCCAGGCCAGGTGGCAGGAAGCCGGGGCCTCCCCTCTAGCCCAGATCCCGCCCATCCTCAACTGTTTCCTGGGTCCGGCCTGCCTTTCCTGAGGAAACCCCCATAAAACTCTGCCCCCCAACCCCTTTCTTAGCCCCCCCCACCCCCGACTAAACCTGGTGCTTCCCCATAGGGCCCTGCATAGTGAGGTGAGCCTTTCTCTCAGGAAACCTAAGTAACTCGTTCTTCCTTCAATAGCACTGGCCTCTCTGGGTTGTCACTAGGTCACCTCCATAAATTTAAACCCTGCAGGAACAAAGGCAATGCTGCTGTCTCTGTTCCTCCATATGTGGTCTCACAACCTGAGTGGACTGTGCACCGTGGCCTCCATGCCGGACTCAAGCAGGGTGGCTCCCCTCCAGTCCCTGGCCACTGTGTCTGGAGGAGCCTCCTTTGCTGCAGGCTACCATCCTCCATGAGTGGACAGAAGTTCTGAGCACAAGTCTGGCCGCCCCGCACCCTACCTCCTCACTCTCCTGGCCTCGCCCTCTTTCTCTGGGGTGCCTGCGGCAATCTGCCAGGCTTTCTGCCTGAGGCCTCCTGAAGATTCTGTCTCTCAGGAAAATGAGACAGAAGTCAGCCTCTATGATCCTACAATCGGTCCTGCCTCATCAGACTCCATGGAGGCCTCCAGCTATTTCTAGGGAGCCTGGCAGAGGGCAGGCCTCTGCTCACGCCATGATGGTAATGCAAGGTTATTGCACTGTTGTTTCTTGTGACAGCCCGAGACTGAAGCCAAAGATGCAATAATGGAAAACCCAGCAGGGCATTTCTACAAAGGGCCAAACCAGCAAGCCCCATGGTGGGCTGCCCTGATGGAGAATGAGCTGTCTGGGCCCAGCAGAGTGCGAGAAGGAGGCAGCACTCTGGAACAGGTCACCTGTGAACCACATGCGGCAGAACCACCAGGGAAGCATGTAAAATTCATGCGCCTAGGCCCAACCTCGAGCTACAGAGTCAGAACCTGAGGTGGGGCCCTCAAGCTCCCCGGGAGCCCACAGACACACTCAAGTCTGAGGGCCCTTGGCACAGAGAAGAGATCGTGCCTTCCCTGTTCCAGGCACTGGTTCGAACACTTTGCATTAGCCCCCATGAGGCTGCCCCATAACCCCAGGAAGCTGACATCCTGAGCTGTGGCCCCCACACCCCTGTGCCCCCATCCCCACGGCACTCACCCTGCACTCCCCACGCACACACAGGCTGAAGGCATCCTTATAAGAGCAGCGTGTCCCGTCGTGCACCATGCGCTTCATGGACACCACCTCCCCAGTCTCCCTGGACTCGCAGTACAGGTGGCATCTCTCCTTGGCTGGAAGGGAAGTGGCAGGGTGCTGGCGAGGAGGCCCAGCTGCACGGCTCGCTAGCTCCCCAAGTTTGCTCAAGAGAAGCACCATACAAGGGAGAAGCTCTCCTGAGACTTTTCTTGGTAAATACCTGCCCTTCACAGGACTACCCTGGGCCTGGGACAGAAAGTGAAAGGGGAGAGGTGACTACAGCCCCCTTGGTGAGTCTGCCTTGGGGACTTTGGCCCCAGGCTATTGGATTTAGGAAGAGCTTTTCCCAACAGAGCCAGGCTGATGTTGGCACAGATCCCAGAGGCTCTGACAGCCTTTCCCTCCAGACTGTAGCTCCTCTCCAGGATGGGGACCCTGTCTGCCCTGGCACCCATTCCCACGGTATGTTTAAAAATTCTAGGACTGGGCCCCCATGGGCTCTGCTGATAGCTGCAGCCTGTCCGCAACCTGGGGCACTGCCGCTGAGCACCTGCTCTACTCTGTCCCTGGGGGCTCACCATCCCGGTGCTCGTGGGGTAGCCAGTGGTGCTGGGCATCGCCGTGCTCGAAGTACAGGTCCCACTGTCGGCACTGCTCCTCACGGAAGTCAGCCAGGGCATCAGGGCAGTCCTGGGAGTTGCAGAGTTGGAAATCGTAGGCAAGGCCTGAACAGGTGCGGCCCCCGTTGGCTGGGCTGGAGGAGAAAGAGGAAGGCCTTGTAGCTCCGTGCCATCAGGAAGAGGCCAGCACATGGCGTGCCACTTGTCCTGAATTTCAGGTGTGGGAGGCAGCTGTGCAGAGTGAAGGGACCCAGCCCTACCCTGTCCTAGCTGCAGGGCCCAGGCAATCCCCCTCATCCATGAAGCATAAAGGGACTGGTAATCCCTCCCTCTGGGACCACCACAGGAAGGCAGCATCAGCTGGGCCCTCCGTGCACCCCCACCCCCAGCTCCCATCGCTGTGACTGAACCAACAGTGGGCTGTGGCTGCCTGTTACGGCTCTGCCCTTTCCTGGGACATGAACCCCAAGATGGAGGAGGTGAGGGAGTCTCCTCCACATCTGGGCTTAGGACTGTGCCTGACCCATGGTGGGAACTCAAAGAACAATTCCAAACCAGCAGAATACTGCTGCATAAGTTCCCGACAAGGGTCGGGAATGCAGCAGACACTGTTCTCTGGCTTCCCCCCACTTCAGGGACCCAGGGCTGAGTTTTCCTAATCCCCTCACTTCTCTGAGAACAGCACTCACCCACAAAGCACTAGCCCCATGGCAAAGGCCAGAAAAGGTGCCAGCCGTGGGACTGCACCCCAGGAGGAGCTGGGGACTTCAGCGTCGCCATCTGCCTGGCATGGCAGTGCGGAGCAGGACCTGAGGCCCCACCGGAGACTTGGGCAAGGGTCACCCTACCTACATAACAGGGTGGTCAATGTGGCTGTGCATGGCACAGCAGAGTGGACAAGGAATGAGGCTGGCGTCCTTGAGGCCCCTCCCCAGGGCCACGTTCTTGAGGGAAGGTGGTGGGGAAAAGTGATATAAGACATCTGTGGAGAAAGCAGCAGGAGACACCCAAGATGGGGTGGATGAAAAGAAGGAGCAGCTCTGAGATTTACACCACGGCCACTACCCATGGGGTCACTGACAAGGGCATCCCCTCGATAGGTGTAGGGAGGAGCAGGAAGGAGGTGTACTGGTTCCAATGGAGAGTCATGCAAACTCCAAACTAGAAAGTGAACTGGAGAATTCAGGGAAGGTGGGTGAGGAAGACCAAGTGCAGAGCCGGGGACTAGACCACCTGTGGTTCTGCGGTGACAGAGTGGGGAGCACCAAGGACACACGGGGAGCCCGGGCCAGCAAGCAGGGGAAGCTGGGAACTGCGCAGCATTGCCACGCTGGCTTCTGTGCTGCAGGGAAGGCTGCCGACAGACAAGCAGGGAGCTGCAGCTATAGTTGGGACAGTGCGCAGGCTCACAGTCACCCCCGTCACCCCCGGGGAGGTTGCACGAAAGGGGAGGCACTGGCTGCCTGAGCTGCTGACACAGAGGCTGCATGGAGCCCAGGAGCTCTGAAATGCTCTGGGCCCTGCAGCTGCCTGATGATGGTGGGAACAGTTGTCACTGCATCCTGACAGTGCTGTCTGACCGTCACTATTGCGGAGGGAGCGCTGGCACTGGGCCTGACGGCTGACACGAACAGATAGCTCCTGTCACATCTGCACTGGTCTCTTGCTGCCACCAAGGAGGCTGGGGCAGCCGGAGGAGTAGAAACTCCCTAGAGTACCAGGTTCAGAAGGACAGGAGAACATGAAACCCACCTCCCTAACCTTAAGACTGGCCTGGTGATGGGTCTTCTGGAGCCAAAGCACCCAGAGTCAGGCACTAGGCTTCAGGGCCTAGATGCTGGGACACTGGGCCAGATCTGCCCTCTCAGCTGTGCAGCTTGGACCTGAGTCACTCCATCAGCACATGAAGGGGCAGGAGAGACTCATCGTAGGTCCTGAGCCTTGCTGCATGCCAGGCACTGTGCTGTGGGTTGGGAACCCTGGTGGTCTTCACCCAGCACCCCAGAGCCTCTGGGGTCCTAACATTTCCTTTGTCATCCAGAGGCAGGCATAATAGCCTCAGGACTGCTTGAAAGGAGGAAGGTGGGGTACTTTGCACCTTACCAGGATAGGGCCTGGAGCCCTCGGGTAGGAATTGGTCAGAAGCAGGCAGAGAGTTCTCCAGGCACGAGCTGATGCCCCTGGGGTTTGGGCTTTCCTACTGCTGGACCCCAGGGCACATCCCTTCCAGACCAATGTGGACTCGACCTCTCTGCCCAGAGCCGAGAGTGCTGACCCCCTCTGGCTCCCTGGGGGCTGGTTTGGGGCCTGGCCAAGCAGGGTGTGGGAACTGCTACAGAGGTTGGAACCCAGCCTATCTGGAAGGGCCTGAGGGCCCGTGTACCTGAGGGCTTAAATTTTGGGGTCACGGGCTCCTTTGAGAAGTTGACATGAAACTAGAGCCCTGCTCTCCGAGAAAAACACACATGAACATAAAGTCATACCCAATCCTGCAAGGCTGTGGTAGGATCCAAGGCAGGGTGATGAACCTAGGACTCAGGCTTAGGTCTTAGGGCCCCAACCCAAATATCGAGGGGGTCCAGGTGGGTGGAGGAGGTGAATGGAGATGGCTGGGTCGGGCTGCCCCATGAAGGGGCTGGTCTGAGTCATTCATCGCCCATCAGCCTGTATTTGGGCCTGGTGTTGCAGGGATGCCCAATCTGGAAGCTGGAAATAAGATCCTCTCTCTCTCTCTCTCTCTTTTTTTGTAATGTGAAATTCCAGATATTTTTGTATTTTCCTGTAAACTAGGATCTTTAAAACACCAAACAAGCCAAAGAAAGACAAAGCCATATGTCTTCTGGCAGCTGTGGGGCCTCCCTAGAGTAGGTGGAAGACCAGAGTGAGTGGTCATCTGTGGGGGGTCCTGTTTACATGACTGTACATGCACCCACAATCAATCCATGAAGTAGGCTGCCTGAGGCCCGTGGGGCTCACTGAGGCCCCCACACTCTACTTTGCAGTCACAAAGCGCTGCAGGGGCCCAGGAGACACACACAGACCTGTGTGCCTTCTTTGTGCACTCTCCCTTTCCCCGGGCAGTGCACTGGGGGAGGCACAGTGCAGGACTGGCAGGGCCCAGACCTGGGAGATATTCACAGAGTGGGCTGCCATGGAGGGACATTAAAGGAACCTAAGGAGGACAACAGAGCACAGAATTTGGGGTTTTCATAGGAGGCAGGAGGAGGAGCACAGCTGGGGTGGGAGCCTGGCAGGCACGGGGGCACCCTCCCTAGGCAAGCCCTATCATACATGCCCAGGATGGTATGTTGGTGACCCTTCTTCTTGCCTGGCATCTGGGAGCCCACGAGAGCCCCCTGCCTTATCCCCATTGCTGCTACAACTTCTGTCTTCCATGTCCTTGACTAAGAAGGGCTGAATAAGTCAGTATCTAGAGCAGGGTATGGGCCAGGTTGTGGGGAATGGCCCCAGGCCAGCAGCCTAGGAGACAAAATTGCAGGCATCCAGGGCTGGCTCTGCCCCAGGCTGTGTGATCTGAGGCAAGACCCTCCCCTCTCTGAGTCTCTGCTTGCTCCCAGGGATGGTGATGAGAAGTCTGAGCTGCCTGCCTTCACACCCTCTCCAGAAGTGGTGGACAGCCATGGCGGCCTTGCAGGATAGGGCCAGCTGGCAAGGGGCCTCGGGGACCTCAGCTACCACACAGGAGGGTGGGAAACAGTGGGGTTGACTCACTGTGGGTTGTCACACTGGCGGGTCCTGAACTTCACGCCTGTGCCACAGGTGCGCGAGCAGGAGCCGAATGGACTCCAGGCACCCCAGTTGCCATCCCGTTTGAGGATGTCAGGGGTCAGCCAGATGCAGTGTCCTTTAAAGCAGTGCTGCAAGACAGAAGGTCACTCCTATGACCCATTGTTCCAGGGCCACTTGGATGCCCCATACTCTTCAGTCTGCTGTTCCCTTGATGTCTGCTTGGCCCTGGAGGCACTGGAAGAGCGGACCCCACACCCTCTAGAAGTTCAGAGCCCTGTCAGGAGCCCCCGCAAGATGCCGGCCTGCCCTGCTCCCCTCCCCCAACTGCCACCCCGGCCGCCCACAGTCCTCCATGTCTTGTCGAGTCCGCTCTGTCCTCTCAGCCCGAGCCTGTCCCACACCCCACACCATGTCTCTGGGTGAAGCCAAAGGCATGCCCACAGAGGGCAATTCACAAAGAAACCAGCAGGTCAGGCCAGTGACTCCAGAGATGTACAGAACATACCTGCTTATGTTTAAAGGACATACAATGGAAATGAAGGTCGGGTGACAAGCTGACACAGTAAACATTCATGAATGCAGTGAGCAGAACACCGGCACTCAGGGAACACAGACCTACAGCTCGAATATGGTCACACTGCTCCCTGGCCTCCCACAGGGAGGATGCTTACACTTAGGGCCACTTTAGGAAGATGATTACAACATGTAAAAATACTGCATCAGATCTAAAATGGAATACTGATACAGAACAAGAAAAGATATCACAAAAAGTTAAATATTTAACAATGGACCAATACGACACACAACCAAAAGCAGATAACAAGGATGTTTTTCAAATGAGCCGACTGCCACAACTTCTCCTGCAGTTCCAATGGCATACTACTTGTCCATCCCTTCTTCACCTGACCCCTGAGCCGCGGGTACGAGCACAGGAGGTGGACGGACTCCAGCTGCCCTGGCTGCTGTCTGGTTTCAGGATTTCATTTTGCAGGTCTGTCTTCCACACAGAAAATAGAAAAATAATGCCGCCATTTCTCAGCAAACTATCTCTGTAAGGACCGGTGGCTATTTTGACTACATGATCTCAGTTGTAACTCTCAGCTCCGCCCCCGGGCATGAGCTCAGCTATGGACAACACATCAGTGAATGGACAGGACTATGTCCCAATAAAACCTGATTTATGAAAACAGGCAGCAAGTGGAAACGTCTACAGGGGACCTATAAGGAGGTCAGTGAACTCCCTCTCCTCAGTAAGATAACTGTTTAACTGGTAAGCATTATTTTTAAAAATAACAACCACTTAAAGTATCTGGAAGTTGTCCTGAAGTCCATACAACAAAGGGAGAAACGTGTATTCAAGAACATCTATGAAATCTTGGTAAGAACAGTGGAAGTCTGTGGCATTTGGCCACAATTGCTACCCATACCTTCCCCAGCTCATGGGTCCAGAAGCTTTAAGGCCTAGAAGACGGAACTATCTATCCTTCCTGCTGCCAGTCTGGGGTTACGGTTTGACCCTGGGAAAGGCACGCCACCTGGCACCTCCCAGTACATAATTCTGTGTTGCAGAAAGTTAACTCCAGGAAGTACAGGCCAAGAGGACTGGGGCTCCCACTGCTGGGTGAAGACTCTATCCCAGAGATGTCAGGCCAAGAATATTGGACCCTGACAGCCCCTTTGCAGCTTGCTTCTAGGGCAGAGGCCTCATTCTAAAAAGAAAAAGCCAAGAAGAGTAGGGGCTACCATCCACATCCAGTGACACATTCGTAGGCCAAGCTGTCACTCTGGAAGAAGTGGGCCACTGTGCCCTTCATTCAAGTGCAGTGGTTTTCCCAGAGGGAGAAGCAGAATGGCCAGTTCCAAAGTTCTCCTTAAAAGGACCGACCTTATTTGGAGCAGAGCATGTGCAAGCTCATACCTACAGGCATTGTCTAAAACAACAGAAATTTTAGTAGTGAGCTGAGCAACTAAGAGGAGGCCGGAAGTTCCAAGATGCCAGCAACAGTGAGTAAAATGGCAAAACAACCAAAAGCGTAATAGAAAGAACCAAGGAAAGAGAGGTAAGGGCCCTCCTAGGGTCTGAGCAAGGCTCAAAGACTGGCAATATCCTGCTTCTGTGAAAGGCTCAGAATTTCAATGGGTCATACTGCAGACAGATTGTACATGAGAGCATGCTCAAAACCACATAGAAACCAGTTAGCTGCTAGTGAAAGCTAACTGGGTGACACCCGTAGAGACCGAACAGCCAGAGGCTTTCCAGGAAAATCAGAGAAGGAGACAGAGAGAATCTGGTGAATACCACTCTCCTGGGGTGGGAGTCGGGGGCTGTCTGGTCAGGGAGATGATGCACAGGCCCAAGGCTGTGGCTGCTGGGTTGGGGGCAGTATCAGTGGCTGCACACTGCAGGGCAAACAAAGTTTATGGAAACAGTACAGCCAAGTCGCTAGACAAATAAACAAGCAAACAACAGCACGGCAAAGGTCCTGGGCATCATCAACATCCAGAGTCTCTTCAATATATCATCTACAATGTCCAGTTCCACCAAAATTTCTGAGACATGAAAAGAAACAGGAGAGTGTGAGCCACACATGGGAAAGTAAGCAGGTGATAGAAACTACCTTTGAGGAGGTCCAGATGTTGGACTTGGCAGGCAGATTTCAAAACAGCTCCAAGAACAAAAGGGAACCATGTCTAAAAAACTGAAGGTGAGGAAGGGACAATGTCTCATCAAACAGAGAACATCAGGAAAGAGGCAGAAACTACTTCAAAAAATGTAAACAGAAATTCTGGAGTTGAGAGGTCAAAAACTGAAGTGGTAAATTCACCAAGGGCTCAGCAGTAGATCTGAGCTGACAGAAGACAGAGCCCATGAACGTGAATACCTATCAGTAGCAATTGTGCAATCTGAAGAGTGGGGAGAAAAAAGAACAAATAAAAATAAACAGACCTCTGAGAAACATGGTGGGGGGGTCACTGAGGTGTTAGAAGGAGAGGAGACAAAAAGGAGCAGAAAATATTCAGAGACACGATGGCTGAAAACTTCTAAAATTTGATGGGGTAAAAAAATTAACCTATACACCCAAGAAATTTAACAAACTCCTAGTAGAATAAATGCAAAGAGAGCTATACCCCAACACATGATATTCAAGTTGGTGAAAGACAAAGAAAATGCCAAAAGCAGCAAGAGGAAAATGGCTCATCATATATAAGGAAAGCCCAATAAAATCAAGAGCTGACGTTTACTCAGAAATAATGGAGGTCAAGGCAGTGGCATTAACCAAGGATAACCAATAAAACTATCACTCAACAATGAAGGTGAAATAAAAATATTCCCACACAAACAAAAACAGGAGAAATCATGGCTAGCAGACTGCCCTGTAGGAAAATACTAAAGGAAATTATTCAGGCTGAAAGCAAGTGATGCCAAAAAATAATTCAAATTCACATGAAAAAACAGAGTTCTGGAAATGGACAATTTTCTAGAAAAACACAGACTACCAAAACTGATTTAATAAGATACAGAAAACCGGAATAGACATATAATAAGTAAAGAGATTAAATGAGTGATTTAAAACTTCCCCCAAATAATAGCCCAATCCTAGATGGCTTTGATGGTGAATTCTACCAAATGTTTAAAGAAAAATTAACACCACTCCTTCATGAACTCTTCCAAGATAAAGAAGAAAAAAGAAATTCCCCAGTTTATTCTATGATATTAGCATTACCCTGACAGCAAAACCAGACAAAGGCACCACAAAAAAACCCTGTAGACCAATATCTTTTATGAAAACAGACACAAAAATCCTCAACAAAATCCTAGCAAACCAAATCTAACAGCATATTAAAAGTTTATACACCACAACCAAGTGAAGTTTATCCTAGGAGTACAGGGTTTAATAACTGAAAATCAATCAACATAATAAGCCATATTAACAGAATAAGGAATACACTGTATGACTGCCTCGAGACTCAAAAAAAGAAATCTGGCAATAGCCAACATACTTCCCTGAAAACACACACACACCCCTCAGACAAGGAACAGAAGAGAATTTCCTCAATCTAATAAAGAACATCGAGGAACTATCCACAGCTCACATCATGCTTAATGAAGAAGGAATGAATGATTTCCCCCTGTGATCAGGACCAAGACTTCTAGTTAACATTGTACTGGAAATTCTAGCCAGGACAAGGAGCCCAAGAAAAAGAAATAAAAGGCATCCAGATTAGCAAAGAATAAGTAAAACTATCTCTATTTGTAAATGACACAATCTCACACATAGAAACTTCTAAGAATCCACTAAAAAACTATTAGATCTAATAAAGATATTCAGTGAGATTTCAGGGCACAAGATCAGTACAGAAAAATCAATTGTATGTCTATGAACAGTTAATCCTGTGAATGAACTGGAAGTTGAAAATCTATCTACAATAGCACCAAAAGAAGTAGAAAACGCCTTAGTAATAAACTGAACAAAAGAAGTATAAAACCTGCACAATGAAAACTATAAAACACTGCTAAAATAAAGATCCAAATAGACAGAAAGACATCCCATGTTTATGGGTCAGACTGTTAATATGTCAATACTCTAGAATCAATGCAATCCTATCAAAATTCTTGCTGCAGTTTTGCAGAAATTGAAAAACTCCTCCTAAAATTGATATGGACATCCTCACCAATACTTGTCATTTCTTTTCTTTTGGGTTCTAGCCATTCTGACAGGTCAAAGGACAGGAAACACGCAAAATAATCTTGAAAAAGAATAAAGTGGGACAACTTGCATTTCCCTACTTCAAAGTTTAACATGAAACTATAGTAATCAAGAGAGTGTGGCTCTACCATTAGGATAGACAAACCTACTGAGGGCACAGAATGCAGAGTCCAGAAATGGACATTTAAAAGTGGTCGGTTGGTTTCCAACAAGGGTAACAAGATGATTCAACAGAAAGGGAACAGTCTCTTCACCAATGATGCTGAGATGACTGGATGTCCACATGCAGAAGGATGAAGTTGGACCCCTACCTCACACCTTTCATGAAAGTCAACTGAAAATGGATCACAAACCTAAAGGTAAGAGCTATCCTCAGAATGTAACACGGGAATAGATCTTCCTGACCTAATGGCAATGGTTTCTTAGATATAACACCAAAAGCACAGGCAAGAAAAGAAAAAAAAAAAGATAAATTGGATCTCACTAAAATTAAAACTTTTTGTGCATTAAATGTCAGTGTCATGAAATTGACAAGACTACTCACAAAACAGGGGGCGGGGGAAGTATATGTAAACCATGTATCTGATAACCCCGATAAGTGACTTGTATTCAGTATATATAAAGAACTCCCATAACTCAAAAATAAAAGATAGATAAGTCAATTAAAAAATTAACAGAGGATATAAATAGACACTGACCTCCCAAGACATATATATATGAGTCACCACTAAGCACACGGTGAACAGATGCTCAGCATCATAGGTCACTAGGGAATCACACATCAAAACCATGATGAGATGATACTTCACATTCCCAGGGATGGTTACAATAAAAACACAGATGATAACAAGCTTGGGTGTGGAAAAATCAGAACTGTCACATGGTGCTAGTTGGAATGTAAAAAAGGTGCAGCTGCTTTGGGAACCAGTCTGGCAGTTTCTCAAAATGTGCAACAGAGCTACCATAAGATTTAGCAATGCCACTCCTAGGTACATATCCAAGGAAAGTGACACATTCCGCCCATAACTTGCATGGGAATGTTCACAGCAGCATTTCAAATAATAGCTTTAAATTAGGAACAATTCAGATATCCATCAACTGATAAATGGATGGATAAAACAGCACATATCAACACAATGGATGAAAATTCAGGCACTAAAAGGAATGGAGTACTGACCCATGCTACAACACAGATGAATCTTGAAAACATTATGCTAATTAAGTAAAGCCAGACACAAAGGACACATGTTATTCAATTCCGTTGATAAGAAATGTCCAGAAGAGGAAAATCTACAGAGACAGAAACAGATTAGTGATTGCTCAGGACTGGGGGGGGGCTGAGGGGAGAGGATGAACCACAGAGATTGCTAATGGGGATGGCACTTCTTTTTGGAGTGACAACAATGTTCTAAAATTTGATAGTTGTGATAGTTGCATAACTCCGTGCATATCCATTTATTTATTTAATTTGAGAGAGAACATGCACAAGACGGGGTAGGATCAGAGGGAGAAGCAGACTCCCCACTGAGCAGACCCCAAGAGACTCTGGGATCATGACCTGAGCCGAAGGCAGTCACTTAACCAAATGAGGCACCCAGACGCTCCTCTGTGCATATTCTGAACGCTACCGAATTTTACACTTCAAAATGGGCAATTTCGTTTTATTTTTTTAGAAGTGATTTATTTATTTGAGAGAGAGAGAGAGAGAGAACAAGAGAGAGAGGGAGCGGCTGGCAGAGGGAGAAGCAGGATCCCCACCGAGTGAGGACCCTGACTTGGGACTCAATCCCAGGATCCTGAGATCGTGACCTGAGATGAAGTCAAATGCTTACCTGACTGAGCCACCCAGGCACCTATTCGTGGGCAATTTTGAATGTGAATTGCATCTTAATAAAACTGGTGTGTGTGTGGGGGGACCAGGTGGCAGATGGCATTGGTCTATGTGTGACAGCTTGCCAACTCTGGATCTAGCATGTTGAGGGACATATTCTCTTTTTAAAGTTATTGATAATTTAGAGAAGTTACTGGTGGTGTCATGGGAACATTTAGAGGAATCTAGAGACTCTGGTGCTCCAGACTCTGGATGTGGCTTTCAGGGCATTTGGAGTTTTCTGGGTCAGAGCCTGATTTTAAAGGTAGCACTCAGTAACTGTTGCTGTTGACTTTGTTACTGTCAACATTGTCAACATTTCATGTCAAGTCAGAAAGAAATTTATTTAAATGCTTCTCCCATGTGTTCATCAGATTTACTCCCCTTCATTAACTGGATTGTCAAATGTTTCAAGAACCTGTCGGTTACTTCCCTATGGTATTTATCTCTTCCATCTAATGACCGGCTGCTTTGGGTTTGATCTGAAACCTTTTCTTGTAACAATTAAATTTCTGACATCGGACTTACCTCTCCTGATTTCTTTACTCTCTTTCCCCTTTTGTTTTCTATTAATTTTTATCTGAATTTTTTAAATACATAAATTTGAAAATGATAGAAGAAAGTACTTTTGTCCACCTATCCAAATCAAAAGGCTGGCACTTCTCCCTTATTTTGTTGGAGCGTTCCAGAACAACTTTTCAAAACTGCAGGGCAACTGGCATATTCAGGCTTCATCAACATTTTGAATCAACTTTTTGCATCCCATTTGCACTCAGATTTCTTTCCTGGTCTTTGAGATTTTATTTTAGTACCCCTTACACTTTGTAATACATATGTTGTGAGGCGTGGACAGCTTTTCCACAAGCAGACCATCTGGTTACACTTAGCCTTTTTAAAGACACATCCAAGTCGGATCTGTGTTTCAGGGAGCCCATCTGCAAGACAGACCCCAAGCAAACATAAACTCTTGTCAATATGGAAGCCACCGTGACCTCAGGCCCAGCTGAGGCTCCTTCTGTCCAATGATCTGAGGAGGATGAGTCACATACACTGCACATGTTCCACAGAGACCCTGAGTGAATTGGCAACGTGATGGGAGGAGTGTCCCTGGATGTTACTCCTGTACCTCAACAGGTGCAGTAACTTAACTGTACGAGAAAGATTCTGAGGCCATGTAAATGAGCCAATAACCAGACCTTAAATGCAATTTCTCCTTAGCCAAAGCCACAAAGCACCCATTGCCACTTAAAAGCCAGGGACAGAAACATACTGCAGGGAAACGGAGAGGGAAAAAGAAAAGTGAACTTAATTGATTATGGTTAAAATATCTTACTTTTGCAAAATTTATGAAAACACATGACTATGTGAACACATGGCGAGGCCCCTCCTGGGGCCCAAGGGGGCCAGTGAAAGTGAGAGGCCCCGGAGCTTAGGCATCCTAAGTTTCATGGTAAATTCACCTCTGCTCCTCTCTCAAAACCTTCCCAGGCCACAGGATTCAGACCAGCTCTTCAGCCTGGCATCAAAGGCCCTGCATGACTGGCTCCTACTCACCCCTCTTCCTTTATATCCCGCGACCATGCTAGATGCCTGGAGCTGACTGCTCTCTGAGAAGACCACACTGTCTTTCCTCCAAGCCTCTGGGAATGCCTCTGCTCAGGAGGCCCATCACCACTCCAATTCCTTCGCCCACATCCCATGCAGCAGGCACCAGAAGAGATAACCCCTTCCAGGCTCATGCTCACACTTGAGTCCCTCTCCAGGTAATGCCCACAGCCAACGTGTGCTGCCTCATCCAGAGTCATGCCTCTTTTCTGGGACCAGCCACAGCCAACCCCTAGTTAAGCCAACTCTGAAGTTGTGCCAACCCAGAGCTTTGGGTGGGGTCTACTGAGCTCAATACTGTGGCAGTATTGCTGTTTGATGCCTCATTCTCCCCAGAGATGGTGATCCTGCCAGCGCTCCCCAGAAGATGGCTGTGGCTGTCATCTCCATGCCCAAGTCACTACCAGGCATCCCTCCTGGATCTCATCTCTCAGACGGGCCTTTCTCTGCCTCCACTACCTCTGGGCACATCTCTGTTTGGGAGGCTACCTCATCCCTTCTTCCCTTCCTTCCTCCCTCCCTCCCTCCCTTCCTAACACAGGCCTCTCACCCTCCCTAACCCACCAAAGGAGTCCCAAACCTGCCTTCACACCAGTGTGAGCCCTTGTGAGGTGTGACAGAGGCTGTCGCCCTCTGGATTCCCCTTCCTGGGCTCTGGGCAAGTGGTCAATGGCTCCACCGTCATAAAGCTGGCATAGCGTTGGACAGCCTGGGTCAGGCAGGCCTGGCTGCAGGCCACTGCTGATGCTGGTCATGTCCTTCTGGGCCATAGTTACCCCATCTCTCACCCCAAAGTGCCCCTCACTCAACCATGGAAGGGAAGGGAAGAGCCCACAGAAATGCTGGCTGTTGCACCCTAGCTGGTGGTGCATGTTGGGGGAGGGTGGCTGGCAGACAAGGAAGAGGGCCCAGGTAAGGAGATGCTGTGGAATGAATGTTTGTATCCTTCATATTCATATGTGAATTCCTGTGTGAGATTCATGTGCATATGTGAAAGCCTAAGGCACAATGTGATGATATTAGAAGGTGGCCGCCTTTGGGAGGTGACTGGGTCACAAGAGTAAAGCCCCTTCTAAGACTGGTGCCTTTATAAGAAGACATGAGAAAGAAGATTCTGCAACCTTCACTAGAAGCCAACCATGCTGGCACCCTGACCTCAAACTCCAGCCTCCAGAACTGTGAGAAATATGTACTGCTGTTTAAGCCCCCAGTCTATGGCATTTTTGTGGCAGCAGCCCGAGCTGACTTGGACACAGAGGGAGTGAGTGCTTCTGGCATCTCTGAAGGGTGGGACTGGGACCCAACCTCTAAGCCACTGATGGTGGAGGGAACCAAGGACCTGGAGGATGGAGGAAGCCAGAGAGTGGCCTCCTTGTCCCTGTTGGACAAATCGGTCCCAAGTCTGGAAAAAGGGAACTGGGCCCAGGACAACTCAGAACATCCCACAGGCCCGCGGTGTGAGGGACAACCTCCTCCACAGACTCAGCTGCAAACACACAGAGGCAATACTCATGCTTTGTAGAAAATATGAAGTAAGACAGAAAGGGAAAATTACCCTTCATTCCACAGCTCAGAAGCCATCCTTCCAATATTTTGGTTTATTTCCTCCTGGATGACTGTGAGCATTTAACATTACCCAAACAAACAATTTCATACTCTGATACTTCAGCACTATTATTTTAAACAAACATCTTTAACGTTCTTAAAATGCTCTATAAACATATGTTTAAATGCCTACAAATATTTCATGGAACGGAAAGAGAGGCTTGAACATTTAAAAGCACAAAATTTCTTGTCCTGAGTGCATTCTAAGCCCAGGATAAGCTGACGGGGCTGCCTCTTGGGCTAAGCACCATGGAGAGCGCTTGGCAGGGGCAGAAAATTCTGCCGGGTTGCTCTCAAAGCCTGCCAGGCAGGACTGCTCAGTTTCAAGGAAGTTCCTGTTTAAACAGTGTGTCCCAAGCAGGGACCACAGGCCAGAAGCCTGAGCTGTGAGGGCCAATGAGCTGGACATTTAGGTGACTTGCTGAAGGAGGAAAGATGGCTCAAGGTCCCACCTGAGGAAGGAGACCCAGGGCTCCAACTTCCAGGCCGAGATCCTGGGCTATCCCTGTCACTATGCCTGCCCGCCCCTTCTCAGTTCTTCAGGGAAACAGGAAGCTTGACACAGGAGCATCTCGGGGCCTTTCCACCGGGCCTGTGTCTCTGAAACAGAATTCATGAAAACTGGAGGTGGGTGTCACTTCCCCAAGACGCCGCATGCTAATGTGAGAGCACATGGAGGACTCTTTCCTGCCCACAGACACACTGAGGCAGAAGCCATCTTTGACCCCCCTCCTTGGGCCAGCATGTCACCCTCTGCCCTGACCCTGGCTCACTCAGGGATGGCAAGGTGAGCCCACCAGCCTGGCCTGCAGGGCAGAGGCACCTGGGAGCACCCTCTGTGCTAAGCCTGACCCTGCTCTAACCTATCCAGGGCATGCCTGTTGCCAGCACCCTGAACAGGTGGGACAGGAGCGGACTATCACCAGGGCCTCCTAGGGAGCCATGTGGAATCACCCAGTTTTTGTTTTCTGGATTTGGACCCTAAAGGACTACCCCTCCCATGATTAGCCAATTTCTAGAGACAGTAAACAACTCATGCAATTGTGTGACTTTTAAATGCAAACCAACCAACCCAGGGGTTACAATCCAAACACATCCTCTTGTCACCCCAGGGGCAGGTACCAGATGACTAAGGGCTTGAGCCCAGAGCCCAATGACATCATTCACACTGGCCAAACTGAAGCCTGCTTACCCTGCCTCACCCCTCCCTTTCTACAGAAACCACAGTTACCCCCCATCCTTCGCCTCCTGACCCACCCTGGTGCTTCCATGCACGGCTCCCTGCAATCCTTCCTTCTGGGATCTGTGAGATACAAACTCTTCCACTGGTAATCATCTTCCAGTCTATTGGCCTCACCGCGCCATTTCTACTAACATGCCATATTTTAAAACACCACCCTTCCCCATGTCATCTGCCCTCCCGGGCCTTCCTCACCAGGTTCCCGCTCTGTATGACCTTCCACCTGGACTGCTTGGCTCACTTTCCCCTACTGCTGGGCTTCAGTGGCGGTCGGTGACAGGGAAGCCTCTCTGAGCTTCCTGACGGGCCGCTCCTGGGCCCTGTTCTCACTACCTGTCGCGGCCACCTCTTACAGCTCATGGCCGACTCCCACGGATGGTGAGGTCTGAAGGAGGCAGAGGGGGCTGATACATGCAATGGATGTGAATGAACGAATGTATGTGGACCTGAGGTGACCAGGCAGCCAGATGCACAGGCCCACTGCCCGATGCGCAGGCCCCGCGGGGCCCTTTGCCCAAGGGCAACACGCTCACCTCTCCCCTCTTGGCCAAGCCCACCTCTTGACTCTGTGGGAGAGCTGTGCACCACTGGCTCTTGCTCCTTACCACCCTAATCCCCTCTGCTTCATCTCTCTGAGGCTGGGGGCCCTGAATCCCAAGAGTGCTGCCGACACCCACGACCACCTACCTGGCCCCCACAGTGTCCAAACCCAGGGCAGACTGTGAAGGAGCTGTGAAACCAAAAGTTGGAAGGTGGGTGGCTCTTTGTTATGCTCTCTCCAAGTCATCCCTGTGTGTGGAATATAGATCTAGATTGTTCTATCTCTGGGAAACGGTGGGTATGGCAACCTGAGTAAGCAGGGGCACACTCTGGCCGTGGAGGCCAAGGGGGAACAATGTGCTTGGGAGTTGCTGCAGAACAGTGTGCACAGTGAGGATCCCAGGCAGCCACACTGTGTCCCAAGGCTGAGCTCTGGCACCCCCTGCCCGGGGCTGGAGCCCCCAGAGGGATAGCTGAACTCTTCATTGCCCTCAACCCTGAGATGTCCTGCTATTTCTCCAACCCAGCCAACCTCCTCCTGCTCCCACCTCACTCCCCTCTCTCCCTGCTCCTGTGGCTTTTCTTGCAGGGAAGGGAAAGGTAAGGGAGGGCTGCCTTCCAAATACAAAACTGCACGTAGTAATGAGTAACATATTGAAAAATACAAACACACACAGGCAGAGGAGCCTGATAGGCCCCCCAGAAGGCACCCCTGCCTCTTCCTCTGCGCCTCCACCCACAGCCTCACACATCAAGAATTCCTGATCTGGGTCAGTTTGTGTCCTGTGCTCTGGTGAACCGAGGCAGGCTGAGCCCAGCCCCAGCTCTGCCCCCAACACACCCAGCACAGCTCCGTTTTTTTAAACAAATAAAATGTAATTGTCTGTACTGGGCTAAATGAACAAAGGATCCCACCACTAAAATGAATGAAGGGCAATGGCCAGGTCAGTGGTTTCTGTGAGGAGAAGCACTTTGGCCACCTCTGTGCATCTTCTTCACCAAACCCTCCCCTTGCCCCACAAGAGAAGGAGAGCCAAACGGCCAGAAGCGCAAGCATTCCCTGGCCCAGCTTCTCCCAGCGGCTGGGGCTTCTGTGGGGAAAAGCCAGCCCTGCAAACCTGGGCGGGTATGCCTGTGTAGGGCCGGCTCCCACTCCATCCATGTTTTCTCTGTGCAGGGTGGGATGGAAGAAAGCGAGGATGAGGGAAGGGTAGGAAGCCCTGCTGAGCTGGACTCAGCCCCCAGACCAGTGTTTACTGAGCTCATCACAGGGGTTGTGGCAAACGTGTCTAGGTCCCCACTCCCTCCACTGAGCTCCTGTGGGGAGGAGGGCTACATGGTCAGTTCTGGCTTTGTGAGGTCCCTGGCATATTATTAAAACAACATCCCACCTCCAACTTCTAACAGTTCATGGGGTGGGGGGCATAGCTCAATCACCTGGGCGCATCCTTAAAAATACCTGTTCCCAGATCTTCAAACAGAAATCTGTACACAAATGTGCATAGCAGCACTATTCACAATACTAAAAGGGGGGAAATAATCCAAATGTCCGACAGATGAGTGGGTAAACAAAGTATAGTCTAGTCCTGGAGCGGAGTGCTACAGTACGAATGAACCTTAAAAGCAGCCAGGTGAGATTCTGCTTCTATGGGATTCCAGAAATGGCAAATCCACAGGGATGGAAGGCAGACCAGCAGTTGCTGGGGGCTGGAGACAGGAGGGAAATGGGGAGTGACGGCTTAATGAGGTCTCCTTTTGGCGTGATGAAGTTCTGCAACTATATAGTAACAGCTGTAGGGCACCGCAAATGTACTAAAAAGCCACTTACTTGTATACCGTGGTTAAAACGGCATTTTGCCATAATTTATAAAACAAACAAACAAAAAAACAAAAACCAGCACAATCCCCGATCCTTACCTCAAACCAAAACCTGCAGAGGTGAGTCTGGGTATCTGTATCTTTAAGAAGGTGTACCAGGAACTAAAATTAGCCAGAATTTAAGACCTACATAGAAGCAGCTCAGGCGCAGGTGACTGGGGGCCTTTGCAGGCCTGATATTGGGGCCTGTGAGCTGGAGCAAACACCCCACTCCTCACCCTGCCAGGGGCACCGGGCTGCCTGTGACCTGGGCTTAGGCTGTTCGTGACCCGGGCTTAGGCTCATCGGCATAAGCCAGCCCACAGTGGGTGATTAGTTGATGAGCAGGCATGTGCTTTCATCTGAGCCTATGAGAATCAAGCCCAGAGTTTTGGCCAAAGGACACCATGAGAAAAGCCCATCTCCTCTCAAATCGCTGGACAGTGGGAAGTGGGCCTGGGGGGCTGGCAGGTGCTGGGAGCAGCCACAGAGCTGCCTCAAGGGACAAGTATGCTTTCTAGGGGGCACACATGGAGGCCCCAAGAATGGACAGGCTAAGCCTGATGCTGAGCCTCAGAACCCAGTGGGCAACAGCCCCTAGTGCTGGCCTTAAAGTGAGGTGACTCAGACACTCACAGTGTCCACTGGGGGACAGAAGGCTGCTCCTCAGAGGAGGGGATTCCCAAGTTGCAGGGGGAGGGCAGTGCTTGAAGCACAGACACATCAGGTCTTTGGAACATCAGGTTTGGTCCAATAGAGAACTAGTGCATTGGAAGTAGAGGGCACAGAAACTCTGGAGTGTTGTGTGAGGAGAGTTACTAGAAAGGAGGCAGGGGTCCCCTGAGAAGGCCTCAGCCTCCTCCCCACCCATGCAGCACTGCCCATCCCGAGATCTGTGCATATCACACTGCCTGCTCTCTGCTCCGACTCACCTTGCCGGGTGCACACATGGTCCCATCCAGGGGGGGCCCCTTCTTGGTCTTGCAAAAGTAGGGGTTGTCAGGGTGGCTACACCACAGCTGCTTGCAGGGGTCGAAGGTCCGGAACTGGAAGAGAGCACTGCAGCTCGCCCAGTTGCCTCCCACTGCAGGGGCCCCCCCGGGACCCACCCTTGTCCCCCAGGGTCCTCTTGGACACAGGCACAGCTTGGCTTCCCCACAAAGGCCTGTGTGGTGCCCTGATCCCCATGTGACTCTGAGGCTGTGAGGACCTCCAGAACGCAGTGGCTGTTCTCCCCACCTCAGCCTCCAGGCTTTGGCCTGCCTGGAGAGACAGCTGGGAGCCAGTGTACCTAGCAGGAAGACTGGGTGGGCATCCCTCTGGGCCAGGGGAGTGGCTGGGAGGGGGTGTCACTGCAGGGCCCCACGGGTACCTACTGTACCCCTGCTGAGGACTTTACCTCTTGAAGCCCTCCCCTCTGCCCTTCTTTTGCTTCAGCCTTGGCCTCTGCTCCCTGTACCCCACAGTCACCTCTACTCTGGCCTTTCTCCCTTCTGTTCCCATACCCTTTCCTCCAGGATGTCCCTGAGGGATCCAGCTGAAACTCGGACCTGGCCATGCCATTCCCCACTTGAAACATTTCTAGAGCTCCCTGTTGCAATGAGAATCAAGCCCACCAAGCTCTTTAGGCAGCCATGCAAGAGCTTAGACCACCTGCATTAGTGGTTGCTGGCTCTGTGGTCTTAGGCACGTTACTGAAGTGCTCAGTCCCCTCATCTCTAAAATGGGAATACTTCACTTCCTTCCTTCCTATGGCTGAGAGGAGCATTAGGTCAGATGCTAACGGACACTAATGCTCTGCATTGGACCACACTGCATTGGACAAGGTGGGACCCATCAGCAGATACAGTCCATTCTGATGAGTGGGGTTCCTGCTGCTGACTCTGCCCTGGCGCCAGACCCCAGTAACAACTGGTTGCTCCTCTGTCTGCTATGTGCCCACACCTCTAGGCCTCTGCACATGATTCCTGCCTTCTGGAATGTCCTCTCCTCCCACATAGCCTTTACGCCTCACTTCTTTCTCAGGGAAGCCCTCTGAATGCTGCAGGCAACACAGGGCCTCACCAGCTCCCCTACCCCCCATCCCTTGCAGATCCCCTGGCCAGTCACCAGGACCATGTCTGGCCTGGCCGGGTAGGCACTGGGGGCCGAGCAGGTGAGGTGCTGTGGGTGCAGAGGGAGAGGCTGCCGTTCTGGAAGCTAGCTCCGCCCTGCCCTCAGGAGCCACCCCAACACCAGTCACCTCGTAAGAAGCAAGCCCAGATGGGGCAGGAGCACCCGGGGGTGCTCGGACACTCACCGCCGTGCACATCATGTAGCCCAGGCCGAAGTCGAAGCGGCACTGTTCATTCATGGAGTAGTGCAGCCCTGGGAGCTGAGGCAGCGCCGGCCAATCATGGGCAAAGGGGTCATCCCGCAGGCAATCATAGGAGCTGTGAGGGGACACATGGCCACCACAAGCAGCCGTCAGCGGGGAGTGGCCAACTGTGAGGCAGCTGCAGCCCCTTCTGAAGCCATGGTGGGGGCCTGTCTGCACCTCCAGCCCTCAGCCGAACTGCCTCAGTGTCCCCGCTGTATCTCTTCTCCTTGATGTAAGTTCCCCGGGCATCCCATTAAAGGTACAGCTGGTGTGCCCACCTTCCATTCAAGGCTGTGGCCCCAGACAGTGGGACCTCCTCCACCATGCACGCACTGATCTGTGCTGCTCTCCCTTTCCCTCCCCTGCACCTCGGGCTGCAGGCTGAAGTCTGAGGCCTAGGGCTGGGCCCAGGCCCATGGCGGGGCTTGGGGCATCCATCCTCCTAGAGCTGAGCCCAGGGCTTCGGGTCATGCTGCTGGCACTGAGGGGTGGGGGGGTAGGGGTACTCACTGCAGGTAGCGGCTCAGCTCCTGCTGGCTGCAGCGGGACCAGTGGAAGCGGTGGAAGGCGGCCTGCACCAGGGGCGCCATGATGCTGCCCAGCCGCACCTCGTCGCCACAGCGGTTGCCCTGCCCGTCGTGCTCCATGCCCAGCCTGTGCAGGGAGGCAAGGCCACCTCATTGGACCCTCCCTGGGCTGCATTGACTGGGCAGCTGGGGGTGGGGTGCCCCACACCCTCCCAGCGGCTCCCCAGGGCTTTTGGTTGCCTGCCCCCAAGACAGGTTTTCCACCAGCTGGATTCTTAAAGTCAGGGGCACCTGGGAAACTGGGTCCAGAGGCTGCCCCTCGGCACCCTGCCTGCCAGGGGTCGCTGTTTCATGAGCAGGCAGCAGAGGCGGGGGCATCCGCAGCTGGAGCCTCCACATACTCAAGCAGTGTGGGCTGACATCTCTGCACGGACCCCGCAGCCCTGCCCTGAGAAGTTTCCCCAAATTCAGAGGGTGCCTGGGGGCTGCACACCTGGGAGGAGTTGTGGCTTCCCTGCCTCGGCTCTAATTCTGGGCAGGGCTCCCTCAGAGCCCCAGTTATTGGTGTGTAAAATGGGGTAAAGAAGCACCCTGCCCAGGGGCTTGCATGGCATGATGCCTGGAAGGCCCCTAGCACCCGCTTGGCCCTTTGATTTGTTCCTTCAGCAGAACGTAGGCCTCAGGCCTGGTCTGTGCCATGCTGGGGTTGGGACTTTACTCCCCAGGTGCTTTGCACACAGGGCATCCCCTGCCCCCACCCCAGGGCACAGAGGGTCCCGATTTTCCCCCACGCAACAAGGACAGCGAAGCCACTTACACGTGGCCGGTCTCATGGGCCACCACGAATGCTGAGGAGAAGCCATCCTCGTGGTTCAGAGTGCAGCTGCGGACAGGGTGGCACATCCCAGTGACAGGAGCATAGCCTGGGAGGAGACAAAGGGCGGCTCTAGCTCTGGGCCTGAATCAGAGGGGCTCTGGCCCTAATGGCCCCACCATCCCCAGAGCAAATGAGCCAAACCAACTGCACCCCGCTGGCACAGTTCAGGTGACATGCACTCCAGGCAGCCGGCCTCAGCCCTGCCCGTCTATGTCCACACTGCAGCTGGGGTCAGTTTCCCAGGTACAGGTCTTGGGTGCTAGAACTCCCTGTGCTAGAACTACCTTGGCAGCTTCTTGCCTGCTGTTCTCTTTCCTGCCCTCTCACATCTTCCAACCTTGTTGAGTGACCTTCTGGCCTCCCAGAAACATATGCCTTCCATACATCCTCCCACTGCTGTAGGAACACTGCTCTCTGAGCCCACTACCCCTCTGGAGGGTCGTCCCTGGGTTCCCTGTGGCTTCCCTGGGTCCTGTGAGACCACAGCTAGACCCATTTCCATAGCACACACAGGAAGGAGTGAGGGAAAACCCCTGAAGCTGCTCAAGAGCAGAGACCGAGAGCCAGCAGGTCACCGTGCCCTGCTGTCATGCAGCCAGGACCAGCTGAGAGGACAGAGGAGTAGACCAGCTGCAGACAAGGCCCTCCGAGCTCTGAGTCAGAGAACCTGCACTCTGGCTGAGGAAAGTATGAGCCATGTTCCTTCTGACGGGTTCCCCTCTTCCAGGAGTCTGTGGGGAAGGAGCCGGATGCATCAAGGTGCCCCCAGAGGTGGAGGGTGGGGAGCGGGACTGGGGAGGGCTGGCTGAGGTAGGCCACAACCCTCTGACAGATGCCCAAGGACTCGCCTGCCCTCAGCCAGACCAGCCTCATCCCCATTCATGTGGCTTAGAAAGAGCCACTGAATTCATAGGTAATAGTGAGGGGACCAAGGAGAGGACTGAGGACTGAGCTAGAACAGCCCAAGCAGTCGTGGAGAAGGCCTACAGGTGGTCGGCCTATGGAACAGGTGAATCCCTTGGGTGAGCTGAATCTGATCTGAAGGTGGATTATTCTTCAGATATCTCCAGGGAAGCCTTAGAGGACAGCATTCCCATGGGTGATGGGGGATGGGGGGGTGCAGGGGGGCATGATCCTGAGGATCATGCACCTACCACTGGGGAAAACCACAGAATGGGGGCCTAGCCACTTGCCCCTGGACAAGACAGAGAAGTGTGTACAGAGCTGTGTATGCAGAGTGCATGCTGAGACACGACCTAGAGGCCCACCAAGCAAGGAGCCTCCGCCCTTGGAACTCTGACCTAGCCTCACTTCTCACAGACCCCACGGGGAGATCCCAAGGCAATTTGTTAAAGAGTCGAGAAGAAAGGAAGGAGGGCCTGGTGACCCAGGGTGTGCTGCTGGCGTTATTCTTGTCTGTAAAAGCACCGTAATGGAACCACTGTCCTTTCCCCTTGTCATAAACAGGAAAATCTGTACCTTAAAATACTTTTTGCTCTGCAGATTTTAAGATGATTACTCTGGAATCAGTGTCCCAGAGCCAAACTTTGAGATCTTCTCTTTGTTATACGCAAAGCCTGCATGTGCTTATTCACACTACTGAGCATATTACATGGATCTTTATGATCTGAAGGTTTGCAAAAATGTCTTTATGTTTTTCTTCATACCTTTCCTGCTTATTTTATTTTGCTATTGCTCCTTTTTTTTTCTGGAAATCTTACTAGAAAGATATCATACCTCTTGGGTTGAGCCTCTTTGTCTTCGTTCTATTTTAATCTTTTCGGATGCCCTTGACTTTTTTTTTTTTTAAAGATTATTTATTTATTTATTTATTTAGAGAGCATGCACAAGCCAGGGAGGAGCAAAAGGAGAGGGAGAGAGTCTCAAGCAGACTCCGTGCTGAACGTAGTGCTTGATCTCACAACCCTGAGATCAGGACTTGAGTTGAAATCAAGAGTTGGACACTTAACCAACTGAGCCACCCAGGCGCCCCTGCCCTTGACTTTTTATTTCAGCTTCTGAATTTTCAACTTTACCCACTATATCTTTAGTTTCATAAAAATTATTTGCTGCTCTCTAATTCTTCCTAGCAACCTGTGCTGGGTTTATGGAATATATATTCTCAACTATTCTGGGAACTATTACTTTTTTAAAAAAAATTCTTCCTCGGATTCCAAATTATCTCTCTCTCCTCCAGAGTCAGTTCTCCAATTCTGTTTTGCATCTTGGTTGACTTTTTCAAGGTGTAAGTTTAAATAAATTAAAAAAAAAAAGGTCTGGCCATCCTTAGGTGTGCTTTCACGTTTTGAAACAGAGGAGGAACTCACCTGCTATAGAGGTTATGATGGTTTCTCTCCCTGTGGAACAGTTTTGCTCCCCTTAGAGCTCTCACCTGGACAAAAGTGCTGACAGAGTGCACTATTTGTCACTGGGCTTCCTTCTGTGACAGGGAACTAGCAGCCCCTCTGAATGAAGAGGCACCAACACCAACCAGGAATCTTACTCTGAGCTCGGTGGGATCTGGAGTCCCACTCCATGTTCCCACCTGAATCCTATTCTGGCACCAATCTGTGTGGCAAAAGGGGCAGCTGTAGTGCTGGAGAGATGTTTTGTTAACAAACTCGTCTGGGCTCTGGTCAGGGTCACTTGGGAAGTCTCCCTAGTTACACGGATATGAGCAAGTGGGCAGCAGAAAGAAGCTAAAGGCCAAAAGAGTGGAGAAAGATGCAGTGCAGGAAGTATCAAAATTCATGGAGGGAAGTGGTGGATTTAATGAGCATGTACATTATATAAGTATACTTATTTTTAAAAAAAGGATCACCAAAATGATCAACCAGAAACTAATAAATATGACTATCTATAGAAAATGGGAATGGGGTAAAATGGGTCCACTCTTCTGAATGTATATTTTATATGGCTTTTCAAAGTTCTTCTTTTGAAGCGTGATATACATCCATAAAAATGCACAAGTCCTAGGATACAATAAATGAACCATCACAAAAGGATCACACCTGTGTGACTGTATCAGCACTGCAGAAGCCCCTTCTTGTCTCCAACCACGACATCCTCTCTCAAAATAGGCGAAAATATTTGGTAAGAGGTTAATATCCAAAACACATAAGGAACTCCAACAACTCAATACCAAAAACAACCAGCCCAAAATAAAAATGGGTAGAAGACCTTAATAGACTTTCTTTCAAAGAAGACATCCAGATGGCCAAGAGGTAGAGGAAAAGATGTTCAACATCACTCACCATCAGGGAAATGAAAGTCAAAAACACAATGAGGTATCACTTCACACATGTTAGAATGGCTAGTATCAAAAAGACTAAGAGATCACAAGTGTTAGTGCAGATGTGGAGAAAATGGAACCCTTGCGCATTGTTGGTGGAAAACAGTATGGAGCTTCCTTGAAAAATTTATCTACGATCCAGCAATTTTCCTTCAGGGTATTTATCTGAAGAAAACACCAACACTAACTCGAAAAGCTATCTACAGCCCCCACGTTCACTGCAGCACTATTTACAATAGCCAAGACATGGAAACAACATAAGCGTCCATCAGTGGATGAATGGATAAAGAAGATGTGGAGTATACACACACTGGAATATCATTCAGCCATAAAAAGGAAATTCTGCCATTCACAGCAACACAGATAGACCCTGAGGGCATTATGCTAATCAAAATAAGTCAGGCAGAGAACAACAAACATGCTGTGATCTCACTTATATGTGGAATCCAAAATATAAATCAATCAATCAATAAAAGCCAAACTCATAGATACAGAGGCAGTGGGTAGGGGATGAAGGGGGTCAAAAGGTACAAACCTCTGGTTATAACATCTGAGGATGCAATATACAGCATGGAAACAATAGCTCATAATACTGTATTGTGTATTTGAAAGTTGCTAGGAGAGTAGGTCTTAAAAGTTCTCATCACAAGAAAGAATCTTATAACAATGTGTGGTGATGGATATTAACTAGGACTACTGTGATCATTTCACAATATATACATTGATCCAATCATTATGTTGTACATCCTAAACTAATATAATGACATGTCAATTATATCTCAATTAAAAAATTAAATTAAAAAAAGAAGGGGTATCAAGCTTCACTTCTTCCCCCCAGTTTGGGTATTTGCTGGACCTGACACCATTTGTTGAAAAGACCATCTTTCCCTGCCACTTCACAATAAATCAAGTATCCATCCACAGGTGAGTTCAAGTCTGGACTCTGTGTTCTGTCCTCATGATTCATTTGCCAAACCTTGCATCAAAATACACTCTTCAACTACTGTATTTTGGGGAGCAATGAATACTTTGCTCATCTTCTCCAATCGTTCATGACTGCTCTTGGTCCACTGCATTGCTAGAAGAACATTAGAATCAACTTGTCAATATCTCCAACTATTATGCTGGATCTGAGCTTGCTCTGGAGTGCACTTGCATTCTCTTACAGGTTGGTTTGGAGAAAATTGATTTTTTTTTTACAATAGCGAGTCTCCCTATCCATTAGCATGGCATGCCCCTTCCTTGATGTCATCTTTTATAATGTCTGTACATGTGTTTTACAGCTTTGGGGTCTAGATCTTGGACATCTTTTGTTAAATTTATTCCTAGGTGTTTGTAATTTTTATTCTTTTATTATTCTAAGTGGTGGTCATTTTCAAATTTTAATTTTTTGCTGTTAGAACACAAATTCAAATGATTTTTATATATTGACGTTATATCCAGAAAATTGCTCAATAATGCTACTGACTTATTTGTAGATTCTTTTGGGTTTTCCACATCGACAGCATATTATTTTCAAATAAGAGTTTGATTTCTTCCTTTCTGACCCTTATATTTTTATTTTTTTCTTGCCTATTTCACTGGCTGGGACCTCCGCTACAATATCGAATCCAAGTGGTGATAGCAAGTATTCTTGACCCATTCTCAGGTCTAGAGGAAATCCTTTCAACATTTCACCATTACATATGATGTTTGCTAGAGCTTTTTTTTTTTTCTGCTAAGTATGCTTTATTACATTTAGAACATTTTCTTCTATTCCTAGTTTAATAAGATATTTGATCATAAATGGTTATTGATTTTTGTCAAATAATTTTCCTTCGTCAATTGAGATGATTTCATAAGCTTTTATCCTTTGTTCTAATAATTTGAAGAATTACAATGATTGATTTTCATTATGTTAAACCTTGCATTCCTAGGATAAGTCCAAATTCATTGTCACACAGTGCTTTTTACACATAGCACTGGATTTGATTTGCTATTTTATTTGGGATTTTGTATATATACTCATGGGAGAGATATGCCCATAATTTGTTTTTGTCAAGTCAATCTCAGATTTTGGTATTAATACTAGCAGGTTTCATAAAATCAGTTGGAAAAATGTTCCTCTCTTTTCTTTCTGTGAGAAATTGTGTGATTGCTTTATTCTTCATTAAAAATTAGGAAAAATTCTCTGGTAAAACCATCAAGTCCTGGAGCTTACTTTGAAGGGAAGCTTTTAATCATAAAGTCAATATCTTTAGTTGATATGAGACTATTCGGATTTTCCTTTTTTCCTCAGATTTTATGTTTGTCAAAGAATTTATACCTTTCATCTAAATTAACAAATTTATCAGCATAATGATGTTCAAAATATCTTCTCATTATCTTATTACCTTTTTTAAAGTCAGATTTGTAATCAGATCCCTTTTATATTCCTAATCTTAGTAAATCTGTATTTTCTTCCTTTCTTTTTTAAACTAGCATGGCTGGGGGCATTCCGGTTCTAACTGATATCTTTCAAAGAACCAAATTTTGATTTTATTGATTTTCTTTATAACCGTTTCCCATTTCATTATCCTGCTCTTACATTTATAATCTCCTCCCTTCCATTTTTGTTGAGTTTAGTTAGCTATTCTTTTTTGAATCTCTTGAGATAGATGTTTCTATGACTAACTCTTTAGCTGTTTTGGTTGATTGACTGATTTGGTTTAGCCATTTTCGTTGATGTGGTTGACCGGTAAACTGTTAAGTTTATAAATACAATTTAATCATTATGTTAGCTATATCCACAATTTTTGATATGCCATACTGTCACTATCATTTTGTTGAAAGATATATTCTACTTTCTACTCTTACTTCTTTGACCCACAGATTACTGATGAGCATACTATTTAATTTTCAAGCATTCAGAATTTTTCGAGTTATCTTTCTTTTCCAGTGTGTGGTTTCGATCTTCTCTGTCTTTTGTTGAGATTTCCCTATGGCACCTTGTAGTCTGCTTTGGTATGGTTTCGTGCTACAGTAATCAAGAGTGTGTATCCCTCAGCTGTCTGGTGTAGTATTCTGTAATTCATTAGGTCATTTCTTCATTCAAGTCTTCTGTATCCTTACCAACATTCTTTTTTTTTTTTTAAGATTTTATTTATTTATTTGACAGAGAGAAATCACAAGTAAGATGGAGAGGCAGCCAGAGAGAGAGAGAGGGAAGCAGGCTCCCTGCTGAGCAGAAGCCTGACATGGGGCTCGATCCCAGGACCCCGAGATCATGACCTGAGCCGAAGGCAGCGGCTTAACCCACTGAGCCACCCAGGTGCCCCCTTACCAACATTCTTATCTGTTGTTCTATCAGTTACTAAGAATATGTTAAAATCTTCAATTATAATTGTAGGCCTTGTCAATTTCTCCTTTTAGATCTGTCAGTTTTATATAGTTTGAATTTTTAAGTGAAATCCTTTAACTTCTAAAGATGGAAAACTTACTCAAATTTGTTTTTTAAAAATGGGGGAAAGCAAACAACTCTGCCTTGGATCCCATCTGGTCTTTGGGCTGCCAGCCCCAGGCGTGAGCCATTTCACCACCTTTGACCATTGCTGTCCCCCTGAGGGATGCAGTCTCCTGGGAGAAATGGCAGAGGCCACAGTGGTTTTCGATGAGCCAAGAGGTCACGAAAGCTTACACAGCCCTCACTGGCTAAGGTGGCCACAGCCTCTCTCTGCCCTGACACCCTTCCCAGCCTGGACCAAGGCTGTTAGGGACCCTCGCAAGGGCCAGTGGCTCATGTCCAGCCTCCCTCTTTTCTGAGTCCCTGCAGAGCTGAGGCTCACCTTGCATGCCCGAAGGTCCGAAGTCCTGCCGTGTGAGGAAGATGGCATGATCGTGGTACTCATCGTGACCTGTGTCCGGCTTCTGCTGGAGGTAAGCCCAACGGCAGACATTCTCCAGGCTCTGGGAGGGGTTCCCAATCTCAATGAGGCTCATGGACTGCAGGGGTGGGCAGGAAAGATGGAAGCAAGGGATTAACATGTCGGGTAGACAGGATGGGAGCTGAGCAGGCAGTAGTGCTCACAGACCCCCCCACCTCTGCTGGGGCCCTGGGCCACGTGGAGCTGAGTCCGGTCCCCCTCAGGATCCACCTCCCACTTGGCTCCACTCTTCTGAGAGGAGGAAAGGCTCCCCAGTCACACATGCCTGCATGAGTTTCCACATGAAACCACAGCCCACTTCTCAAGTGAGACATGGAAGCCAAGTTCTGAGGCCATCTGAGGCCTCACACAGTCCATCCCGCATCACCCACTTCCAGGGGCATCTGTGGCGGTCTATCAGGCTCCTGTTCTGTGAAGGTCCTGGGCAGGAGGCCAGTGCAACATGGACCTCATGTTAAAGAGCTCACAGTTCTGGCAGGGTCCCAGGCAGGGTAGACGGAACTCCCAACATGGCGTGGAAGCCCAGAGAAGGGGACGAGATGCCCTACATTGCCCCCTTGTTTGAATGTCTTACAGAAAACAGCATAAACACTGCAGAGGAGAGAAACTGCAGCAGATCTAGCAAAGGAACCACATACAGAACAGGAGCATAGTGATAATTCCCTCAGGAACAATGGACAGGAAGCCCCACATCCCACTGGTATCATGAACCATACCCAAGACCCAGGGTGGGCTGCAGGGCAGGCAGCACAGCAGCCCACTCTGCACCATGGCGTTGGCATTCTCTCTCTTATTCAGTCCTCACAACCACCCTGAGAGGCAGGAAAGTGAGGCCCAGAGAGGTCAAGTAACTTGCCCTTAGCCACACAGCTGGGAAGCTTAAAACCCATGTCTAGATTCAACACCCTGCCCTAAACTGCCTCCCCAAGCAAAACATACACAATATTGTCCCCAAAGCAAGGCTCCCCTGTGTGGCACGCTTCCCTTTGCTCTCTGCTGTCTTCATGCCAGGCAGCATGTCAGCTTCTCCTACTATGAATTCCCACCACCGAATAGTTCCCTCCAGGCAAAGAGTCCTGATGGACAGGATCCATCTGTCCATAAAGCAGAGCTATGCATTCCCTAGTAGACATGTCTGCAGGTGTTTTGTTTCTTTTCTGGCTTAAATACATCCATTAAGTATAGCCAGATGCTCCTTTTCATGTACAGAAGGAGCGGAGAGTAGATATAGGTACTGCTGGGAACCCAGGCTGTTCTAGAAGAAGGAAGAATGATTCAAGGCCGGGGAGGACCGCTCACTGCCAGAGTTCTCTTGCATCATCCGAGTCAGTGACTTAGAAGATGGCGCACCAGTTCCCAGCTCCCAAATACAGAACACCTGGGAGGTAAGAGGGCTTGTTATAATGAGACCTAGTGAATCCCAGTGAAGGAAGTCACAGACTGGAATCACAGCTGTGGTGACCAGGACCCACTGGACACAGGCACAGAGATGGACAGCCCAGAGGAAGCTGCAGTAGGGAAAGGGACATACGGGATTGCCCCAATCATGACCGGAAAGAGAGTGTGACTACCTCTGGCCAGTGAGCTGTGAGCAGAAGTGACCTGTGCCTCTGCCCACAGGAGACCCTGCAGTGATCTCTCCTCACTGGCTTGTCAACCATCAGTATTGAGATGGTGGCTGCTCTGTCACCCAGACCCCAAGTGACAGAGACATGGAACATGTAACAGGAGCAGGAAATAAGTATCTGTTGTTATAAGGCTGTAGCACAACCTTGCCCATACTGACTGACACAGGAGGGGTGGAGGGAGTGTGGCATCTGTGTCCCATCTAAGTCAGACACCTGCAGGTCAGCCCGAGTCCCCGCCAGGTGGTAGCTGCCTCCAGAAAACCTTACGAAGTCGCAGCTCTGAAGAAGGAATCAGGTGGGAGGATCTCCTTTCTAAGGAATGAGCTCTGGGTGGAAGAATAAGGAAAAGACTGTTGTGGGCGGATGTGAGTTGGTGCTAGAAATTGGGGCCTGTGCTTGTCCCCAGTGAGCTGAAGATTGCCAGCCTGAGTCCAGGTCTGAGGGATATCACCAGGCCGCCAATGAGAACTCGATCTAGGATAGCCACAGAGCCCCCACTGGTGTGTGACCTTCCCACTCACAAAGTCCACAAAGCAGCTGAGCAGCCTTGCTGGGCCACCTCCCACGAAGGGGCTCTGGTTCCTCCAGGGCCATGTCTGCCAGCCCACACATCAGGAGGTTATTGCCCATGATGGGCTGGCTGGCCCTCAGGGTCTTAGGGTTCCACTGTTGAGCCAATTCTAGTCTGGTTCCCTCCAAAGCCCTGGTGGGCTGCAATTACTCGTGCCTAGACTTATCTGACAACAGCAGCTCAGGCCCCCTTCAGCAAAACTTCCCCTCTGTTCATCTGGGTGTGACCCCAGGCTCAATGCGGGAGGGTTCAAGGCCTGGTTAATCCCAGCACCACATCTTCCTGGCACCGTGCTGGCTTGGAGTGAGCACATAACCAAAGTGGGCCAAAGAGATGGAAAGGTGTGAGACCATGAGTCAGGAGCTGCTGGTGCCCCTGTCCCCATGGGAGGAGATCCCACTTGAGGAAAAAGCCAACACAGAGAGAGCTGGGCCTGGGCTGGAGAAGAGTCAACTCCTGGTGTCCTCACATGACTACCTGGCTCACCCAGGCCTGAGGCCACCCTGCTGTGGATCTCTTAGGTCACTGTGTACCAGGTGATTCCAAAAATGTATGGCCTGAAAACCTCCAAACATTTATCATCTATTTCTGCAGGGCAGGAATCCAAAGGCAACTTAGCTAGGTACTTTGGCTCAGGGTCTCTCCTGAGACTGCTGGCAAGCAGAGGTGGGGACTGTGGTCTCATCTGAAGGCTCCACTGGGGGAGGACCAGTTTCCATGCTTGCTTGCTTGGCTGTTGGCAGGACTCAGCTCTTCGTGGGCTACTGCACCAAGGTTTCCAGCCACACCCCAGAACAATAACCTACCACAGCCTGCTTCCTCCAGCTTGGGTGACCTGAGAGACAGCAACACAGTGCACACACACCCAAGACAGGAACCACAGGCTACTTAGAAGGGAATCTCGGTCCCGCCCACACTCAAGGGGAGGGGACTATTCCAGGGTGTGAATACCAAGAGGTGGGGTCACAGGGGCCCTCCTAGAGGCTGCCTGTCACAGAGATGCATCTCATTCATGTGTCTGGCAACCTCTCCCTTGAAAATCAGTGTGAGCTGTGTTATCGTCACTTGCTGTGAGTCTTGAGCAATGTACTTTTTCCTTGGGGGAACCATGGAAACTCCAGTCAAGGGCAGTGGCTGGTCTCCAGTGTCCAGCTGGTGTGCCCCACACCAGTGGGATAAGAGCTCTGGCCACATCTTTGAGGAGGAGTCCAAAGTCCAGCCAGAAAGACACACCCGTTTCAGGGCCAGAGAGCAGGAAAAGGACCACACGGTCAGGGACTAGAACCAAGGGCAGGAACCAGGCTAAAAGAGGCTCATAGTAAGTTGGGGGTAAGGGGAAAGAGGCCAGAGTGCTCGGGAGGTAGACTTGTGGGAAGTGCTGGCAGGGTGTAGTTCAACCAATTTGACAATTTGGGAGTTCACCCAAATGCCAACAGAGGCGAAACAGGTGATGTAACTCAGTGAGGCAGGTGGGTTTATGAAAAACAAAACTATCTTTTGTGTTGCCCACTGAGAAGGGCTAAGAGTACACAGAAATATTTCCTCGGCATGATAAAGAAGGTAAGGGTCGATCAGTGGTAAGCGAGGACAGTAGCAAAGCCAGGGGGAGAGCACTCAGCACCCCGCTACTGTGGGTATGCAGAAATGCGGGGACCCTGAGCTGCCAGACTGTATTTTTCAGGCCAATGTTTGAATGTGGATCTTCCAAAGTAAGCCGACCTCCTAGTAAATGTTGACCCCACTTAAAGTCAGTTACGTGGACAAAACAAAACACATCCCCTGGGTCACCAGGTTGACAACAGCGGAATAAAGGTCCTCAGGCAAACAGCCCCCACAATGTGCCCTTCTCCACTGGCCCCAACACCGGCAAGCGCCTACTTCCTCGCAGAGATTCCTATGGTTCAGCCCAGCTGCCCAGCCCCTCTGGCGGCCGGCATGTTTCTGCCACTGTGGCAGGATAATTTATTGAAATATTGATTTGCGTTTTGTTCTCGCCTTGTCTTTGCCCATTTCACGAAGGCATACTGCCGCGTGCGTACTCAGGTCCCACAGGGGCCTGGGCTGCAGGATCCAGAGCATAGGTTGTCTGGGACCCGCTTCCAGCTTTTGGGTTCTGAGGACACTCCCGGAGGGCCGGGGGAGAGGGGCAGAGAAAGAGGCTGGGAAAGGGCTGCACCAGGAGGGAGTGGTCCTAGGGAAGCAGATCTCAGAAAACTCGGGCTATGTGCTGGGCTCTGTGAGCGAGCAGCCCAGATGGGACTCTGAGAGATGGAAGAGGAAGGTGATGTCAGCTTTTAGGCACCCAAGAGGCAGAGCTGCTTGTATGTTCTATCGCTCTGCCCATGTCCCAACTTTCTGAGGGCTCTGGCCCATCTAAGATGTGCACAAAAGAATGGAGGACGGGGATCCTCATCCTTGCTGGGTCTGGAGCATTCAGGAGGGTGTAGGTATGCGGGGGCCAGCCTGAGTCCTGACAGTGACCTGTGCCCTGCAGCAGGTACCCAGCCTCTGGATCACGGAGAAGGCAGGGGATGCGGGAGGGGGACGGTGTGGAATGGGAGTGTTGCTGGTGCCCTACCAGCAGAATCAGGATCACGGCATGGCAGGAGATGAGCAGGAAAGGTGTGTGGGCTGGCAAGCAGGGGAGGAGGAGGCCTCTGGCTTTGGTGGAGGTTGGCAAGGGGGCCAACACAGGATGCAAGAGGAGAGGACTTTGAGCTTGCAGGGGGTGTGTGAGGTCCACAGCATCTGGGGACACCATCAGGGGATTGTCTTCTCCTGACCAGCTTGCTTGCTTGGTAAGAGCTGACAGTTTGCTTTGGGGCACTCTCCCATTTATCTGGGTGCAGCCCCTGAGGGATCAGTCCAGGTTCTCTGCCCACCCCTGAGCACGGCTTGGCCCAAGACCAGAGTGAGGACAGAGGAGTAGAGGCTCAAAAGGAGTGAACAGGTCGAAGCAGGTTTTCCCTAGAGAATACCCCCAAGAACATGTCTCCAGCACCCCAGATTTAGTTTTTCTTCTACCTCTCCTCCCACTTCCCGAGAGCTACCTGGCCTTCCCACAGGTTCCTGGAGCTTCAGAGGACTCCTGGCAGACAGAGATATCCAAGCAGAGGAGAGGGGAGACCCTAGGAGAGTGGTCTGAGCCAGCCCATGTGGCTCACTTGGATTCTGATGGTTCCTCTTGCTGCAACCCATCCGCCATCTCTGCCATCCAGCCACATCCACACAGCCCTCCAATGGGCCCCACTCTCTGGGCCCCCAGGGACCCTGCCCTGTCTTTGCCATGGACCACAGCTGGTGAGCTGACTCTCCTCCCAGCGAGGAGAGGAAACATCTATTTCTCCCAACCAGATCTTCTTCCAAAGTGCCAAAGAGAGTTGCCTGTTTCAGTTAAGAAAGAGATTCTCACACTGGGCTGGCTTAGAGCACCTGTGTTCCTCCCATCCCTCAAGGCACCTGTCTCTTGGCTGCCTGCTTGCCTCTGCACAGGTTTCTCTAGGAGAACCTGTTTGTACAGCTTGCCATTCCCACCTGTGCAGGGATGGGCACCATGCGTGAGCCCAGCAACTGGGTGGCCACAGCACCGGTCAAGGACCTGGCAGATGGGAGCTCCTCCCCTGGGAGAAGCTGTGGGTGCACAGAGCGAACTGCAGTGGAGTGGTGGTCACCCCGTGCTCCCCGTGGAAGGGGCATTTCTGCACCCTGCGGGGGGCTGGGTGGTTGGTCCAGGTTTATAGGTGGCACCTAAGTTAAGCTGTAAAATTGCCCTAGGATACAGGTGCTATTATTATCTGCAGGAGGAACCGCATCAAGGCCACCTGAAGTAAACAGCCCAAGTCTCCCTGCTACACCGAGGTGGAGGTGGGTCTGGAAGCCACGCTGCAATCGGAAATGTTCTATTTCCCAGGCGGAGGAAACCAGAGGGTCAGGAAAGGAAGGGCGGGGCCCCAAGGTGGGCACCAGGTGGCGCTGCTGCCACAGGAACGGTAGAACCGGGTGACCGGCTGCTGGGATGCCAGGCTGCACCTCTGAGTGCAGGCAGGCAAAAGGGGACTTTGAAGGCCAGAGACAACGTCTGGGGTCCCACCCTACATACGCCAATTAAGACCTGGTCAGAAGTTCTGCTCCAATCATTGCTCTCTGACATTTCCAGTTTGCCCTTGAATGAACTGAATGATTTATGTTCTTCCCTCCTTCCATCAAGGACCAGTAGCCTGGAGGCCGGTCCAGCAGGCTGGAATAGAACCCAACCATGGGGTCGCTATCCTGGTGCAGCCACATATCAGGAGTCCCCACAAACCCCAAAGCTGTCTAGCAGCTCTCCAGGGCACATGCAGGTGACAGGTGGGGCTCACCTGGGCAGTATGAGAGTCCTGGGGTTGGAGACCTGCTCATCTCTCTTCCACGTGTGTTCTCAGACAAGTTACCTCACTGTGCTGAGCTCCCTATCTGCAGAATGGGTACAACCACAGGGCAGAGCCAGGAGCACAGAGGCTCTGTCAGTGACGGTCAGCACCGATAAATGTTCCTTGTCCCTGTCGCTATGGTGGCAATGATGATAAAGATGCAGGCTTGATGCCAGTCCCCTGGAGAGCCAGCCCACCTTTAGGGGATGCCTGCAGCTCATGTTCCAGGGAATTGGGCTTCAACCCACCAAAGCCTTCTCATCGTCCCCGGACAGTGGGCCCAGAGCCCAGACCTGCAAAAGGACAGGGCCCACTGGGCTCAGGTGAGCGGAGCATGCTTCTTGACCTTGGCACTGGGGGTCAGGTACTTCTGTTGTGGAGGCTGTCATGTGCACTGCAGGATGTTCAGCAGCACCCCAATCTGTACTGTTCAATTCCACTGGCATCCCATGGCAGTGATGCCAAAATCACCCTCCGTGGGGAAGCACCTGAGGGAAGCAAGGGGCAAGGAGCCTGGGGCTTGCACGCCCCAGCCAGTGGAATAAGAGCACTGCAGCCCCCTCAGAGAAAAACAGCTCCCCACAGCGTAACGTCTGCAGAACACCCGGCCCCTGGAGCTGGCAACCCCACTGTCAGGTGGGGGTGGCCATGCGCCTGCCCCGTGGATGTTCTGTGTGGGCGAAGTGAGCTCAGAGCTCACCAGGATGGGCATCTTGGACAGGCAACAGGCCAGACAGGCAAGCCCTTTCTTTCTGTGCCTGGGACTCCCATACCATGAAGGCCTGTTATTTCCAGAGAAAAGCCAAGCTGCCTGCATAGGATTCTCAGCATGAACCTTCCCAAGCTTAGCCATGGCAGGACCCCGAGGGACAGGGCCCAACCCCTGCAAATCCTTGTGCTTCTCTGCAGCCTGGGACGACTGGCTCGGGAGGTAGACCGGGACGATAGGGGCCAACCACCATTAGGTTGGGGCATGGGACCCAGACTCTGGGGAGACTGGGGACTGTCCCTGAAGTGCTCCAAACCCCCTCATACCAACAGGACAGCCAAGGTCAAGCACGGGTGAGCAATGGCCAAGGACACATAGTAAGGACAGTGGCACTAGGCCCTGGGACACAGACCCCTTGGCCCCAGCACTCTCTTCTCTCGTTTCCCGCTAAGGGATCCACAGCCTGAATTTCTTTCCCTCCAATGCTGAAAAATCCCTGCAAGCACTCTGTACTTGGTCTTCACTTGGGTCTTTCACGACCAGATACCTTATGTTCTTCTCTGATTATCCCCAAGTCTCTGATTTCCCTTTGCTTTGATTTCCATCATCCTAGGAAATATTTAAAATGAGAACAGTTCAGTAGCTTTGGTGCCTTCTCAAAAAAATCAATTGAAAAGCCAGTTGCTATGCAACCCTCAAGTGTTGCTGATGGTCTGCTCCCTGGCTGATGGCATGTTGTATAAAATAAGATAATCTCCTTTCTTCTGTCTCTCTCTCTCTCTCTCTCTTTTTTTTAAGAAATGGAAAAAAATGTTGTCTTAGGAAAAACTTGAGATAACTCGGAGGCTTCTCATAAGCTGGAAGACAAACAACATGTCACTCATGTAAATGCTAACGATTTTATGCCCTTTGGAGTCTTGTGGGGTCTGAGGACAGGCTTGGGGAAGCTGGTCTATACCCATCATAATTTAGAATGAATAATGGGATCTGAATACAGGGGTCGCTTTCTGCCCCAAGTCTCCCTTAGCCCATAGCCCTGGCTGAGAACCCCCAGTTTCTGGGGGGCACTGCTCCATCCCCTCTCCTCACAGTGGTCCTGGCTACAGTCATCATGGCTTGCCTGATGCTTAAACCCACCCAGGGATAGGGTTCTCCCTCCTTGCCAGGAACAGGAGTTCCCTGAGGAGCAGCTCACCAGAGCACACCTGCAGATGAGACAAACCCTATCTCCAGACCCCCAGTCTAGAAGCCTTGCCTGGTTTCTCCCTGAATGAGGAGAACCCATTCCCTCTGACACAAATGCTGGGCCTCTTGTTCCTCAGACCTCCCTACTGGGAGGTCATGGGCCCAGCCACTCCATCCAGGGCCACCCCCTGCTCAACTTCCCTCAAGACTCTGAAACGATATTCTTTCGTTGGTGCCTTTACGAGGAGCTCACGCTCCACTCCTGGAGAGCACGGGGGACCCAGATTGACCTACTCCTTCAGCTCCCATGACACCCCACAGAGACCTCTGAACAGGGTCTCACCCCTGGGTGGCTGTGCAGAACAGGGCCTGCGACCGGTGGACATACCCTGTTAACTGTCACCAACAAGAGAAGTGTCAAAAGGAGAACTCTTTTAACAATCTGATGGTGTGATTTTATGTGAACGGAATTTAATAATAAAATGTCTGGGCTGGGTCTTTTTGTAAATCTTGGTTTTGTCACATTTTGCTTTTCTAATAATTCCTTTGAAATATACTTTCCAGGAGTATCGGTCAGTGATGGACCTTTGGGGCTGGGGTATTCTGTGTCTAGCTCAGCAACCTCGGCCCTGGATGGTCACTTTCCTGAGTTGGCCAATGGCTCCAGGTCAGTGAGATGGGCCCTGTTTTCCTGTGGCCGCTGCTATGAGTCCTGTGGCCCACAACTGTGCTCACTTCAATAGACCAGAGCCAGTAGCCAGGCACGCTGCACAGTCCCTAGGTTCCTAATGCTCTGTGTCCAGGCTGAACACCCTGTTCCAGGAACCCTGGACCAGAAGGTGGGGCCTCCCCTGAGTTCCCTCACATCAGAGTACCTGTGTAGCACCAGCCCCCCTTTCCTTGGCCAGCTGTGTCCTCCTAACTCTATCTCCCTGCCTGCCCTGCTGCTGGGTGTCCTCCCTCAGGAAACCAAGAGCCACATTATGGAAGCTGAAGGAGGACTGAGCATCAGTCAGATCCCGTAACTTTCTGGAATCCTCCAGGATACACAATGGGCACCAGCCTCTCCCAGAGACCTCCAACACAGCCTCATGGGCCTGACCTGGGCCCAAGGGCTTCCAGGGGACAGGCAGGGTAGGGCAGGACAAGGTAAGCAGAGCGTGGGGTGAGTTTGGCTTATAGGAGACTGGTCAGCCCAGCTGTATCCCCAGGGGCCCGGAGAGGGCCAGGCTGAGGAGACTGCGAATGGGCAATCCCCCAGATTCTGCTACGTTCTCTATCCTGACTCCTCCAGTGTCATAGGCAGAGGTCTGAGGCCTGTCTGCTGAGCTTGTGGCACAGTGGGCCCTCTGGATTTTGCTCTGAAAGTATGCACCGCACTCCAGATTCTCCCTTCTAATTCCTAAACTCCTTCCCACGTGAAGTCAGGGGGCTGGGAGGGGCACAGGTCCCCCTGTGCCCCTCTCAGTTTCCACTCTACTAGTCCTGGTCTCACTGAGGCTGCCCTACTGCCCAGGTGAGGTCCAGCCACCCCTTTTGCCAGCTGCGGCCTGCCCACCTCCCCATATGTCCCTGGGAAAAGCAGGCTGTAGCCTGACACTGGTGTCCATGCCCACTCCCCTTACTCCCCACTCTGCCTATGGAAGACTCGGCTGGGGGCGGGGGGTACACACATGGCCCTGGCAAGGAAGAACCCCTTCCCATGAGGCAGCATGTAAGGGGCATGGCCAGATGGGCCTCGGCCATAAGGTGATTTGGCCTCACCTGCAGGTAAGGCCACACACCTGCGGCAGCCTGCATTCCAGCCCAGATGGCTTGCTCAGAGGTCCCCTAAGCATGCAGGTGGCAGAGTCCCTGGGCCCAACCACGGAAAAAGGAAGATAGTGATCCTGAGGGCAGAAGGACACAGACCCCTCCCCACCTGTCCCCAAGCCACCATAGAGAGGAGGTGCCAAGTGAAAGCAGGAAGTCCCTTCTATGTTCTCCTTCAAATCAGGAGTAAAATGTTGGACATGTCAGAGCCCTGAGGCATACCGCTAGAGACCCTAATCGGGTGCATTCAGTTCAATGGGATTACTTGGACTCTACCAGTTTTAAATGCTCTAAAAAAATGTAAACCATCTTTTCATAATTCAAAGTGCTCTATTTTAAAAGAAACATGCTTATCATGATATATCAAGAAAATTCAGTAAAGTGCAAAGGGGAAAATAAAAATCCATGGCCAACCGCCGAAGTAATAGTTACATTTGATATACTCCTTCCAGTCCCTTCTGTATAGATTCTTGTACACAAAACTAAGACCTTCTTACTCTAAGTTATAGGCTCCTTTTTTTTCAAAGCAAACAAAGTTAACTTTAGGCTGTAACCACTCCCCAGGGCTCTTTAGGAGGCTTTGGAAATGGGATTTCCTGGCGGCCCCATATTCTGCCGCAGAGACATATTAGCATGTATTTCATCAGGCCCCTAGGAGTGGATAGTTCAGATTTCCTCCTGTGGTTTATACCCAGAAATAAGGCCACAGCCTTTGTCTTCTTCCTAAATGTTTGTCCACAGCTCTGGGATAGAGTCATAGAAAGGAATGAATGGGGGCAGACATGAAGAACTTTTTAAGGGCAGTGGTGAGTACTGTCACATTTCCTTCTAGAAATATGTACACATTTATACTCACATCAGAAAAGTGTATTGCTTCATCCACCCAAACCAGCACTTAAATCCCTCTTTCTAATCTTAACACATTGATGCTTTAAAAATGGTAAACGGTTTTATTTATTTCATAGCACAATTAAATATTTTCTCCCTTAATTTTTGGCCATTTGTATTTTTCTTCTGCGTACTGTGATATCCACTGCCAATTCTGTTTCTCCTATGATTTGCAGGAGCTCTTCACGTACTAGGATATCTTTGCCATATTGCAAGTGTTTTTCATGCCTGGGCTTTGTCTTTTAATTGTTTCTTGACAGAAGCTTTATGTTTTCAGTATTCAATGTATCTGTCTTCCCCTTTATAGTTCCTTCTCTTACACTTATGCTTAGGGAGCCCTTGGCAACCAATGTTTGCTTCTTGATCTTTGCGGTTTAAGTCGTGGAATGTGTTATTGGCCTATATTTATCACATATTTAATTTACTATAGATGAAATGTGTATCAGTCCTATACTGATTTAGGACACTTAATAACCACTTCGCTTACATTTATCCCATGGTGTCTACGGAAGTGTGTTTTCAGAGCTAAGGAGCTCATTTGATTGATCTGCTCGTGCTTATGCAGATATGGTATGATTTTAATTTTTTTCACCTCACAAGATGTCTGGAGTAAATCTCCCTCTATTTGCTTAGCTTTCAAGGTTTTTCCAGCCAGTCTTGACTGGCTTCTTAGGCTTCCAGATGAATCTTGGAATCATTTCATCCAAGTTCCAATTATTAATTTGGGAAAAATCGATACCTCTACTGTCCCCAGTCTCCTTTCAGGGAGCCCTCATTTCTATTTTTTTCCTTCCAGTAACAATGTGTAATTTTCTTCCAATAGGTCCTATATGGATCTTGTTAGGACCAAGCCAGGTATTTTATATTTTGGTTACTTTTGTCAAGGGAATTTTTCTTTCCCTATTATACCTACTATTGGAGCCTTGTGGGTTCATGCAAAAATTAGTGATTTTTATAGAACTATGTTTTATTTGACCAATTCACTAAGCTTCTTTATTACCTCTAAGAGCTTCACGGTGGATCCTTCTGGGTTTCTAGGCACACGATCATCAGCAAACAATCTTTACGGTTTTATCTGTTCTTTTCCCATGTTGGCTCCATGTCATAAAGACACTCCCAGGAAGAACCCCTGGAAATTCTAGAATTTCCAGAACCTCAGTAACAAAGTCACCTTCTTGTTGCTGACATTACTGTGACTGCCTCAGGATGGGCGGCATTTCCCAAAGCAGGTTCCTCAGAACACTGACTGAAAAACAGGTTTGAGAAACTATGTGTCTTGATGCATCTCTTGAGATTCACTGGGCTTGCTTCTGTCCTAAAGCCTCTGAAAAATTCGGCTGTCAAGAATACTTGTTCTACGTTCTTTTATCTTCTTTTTTAATTGCTATTATTATTTTTTAAGATTTCACTTATTCATTTGACAGGCAGAGGCAGAAGGAGAAGCAGGCTCCTCACTAAGCAGGGAGCCCTATAGGGGGCTCTATCCCAGGATCCTGAGCCAAAGGCAGAAGCTTAACCGGCTGAGCCACCCGGGCATCCATTTTATGTTCGTTTATAAGCCTTTCCGAGACTTGAGTGTGGAAGCCCTCTATCTGCCTGTGTGAACATCTATGAACATCCGAGTAATTAGCCAGGCAGAGTGCTTTTGGGGACATGTGCTTCTTTCTCCACCTTTAAATAAAATTTTGGTTGTCATGTCACCACCTGTTTGCACAGATTTCTGAATACCAGGAGATCCTCTCCCAGCTCCTGTGCAGATCACGCCCCTTGCCCCAGCAACGCCTCAGTGTCAGGGGCTCCTGGGGCTCTTTCCTAGCTGCCCCCCGACTCAGCATACTTCCTTGTACCCCCCGCTCCACTGGTGCCTTTGTGAGCCATGCTCAGCTCTTCTCTCGAAGCTCCAGACCCCTACACCAGCCCCTCTCTGGCTGTCTCTACTGGGATGGCAAGAGGCACCTCAAACTCAATACATCTCAACTGAACTCACTGCCTTTCTCCCCACCACCCCGTCTTCTCCTGTGTTCTCCATCTCAGGGCTTGGCATCATGATGCACCTGGCTGCCCAAGACCAGGGCCCAGTGTCTCTCCATCTTCATCCAACCACTCAGCACCCATGCCCTCCAGACTTGGCCTCCTACCAAAGTTCTCTTTCTTTTCTTCTATTTTATTTTTTTAAAAGATTTTATTTATCCGACAGAGAGATAGCACAGGTAGGCAAAACAGCAGGCAGAGCGGGAGGAGAAGTAGGCTCCCCGTTGAGCAGGGAGCCCTATGCAGGACTTGATCCCAGGACCCTGCAATCATGACTTGAAAAGAAAGCAGATGCTTAACCAACTGAGTCACCCAGACACCCCCGAAAGTTCTCTTTTGTCTGTCTTCCTTACTCCAGCCACTGGTTATGGTCTCAGTACAATCCACAGCTTACCTATCTTCAATGGTGCCTGCACCTTCCCCAGCCAGCTCCCGCCCCGCATTCTGCACATAGGAGTCCAGGGTTTGTCTTGGAAATGCACACCGGGTCCTGGAACAACATCCCTGCGCTGGTTCTTCTCCCTTTTACTCCCTTCCAGTAGCTTGGCCTGACTCCATGAGGCCTGCCTGCCCTACCTTTCCCCCCAGGAGTCTCTGACCTCCTGTTATAATCATTTCCCTGTCTACACCTCTGCTCTAGAAGCAGGCCTAGAGGTCAGAGACCACCTCAGTGGCCCAGCACAGAACTTGGCACATAGAAACCCTTTGTGAAGTATGTGGTAGATGAGTAAATTTTGTCATTTGGCAAACTGATGTGATGAACTATATGAACTATTTGAACTATATGAACTATATGAACTTCCTGATAAGTCAACAATTGTCTTATTCCCAGGATAAGCCCTATTTTATCATGGTGGGAGTTTCGTTTTATGCGTTATTGAATTAAGCTCTTAAAGCCTTGGGATTTTTTTATATCTATTTTTAGAAGGAAGACAGGTCTGTACATTGTCTTGGACATGCTACCTTTGGCAGCTTTGAGTATAGGAATCACACTGGCTATAAAAGTAAATTGGGTGGATGTCAGAGTATATCTATGTATGTGCTCTGAGATGATTTCTATGGTGTTCTATTATCCTTGCTTAATAATTCCTTAGAAGTGAATAAGAATACACTGGCAAAAATAGATGATCTGACTCTCGATTTAGAGGTAATTTTCGGGAACTCTGAAAATGCTGGAGAACTTGAGCTCCCACTATGGTTATGGGACATACCGTGGTTTATACATATTTTGGAGTTGGCTTTGAAATATTCTCATTTCCCAAGAAATCCATGACTTGCCAGCATCTCTGTCTACCTTCAAGTTCTGACTCTTCTGCAAATGGTGGACTGGGGTCATGAATATCTACCGCCCCACAGCAGCGAAGAGGAGAAGAAGAACCACAAGAAGAAACAGCTTTGGGTGAGGACAGTTTAGCACAGAGCCCGACAGGGTGTAGTTAAAATAAACCAGGGTTTGTTTCCTTGGGAAATCAACACCTTTTAGGCTAAATGAGACCCGAGGTTTTGCCAGCACGAGCAAGCAATTAACTGTGCATGATTTCCAAATCTTTCTTTTGAACCAATATGGAGGCAATCGGGGGCGGAGGGGATGTAAGCTGCCACCTGGTGCTCAGATAATCCGTGCAGTCCTCTTTTTACCTCCAGGGCCAACCTGAAGTTTCCCATTTCCCTCCTCCAGCAGTAAAGGGAAAGAGTGGGGGATATAATTGTGCCCACACCTCCCCAAACCCTCCTATAACTGGAGGAGGGTGTGCATGTGGCCTCCTCCACTGATGGGAGTGGGCCCGAGTGGAGGTCTAGCAGCTGCCTAGTCTGGCAACTTCCACATATGCCACAATGGCGACTTCCTCTTCTGCCCAGGTAAGCACCCTGGTGTAGGTTCTATTATGCAGACCCTTTCTAATCTTTTAGTTTGTACTCCCCCCACTTTTCTAGATTCATATGCCAGAGGTTTGCTTTGGCCAAAGCTCTGTTGATTGTTATGATGATTTCTGTTCTAATTTCTTCATTTCTGTCTTTCTGAAACTTATTTCCTTATTTTTGTTCTCCTTAGGTTTTTTTTTTTTTTTTTGGTTTGTGGTTCTTGTTGACATTTTCGTTAACCTTACTGAGTCAATGCAATAGGTTAGTGTGTATTCATTCTCTGTTGTGTAGGCTGGGAAACACTTGCAAGTTTGCCTCTGAATACAGCTTTGGCCACACCTCATAGGTTCTGATCTCTAGTACTATCATTTTCATTAGTGTTCCAAGTAACTGCAGCTTTCATAGTCTCCCTCCAGGCCGGTCATTTTTCAAATGTTTAAAGACATTAGATTTGGGGCGCCTGGGTGGCTCAATTGGTTAAGGGTCTGCCCTCAGCTCAGGTCATGATCTGAGGGTCCTGGAGTCAAGCCCAGCATTTGCAGGGGGTGGGGCTTCTGCTTAGCAGGGAGTCTGCTTTTCCCTCTCCCTCTGCCTTTCCCCCCTGCTCATGCTCTCTCTCACTCTCAAATAAACAAAATCTTTAAAATAAATAAATAAAAAAAGACTGGCGGGGCACCTGTGTGGCTCAGTGGGTTAAAGCCTCTGCCTTCAGCTGGGGTCATGATCCCAGGGTCCTGGGATCAAGCCCCACATTGGGCTCTCTGCTCAGCGGAGGGCCTGCTTCCTTCTCTCTCTCTCTCTCTCTCTCTCTCTGCCTACTTGTGATCTCTGTCTGTCAAATAAATAAATAAAATCTTTAAAAAAAAAAGAAAAAGAAAGACTGGATTTTTTCCCCAGTTAATATATCCTTTCCCTCCACCGTATTTTTAGGGTGCTGAGTTAGAGAATACAGCCCAAACAGTTTTACTCTAACTGTATAAAACTCACTGCAATTTTCTTTCCAACCTAAAACACTTTTGTAATTTTCAAGTGTTCTATGATTCCTCAAAAAGAAGGCACATACTTCGATAGGGCCAAGAAAAAAATGATAAAACTGCTAATTTAACTTCATACATTATTATTATTTGAAACTTCTCTGCCTTTTAAAAAGTAATCTGTTAAAGGTTTTAAAAAGAATATAAAAGATTCCTGCAGTTAGGTTTTCATCAATTTCTCCCTAGTCCTCACAGTCTGCTTTGATATATTTTATGTTCTCTGTGGGGAGCACATGGACCATGACTGGTGCCCTCACTGTGGCGGCTTCTACTCTGGAATGATAGGCTTTCTGGGTAAAGACAGTGGGCTCAAGGTCCACTATTCCTGGAATTCACCCAGCTGTATGGGCCCTTCATTGTCATTTTTTTTTTTATGCCATGGGCCTTGTAAGTTGTGTGCAGTTGGATTTTATTTTTGGAGACTGAGACCCTCTGTCTTTGAGCAGAGGAGTTTAACCCTGCACCTAATTACCATCTCTGATGACTGATTTTGTACATACTGAGTGAAGTCAGACCATGGATTCTGGAATTTGGCTGTGAGCGTGAGAAGCCCAACTCCCAAGGAGCCAAATGACACACTCCACTCACCCAGATTACCAGCAAGCCACTTTAAGCCTCAGTGTTCTTATCTGTGAAATGGGGATCATCCTAGCTCCAGCTCCCCATCTGCCCTTGGATTCAGTGAATTAACATGGGTAAGGTCCTTCTGAGCTGCCCAGCATGGAGCTCCTTCCTTCCTCCCAACTCTCCTTTCTCTGTACCCCTTTACCTTTCTCTGTCTCTAGGGTCTTTCTCCCCCTGCTGCACAGACCCCACATGCTGCTAGGAAAGACGGCTCCAAGTTTGACAGCAAGTGGGGTTAGGAAGGGCAAGAGAGTCTAGTTACGGCAGACGCTATGCTGAGGAGGACAGAGAAGCTAGGAAGGGGGGAGAAGGACACGGGGAGAAGAAGTGGGCGGGAAGTGAGGGGTCAAGTATCCTCATGTTTCTGATGCTTTGAAGTCTGGGGCCATGCTAACCCTGGAGGGACTGTCCCTCCTGGGGTCAGCCAATTCCTACAGATACTAAGCAACTGGCTCTGGAGAACACTTTCCAAATGCAAGCCAACGAATTCAGAGTCCGCACCCCCAGTCACCTCCCTCAAGGGACTCTCACACTCCCATCACCCCCAGGGATGTACTATAGTTGTTACATAGTTGTTACATACCTACATAGTCGGCTAAACTATGGCACAGAGCCCACTGGAATTATCCATACCGGCCAGTCCTATGCCCACTCACCCTGTCATCCTGCCCATATAGCCCTGTGTGCGTAACAAATCATCTTTTCCATGGCAGTCATCTCTTGATAGGTTGGCCTCCCCACAGCCGAATAATATAAAAATCTACATTTTAAAACAAGGAATTAAAAGGGGTCAGGGATATGGGGGTGGCACACATGTTTCTTGTTTCTTTCAGGAGCACAAGGCAGCTGGGGACAGGCCCCGGGGTTTGGGCCTCCAGAGGAGGCCTGTGCCTCACTGGAGGGCCCCCTCATCCCACACTGAACAGGGGCTCTGCAGTATCAGGAAGACACCAGGGAAGGTGGCTCAGTGGGTTAAAGCTCTGCCTTCAGCTCAGGTCATGATCCCAGGGTCCGGGGATGGAGCCCCATATCGGGCTGTCTGCTCCGCAGGGAGCCTGCTTCCTCTTCTCTCTCTCTCTGTCTGCCTCTCTGCCTACTTGTGATCTCTGTCTGTCAAATAAATAAATAAAATCTTTGGGAAAAAAAAAAAAAGGAAGACACCAGGGGCTCACTTACCTTCCCATAGCTCAGCAGGATTATCCGCACCAGGACAACATTGATGTGGGCCCCCAAGGACTCATCATGATAGATTTCGTTGACCTGAAAGACAACGGAGGGGTGTCAGCAGGAACCACAGGCCCAAGGACCACCTGCCACTGACAGGGGAGGGGCCCACAGGAGGCCCTGCCGACTCATCCACACTGTGCCGTGCCCTCCATGAAACAGGCTTAACAGTCCCTGTCTTACGAAGCTTTGTGAGCACTGAATTTCCCCATGTGTGCAAAGGAATGGTGCTGGGGAAAACAGTAAGACGCCATACTTGTCACCACGCTAAATCATAGCCATCCATGAAGTCACGGGAAGAGGCCAGGGTGCATACCCCTACACACAGACACCCTTGCCCAGCTTTGAGGGTCAAACTTGATTTTTTTTGTCCACAATGAGACAACAACCCTAAAACCCAGTTTTTCTTAAGAGAAAGGGTTTCTCTGTCAAATAAATTTTTTAAAAAATCTTTTTTAAAAAGTGGGGGGCACCCGAGTAGCTCAGTCAGTTAAGCATCTGCCTTCAGCTCAGATTATGATCTCAGGGTCCTGGGATCAAGAGCCCGGTGTGTGACTCCCCGCTCAGCAGGGAGCCTGCTTCTCCTCTCCCTCCACTTCTCCTCTTGCTCGTGCTCTCTTTCAAATAAATAAAATCTTTTAAAAAGAGAGAAAGGGTTTTTTTTTTAATCTCCCAAGTATTGCTTTTTCTCTCACAGGCAAGCCCAGACAGTTTGGCTTATGGCCTTTGACCAAAAGTCATGGTGTAGAAGCAAAGAAGACAGTGACACTGGGAGGTCCTGCTGCAGCTGGAGGGGGCAGAAGGGAGGAGGGAACAGAGAAAGGCTGGGCAGAATGACTAGGTTTCACTGTACTCTTTCCAGCCCTGACCCCCAGCCTATGTTTAGAGTTAGGGGTCTAGGGCAGGGAGGGTAAAAACAGCACCGATATTTGGGAAGAAGCCAAAAGTAGAGAGAGCTTGGTTCTGCTGTCTGGGACCTGGGAGGGGACGGGTTCATATCTAGAAAGGGTGGTTTTGGAGGGCCCAAATGGAATGCAACTCCCAGGTACATTTAGGGGATCTAGGGATAGTAGACAGGATAGTTGGGGGCTGGCTCATAGGTTGGCCTGGGGCTGGGGTGGGGGGAGCGCTGGCCTGGAGGAGAGGAGGGCAGATGTTGCTTGGCTACAGAAAAGAGAATACACCTGGACCGACCCCAACTGCAGGCCCTCAGCCTGGAGGGTCACGGCCCAGGACCAAGCATGCTGGGACAGACGTGTGCAGATGCAGGGTGGCTACCCCAGGGTAGGAGGGGCAGGGGATGAACAGCCCTGCCATGGACTGAATCGTGTCCTCCCCGCCCCAACTCATCACTCCCAGTGCAATTCAGAGGTGGGGCATTCGAGAGGCAGATAGGGTTACATGATGTCAAGAAGGTGGAGGTCCCCATGATGAGATCAGGGCCCCTGGAGGAAGAGACACCGGAGAGGTCCCTTGTGCACTCTCTCACTATCATGTGAGGACACAGCGAGGAGGAGGATGTCTGCAAGCCAGGAAGAGAGCCCTCACTAGGAACCAAACTGGCTGACACCTTGATCATGGACTTCCAGCCTCCAGAACTGGGAGACATTAATGTGTGCTGCTTAAGTGACCCAGCCTGTGGTATTTTGTTAGAGCAGCCTGAGTTCTAAAACAAGCCCGGAGTCAGGGCTTACCCTCTGACCTAACTATTCCCCCTAAAGACTTCTGAATGGGAAAAGCCTGAGCCACCTCTCATGGGCTGGGTCACATTTTCCCTTCTATCCTGGAGCAAGGGTGGCATCAAACATAAGAACAAAAGAAAGCTGCCTTTTCCCCCACGTTTGAGCTGTGGTGCGATGTCCACCCTGCCAGCAATAAGCCCCTTACAGGGGCTTCTCCAACTGAGTCACCCTGGTCTTTCACAGAGCCCACCACCCCCTGGGGGCCAGAATCGCCTGGCCTGGCCTCTCCTTCTCTACAGACTTTGGCAGGTACCCAGCAGACCCAGGAGAAAGCTATTGGCCCCACAGCATGTCCAGCGACTATGCTAGCATTTGGGATTTGGCAGTGAACCAGCCCAGAGCTGGCCCTCTGTCAGGAGGTAGAGACTTCAGAAGTCACAAAAACAGCTTCAAGATCGTGACGATGCTGAAGAGGACCCTGGGAAGGGAACCCAGATGGTATATCCATGGTGAACTGATTGGTGAGGATTGGTGAGCCCCCCAAAGATGTGGCATTTCATCTCAGAGATAAGAAATGAGGAGGAGATAGCTCAGCAAAGCCGGGATTGTGCTCCTGGCGAAGAAAGTAGCATGTGCAAACATCCTGGGGTCAGAGGCAGTGGCGTGTGTTCTAAGGACTGAGCAGGGAGAGAGGGCCCCTGAGGCCAGACCACATAGCTATTCAGTAGTAAGAAGGATTCCAGTTCCAATCAAAGAGCAGTGGAGGATATGGACTCATGATAGAAGGATAATGACACTGCATTTTACAAAGATGACCTGGGCTCCTTTATGGAAAGCAGAGCCTACTATAGCAGTCAAAGCGTCAAGGGTGGGGCTAAGATTTGGGGATGAGTGGAGATAAGGAACAGATGTGAGCAGTGATAGGAACTGGAATGGAGGGGGCACCTCCTACACAGCTCTGGGACACTCTGGGCTGGCTCAGCCCCATCCCCTTGTTGGCAGAGGGAAGCAGTACAACTTTGCTCTGTATAGGGTAGGGGAAAGAAAAATGTCTCGGGGTCATCTCTCAGAGCCTCTCCAGAAAAGAGGGGCTCAAGGCTCTCTTAATACCCTGACCATGCCTCTCCAGGGCCCACGCTCTAACGGCACTTCTCAGAGCTGGTCTGGGGTGTACCCTGAGGGGACCTACCCCCATGCAGGCCTGGTGAGGCTCTAAGCCCACAGTGTGACAAGCTTTAGGAAGACGGGTAACCTGCCTTGATATTTGGAAGGGATTTAGGACCGAGTTCAGAGAATTAGCTCATTTTATGCTACCAACAGCCCTTGGAGGTCAGAATGACTGACCACCTGAGCAATGGGGAAGCTGAGGCTCTGAGTGAGGGGGTGCTTGCTGGTCCCCTCAGGGAGAAAGAAGATGCAGGACTGGTCCCCTTCCCACTTGTGGCCCAGACCTTGCCCACCAGGGTCTAGGATCCTCCTATTCCCTGAACCTTGCTACTGTGCCCATAGTCGCTTTCATCTCAAGTAAGGGGTCCTTGGATACTGAGCAGCTCTGACCCCGACTCCTGATTTGGGACTGGGGATGACCAGAACCCCAGGAACCCCACCACTCAGTGCTAAGCTCTATAAGGCAGAGGCCGTCTAGGATGTCAGGCCACTGAGCGGAGGCCAGGCAGGGAGGCCCTGCCTTTGGAGTTGTCCGTCAGCTGCCAGCTCGCATGTGCTGGGCTGGGCTGCTGAGGAGCATGCCCAGCTGAGGGCCAGCAAGGAGGCCAGGCTGTGGGTCAGGCTGGCAGTCAGGCCTACTCCGGAGACTCCCCAAGCCCTACCTCCCTGGTCACTTCAAACTGTGGTGGGCCTTTTGTGGCTCTGTCCCCAAGGAAGCTTCTGTCCTTTCCAGAGGGGCCATGGCTCCTCTCAGCCTACTCCTCTCTGGGCATCGGTGGGCTGTGCTTTGGCCTCCCTCTGTGACGCCTTTCTGTGAACGCAGGGCAGTGCTGAGAATAGGGGCCCCCACTGTCCTTTGCCTCTGCCGGCCTTTGGAGGGGGCCGTGCCCTGCTCTCAAGGGAACACAAGCCTTTTGGGGACCTGTACGACTGCCACCGCCCTTGAGCCCACGGGATGCTGCTCAGATACCACTCGGCTGCTAGAAGCCAGCAGGGCCTACCTGGCACAGAGACCACTGGGAACGATGAGTACAATTTCCAGTGAAACACTTGCATCCTTAATAGGGACACAGCTTTTTAACGCTTCTGCCGAGCAGAGAGCTGACAGACGTAGCATAGAGTCACTGAAGATGGGAGGCAGCCTCCAACATCTCCCTCATGTCTCCCCTGTCCTCCCTTGACTCTGACCCCATCTCCCAGACAAGCAGGCAGGGGCGGGGGCTCCTCAGCGCCTTTCTGACTCCCGTCCTGCCCACACTGCCGCCTTCTTCACCACAGTCACCACTCAGCAGATTCTTCCTCTGCCTGTAGACCTCAGTGCCCCCCATTCCCCTGTCCCATGCTTTCAGGAGCAGCCCCAGCCCCTCAGGATGGCAGTCGGGGCCTTCTCAAAGCTGGTTCTGGCTGGCCTCCCTGTGCTCCGCTTAGCTTCTTCTGCTTTGTACTGGGAGGTGTCCCCCCACTCCGCCCCCGGTCTCGACAGCTCCACCTTCTGCAAAACGTGGCTGCCCTCTCCAGCTGCTTATGCAGTGGCTCACCCCTGGAATTCTCTCTCTTCCCTCCAGCCCCAGAATTCTTGAAATGTCTGAAGAGCATCTGCAAGAACAAAGCCATGGTAATAAACATGTTTCAAAGGGGGAGGGGCAGTTACACTTCAGCTTAATTCCCATCCACTACAAGGCATTCCCACTGCAACTGGAATAAAATCCAAGTCCTGCTGCCTCTTTTCAGGCTGCCCCGGCCTTGCTCACTGTGGTCCATCCAGCCACTGGCCTCCGTGCACTTTGTAGCGAGAGTCCATCCCAACCTCAGGGCCTTTGCACGGGCTGTGCCCTCTTGTCTTCCCATGCTTTCCCCCAAATATGACCGTCCCTGCTCACGCCAAAAGTACTCCCTAAGTAGTTGCTTCCAAACTGGACTATATACTTGCTATGAGAAGCACCCTTCCTCCTTGTTCACTACTGTGTCCCTAGCAGTGTCTAGCACCTAGTAAAGGAATAGTAAAGAGTTCTGAATGAATGAATGAATGAATGCGTGAGTAAATTTGGAGAATGTGAAATGATAGGAAATGGGTACACTCTGTATGACAGCGGTGGTGTCAGTACCCTGCAACGATGGAGACCCCAGCTAAGTGCTCAAGTGTTGTTCCCCACCCCAACCCCACCTCCCCCAAGACCTGTGTGCTGGGGAGAAGCTGCTCTCCTCTGCTCTAGACTACAGGAGGAGGGGAAGCCAGGACAATGTCCTTGAGCCCTGTCTTGAGAAATTGATCCTGGAATCTTTAAACCTTGGGGGAAAATGTTCAAAGCCGCAGGCAGCCCTTCTCTGTGCAGAGAGAGGCCAAGGGCTCTCTTGTTTGGGGAAATACATTGTAATGCACCTTTTGCTTATGCAAAGATGTGGCCAAACTTCTGTTCTGGAATAGACAATAAGGAAGGACACAGGCTCTGCATGATAATGTAAAAGTTCGCCTTCTTTGTGGCAGAGCTCCACCCAGGGCCACCAGTGAGCCCTGGCAAGTGCCTGAAGTCTGCTGGGCAGAGGTGACTTTCTTCTCTGCCCAGAGGATCGGGGCACGGGTGGCTGAAGGGAGGACTGGGCCAGGGCCAGGGCTCCCCACGTGGGCAGGCAGTGGCAGAGCTGCCAGCTGGGTTCCCATCCCTTATGCCCAACCTTCAGGAAACTTACCACCTCTTCCCCAGAGTTGAACTTCAGCAACTAAGAGGCAGTGCAAGCTGCACCTGCCACCACGCCAGGGAACAGGCCAGGCCTGGAAAAGTCTGCCGTGAGGCTTCAGGAAGCCAGGCTCATAAGGTGCTCTGTGGCTTCTCTGGGAACCCCTGAAATAACTGGGAAGAAGTCCAGTCTCTCTGAGGACCCTCAGGAGAAGGCATGGAGTGTCACGGAGAAAGGGCTGTGGGCAGCCGGGGAGGAAGATGTTCATCAGGGCGTGTCTCTGACCCACGACGGGGAAGCAGAAGCCTGGTCTTAGTGTGAGAATGAACGTGCATTTTGCAAATCTTCCCTCAGCCAATGCTTCACAGGCAACACAGGTACAAACACAGCCTGAGCCTCTCTGCTCAAAATACCAAATGGCCACGAAATGCAAATGGGCAGGACTGGTTGTCCCATACAACAAGCATGGGGGGCGGGGGCAGAGCTCTCCTTCAACATTGGGTCCAAGCACACAGCCCCAAGACCCCAACCGTTTCTGTCCCCCATCCCATACCAGGCCACGCTCTGCTGGAACTGGGGACATCTCTGCAAGTCCCCAGGGTGGAGACAGGGCTCCTCTACCTCCAGGCCAGCAGCTCGATGCCCAGAACCCAGTGGAAGCTCAACAAATGTTAACCAGGCAAACAAAAAGCAAAGCTGCTTTAGGAAACAGTCCCTGTAGGTAATGATTACTGCTGGAGCTGCCCCTTCCCTGTCTCTCTGTCAGGGCACACGGGTTCCAGGCTGGGTTCGGCCACCCTCCCACCCCTGTGACCTGGGTCTGACACGTGGCCTGCTTGCGGCTCAGTGTCCTGGCCTGTGAAATGGTGGTGATGCTGGACCTCACCCCTCAGGCTGTCACCAGCACTAGCCTCAATACTGTATTTAAAGCATCTAGCAAAACCCCAGGCATATAGTACACTCCCAGGCTTCACTCCCAGGCCCACCAGGGGCTCTCCTCGGGACCACCTAGAAGAGCCCTGTCAGAGGACAGTACACGCCAAGCATTTTCCAGAGCCCACGCTGTTGCCCAAGAGGGGTGTGTGTGTGTGTGTGTGTGTGTGTGTGTGTGTGACCTGCACTGGGGGTTGTGGGCAATGGAGAGCCACCCCACCACGTGGGACTGGATGTTCCCACTCACTAACCAACAACTCATCTGAAAGAGGGTCATGCTACAGAACAGGGAAGGACAGACTCTGCTGAGGCTGCAGGCCAGGGCCTAGTGTCTCTCTGAGGCCACTGGCAGGGAAGGAACAGAGGGAAGGCAGGGATCTTGATTCTTTCTGGCAGCAACCCCAGCCCCAGAGAGCCCAGGGGCATCGTCTCTCTGTCTGATGTTCCCCGGAGCTCCTTGGCAATATCTGACCACAGAGTCCCTGGAGACCCAACGTGGCGTCTCATCCAGAAGCAGCTTTTGGGGGAGGAGACCCTTGTGGCAACACCTCGTGGCATTCTCACCTCCCCCAACCAGTTTGAGTTTGAACATGACCTTCATCCGTGCTGTGATCTCTGTCACCTGTGTTCAACTGGGCACCATGGTTATCATTTGAAAACAATGCTTTTTCCTTCCTTCTATGATTCATGTTTTTTGCTGCCCTATCACCATTCTGAGCCAAAGAAAGAAAGAGGGAAGATGCCATCAAGAAGAGTTGAGGCCACCATACCCAGGAAATCCCTGGGGACAGCAACAGGGGAGGACAAAGTGTCCTGGTTGATGAAGGAGGTCAGGGAAGGGGCCTGAGAAGTACGATGTCAGACCCAGGGTCAGGGGGCCCCATCCCTGCCACTGCCCCTAATACACTGCCAGGCCAAACAGATAGATTCTGAGGGCCATGGACCCTGCTTCCTGCCTAGACTCTGAGGGGAGAGTCTGTTCCCAATGCGACACTAAGTGCCAGGGGAGAATGGTGGGGGCTGGTGTGAGTAATCCAGTCCGAGCAGCAGCCTGGCTCCCCCCAGCCCCAGAGGGATGTGCATGGGGTCCAGATGCTCCTGTCTTATGCTGGCTGTGGACTAGGAGAGGCTGCAGAGGGGACAAGGCATCACAGCACCTGATCTGGACAGGTGGGGCCCAGCACACCTGAGCAGTTCAGGTAAAGGGTCCCGGAGCCAGACCTGACCCCCTGTCACTGCAAAAGTGGCCAGGGCTCAGGCCAGCATCCCCACTGCTGCCGGGGCCCCCAGAGGTCTCCACATGATGACAAGGAAGGGAGGGACCCTGACAAACACGCGTTGACCCAGAAAAGCCTGAGAAAACCAGGACACGTTAGACTGTCATCTGTGTCCCCAGCACAGGCAGGGCTCACGAGGAATTCAGAGCTCCCAGCTTCTGAATTTTCAGAAGCTTTGCTCCAAGCCTCCTCCTCGCATTCGACTCCCCGCCAGGCTCCTGTGCCACAAACACAGCTCTCCTTCAGAGTGATTCCCTAGCCTTTAGTGCCCTTCCTAACATCCAGGGCATAAGGAACCTCCCTGAATGCAGTAGGAAGCAGTTTTGTCCTTGTGTGCGATACATGACCTTTCCCACCCCCAGAGTCTGAGTCACAGAGCTACCCCATCAGTCCTCCCTTAACCCACCTGGGGTTAGACCAAATTCCCCGGAGTCTGCAGCAAGGGAACCACCTGGCAGAGAAGGCAGAGAATGCCCTTTGCCACACAGAGAACCCGGGTGTCCCAGGGGAACACTTCTTGGAGGCACAAGTTTTCGTTGCCAGACTCAGGCAGGGAGGGGGTGCGTGCACCACCCCACCCCCACACCAAGCAATCTCCTGCTTCCCGGGCCTGCTCTGCTAACTTGGATGCTGTCTCCCCTGCCACCATCACAATCTCGAATATTCTCATGAGTCTATTAGATAGTTAGCCCTCTCCCTTCACTGGACCTGTGCCCCAAGAACCAGGGGGCTCTGGAAACTGCAGCTCTCAAAGCTTTAAGATGACCTTCATCTGGCCAGCTCCATGCCCCTGAGGCCTCCTGGCCTGAACCCTCAAGCCTGCGCCACCCCACCAGTCCCACTCCTGAAACATGCCAACAGTGTGGCCCCCTCTCCAGGGAATGGAACCAACTTCAGGCTCCCCTCCATTGGGAACTTCTCCCCAGCCAGGCAGAGGGTGCTAGCTGGGCCCTTGCCCACCTTACTGACCTAAAGCAGGTGAGTGTCCCTACGAGAGCCAGGCTTCTTGAGGACATGAGCTGGGCTGGTTTGGCAGATGTCAGAGGCAAAGGAACGACCATGGCACCTCGTTGGTAAGCTGTGACCTTCTAAGACCTGTGCCGCATGCTCCTTGTGTCATCACTTAACCTCCCACACCTTGCCCAGTGGGCTATATTACTCCTCTATTACCAGTGGGAAAGCTCAGAGACATTGAGAAACTCACCCACTGAAACACAGGTGGGAACTGAGGCAAAGGCTTTCGAGAGCACAATTTGGCAAATCTGAAATTAAAGCCACTCGTCCCTATGAGGTGATGATTCAAGCTTCTAGCATCTCTGGTGGAGAAAACGCTTTGGCCATAAGGACATAAGGGACAACGACACTTAGCCTACTGGGACATCTTTTCCATGGACAGGCAGAGTCTATTTTTTTTAATGGGGATCTGTGGGTCCATAGTCACTTTATGAGAATTCTCTCACTTGCTTGTTTATTCAAAAGGGGTTTACTCAACACCTACTATGTGCTGGGGCCTTTACTAGGTGCTAAACATGCAAATCAGGTAAGCAGACCCCTGAATTTGACATTAAATGTGTGACACGCCTTTCTATGAACTCCTAATCCTCCCAAGACCCATCACCAAGCGTCCCTTCAGCAGGGAAGCCAGACCCCCCCAGGATAACTCCATGGGAACCTGGCACTGAGGGAGCAGGCTGGCAGCGACAGCCCAGGAGCCCAGTGCGGTGCCCCACTCTCTGCTTTTTCAGCTCAGCTGTCACCTCCTTGCTGGAGTCTGCAGAGACAAGGTCCGCAGCTGCCTGTAGCTGTCACCGAGGAGTGACGCTGCCTGGCCCTCCTTGTCCATGGGGACTCTAACTCCCTCGTGGACAAACACCAGCTCCCCCAGGGAGGCCAAGGGCAAGCCGCTCCCCAGATTTCCACATCAGCTGTCAGGCAGGCTCCTGAAGAGGGGAGGGAGGTGGGGGAAAACCCTGGGGGTGGGGGTGGGGTGCCACATGCTTCACGGAAAAAAAGGTACCACGGTACACTCCCCCACTAGAACTTTCTCCACCTATGTCATCATCACTGCAAGGGGATGGGGTGGGGTGAAGGAGGTGTCTACTGTCCTACTGTCCACCCTGCCCCCACCCTGGAATGTGAGCTCAGTGCAGGCAGTCCCCGCGCCCCCCCCAGGGGTTCCTCAGTGGCACATTCCAGAACTACTGCATCTGGCATAGGCAGGTGCTCTGTAAACACCCACTGCATAGGTGGATGACTGAGTGAGCAAATCTTAGAAAGAACAGGAAGGTACAATAAATGGGAAAGCCAGGGGGAAAACGAAGTTGATGGAGAACAGTCTGGGGCAGGGGCAAGTGATGTCTAACACTGTTGGCTGATCCTAGAGATCCCAGGTGAGAATGTACTGAGGCTCTTCCTCGAAGACTCAGGAGCACTCGCTCTTCAGGCCACAACAGCAGGGAGGGGACAGGGGCCTGGGCCAGGTTCCCAGGGAGGGCCCATCTTCCCCAATGCATGTAAATGCCACCTGCCATGCCCTGGTTGTGCCACCCAAACTCTCTGAGCCTCTGTGAGCTTATCCAGGAGCGGAAACTCACAGGGCCACTGGGAAGATGCGGAGACATCAGTGCCTCCTCATACGTGGCTGCCAGGCATAAAGCCTCAGTCTTCTCAGGTTGCAGAGGGAGGCGCTTCTGAAAACAGAAGGCATAAGCCCCATGCTCTCAAAGAGAGAAGTTTCTCTTTTTAGACCCCAAACCAGCCTCATCACTCCCTTGTCACAGTACAGCTGGGGATCCCAGGCATCGACCCCCTTTGGTGCCCCTCAGCTTGACACAAAAGGCTTTGCCAACCTCATGTCCTGCCTCACTCCAGCACCCTATACCCCAGCGAGGCCCAACCTCATACTGTGATGTGGTGATGCCACTGGGCCTTTGCAAATGCTGCTCTAGCGCCTGCAGCAACACCTGCATGCATCAGGCTCCTCCCTGCATTAACCCCTGCCTCTGCTCTGGGGCAGCTCACGTGGCTCTCATCTGAGGCGCTCTTCCCTGTGACCCCAGAATACCCTCTATTTGCACAATCAGCACTTGCATTAACCAGGCTGTTGTTATTCTTCCTGTCCTTGCTGCCCACCCCTCCCATGTTACAAACTCTCTGAACACAGGGTCATGACAGCTCACTTCTGTATCCCAGTGCCCAGAATGGGGCCCAACTTAGGCCAGAGATTCAGAGAGTGCCCAATGCACAAACACATAGCCAGGAGTGGCTCAAGTCTGTGGGATGCTCTCGGCAGGCCCGCCCGGCACGCTGAGAAGCACTTTTCTGGTGTTTAACTGGAGTCACGCTCATGCCAGCCCTGGGAGGTGGCATTAATTATCCTCGATCATAGGACACAGCAGGGCAGGCAGTCACCTCCTTTCTTCTAGACCAGAAGGAACCATCCACCAGCTGACCAGCCAGACTTGTCCTGCGGTCGTGTTCTGATTCACTTGTGCAATGTGAGGTCTTAATTTCAATTTGTTGCTGACATTGAAAAATAATTAGATTTCCCAAAAAGTGGATTTCCAGCTTCTCATGACAAAAAAAAAAAAAGAGCTGGCAACACTGGGTCCGCTTTTTCCTCCATGGTCACAAGTGAGCGGGACCCAGGAGGGGATCTCTGGGGGTGAGGCCTCTCCACGCCCCAGTCCCCACCACTCCCTACTGCCCACAGCCTCCTTCACCTGGGCCTACCCCTCCCACCTGGCTCCTGTCAGCATAGGAGAGTGGGGCCCTGTCTCGAGCGTTCTATCAGCTTCACACACACCCTACTGGCCCAGATGGCTGTATCTCCTGGCAGCGCACAGGGCCGTGTTCTCAGGCCAGTGGGATGCCCCACTACAGCCCATGGTGCCAGCATGGCCCGGGGTCTGGGGGAGCTGCTATGCCATTGTGGACTTCTGCTCTCCGTTCTCCTACCCTGTGCTCCGGCCAGGCCCAATCCCAAACATGCCCCCTGCTCCCTGCCTTGCCAGAGAGCCCTGCTCACTTCCCTTCAACTTACGGAAAGCCATTTTCAGCGTCTGGTTCCAGAGACAGTTTTCTCTTTCCCAGGAACCAGAGCCAGAGACACGTGAACAGGGACTGGGGGCAGCGCCTTTGCCCTGGTGAGTCTGCAATTCCAGGGCCAGTTCACAAGATGATACTGCCCCCTCCCCCGTGCCCTGGGGAACCAGCAGAAAACATTCCTGTCCTGCCACTGCCTTCCCCACCATCATCACATGGCCCCAACATTCTTGGAAGTTGGTGAGAAATGAGCTTGTATGCCTCTGATTATTTGCAAACCCTGGCAGGGCTTTGGTAAACCCAGGCCAATTTCTGGATTAAATTAGAAAAGAAAAGAGGAAAAATATTGGAATCCTGGCAGAGAGAGAAATCATTCATTCAACAAAACTTGTTTAAGAACATACTGTACAGAGGCCTGTCCCCATGCTGGAGGAGAAGGGAGGTCAAAGGGTATGGTCTCTACTCGGAAATCACAGAAGCCTCTGCAGAGCACATTTCTCGGTAGGCCTAAGGAGTATGTCTGCCCTCCACAGAAGAGATGATCTGGGGGCTCAGGGATGCTTCCAGAACACAGGCAGTTAACACAGCTGGGAGAGACAGCCCTGTCTGCCCGGAAATCTGCTCTTCCTTCTCTGCTGTTTTAAAATGATTATTAGGATCAGCTCATTTAATTATTTTTGAAAGAATCCCCAAAGTGGCCTCACAGGTCCACTGAGCTGGCAAGGCTATGGTGGGGGGTGGGGATGGATGGAGGTCTGAACTGGGAGAGGGTGGAGCTCAGCTAGGAGGTTTCTAACATCAGCCTGCAGGAAAGGGCTGCTCCAGCTGCAGAGGACTGATGGTCTGTAAAGGGTGATGGGCACTTCATCTCCTGGGGACTGTGCAAGTGTTTATGGGTTCTCAGAGTGTGTGGGAAGTGTAAAGATGAAGAAACGAAGCGCAGGGCAAGGCAGGAACTTTGCCGGGTAGATAAAAGTCAGGATTAGGATGCAGCCACTTCTGACTTCAAAGTTGGTCCCCTCCAAAGCTGGATGTATGGACAGTCAGTGCACTGATGCAATGGGATGGGAATGCAAACTCTAGAGCACTGGGGCCACAACTCAAGGTGAACTCAAAGCATGTGGGAGATTTCTTTAGAGCCGGATAACAAATATTTTGTGAGCATCAGGGAGTGACTATGTTCAGCGCTGTGGAGTGCATATCTCTTTCCCAGCCACTCTGTGTGATAACACAAAATCAGCCATAGACAATTCACAAAATGAGTGGGTATGGCTGTGTCCCAAAACTTTATTTTAAAAAAAAAAAAAAAAAAGGCCGATGGGTCAGATTTGGCCCTTGGGCTGTAGTTTTGGCAACCTTGCTTGAGAATCTGTTTATCTTTCAAAGTTCAGTGCATTTTGCTTTAACTCAGTAATATGCTCAAGGCTGGTTTCATATCAAATTGATGTTTTAAAATGTTTGCCATCCAAAAAGAGTGGCACTTCTGGGGCAGACTGTGGTGGCCTCAGTGGTCTCTACGGCCTCTGAAGGATGTTCCCAGGGGCAAAGAGAGGATTGTAGGTCACGTTCCAGGGCAGGCCATCACCCACTGTGATAGTCTGCCTCACACCTACAAGAAGGGCAAAGGGACCAAGGCAGTTCTAGTCCTTGCGGATGCTGAAATCCCAAACAAGACACCAAGGCCTCTGGTTTCTCAGGAAGAGCAGAATTAGACTTTCAGCTAAAGGTTATAAGCCACATAAGCAGCACTGGTTTTAGGCCCAGGTTGTAGATTGCCTGAAGTCTTGGCACACACTGTACTTTTCAAAATGCACGTGTGAACATGTTCCTTTAATCAGGGCTCTAATCCTCCCATAAGATATCTATCACCTGAGCCAGAAGAATAGCCGCCATCCGTGCCTGCAAGGGAACTGGAGCGGTCACAAACACAGAGGCGGCATCCTACCATGGCTCCTGGGGCCACTGAGCACACATAGCCACAGCACCAAGTTTGGAAGCAGAGACTAGTTCAGGGGCTGGCAGAGTTGGTCTGTGAAAATGTGGTGATGCCCCAATATACCCAGCAGGTGTGTTCAGGCATGTTGACTGCAGCACAGCCTGGGAGCACCAGACAGAGCAGGGAGCCCATTTTAAGGAGAAAGGGTCAAATGGAACAGCAGGTCTCAGTACACTGAGACAGCCCGTGGAACAGGGGAGTCCAGGCAGAGGGAGGCCCCTCACTCCCACGGCTGGGTCCAGTGGAGGCCACAGCATGAGTTGGGGTTGAAGGCGGGGAGAAGCAGGAGCAGGAATAAGATGGCCGCAGAGGGGGGCCAGCTGTGGAGAGCCACAGCGAAGCAGGGAACCCAGGTGGGGCCCAGCAGTGGTGCAGGAATGGGGTCTGGAGGAACCAGCGTGGCTAGACAGGCCACACAGCTCCACCCTCACAGCCTTCCCAGCACTGGGAGATCCTTCTTCCCTCCAGCAGTGGATAGAGTCTCTCAGATGTGCTTCCCAGACTCTCTGACTAGGCTAAGGACCCCTGGGGCAAGGAGACAGGACCTCAACCTGGGTTTGCTAGCAAGCTTTGAGATTCTGGTGTTCGAGAGCTAAAAAAACAGTGTGAGGGCCCCAGAGGATGAGGCCAGTGCCCACAGCCTGGTCCCAGTGCTCAGAAGGCCCCAGCACCCTCTTAGACACAGGCATTTGCTCCATGGAATGTGAATAGATGAAACCTAACAGAGAACGTTCTGGCATAGAAAGCTTTAGAATGCACATACCTGTTGACCAGGCACTGCACTTTTAGGGACACAGTTTAAGGAATAGTAGTAAAGGATGAGCGATAGATTGAGCTGTAAGGATGTTCAATACAGCTTAGTGGCTGATCTGACCTCTGATAGAGAAATTAATTTTTCTATATGAATATGTCATATCAATAATCAGTTACATAAAAAGTACTCTATGTGATTTGATATGATGTCACCATTAAAATGAGGTAGTAGGAGTAAATATTCACATACCTACAGGAGTATATTCTTATTTTCCATCATAAATAATATATTGTCTGTGTTAGATATAGTATATTTTACTAAATGAAGAATGTTATTTTCTAGATTTAGGGAGGAAAAGAAGAAAATGGGACCTGACAGGAGGTGCTGGAATAGATTGATGCGGGTGGGGAATCTGAATGCCATGAGACTTTTTCTGCACCCAGCTAGCTCTTATGACGCTCAGCAAACATTTCCAACTATTTTCACCTTCCAAAGAGTCCAAGATGGAAAGAGGGACAGACTGATTAACTCCCATTTCCCTATGAAAAAAAGAAAGGGAAAAACATGCCCTGTCCACTAATGCAGGAAGAAAATGGTACCTCTAGCAATTTCCCACTGTCCTTAAGGTCACATCCAAGTCCCTTTCCACATCCAGTGACTGGCCCCACTCACCTGCAACTTCCCTGCCTACCTGGGCCCATTGTTCCCCACAGGAGCCCTTTCTCACTTTCAAATGTGCTGACCTCATTCCCGAGGACATTTGCACCACCTGTTTCTCTGAACATTCTCTTCTGACCCTTGCACAGTCATCCACTATCAGTCAAGTCTTAGTTCCAGTGTTACTTTCTGTGCATGTCCTTGCTGACCACCTGTATAAAGTGACCCACCTTTCCCAGCCCTTCTCCACCTATTTTATTATTTCTTTCATTGTCTTTATCTGCAACGATCTCTTTTAATTTTCACTTGAATATTGTCTGTGTCCCCCACCAGAATGCAAGCTACAGCTATGTCCTGTCTTGCTTACGGCTATACCCCTTGTCTTACACATAGAAGATACCCAATGAACATTTGTTGACTGAATGGTCAGGGGCCAGGTGTACTAGTCAGCCCAGGATGAGCTACAAAGTCTGCACTCCATCAGAAGCTCAACACAATAGAGCTCGTATGTGTTTCCTTATACACATCATAGTCCAGTGCAGGCTGAATGGTCCTGCCCCATTTGGCACCTGCGCCTACTGGGATGTACGGTTCCAAAGATCACCATGTTAGGGAAAAAAAGGAAGGAGGGGACACACTGGGTCTTAATTGCCTTGCCCAAGAGGTGACACACATTACTTCCTTACACAGAGGCCATTAGATAAAACTAGCCACACAGCCCCAGATTAGGAGCAAGGGAGGGGAGCACGTGGATAACCGAGGAACCTGAAATGTCTATGCAATACCAGGACCCACATATCCCAGCCCAGACTCTGTCACAAAGAGACCCTGAAGGGAGCCCTATGGGCAAAATCACCCTGAATGATGAGGGGAAACCAGCCCAGCTGTGAGCTGCTAGGGTCCAACCACACCTGCCTCCCACCCACCTTGGCCTCTGCTCCTCCTCAGAGCCCGCATTCCCTCGGTTCCTGCCATCAGAACCCCCACCAGACCCTCCTCCCACAGCCTTTATGGTCTTTCTCAGGGGAAAGGCTGTGTCCATCCCAGGACTGATCTCCAAGCCTCAGATGCTGGAAGTGTTTCCACCCTATCCCTTGATGACCTCACAGCTGACCAAATGCCTCACTTGGAGCACAGTCCAGGCCAGCTGCCTCCACATCTGTCCTCCACGTTGCTGGCTTGGCTCTGGACTGGGAAGCCCCATAACCAGCTGTGTGCTTCCAGAGGCCAAGGCCAGGCCTTTCAGGGCCACTCAGGGCTCTGGCTGCAGCTCCAAGTGAACCAGCACCCTAAGGTCTCAAGGCCAGAGAAGGGAGCCATTGGCCATAATGGTGATCTAAATCCAAATGTGAATTAATTACAAAGAAGTCTAATCACCCATTGAATGGCTACCATCCAAAACAAGTTGGTGAGGATGTGGAGAAACTGGAACCTCGGGCCCCATTGGGAGGGAATGGAAAATGCTACAGCTGCTGTGGAAAACAGTATGCAGGTTCCTCAAAAAATAAAAAATAGAACTACCCTATAATCCTAAAGTTCCACTACTGGGGATATTCCCAAAAGAACTGAGGGCAGGGGCATGAAGAGATATTTATACACCCATGTGCACAGCTGCATCATTCCATAATAACCAAGAAGTGGGAGCAACTTCAGCAGCCCTTGACAGGGGAATGAAGAAATATAACATGGTAGAGACACACAATGGGCTATTATTCAGCTCTAAAAAGATGGACATTCTGCTAAATGAAACAAGCCGGTCACAAAAGGGTACCTAGAGTAGTCAATATCACAGAGACAGAAAGTAGAATAGTGCTTGCCGGGCACTGGAGGAGGGGACAGTGGGGGTTAGTGTTTAATGGGGACAGTTTCCACTCTGCAAGATGAAAGACTTTGAGGATGGATGGTGGTGATGGTTGCATGGCTGTGGGAACATGTTCACGCCACTGAACTGTATGCTTGAAAATGGGGAAGGTGGTCAATTTTACATGTATTTTACCACAGTCAAAAAATTGTTTAAAATTTTAAAATTGTATTGAGACTAAAATGACATAAAAATTCAGTTCTTCTACCACCTCACACCAGTCAGAATGGCTAAAATTAGCGAGCCAGGAAATGACAGGTGTTGGTGAAGATGTGGAGAAAGGGGAACCTTCCTACACTGTTGGTGGGAATGCAAGCTGAAGCAGCCACTTTGGAAAACAGCATGGAGGCTCCTCAAAAAGTTGAAAATAGAGCTACCCCATGACCCAGCAATTGCACTACTGGATATTTATCCTAAAGATACAAATGTAGTGATCCAAAACAGCACATGCACGGGAATGTTTATAGCAGCAATGTCCACAACAGCCAAACTATGGAAAGAACATAGATGTCCATCAACAGATGAATGGATAAAGAAGATGTAGTATAGATATACAACGGAATACTATGCAGCCATCAAAACGGAAATCTTGCCATTTGCAACAATGTGGATGGAACTAGACAGTATTATGCTGAGCGAAATAAGTCAATCAGAGAAAGACATTATCATATGATCTTACTGATATGAGGAATTTGAGAAAAAAGACAGAGGATCATAGGAGAAGGGAGGGGAAAATGAAACAAGATGAAATCAGAGAGGGAGTAAAACCATAAGAGATTCTTAATCTCAGGAAACAAACTGAGGGGAGGGGGGAGGGATAGGGTGGCTGGGTGATGGACACTGGGGAGGGTATGTGCTATGGTGAGTGCTGGGAATTGTGTAAGACTGATGATTCACCCCTGGGGAAAATAAAAACTATATGTTAATAAAAAATTACTAAAAAAAAAAAGGAATATACATGTGAGTATCTGTCTACCTATTTATCCATCTCTAAATATATACTTACAAAACTGGGGTTAAACACATACTGTGTATTTACAAAAATCAATTAAGACCAATTTTGTTGAATAAAGCTCTTCCATCTTTCCAACTCAAGAAAAAAAAATCAGTTCTTCCATCACATCAGCCACATTTGAAGTACTTGAGGGCTGGCTGGTGGCTGCTGCATTGGAAAGGGCAGAATTTTGAGCATTTCTAGTCCTGAAGAAGGTTCTGTTGGATATACTTTCTTACAAACTCGTGATTCCCCAATTTCCCTCCTCCCCAAGACCACCAACGGGGATGTGACTTCCATCAGTCCCCAGGGACTCACTCCCAGGAGTACACAGCCCTGAATGAGGACACAGAGCCTCACAGGGTATTAGCTGTCAGGAGGATGCACATTGAGGCAGGGCACCTCATCTCCCCCACCACACTGGGAGGCAGAGCTCAGGTTAGAGGGGCAGACATTCCCCATCCCCCCTTCTCCCTGAGCCCCTGGCTGGCTGCCTTGCCCTGGGACAAGCACACGTCCAATAAATGCTTGCTGGATGCCACAGGGAAAAGAGAATTGACCCAACTACTCTTCCTCAGTTCCTCCAATTTACCTCCTAAAATCTTTTTTTTTTTTTTGCTATGATAAAATATGTTTCAATTTAAGAATGTTTGCATTTCTCAGGCTTTTCAAGAAACTAACCAAAACATCCTATTATCCAAAGTTGGGGTATAGTTGGAGCCCAAGGGTATACATGAAAAAACTGAAGTTGACTGGCAAAAACCAAGAGAAAGTTCGAGACTTCCACCTCCTGGCTCATGCAGCTCGAGGCATGTGTGACAGAGGGACCCTCCGTGCCAGGTAATGGTGGGACCAGGAGTCAACCCATGTATGATTTAATAATAAATACATACTGGTCTCTGGCCCTCAAACCTCCCATTCCTGACACAGATCTCCTAAACCCTGTAGTGTCCGAGGGACAGGGTTGACAGGAGCAGCCCTTTCAACTGTACCCGAGTTCATGCTGATGAGGACTCTTGCTGGGCTCTAGATAGCTTCAGGATGGGGGGCTGGCAGCCAGAGGAGACGACCATCCCAGAGCGGATCAGAAGGTTAGAACTTCTAGCACTGCCCTCTCTCCCCACCCTGGGGTCTCTAGGGAGAAAGAGGAGCTGGGGATTGCGTTCAATCACCCACAGCCAATCAAACCTCCAGAAAACCCCTAAACCATGGAGTTCTGCAAGCTTCCAGCTAGGGAGCACACCTAGGTGCTGGGCGTCTGGGGTGTCTGGAGAGGGCACAGAAGCTCTCAGCCCCTTCCCACCTGCCTTAACCTAGGCATCTCTGACATCTGACTGTTCCAGAGATGCGTCCTATAGAATATACCAGTGGTAGTAAGGAGGGTTTTTCTGAGTTCTATGAACTGTGCTGGCAAATAAGTGAACCTGAGGGGAGCATGGGAACCCTTGATTTATGACTGGTTGGGTCTTCCGATCAGGTCATATGGGTGACAATGCAGGACTTGTGAGGCGTATCAGAAATGGGGCCAATCTGGGAGGACTGAGCCCTTGGCCCATGGAGTCCATGCCAACCCTGGGTAGTTAGTGTTGGAAGTACTTGATGTGGAAAACCATACATAGTCACTAATAGTCACTAATGACAACAGGCACTGTGGTTGTTTCATTATTATAACATTAAAGGTACTTTTCAAAAATGAGATGAGATGAAGTATAACAACACTCTCCAAAATAGAACATGGTCTGCAAACCTATCGGACTATGGCCCCACTCTGCAGATGAGAGCGTTCTGGAAGGTCGACGACTCACCTAAGACTGGTGGAGAGGAAGGTGGGCAGGCGGGGAGGGGTCTCTCAGCCCAGCCACTGGATCATTCGCATCCTCTTGCCCCTGCCCTATCTCTCCACTGGGGCTCTGGGCGGCGGAGGGGTTCTTGCCCATGGATTTGGTTAACTTTCCTTCAGTCCCACTGCTCCAGCCCCGCCACCAGCCCCCACTTACAATGTTCATGAGTGTAAGCAGGTACTTCTGCACGTGCTCCTTCCCATGGAACTGGACCACAGAATCGTCCACGCCCAGCAGGACCTCGATGTTGTAGTCGCCATCGGTGGCATGCCTTCGTGCCCTGTGCCTCGAGCCATTGACATGCTCCTCCAGGACCCCCAGGGCGCGGCTGAGGTTATCCAGGCTGCCTGGCGGAGCTCCTGGAAGGACAGAGGACATAGTCTGCAGGCTCACCAGGGACATCTGAATGAGGCAAAACCCCATGTGGGTACAACTCACAACCAGCCTGGCCATCACCTTGGTGAAAACTCACACAGTACCCAAACAATCCCCATTTTACAGAATGAACTGAGGTTCTAGGGGAACAGAGTGCATGCCAACTGGGCTCAGTACCAAGTCCATGGCCATCACCGAGCCCGGGTCTGGCACCCAGAGATGAATGGAGGCTGTAAAAGCCCTGCTGGGAGTGGGCATGGCCAGTGCGAGCTCTTTTCACTCATTCATACACTCAAATGCCTGAGAACAGCTGCCCAAGTGCCAAAGGGCTGGTCTCCCCAATGTGGCCACCACATTATAACCAGGAAGACCAAGGCCCAGCCCTGGTGGTGTGTCTCCCTAGGCAGCTCCTCTTCTGGAACTTTCCTCCACTCAAGCAATGCCCCTCATCTGTTGGCCAGGCCCACCTGCCCCCCTCCAGGGTCAAGACCTCGCATGGGCACCCCTCCCCAGGTGAACTGTGCCCACCCCTATCCACAAGCCAGGGAGATGGGTGGTTACTTGACTCTTGTGCAAGGGACCAGGGTCCTCTACTGACAGCTTCCTCATAGTCTGCCTGGGCGGGGGAAGGGGCCCAAGGGGCCTCAGTGAAGGGTCCCAGAAGGTCATCTCACTGTCTGCCTCAGCTCTCTTCTCCTTGCACTCCACGCACCAGACCTGGAGCCTACCCTGGACCAGAGCTCAGGCTCCCAGCCCTTCCCTGCCCCCACCTCTCAGTGTGGCAGCTGAACTGACCAGGCTGACCTTTGTCACTGCTGGCAGTCCCAGACCACACTGCCTGCTAAATCCCAGGGCAAAAGCCTTCTGGAACCCCCCCACGTCCCTGGACTGGACTCCATGTCTGCACTGGGGCCCTGACCCCAGGGTCCTGCTTTTCCTTGGTATTCCCAGACACCTGCCCTGGGGAAGGGCCTAGGATCTCAGTTCTTCATGCCATCACCCACCCAGGGTGTGGTATCTGGTCCCTGTGGCCCCTGCAGCTGGAAATGGGGTTGATGCCCCCTGCAGCACCACTTCTCTACAAAGAGTTTTCCAGAATAATTCTCACGTGTCCCAGAAGCCTCTCATCTGCTGCCTCTTCCAGACGGGAGCAGGAACTCTCTGTGCATCCCAGTGGCACACAGCAGATGCTGGAGGCAGAACAGGGCCTCTGAAGGTAGCGTGGCAGCTCAAAGTCAAGCAAGGCAGCCTGCCCTCTGGTCCTGCCCCACCACTCAACCCTGTGCATGGGTTTCCACAGCCAGGCCTGACAAATGGGCCTCTGTGGTGTGCACAACTGTGCCCACTTTACAATTTTAGTATATGTGCTGCCGAAGCGAGCACGTGTGCCCACTTTACAGAGAGAAAGACTAATGGAACTCCAGCCCAGCTGACTCAGCCAGGATCTCTCGCCTCTGCACCTGCTGTCTGTTAGGTCTGAGGCCCAGAGCTGCCACCTGGCCACAGGACAGGCACCAAGGAGGGAAAGTGGGGGTGAAGGTTAAGGAGACGAAACAGAAACAGAGGGGGAGGGCTATGACAGAACTAAGCTGGGCCAGGGCTGAGCAGCTGCTTGCATCCTAGTACTTCCTGGGGGGTCCTCGTGCCCCCTGCCCCAGGCCTGCTGCCTCCTGAGGCATGCTGACATGCAAATGCCAGGGAGCCCTGCAGGGGCGGGGATGGGGGCTGGGATGGCAGGCGGGCAGGCAGCGCCTGTGCAGAGCTGCTCATCCTGCCTGCTGCCTGGCGATGATTCAGGACCGTCCATGCTGCTCCCAGAGGAGACACCAGCTACTTAAACCTGACAGGGGGTTTGAGGAATTGCTACTCTATTTTTACACATTTATTTCTTTGCATTTCCAACAAGCAGGGACAGCTCACCTTCAGAACCACCTTGGGAGGCAGAAAAATGGTAATTTCCATTAATAAAAAACAAACTCTTCCCTTAGGAAGAGGCTAGATGTTCCCCTCTGCCCCTGTCAAGCCAGAGGTCACTGATGGGTGGTCTCCAGGGCAAAATCAGACCACAGAGGCACATATTAGGACCTTGCAGTATTTTAAAAATACCTTATTTGGTTGACGTTTCAAAATCGGGAGAGTTCATGTTGAACAAAATCTGGAATAGCCATCTTCTGTTGAGGAATCAGGACAGAGGGTCATGGGGTTGAGGGGAGGTGATGGGCAGGTAACACTGGGCTGTGGATTGGCACGAGACACGAGGCCCGTGTCCCCAGGCCACCTGGCCTGCTGCCCTCCTGGCCCCGGAAGGTGTCAGAGTGTGCCCCAGACCCTAACCCTGGGAGCTGCCGTGTGGTGCCCCCTGTTCCACTGTTCCCTGTGCCGGGGTAGGGGGGGCGGGGTGGAGGGTAAAGGGGCTGCCACAGAGCCAGAGCTGGCTGGGACACATCCTGTAACTGTTTCTGCCAAGCAAGCACAGTGTTTGTCTCAATTTATGTTACGGGTCCATTAAAAACAGCAATGTGTTCTAAAGATGCAACAGAAATGACAATTTCACCCCAAGCATAATTATTATTGTTCCAGTTGTTACTTTAATCATGATGATTTAGGGGTGTGACTTGGACATGATGCTCTAAAACACCTTCCCCCAAGACCCAAGCCCTGTAGAGATGCCCCAAAACCCAAGTTCAAAGTGTAGCTGAGGAGAAAGGCATGTGCCCTGCCCTGCAGTGCAGCCCCTGGAAGCCTCAGCCCTGCTCAGGCCTGACAGGACATGGGAGCGGCTCCATGATCAGCAGGCTCCTCCAAGTCTCCAGGCCCAGGGCTACACAAGCAGCCAGGCTAACATTCCTTCTACCCTGTCAATCTTGGATGTTTCTTCCGTTTCCCTACAATGAGCTTAGTCCTGGAGCCCAGGTCAGGCAGAGACTCCAACCACACTCTGGTCCTAGGCAGGCCTGTCCCCCACCCCAAGTCCCACTGCAGGGAGCTCCAGCTCCTATCTGGCCCCAGGTCAGCTGACTAGGAATTCCCTGACACCAACACTGCTCACCTAGCCTGAAGGCCTCTGCTTCTCTCAGTCCCTCAGTGTCCGGGGGCAGGGTGTTGTGCTCTTTGTCACTCTCCCCTCTGTCCCCTGGAGCTCCTGCATGCCTACAGCCTGAGTGCTAAGCCATAGTGACAAAGAGCTCACCCCGCCCTCTGCTCCATCCCTCACTACTGGTGGCCAGGATAACAAGCTGCCAACACCGCCCATCTCCTGCGGTGGCAGGACGCCAGCCCTACCCTAGCCCCTGTTGCCCTCTACACTGCCTCCCCAGTAAGAAGCTGCTGGTCCCGATGGGTGGCTGCTCCATGAGAGACAGAAGACAGGATCCCTACAGGCCGAGGCGCCCCACTGACTAGAGGCACCTGTGGCAGGGCCCCATCTTTCAAAAAACAGGGATTTTAGTTCCTAGCATTCCCTGTGCCAGGGGACCCTTCTGCCTGGCAGCTGGGGCTTTTGATGCTCATGTTGCAGGCGCAGGATGACAAGGCAAGAAGCTTCCAAGAGCTGTCCCCAGTTTTCAAGTCTCCAGAGGGGATCAAGCAGGATGCCTCAGAGAATCAAGGAAATGACCGGATAAGGGAAATAGAATTGGATCCAAGGAATCCCAAAGCACCTGTCCTCCATGGGAATCAGTGGGTCATAGCGGCCAAGCTCATCCAAGGGCTTTGGAGCACAAGCCCTGCATCAGGGGGTGGCCTCAGGCACAAACCTCTGGTGCCCCAGCAGCCCTCTGATCCCCACTGCAAGGAGAAGGCTCCTCAATGTCCTCCTTTTAGCATCTAGGAACCCCAGGAGCAGAAAGAGTAAGTGACTGAGACAATCCACACAGCCATGGGATCCCATGTAATTAGGCCCCAGAACCATCCCCACACTTCACCAGCCCTGAGGGATGGCTTGGGGAAACCGAAACTGGTAAAAACAGAAACATTTAGTCTGGAGAAGAGAGCCCCCTGGGGCCTGCAAAGGCCTCAGGAGCATTGTTGGGGAGATGCTGATTCTGTAGGTTCAAGGGTTTTTTCTGTGTTCACAAATCCCACAGCCAGGACTATGCTACACTGACCTGTTCACCTGGGCCGTGCTTCCCCTGGCTGTGGCTGCTCCCCAAACTGAGCACTCTCCACCAGGCCCAGCAAGAGCCCCTCAAAAGGCCCAGAGGGAAGGCAGTCCGTGGCCCTCCTGTGCTGGCCTCGGGGACAAGTGTGGTCCTCATCTGCCTCCCCCAGCTCGCATATCTCTGGGGCGATGGGGTGCACAGAGCCTTCAGATGACACTTCTCAGTGACAAGAGAAGACTGCTGTCCCCTACTTGTGGAATCATTGTTCCCTCATTTCTCACTGGACCTGCTCCCTCTCATCTTTCAGGTATCAATTGAAATGTCACCTCCTCAGGGGAACAAGGCATATTTCATCCTAATTAAACTAGGCTCTCCCCTCCCCCAATGTCTCCCTCGTAGCATCTTGTTTTTTCCTTCACAGAACACCCCACCATTTGCAGTTCTAATTTCATTTGTGAATCTGCTTGGGTGTTAAGGGCCTCTCCAACCTCAGAGAGAGGCCCCCAGACAGGGGCCATGGGGTCTTGTGTGCCTGTTTCCCGAGTGCCTGTCAAGTCGAGGCAGGGCTGGGAGGGAAAGGAGCCAGGGCAGAGAGGCAATGGGAGGGAGCCCAGCACCCCGCAGCAGGGTTCAAAGAAGAGGCAGGAGCAGCAGGGCCAGGGAGGCCAGACAGGGTGGCGACAGCAGGAGCAAAGGTAAGGTGACAGGCAGAGGGGCAGGAGCTGGAACAAAATCCAGCCGTAAATTACTCACACTCAGCAAAGCTAAGATAAAACAGCCCAGGGGTAGTTAAGATGAAGGGGGCAATGAGAGGGGTACCATGTAATTGCCAACAATAACAATAACAAAAAAGCAGGCCTAATGATATTTATGAGATAAAATATAATCTGAGGCATTAACAGGACAAACCCATCAACAACGCATTGAAAAGATATAAAAGGTAGGAAACTTTATGCACCTAACAAAGCTTCAACCTGTTTCCTAAGGAAAAAGAGACAAACCACTGTTCTGGGTGCATTTTTATACATTTATTCCAGAAAACAATAGATGAATTAGATTAAACATCAGGTGGCTGTCAGGGATCTGCATGACTGAGACGGCCTTGTGCTTAAGCCCAGCAACCTGAAAACATGCCCTTCCCAAGCACACTCGGGACAAGTCCAAATGTGACTATGTATTAGGACAGCAAGAAAACTAAAAAATCAAGTCCACAGTCACCACCACAAGATAAAATCAGAGAGAAAAAAAGAGGAAATGGCCTCAAACCCCAAACACCAGAAATTAAAGATACAGTTTTAATAAGCCTAGAGTACACACAGGACAGAAATTCTAATCGCCGGCTCAGTTTAGGAAACCAGAATAAACCTTAGAAAATAATTGAGAAAGTAGTCGAAGAAAAGCCCAAAAGGCTTTACAGAAGTTTTTAACCAAGCCTACAGGGAAGAGATGCTTCTCATCTGATGTGCAATAGGTATGTGAAGGCCCAATACTTTTCTTTCTAGCTAGGAAACAGAATGGGGGAAAGGGCTTACCAACAATAGCAACAAACCCCATGAAATACCTAGAAATAAACAAACAAACAAAAAAATGTATAAAGACCACACAAAGAGTAGCATGACATAGTCTACAAGTCTCCAAAAGGACAAAGGAAGACCTCAATAAATGGAGACACAACAATGCAATCCTGGATGGCAAGTTGATTCTCCAAATCCGTGTATAAATTTTAACATAATCTCCATCAAAGAATTATGAAAACCCATCAAAATAACCAAGGTGATTCTCCTCCAAATCAATCTACAAATTCAACACGATCTCTACCAAGGAATTATGAAAACCCAGCAACATTACTCTCAAGATGTAACTGGAAGATTATATGAGACAAGAGCCAGAAAAATCTTGAAGATCTTGAAAAATAATAATAATGGGGACATACTTCCTTTTCAAATTAATTGAACCCATTACAAAGTATGTTCACACTGTTTCTATGTTGAATATGTTAACATGTTTAATATCACAAAACATAAGTTAGTACATAGTGACACTGGTGTCAGGAGAGATAGATCAACGGTACTAAATGCATAGGATGCATGGGATGCCTGGGTGGCTCAGTTGGTTAAGCATCTGCCTTTGGCTCAGGAACCATGTCAGAGCCCCACATCAGGCTCCCTGTTTAGCCTGCTTCTCCCTCTCCCTCTGGCCCTCCTCCCCACTTGTGCTCGCTCTCTTTCTCTGTCAAATAAATAAAAATCTTTTTAAAAAAATGTTACTGAATCCAAAGTCCCGACACAGATCCAAGCATAGGAGGGACTTCTGGGTAAGATGAGAGACTGAAAATATGCATCCAATTTAGCTCCTTTCTAGAACCCCATTACAACACTGGTAAAGTGACTTTTTTTTTTTTTTTAAATCACAAGGCTACAAGGACAAGGAGAGCAGCTGAGGAAAAACTAACAGAACTGTTGGAGGCTGGAAAGCAGATGGTCCCGTAGTAATGGACTTCGTATATCTGAGAAAGTTGAATCCCAAGCTGGCAATGAGGAGAATTAGAGACGCTCCACTCTGTGTCATAAAATTCACCACAGGCACCAAGCACTTCTGGATGTGGGAGTGAAGGGCGGATTGAAATAAATAGGACTAGTTGGTGGCTGAGGCCAAATCCCCTGCCCATACACCGTACCCAAGGAACAGCCCCGATAACTAACACTGGCATCAGTCTGGGAGCTCCTTCTCTCAGTAAGGTGGAAAAGAAGTTGTCTCTGGGCTGCAGGCACCAGGTGTGGTTGAGAGCAGAGGCACCAAATGAAAACCAGGAGGACCAAATCAATGTTGAGGCACTAGCCACCTTCCACAATTCACCCCCAGAATGCGGGAGGTCAGGCCTTTCCTGTCCAAGCAGGACACTGCAAGGGGTCCTCTCTAGGCAATCTAGTCCATCAAAAACTGAAAGGTAGTATGGTGGTCCATGGTTCAACACGCCTACATGCATCAAGCTCCCACTCACTTCCTTTGTTGCCCAACTTTACATGTGAATGGATGGCCAGGGATCTCTGGGTCTCCTGGGGGAAGCCCCAGATGTGGCAGATGGAGGCCAAGATGAAGCAAACAACTCACAGGAGGAAAGTGGAGGGGAAAGAGACCTACAGGAAGGTGGGGGCAAATCTACCATCAGTAATCTCTGAGAAGAGAGCTAGGAGAAGATGTTACTTACATCCATTAAACAAGGACAGGATGGAAACAATAAAAAGGGTCCTTTGAGATTAAAACCATTTCAGCAGAAATGATAAACCCAGTAGAAGGACTGGAAGGTAAAGTTGAGAAATCCCCTGGCTGGTAAAACAAAGAGACAGAGAGTTGAATAATCAAGGAAGAAAGTCCAAAAAAATAGAGGACCAGACTGGAGGTAGATCATCCATATAAAAGAAGCTTCATAAAGGCAGAAAAGGGAAAGCAGAGAGGGGAAAGAAGTCATGAAATAATTCAAGAAATCTCACAATGGGAACATGTAAGGGCCCAGCTAGTACCCAACACCATAGATCAAAGTAGACCCGCACTGTGGCTCAGAGTCATGGTATTCCAGAACACAGAGAAGATTCTGCATACCATCACAGAGAATGGGAAGTAACTGAGGAAGGCAGTTACAGGGGGCACACAGAGCACTGGGATCAGAATGGGTTCAGACTTCCCCAAATTCAAAGAGGAATACAATAGCACAAAGCCTTCGAAAGTCCGAAGCAAGGCTATTTCCCAACTAGGATCCTATACTCACACAAATTCTCCATCAAGAAAGTAGAATAAACACATTTCCAGACACATAAGTTCTCTAAAGTGTTATCTGTCTGGCACCCTTTCTCAGGAAGCTACTGAAAGATGCCCTCCTTTAAGGAAATGGAAGATGGGAAACAGAAGACCCAATGCAGGCGATAAGAAGGGAATCCCTTGGAGGATGAGGGAGTGCTCCCAGGACGGGAGTACTGCAACAGATGTGGAGAGAGCTGAGCCATCCCACAGCAGTGTGACCCCAGAGACAGCCGGGTAATCACGAAGAGTCCCCCCAACCCCCCACTTCCATCAGGCCATCTTCTTCTTCTTCTTCTTCTTTTTTTTTTTTTTAAGATTTTATTTATTTGTTTGACAGAGAGATAGATCACAAGTACACAGAGAGGCAGGCAGAGAGGGGGAAGCAGGCTCTCTGCTGAGCAGATAGCCCGACATGGGGCTTGATCTCAGGACCTTGAGATCATGACCTGAGCCGAAAGCAGAGGCTTAACCCACTGAGCCACCCAGGCGCCCCCAGGCCATCTTTTTAAACAAAGGACAGAACACCCAGGATGGCTTGGCCCGGATTCTCATGAGGACTTGTCTTGTCTTGATCATGTGCTTCTAAGGGTTTCTCCCCTGATGCTCTGCTGAGCACCTGCGTGTCCCTCAGAGAAGTTCTCAGCTTTTCTCTGAGAGTGGGAGGCAGCCCCTTCCCTCTGGCCATACTTTTGCTGCATGTCCAGTGCCCGGTCCACACCTGAGTCTTGCTAAGCACTCCAGTGTGAAGAGCCCCATATTGCCCAAGCCTCACTCGTGACCTTGCTTGCAACTTACCCAGAAGGGGACTTGTCAACTCCCAGGGAAGGGGAAGTCAGACCACGACCCAGAGACCATTCTCACTCCCTCTTAGAGCCTCTATCGGCAGGGACCACTGCTGCCCTGTCCTTGCACAGCTGGCGTGTGCTTGCCCTCTTTTGTAATATTAATCACTCTTGATATTCATTTATATGCAAACTATAAGCAACCGATCAAAAAAAAATAGTAAACAAAACTAGTAAATAAGAGGGTAGCAGTTTGAAAGCCAGGGTTGGTAACTGGTGGGAGTGGACCAGGCATGGACATTCTGGTACCAGTCAGTCAATTATGTGTAAGAGGCCCTGGCGGCCAGTAACTTCACTTTTGTCTATGACATAAAGACACAGGATAGCTATAGGATATCCCAGGCCCCTCCTTGGAGCAACCATTGCCCTGTGGGCCATTTTTTTACTGCCCTGGACAAGGCGTGTAGATGGGCATGCCTCTTGAAGTCCTTAAGGAAGCAATGCTTGGGCAGGTTTTGGGGAGTCTGAGGCAACTTGGCTGTCATCAGAGGGCAAGAGAAGGGACAGAATGTGGCAGGTGCATGCCGCACAGTGCTATGCAAAGATCAGAAGTTTGGCATCCACAGACACGACAGAGGGATCTTGGAAAGAGAGTTCCAAGTACAGAAAGCAAGAAACAGCAAGATGTACAATGAAGCACCATTCAGGCCAGTTAGACACACCCATACTCAAGCAAGGATTTTGCAAAAACACACAATGACTGAAGGATACTCTATGAACACCTTAGAATGATCACTCCCCGCAAGGGGGGGAGGAGAGGGGAACAAGCCTGTTGTGCATGCAGAAAGGTGGTTTCTTTTTTTTAATGATGTTGGGACAACTGGTCATAGATGGAGGAAATCAAATCTTGGCCTCAGATAGTAAGCAAAAACAAATTCCAGGTGGACTGATGGCTCAGGAGATTGAAAATTAAGTCCCAGAAGTGCCAGAAGAAAATACAGCTAAATGCTTTTTTTATGATCTCTATGCTGGGCAGCCTCTGGACTCCAAGGCCAAGGCCAGTGTGTGGTCCAGGTCCCCCCCCCCCAATAATTGCCGCAGCCTCTGCTGGGCAAGCACAGAGGCGGGTGGACAAGCTCACTGGGGGACCTGCTGCTGCCCATTCATTAGGCACATGGATGAGAACCAGAAACTTTCCCTTCCCAGTGCTCAGGAGCTCCCAAAGCCCAAATCCCGATGAGGAGGACTGAAGGCAGTGTTCTGCATAAGTGGAGAGTGACACTTGCAGAGCTAGACCAAGGCCCTCCTACTGCAAACACCAGGCCCTAGCATGAGTGGCAGGCCAGGCCCAGGGGACCAGAGTCCTGGGCACCTGCAGCCTGGAGCCCCAAGGAACATGCTGGAGCCCCTACTGATGGGAGGTCATCGGGAGGAAAGTCATCCCCCCCATTTGTTAACCACCTCAAGACAAGCCCTCCGTGACTGCAAATTCCCCTAAAGATGATCATTAAGATAAAATATGTTTATGTAGATGCATAATCAGGACACGGCAAAAGGCCTGCTTGGAAGCAGGCAGGTTCTTGGAGGCTCTGGGAAGCAGAAAGCAGGCTTAGCCCCGAGGGGACCATCAGCACAGGGCCCCACTGGTGAGCTTTATTAAAAGAGGCTCATTAGGATTATTTCATCCCAGCCCTTTATAACTTTATGACCAAATCGGAATTAATTTTTTGCAATGCCAGCAGGCACAGCTCATCCAGTGTCTTTTTTATGACTTGAGGTGGAGGGGAGGCATGGGAGGGGCCCCGGGGGCTGGGCCAGCCCCTCAGTGCTCCTTCATCAGGGCTGCATCTGTAACAGCTGCTTAGGACTCTCAGAGACAAGAGTTGGAAGGTCCACAGATTGCCTCAAGTCCCCGGCCTGCTTACTTTTGTGGAGTTTCAGGTCAGAAATGGGAGCTCCAGAGAAGGGAAAAGAAATTTCTCTTGGCTTCTCCATCGGGGACTATCCCCAGAATGTGCCCTCTCCGGGTATGGGCCAATGGAGGCTCCTCAGTAGTGGACAAGGAATATCGGGGCTTGCCTGGCACCCAGCTGCCGAGCTGGAGATTATGGAGCGGCCTGCATTGAACCACACAATAATCTGCTTCTCCTTTAGGTACTGCTCCTTGATTTCCCTCTGATGAACCACCCTTGCCACTCCCAGGTCACATGGCTCAGGGGGAGCCAAACCCAAGGAACCCCTACCCCAGAAATACCCACATGGCCCAGGTGAGCCAGTGAACCCTGATGCCAAGCAGAAATGAAGAGAACAGATGACACCATTTAGTTCCTGAATCCAGCCATGCCTGAAGCTGTCACACTCCTAGGCTTTCTAGCTCTGAGACAGTTCATTTGGATTTCTGTCTCTTGTAGCCACAAAAATTCTAAAAGGTACCACCCTACACATGCATGTGTACTCACGTGCACTGTCAAAAGTAAGTCAGACACCACTGATTTTGTAGTCATACGCCTTCAGACGATTAGTATCAAATAGTGCCACTCTGTTGCACCCTCCTCGTTTGGAAAGAGCCCAGTGCAGACAGAGTAGGGACAGGGAAAGTCTACTGTGGATTTAGGGTATGTAGCCAGGGGAAAGGGGTTAAGCTCTGGTTTGGCCTCGAAAGATATGTGTCCTTGGGAAGTGAAAGGACCTGCCAGATGTATGGGGCTCTGGCAGAGGTACTGAGATCACTGAGGTCAGGCCCAAGCCAACAGGGCCATGCTGAATGACCAGGAGCCCTAAGGCCCTCCCAGGATCCCTGTAGCAGCACCAGGACCAAAACAAGAGCACTAGTCCAGCTCTCTGGCCGCAAACACCCGCAGGCCCCAGCTCGAGGGGCCCACTGTCTGCAGCCTTCATACAGAGGGCCCCAAACGCCCCCATCCCAGCTCTGTATCCCAGCCACAAGGCCTCAGCTCCTCTATACCTACCCGCTCACCTCACACTACCCTCCTGTCAGCCCCAGAAGCCCATCTACTCCGTCAGGGGTATACGAGGGCTCCTTCAGCAATCAGGTCCCTGGGATCCAGGAACTGAAAGCCTATTTCCCTGGCAAGCTCCTGTGCACAGCCACCGCAGGGCAGGCCCATGGGACCACCTGGAGTGTCTAGGGCACTGAACATCCTCTCTGTGGGCACTCAGCCAAGGGAAGGGGAGCTAGACCTAAGTTCCCTCCTCACCACCGCTACCCAGCACACAGCGGCCAGATGGCAGGATACAATGGAGAGACTGGCAGATCGCTTAATGAAAATATTTACTGTGAACTTCAGAACAAAACACAGACACCCACAGGTCCCAACAGAAGGGAGGATTCCCCGGGATTTCATTTTCAATGTGGGAGAAGTGGGAGAGTGGGAGGCTGGCGAGTGGGATGCTGATGGTCAAAGAGGGGGCCACGAGCCTGGCGCCTCTAGCCCCACCCCCATGCACCTCTTGTACAAGCACATCAGAAGCAGGGAAATCCCATCACTAGCTCCCTTCACACTCCTGAGCCCTGGATTTGGACATCTGGCAGCCTCCTGGGCATCACTCCCAGGAAGGTCCTCAGCCACCACCTCCCCCACAGAATTCCAGGCACCTCCACCACCCACACCTCCAGCAGCACCCCCCACCTCAGGCCATGACACTGCATGCACCCAGGCCCCAGACAAGGAAAGGGCCTGCTTCTCTCCGACTCACAAAGTCTGCTCCCTCCTCACCCTCAGGGTCCCTGGCACCTGCCCCCACCCCCTCTGCCTTGGCCCTAACTCATGCCTCCCAGGAACCAGCACCTCATTGGTCTTCAGACTCTCCAAAACCAAGTTCCAAGGCATTTCTCTTCAGCAGCCAACCTCAGATCCCTGTGTGGAGCCCCATGTCACACGGAGTGGGTGAGAACAAAGCAGGGAGGGGACCTAGTGCTTTAGGGGGAGCTTGGTGCCAACACACATGCAGAAGGGGTGCGATGCTGGCCAGCCCTGCCAGAGGCTCTCTCAGGCCAGACCATAATCGAGACGCAGGAAATTAAAGCTGCCTCCCTCAACCCTGGGATGGTCCCCTGCTCCCCCACGACTCCCTGCACCACCCCCTGCTCCCCCTGCAGGGCCAATCACATGGAGGGAATCACCCAGAACTCAGGGTGGCAGTGGATGGTGGGCCATGCAGTACCACCCAGCCACCCTCTTAAGATAAAGACTTCTCTAGACACCCTCATCAGCCGCTGGATGGGGAAAAGCTGCTGACAACGAAGAAGGCATCAGCAACAGGGAGCGCCAGAGTTTTACGGATATCCCTGTTTATTCTCTGTAGCAGCCCCGTGGGTCAGGAAGGGACTCTTTCTGATGCAGATGGAGGAGCACGCTTGAGAGGGTCACACTCAAACCCATGGCCTCACAGTAGCGTGGGGCCATGGGGAAGATGTCTGACTCCAGCATCCAGCTCAGCCCACTGCACAGTCCTCAGATAGGTCCACTCCGAGCCAGCTGCACTGGGGACCAGTAGCTAACAGACTGCTCTAAGGATCAGGGGGCCCCCACCAAGCTGCGGACCTCATCACAGATCCACAGCACCATGAGCCTGCAGACCCCTGTTCTGTCTCATCCTGTCCACTTTCAGCCCCAAGGTGTTGGGCTCTAACAAGGACCCGGAGAAGCGAGAGTGTCTCAGCTGGCTCAGCACCCCACAGGACTCAAGCCTTGTGTTGCTGGTGTCTTGCTATGAGCTGGAACTGTAGATGCTCTACGTGACATGCTGACAGTAGGAGGGAGACACAGAGGGTCCATTTTCAGGGCCACTGTGCACACCGGTGGCCTGCAAGGCTCCAGGGGCTGGGGGTGCCCTTCACCTTCACATAGAACTCCGCTCACAAGCAAGTGCCCTGGGAGGTGCACACACACAGGGCCTTGCACTTATTAACACCTGGCAGTGGACACACAGGAACACAGACTAGAAGATCCCAAAGACACCTCATGGGGCAAGTTGAAGGAAGAAGGATTTCTACCAGGAGAGATGGCCCACTGACCACTGCTCCTCATGTCTGTCCCTGTCCAGAGCCTGCTGAAGGAGCAGAAGTGAGTGACCAGGGACTGGCCCTGGCCCTCTCCACTGATGCGGGGGTGCAAAGGGGGTGCAGTGGGTCAGCCTTGAGGGAACTGCGTCTTGACTGATGGTCCATGGAGTGGGCAGGGGACACTGGCAGGGTGGACACCATGGAGCAGCCCAAGAGCTCCATGGGAGAGGGATTCCTCTTCCAGAGTCCTCTGTCAAGTCCTGGGTCTAGGAGCCCAGAGCGCCCCCATCCCCCCTGCCCTGTCTCCCAGGGAATGTCAGGCAGGCCCTGCCTCCCTCACTGTTTTTCTAGCCTTTCTCTGTTTTCCACAGGGAGGAAGCACGGGAGGAGCCTACTGTGAACCTCCCTTTTTGGACCTGAGGCACAGATGAGATGGCTGGCACATAGAGGCACCTGCCCCCCAACCCCCGGCACATCATCCAAGCCCGCAGATAATGGGGTTTCATCCTGTTTGTCTTCTTATGTGAGCTCAGTGGGCTCAGAAGCCTGGGGGCTGGTGTCCTGGGGGGACACCGACTAGCCCTGGTGGACCCCACATGTCCCTCTCCCATGATCCTTCCTGCCTTGAAAGGCCACAGCCTGCAGGCACTGAGGAGGGAAGGAGGTCCCCTGCTCCCCAGAGGTGTGGAGCTGCCATGCTTCCACAGCGGCCACCAAGGCATGCTCGCTACATTCACCACAAAGCACCAGCCTCCTGTCAGCTCTTGGTGTTGACAGGGCTTAATTTGATCAGCCCCATTTAGAGAGGGGAGGAAATGAGAAATCAGAGCAAGTGCTGAGCACTGTAAATTTAATCCGTGACACAGCCTCACACGGGTCTTTCCTAACCAATTGGGGGGGGGTGCACTCTAAGCATGGACCCCATGGCTACCCGAGGGCTGCCCTTGCTGCAGACAGGATGGCACAGAGCCAGCTCACCAGACCCCAGGCCGTTCTGAACAGCCCAAAGGCTCCAGAGGACACACCAGGCAGCTAGGCAGGCAGGGACAACAAAAATCATCACGTTCTGCTTTAAAAGGTCTGGGGTTTTCTTTCCTGGGTTTGAAGCAGATGGACTCAGCCAGGTGTGCACTGAGACACAGAGTGGATGAGTCGCTGCTCTGGGTCTGGGCTCAACAGCTCATGGACTGCAGAGCTCCTCCCTGGCCCAGCGAGGGTGCTGAGGCTGCCACCACTGCTATGCACACACGACACCTGGACACCCAGGGACTCGTGCAGTTGTGGCTTGCTGCTCTCATCTCCTGCACCACCAAGTCAGACACTAAGACCCTGCGTGACCCAGACCCGGTCCCTGCTGCCTGCCTTGCCTGCTGGCTTCTCTCCCAGCTGAGGCCTCTGCACACTGCTCTGTGGGGCAGGACCAGCCTCCATGCCCCCCGCCTGCCAACCAACCGCTGTCTGCCTGGCGAGTCCTGCCCCTTCAAAGTCCAGCCCCGACCTTCCTCCTGTTTGGGACTATTCTTGATCACCTGCCTTCTCTACCAGGCCAAGTCAGTCATTCCTTCCCTGCCCCCAAACCCTCTGTTTCCATCCATCCATTCACTCATTCATTCGCTCAGGAAGTATGTCAGTACCAACCATCTGCAAGGCCCCACACCGCATGACCCCCATGACAGCAATCTGTGCGATGTCACTATCACAAACTTGCTGACTTGCTCATGCACACACTCAAACTGGCACGCACAGATGCACACTTAAACCCACGCTCATGATCACGCTCACACATCCATGCTCACAAATTCATACCCTCTACCATGAATTCCTGGAAGACCGAGGACACCTTTGGCTCTGCTCCAGGTCCCCAGTCACCCACATGGGGCTTGACAAAATGAATCAGTAAATGGGGGCCCAAACTACCTGTTGGTGAGCAGAAAGCAGCTGTTACCCTTGTGCAGACTGAGCCTGGGAGGGTAAGGGGAGGCTGCAGGCATGGAAGCAGCCACAGCTAGCACTTTCCTGGCAGGAGCAGTTGCAGGCAGACACTCAAGAAGGCACAGTGGCTGCTTTCCCGGCCATTGCTTACAGGGGTGGTGCACTAAGGCAGCCAGGGGGTCTAGCTGCTGCTACTCTCCTCTCCCTCTCCCACTGGGAGGGCTTTTGCTGTGGCTGCCGGCACTCCACCCAGGACCCACAGGAGTCACGTGACACTGTACCCTGGTGTCTGAGCCCAGGCCTAGTGTGCTGCCAAAGCAACCCTCCCTGGGGCCTCCGTGGCCCTCGGTACCTCATACCTATGGTACCAAGTGCACGGACTCGTGGCTGTAGGGACAGGTGGAGAGGCTGGGTGTGTTTCATGATGTCCTCCCCTTTCTCTCTCTGACCTGGTTTACTGTGAAACACTGGGAAATGGGCTGCCTTTCCAGAAAAAAAAATACGTTCTCCCCCATTTTTTCTTGAAACATGAGGACCTCTTGGATTACCTTTTATTTTTCTGTTCTTCATTTCCATAAGAAAAGGCCATGTGGGAATGTGGCCTCAGGCCAGGGCCACTAGGCCATGGTAGGCCCTGGGCATGCTGGAGAGTTTGGGTGGGCGGCACTGCCTAGGAGGGTATGGGTCTGTGTTGTTGGGACTTATCTTTGTAAAGAAGTCCAAACTCTGGATTTGCATGTGAAGTCTCTGATCTTCAGATAGTGGGAAGCAATTCTGTAATAATGGAAGTGCTGGGCTGCCTGGTAAAACCAGGCCAAGGGTTTGCCAGGTCAGTCTACAACCTTGACACCCTGCTTGGCACTCCCATTACCCAAACACTGTCTTCCTACCCCCTGGGGAGCCTGTGGGACCATCCAGTCCTGACAAACCAGTGCAAATCCCCTGTCCTCAGCCCCACAACAGCTGAAACTTCTCAGCCACTGCTCATACCCACTGTTTACCTGTGTCCCTTTCTTCTAGAAGCCAGCTGCTAGTGGGTATGATTTATCGCGGGATCCTCATACAGAGACCCAATGAACACAGCAACAAACAGTCAGTGTACCCCAGGCTCCTCCTATCTCGAGGGTCTTGGCCCAGTCCTACATACAGCCACAGGCCCTCCAAACATTATATGCACACAGAGGACATGTCCTTAATATGTAAAGTGCTCCTTCAAGTCAACAAGAAACAGCCCAGCAATTTCAAAGGAAAATGACAATGGTATAAATGGACAGTCCTCAAAAAAGAAAACCAAGTGGCTTTTACAGGTATGAAAAGATTCCCAATAAAAGATTCCCTTTTATTATTTAATAAGAGAAATACTTGTTTCAGATTATCAAAATACAAATGTGCGAATCAGAGCCACAAGTGGGGTGTGGCACAGAGGGGAGATGAGGTTGGGGCAGAGGCCACTGGAGCCCACACCATGTGGAAGATCCTCATATTGAGGACAGTGTGAGAGATGTGGCTCAGTCTATTCTTCAGGCCAGCCCCCATTTCTGTGGGGAAGGGGTTAGGTGGCAGAAGGGAGCGGAAGGACAGATGCAGCAAAACAAGCACACAGAGGGCTGAGGGGCAGTGTCACCAGCACTGCAGGGACTTCCCATCACCCTGGGAAGTCCCTTGCCTCAGGAGAGACCCCCTGGGGGAGGGGAGGCCTACTGGGGCATGTTGGGTCTGATGCTGCTGTAGAGACCCCAAAGACAGACGTCCCTGAGGCACTCAGGTATGAGGTATCTGCGGCATAGAGGGTAGTCTAGGGGTCCTGGGTATATGAGATTAATGGAAGCCTTGGGGTTTGCCTTCTGGGATGCATAAGGGGAAGGACATCAAAGCATCTGCAAACAGGTGAACAGAAAGTTATGAGCATCATTCTTGACACCTGCCCACTCCCTAGAATCTTTGCTGTTTTGTTCTGTCCTGTCCTGTCCTGTCCAGCCAGGGAGGCTGGATGGGGGCCACCTCACCACAGCCCAAGGCCTCCAGCAGGATGGGCTAGGGGTCCCTCCAGTCTCCCACTGTAAGGTCAGCCTAGGTGTGGGATAGGAGAAGACCCTGCCCAGGACCTGGCTCTCGACCCAGGGTGGCCACTGCCTTGCATGTGTCTGTCTGATGCCTCCCAGAGCAGCAAACATGCGCACAGCTGGAGTACCTCCCAGACATGTCTGGGTCTGCCAGTCCTACCCTTGGCACCAGCATGATCCCAAACAGCCAAACCTAGCTGGCATTCACCACCCTGCCAGTCCGATTCTGAGCACCCAAAGGAGCACCCCAGGGGCAGTGCCTTCACCCCGTCACCTTGTTCACTGTTTTCAACCATCCAACCAGAAATCCTCATACCCCTTCCAAGATGAGTGCTAAGACAAAAAAAAAAAAAAAATGAGTGCTAAGACTGTCTGGACAGAAATCTCAGTGGTGAGTGTTGACCCTAGATAAGCTTGGCCAGTCCAGCAAAATCCCCTGCTCCCAACTGGCACCTGAGAGGCACTCTGGGTTCTAATTCCAGCAAGGCTACTTCGCAGGTGAGACATGGCCAAGCCACTCTCCCTCACTGGGCCTCAGTTTCCCTGTCTGCAAAATAGGCACAGGGACCCACAGGATATGTGTTCAGCGCACATAAGAGAGGAAGCTCAGCAAACACGAGGGGGCCTTCAAGGCCTAGCCAGAAACTCGAGGGAAAGGAGGCAATGGTCAAAGATTCATAGGCCACAAACACCAGACCCCTGTTTCTTGCCCCCTTGCCTGGGCCTCCAGCTGCTCCAAGCAAGAACTCTTTTGAGAGGTCTTGCCTTTGCCTGCAGCTCAGGGACACATCCCCCAAGGCCCAGCCCTCCAAGAAACGCCTGTCCCTCTCTGCTCTTGAAATCACCTCCAAGAAGAAACAATCACTTCTGCTTCCAAAGACATCCCCAGGCAGGAAATGGTCCACAGGCACCATGAATGTTTAATTACGTTAACTGTTCAAGTTCAGAGTGCACCCTCGCTCCCTAAGTACTTTATGGGAAATTGTAATTAAGCGTGAAATGGCTCACTTGTACAACTCCCCTTTCTCACCCTCTCCAGGTTGCTGGAGCTTCCCACGGCCACCCAGCCTCACTAACTAAGGCTCACTTTCGTTCTTCCTTACTTAGTTTTCTGACTTTTTCTCTTGACATCCCTATCCCGTACATTCCTGCGCTGTGGCACACAACACTGAGCGCTGCAATTACTTAACTATAAACCCCCCATGGAAATTTGCTTTTGACTTTGTTAGAAAGCACTGTAATCAAACCTCTGAGAGTCCCGATCGATGGCCTGGGCTGTCGGAGGAAATACACTGCAGGATTAAGTGGCTTAGCGGAAGGAGGTCCCTGTGGGCAGGCCAGTGGTAGAGTAGACAGGCAGGCAGGCAGGTAGAATGACTAGAAAGTCTAGCCTGGCCCTCGCCAGGCCAGCAGGTACAGCAAGTGCTCACCTAGCCCTGGGCACTCAAGGGGGCCCCGAAATGTTCCCCTGGGTCCAGCTGTGACAAGTATGTGCAGGTCTGGAGGGGGTCATTCCATGTACATATTCCACGGCCTGCCCCTGCAGAGGCCAGAGGGAGACCTGGCCTTCAATCTAGATCAGGGACGTACTATTGACATTATGCTCCAGGAGGCTATGCATACAGGTGAACAGAGCAGGCAAGGTGTGGAGCGGGAAGTCGGGTCCATCTTGGGAACCCCCACCTATTGGAGACTGTGGACGCGGCAGGTGCTGATGCAGCATGTTTCTGTCTGGTGTGAGACTACCTTTATCTCACATGTATACATGAAATGTACCGTGACTCGCATATCTGTGCAGCACCCCTGCATTTTTAAATACAGTGAGGCTTTCCAAAAATGAAAGTAAGCCAGGCCTCTCTTGCACAGCTAAGTCTGTGGGTTAGTCTGCTCAGGCACCCACATGCGCACACACACATATATATACACACATGTCTCATCCAGAGTGCCCTGGGGCTGAGCAGGGGACAAAAACCAGGCACCAAGGTAGAGGGCGAATACCCAGTGCTCAGGGTCCCCCTTCCTGGAGCAGCTCCCCAACTCTGTTCTCAGCAATCCCTGTTCCTCATGTGCACAGAGCCCTCTTCTAACCAATCAGCCCCTCCCTTGCGAGACAGGCGAGGCAGGAGAAAAGCTGCGGGATCATTAATGCCCACTCACAGCTGCCCAGCCCCTCTTGCCGCTGGGACTCTTCCAGGTCCTTCCCCAGCCCGGCTTCTGCCTCCCCACTGACGCTATCCTCCTAGTAATTCTGCTCTGGCTCAGGGCGGCCAGACTGCACTCATGTTGTCTGCCACAGAGGCATCCCCAGCAGGCATCCTACGCACAGCCCTGGCACCATGGGGCTTGACCCCTGCTCTTCCGGGAATTCAGAACACACTGCATCACATCACCCAGGTGGGAAGTCCCAGGGAAAATCTGCCAGCTCTGCACGGAGATGCTCAGAAAGTGAGCAAGGCCAGATCCCCACAGGAGACAGAGCCCAAGAGACTCCAGCTCGCCCACACCCCAGTCTGTCTGCTCACCACGGAGGGCTGGGCATCCTTGGGGCTTCACACTCACTCCACCCTCCTCCTTCCACACCTGCTGCCTGCCCTCCGGGACCATGTGTGGGCTGGCAGACACCTGCCCCTTTGTAGCCTGCATCATCCTCCAGGCTCCAGACCACCACCACCCCCAGCTGCCCACAACTCTCCTTGGGGCATCCTGGGACACTACCATGCCAACTCTTCACTTCACAGAAAAACTCTTCACTTTTCCCTTCTCCAGTCCTGGAAAACGTCAACGACCCACCTATTTCCCCCCACATCCTGGGGGTTATCAAATGCTGGCACTTCCTACCCTGTTCCCTGAAATCCAACCCCCCTCCATGGTCCATGGAGGGGTCAGACCTCATCTCCTCCAAGCAGTCTCCTCAGGCACCTCGGCATGTCAGACCCTGCAGCAGAGCCCAAACTAACCCAGGCCTCCCCTGGAGTGTGATCCTCACCAGCCAGGACCCGCTAAGAGGACTATCGCCCCACACATTTGTGTCCTGTCCAGGAGACCCACCAATGTCCCTGCACTGCAACTGCAGCTGCGGGTCCTAGAAAATGCTATTTGCTTTGCTCCTACTTGCTCTTTCTGGCACAGTCCCAAACTCAGCTCCATACCCCAGCTCCTTACTCCTGCACACAGAACAAGTCACTCTAATCACTCTCTTTTCTAGACTCTCACAGCAGCCTGCACTTTGTTAAAACATGGACCACGGGGATTATAAAGTCATGAGCTCCTGAAGGAAAAGCACGTTTTGGATTCATCCTTGGGCCATCGATCTGGCTCAGGGTGAAGGTCTGTGTGTGCTGGAATGAGGGAATAACCAAAGAGCCAAAGACAAGCCTACCCCATATCACAGGACACCATGAGACATTCAGGTTGTGCAAAATTGAGACATCCTTTGTGCCCACAGGACCAAGTGCCCACTTATGTGTGTCTGAGTTTTCCCAAGTGTGCCAGGCCCAGGCCTAGGCCCAGGCCCAGTCGAAATCAGAGGGACACCAAAGAGAACTGGCTGGGGGGCCTTAAAGACACCTACTTGGCCCCTTGGTCTCAGGTTCTAGGACTGGCACTGCAGACGGTTCTAGGTCACAGGGGAAGGGCCTTGTTCCCTGGGAGCCAGTGAAAGGGTTCCAGTGTTGGGCCTTGCCTTTGAAAAGGAAGGGAGTGTGGAGGGAGGCAGAAGGAGAGTGGACCACTTCTTCCCAGATTGAAGTTAGAATCCAGTACTAACACCAACCAATTTGCTCCTCTCTGTTGCAGGGCCCCCATCTGAATTGCTGAGCCCCTTGCGGAGCTCCTAGCAGGCCCCATGGGCCCCCCTGCATGAGAATTGCTCCAACAGCCCTCATCACCCGAGGGATATGGGTCATCCCCTCACCTGGCTCAGCCCCTTCTCAGAACTCTTCAAGCCTCAGGCCTGTTCCTGTCACCACCATATCCACCCGGCCCCAGTTCTGGTCCCGGCTGTCTTCCTGTTGCAGCTGCACTGAGCAGTGCCCCCCTGCCACTCCCTAGCATCCCCTCTCTGAGTAGGTTCCGGGTTATCCCTCCCCCACCAAGCTGTAGACTCTGGACCCAGGGGCCACCATTCCCTCCCTCCTCTGTGGGCACAGAAAGGTCAAACACTTTCCCCAGGCGCTTGGGGAAGATGGTCCTGGTGATTCCCACGAGGACAGAAAGGGAATCTAAGTACCAAATCTGCCAGAAAATGCCCCCCTCTAGAACATGACTGAGTTCCTAAGACCCCAATGAAAAATATGGAGACAAAGCCAGAGACCTTAAGCCAGGGACATGCACAGACCATCAGGACCTCTGATACAGGGATTTTCGCAAAGACTTTCCCTCTCTGAAATCCCTTTAGTTCCTTTGAATCCAATCACATCAGTTAAGTGGTGCTTCCCAATGGCAGGCAGTGGGGCTGCAGCTGTCTGAGCTCAGCCGATAGACCATTACTGGAGCCACTGTGTGATAGCGCCTGGAAGAGCTTCCTGCTCTGGAGCCTCTTCTAGAACTCTGTGATCTGGGGGGGTGGGGGGGGTTGTGGGGAGGTTCTGGCTTTAACTGAAAAATTTCAAGGCAAGAAGCAAGCATATTCCCTGGTCTTACCCTCATCCCTGAAATCACCCAGGACTTGCCATCCCACAAGGTACCGACAGAGGAAGCACAAAGCTACAAAGCTAAAGAAGCTGCCACCTCTCTCTCTCCTGAAACATGGTGGAGCACGGGCTGCTCTTGTGGATGTCCATGTGGAAGGAGCACTGGTGAGTTACCCAGAGCAGGAGTGCCTCCTATGAAAGCCGTGGCCATCCTTCAACACTATACACGCTGAGCCCTGTTCTTAGACCTTGGCAAAGGCACAGGCTCTGGAAGAGCAGGGCGCCCCATGGCCTGGAAGCAGCTGAGAGAGTTCCATCCACACGGCAGCGGGGGGGTGCATGGATGTGTCTCCTAAGCCCTGAAGGAGCCCATGGAAGAGTTGTGGGGGGCAGCTCTAGTTCCCCGGAAAGTGCCGACACCTCTCCACGGAGCAGGGTTCCAGCTGTCTCCTGTTGGTGCACACGGATCATCCCACTGCCACTGACTGAGGGCCTCCTATGGGCCCCAGACTACTCCTAGAACACACCCACCAGCTGCATGCCACTCCCTGCCTAGGGGAGAAGTAACACGCAGAGTGCCCGGGTGACCACCAGTGCAGTGGGGAGCAAGAAAGACATGGAAATAGGGAGTGCTGCGGCCACCACAAAATACTCCAGTGGTTAGGGTACATCTCACCAAAAGGGGCCATGTGAGCAAAGCCTTGAAAGAGGTGAGGGAGGAGCCACGGGAGCATGGGGACCAGAAGCCAGGAGGGCAGAGTGAGCGGATCAGCAGATAAAGAGCAAGCAGCAGGTACAAGGCGGCAAAGGGCCAGATGGCGCAGCGCCTCGGAGACTGCAAAGATGCCATCTCCTAAGATGACTGACGTGGGGCTGCTGTGGGGTGTTGAACGGAGGATAAACGTGATCTGCGTGAAGACATCAAAGAATCACTGATGGAGAACCACATAGTGCAGGATTCCATCTCTCTGAGATGTCAAGGAAATAGACAAATCCAGGGACAGGAAGGAGGTTCATGGTTGCCTAGGGCTGGGGGAGGAAGGAATAGAGGGTGAAACTGGCGAAGTGAGGGGTCTTCTGAGGGTGATGAAAATGTCCTGTGCAGACTGTGGTAATGGTTGCACAACTCTGAGAATATATTAAAAGCCACTAACTGTACACATTAAGTGGGTGACTTGTATGATGTGTGAGTTATATGCCGACAAAGGGGTTTGAGAGGAAAATCCCCACGGCTACACTGGGCACAGACCAGGGGGCACTGGGGGTACAGCCTGCAGCCACACAGGGGACATTGGGAGAGCACAGAGACCCAAGAGGAGACCACTGCAGCCATCAGGCAGAGGAAGGCGGCTTGGCCTGAGGTGGGCGCATAGTGGTCGGTTCTAGTGGATTTTAAAAGGGAAGCCCTGGATCTCCTGACAAGTTGCCCATGGCATGTGAGAGAGAGAGAGGAATCAGCAAGAACTCGAGACCTCTGCTGTGCCAAGGTTCACCAACCACAGAGATGGTGGGTGCAGCAGTGGTGGGGGTAAGATGATGAGTTCCCTTTGGGTTCAATAAAGCGAGTTCAATTTTTGAGTTCAATATTTGTGTTAGGCATCCCAGGGTCAAGGAGGCAAACAGACGAGGAGTTGGTGGAGGAAGGGAGAAAAGTCTGGGCTCGAAGTACAAATCTGGGATCCGCCAGCATTTTGATGGTGCCTAAAGCAACAAGATGGATGAGATCACCAAGGTGGGGTGTGGAGGGAGAAAGAAGAGCTCCAAGGATGACGGAGCCCTGGGGGACGCCAAAACTCAGGGTGGGGAGAGAAGGGAGAGGAGCAGCAAACACTAGTAAGGGGGTCAAAAGCCCAGGAAAACAAGGTATCCTGCAAACCATGTCAGGAACAGGAGGGACCCATCCATACACAGGCCACCAAGGGGAACTGAGCACCAGCCAGTAGATGTGGCAACTCGGAAGTCACCAGTGACCTCGAGGAGGGCAGGTTTGGAGGACTGATGAAGGCAGAAGTCTGATGAAGGGGGGTAAGAGAGAATCTCCCACTCTCCTAAGAGAAACTGGAGATAGTGATTCCTCTTGGGAGCATTTTTTTCTGTAAAACGAGCCAAGAAGGGGACAAGAGCTGGTGGGTGAGGAGAGGGGCCAGGTGTGCATGAGGATGGGGGCACTCCAGCAGACACAGCTATGACAGACACACAAGTTCTGGTCACTGCTGTGGCCCCATAAATATTCTCAGATTCAGAGCTGGAGTTCCCCCTCTCTTGAAGGTTTTGTCCCAAAACGGAAGGGGAACGTGGAGTTGGGACTCTCTTGGCAGAATTCGAGGGACCTAATGGAGGGCAACCTTGATGAGCCTGTCCCAGTCCAGGAGGGGTTGTCAGGTTTAGGGAAGGAAGGCAAACCCAAACCTCGGGAGAACTTCAGGAGAGGAGCTGGCCTGAGCCTTGGTTTTGCTGGCAGACGAGCGTAGCTACATGAATGAGGTAAATCCAAGTCCTTCATGGAAGCTGCTGAACAACAGTGGAAGTCTTTGGCCAGGAAGACACTGGAATATGGAATGAGGAAGAGAGGAGAGAACCTTCCAGAGCTGGAGGCCAGGCCGCTGCGGGGTCGGGACACTGTGTCCATCAGGATTGTGTGCAAACACCTAGAGACCCTGCAAGACAGTGTCAGCACTTCCCTCATCCCCTGGTCTGTGTGACCCTGGACCGGTGGCTGGTGCTTGCTGCCCCAGACAATCTCCAGGAGGCACACACTGCCAGAGATGACCTCACGCTGGTGGAAAACCAACCCAGCGAGGCCTCCCTCATCCAGCAAAGCTAGGCAAGATCAGTTTGTTATCCTGCACTTTCGTGAGTCAGAGTTTTCAGCCTCATTGCCATCGAAACAGAGTCAAAATCAATTTGATGTCCAAAATGATGTGAAAATTGCCATGTCAAAGGCCATTCTGTAATTTCAATTTATTAAAACCAAGCAACCGCAGCCCTCTTGGAGAAGTCTACCTCTGGGTGGGATTCAAGTTTGCTCTTTGTTTCACTTGCGCAACTTGAATTCATTTCAGCGTTTCAGGAACTGGCTGGCCATTCGTTTTTGCAGGAAGAGTGCAGTTAAAAGAGTTGCAACTCTCACAAAGTCTTTTTTTTTTTTTTCCAAGTTCTGAACACATGAAAGAGACTTAGAGCTTGGGAAAAATCGGTTGTATGCAAAATTGTGTGTGTCTGTAAGCACATTTTAAAAGGGGCAAGTAGAGGCCATTGGTTAACTTCCCAAACCAGCACCCCTCTTTCTGCTGGGAAGAGCCCTGCTTCACCCTCTGAGGCTCCGGGGTGTGTGATCACACCCCACCTACCTTGGCTGGGTCATAACCCATACCCGGTGCTTGGCTGCAGTGACTGGTACAGGAGGAGGCAGGCGAGTGCCTCTGTGAGATCTGGACACTGGGAGAAAGAAACCTTCCCTCCCTGGATTGGTGAGCTCACAGGACGAGCCTGGGGCTGCTTATGCAGAGAGCCGATAGGAGGAAGTCTCTGCAGAAGAGGCCAAGTTTAAAAAGAGGGAGAGACAGAGCCTTGGCAGCTTCTTATGGGCCAGTTGTGCCTCTAACCACATGTCCATTTCCTTTTATGGCATAATTAGATTTGTGTCCCCATCACTTACACTGACAGATACGGAGTCCTCCCCCTTTCTCACTGCTCTGGTCCCAAGCTAGGTGAAGAATAACCTGTCTCAAGAGATCCACTTCTGGAACAGTGGCATGACGAGCCCCATGGACCTGTTTCCCAGCACAACAGCCATAACTGATGAAAACAACTAAAAGGAAAACCAACAATAACAACTTCAAGTCTCTGGAAATTGTCCTAAGGACATACAGTAAATGAAGAAGTATCATTTATTCAAGAACACCCACTTAATCTTGGGGGGGAACCAACTCAGTAAGAATAATCAGAGTCTATGGCACTTGAACCATAAATTACTCCCTCCTTTCCCCCCCAACTCCACCAGTTCAATCTAAGGGAAGCTCTACACTGGGTGGGTGTGCCCAAGAAGATGGGGCTCCCTCTGCCCTTGGCTCCCAATTAAGGGATACAGTCTCTCAATGCAGATAGGCTACCTGCCAGCATGTCTCACCCCTTCCAACTCTGAGTTTCAGGGGTAAAATTCCTGGTGAGTGTGGCTGAGAGGTCAGTGGCTCCCTTTCTCCACCCAGCTCCCACCCATCAGGCAGAGGCTCCACTCAGGTGCGAAAAGGTTAGAATATTTGGGTCCTGTCACCTTTACCACAGCCTGTTTGAAGGAAAGCAGTGCCACACTAGAAAAGGCAAGCCAAGAAGACCAAAGGCTCCCTCCCCTGCCCAGAGCCCTGTGCAGTGGCTCAGAGATTTTTGCCTGTGGAGAGCGGCAGTCCAGAACAGATTGCTCCAAAATTCTCCCCACAAAAAACTGACTTTATTTGAATCAGGACAAGTTCAAGCCTGAGCATCCTCTTGAAAACAATAGAGATTTTTGTGGATGCATTTAAGAGAAGGCTGGTAGCTCTATGAGAGCAACAGGCTAAGACTAGGCCAGCTAGTTTACTAGAGGGAACCAAGAAAATGCACAGTTATGAGGACCCCTTTGAGGAGTAGAACAAATCTCAAAGACTGGCCTTAAAAACTAGCCTACCCAAGATCAGTTGGAATGGACTATGTAGCAACTTGTGCTCCAGGGCATTCCTGAAAATAATAGAGCCCTCGGCCATCAATTAGTGGAGCCTAAAAGCTGGGTGTGATGCCAAATGAGGCAGACAGCTTAACAGAGAGATCAGGGAGACATAAAGAACCCCCACTAAAGCCACTGTTGTCCCAGGGTGACTGTGCACCTTCCCAGGGCTGTTTCTGCCCTCTAAGGACCAAGATGAGAGGCCTCACACTGCTGGGGACACAGACTTCACGACAATAGTCAAGTCAGGCCAAGAAACAAATAAATAAGCAAACAAGCAAACAAAATCAAGCCCCAGAGTAGGGAAAGGGAATCTCTATCCAGAGTTGTTACATTACCTAAAATGTACAGTTTCCAAAATAAGAAAGTGAAACAGGCAAAGAAAGAAGAAAGTGTAACCTATACATAAGGTGGGAGTAGGCAATATAAATGCCATGAGGAAGCCCAGATGTCAGATTTAACAAAGACTTCAAAGGAGTCATTTTAAATTCAATCAATGAATGACAGGAACCCATGTCTGAAGAAGTAAAAGAGCTATGATGACAATGTCTCATCAAATAAAGAATGTCAATAAAGACACTGAAATTATATATATATATATAAAAGAACCAAATGGAAATTCTGGAGTTGAAAAATACAATAAGCAAGAGGGCACAACAGTGGATTTAAACTGGCAGAAGACAGAATCTTCAAAATGGATCAATAGATATTATGTGATTTGAGGGACAGAAAGGAAGAGAATGAAAAAAAAAATGAACAGAGCCCAAGAGAAAGAAGGAACACCCTTAAGGGCATGCATATATATACATAACAGAAGTACCAGAAGGAGTAGAAAGGAGCAGAAGAAAATAGAAGGGTGGCTGAAAAGTTCTAGAATTTGATGAAAAACATTAAGTCTCTGTATCCAGAATTGTGACAAACTCCAAGTAGGATAAACACAAGAGATCGACATCGACATCACAGCCTAAAACAATGAGAAAATTTTGAAATCAGCACCTGAAATGGGCTGCCATATATAAGGGAATCCCACTGGGACTCACAACTGACCTCTCATCAGAACTACTGGAAATCAGAAGGCAGCGTAATGGCATATTCAAAGTGCTGAGAGAAAAACATCTGTCGATCAAGAAACTTATACCTAACAAAACTATCTTTCAAAAATGAAGGTGAAATATAGGCAGTCCCAGACAAGTAAAAACAGATAATTTGTTGTAAGCATTTTACAAGACAGCCTAAAGAACATTCTTCAGGTTGAGAGCAAGTGAACCCAGATGTTAATTCAAATTCTCTCTCTCTCTCTCTCTCTCTCTCTCTCATACACACACACACAAACACACACACACAAACCACCACCATCAGTAAAATTAACAACATAATTATAAAAAAGCAAAATGCATATCTCTTCTCCTTTCTTCCTCTAACTGACTTAAAAAGCAATGCTATAAAAGGCATATGTATATAATTGTATTGTTGGGCCTGTATCATATAAGAATGTAATACATTTGCCAGTAACAGCACAAAGCTGTGCTGGCACAATAGAATGATACCTGATGGTAAAACCTGAATCCACAGGAAAAGGAAGAGAACAAGAAATGGTAAATAAGATGGTTAATATAGCTGTAAATATATACTTGTTCTTTTTTTTTTCTCAGTTTCTTCAAACATAAAGTTATATAAAATAATAATAACAACAACATGTTGCTGGGTTTATAAAATACACAAATGTATGATACACAAAATTATAGCCCTTGAAAGATGCCCAGATCTTAATCCAGATCCTATGAATATGTAAGATTACATCATAAAGAGAAATTAAGGTTGCAAAGTATCAGATGATTTTATGGTATCAAAATTATCCTAGGTTAGCTAGGTGGGCCCAATGTAATCCCAAGGATCCTTAAAAGTGGAAGATGGGGGGCGCCTGGGTGGCTCAGTGGATTAAGCCGCTGCCTTCGGCTCAGGTCATGATCTCAGTGTCCTGGGATCGAGCCCCGCATCGGGCTCTTTGCTTGGCGGGAGCCTGCTTCTCTCTCTCTCTCTCTGCCTGACTCTCCGCCTGCTTGTGATCTCTCTCTCTGTCAAATAAATAAATAAAATCTTTAAAAAAAAAAAAAAGTGGAAGATGGCAGCAGCAGAGAAAGAACCAGAGAGAGAGTAGATGAGAAGTACTTGTCCTGATGTTACTGGCTTTGAAGTTGGAAGAAAGGGACCATGAGCCAAGGGATGAAGGTGGCTTCCAGAAGCTGGAAAGTACAAGTGAACAGATACTCCCCTAGAGCCTCCAGAAAAAACAAAGCCATTCCAATAGCTTGATTTTAGCCCAGTGAAAACCATTTCAGACCTCTGACTTTTATAACTGTAAGATAATAAAATTGTTTTAGTTAAGCCACTGAATTTGTGGTAATGTGTCACAGCATCAGTAAAGAACCAAGGAAAGATGTAAAGCAATAATAACTCGAAGAGGGAGAGAAGAAAGTTACAGAGAAGTAACAATTCTATAGTTTACTAGAATTAAGTCTGTACAAATGTGAAGTAGATTCTGATTAAATTAACGTATAATGGTTAAAAAAAAAAGAGGACATCACCAAAACAGTACAATTTAAAACACACACACACACACACACACACACACACAAAACAAAAAACCTCCAAAACTCTGTCCCTTCACCAAAGCAACAAACAAGCTGGTAAAATGTGTCAGAATCCACTTCCTTGGAGATCCATAATTTAATTTCAAAAAACTTACAACAACCAGGGAAATACCTAATGAAGAAAGAAGTGCTGTGGCATTTTAACTGACCTGCTTAGCCTCCTCCATTCCCAGCTCAAAGGCAGCCATGAAGGTAGCCAGGACGAGTGGGAGCAATATGAACCTTAGTCCCAAAGAATTGTGGTTTGTGTTTTGACCTGCCTGGTGGATCCCTGAAGGACCAGCCCTAGGGTTTATCTTTGTTTCACGTTCCTTAGAACTTGCCCAGGGATGAAGTGGGACAGTTTGTTGAAAGGATTTAAAGGCAAATGTATTCACTGCAGTCACCCGGGGCAAGAGATGACAGTTGGGACAATACAAGCCATACACAAATCAAAAAGCCTGGGAAGGAATAGTCTGGGGAAGGAGATAACTTGGAAAGTCAGGTCTTTGGGAAAATCTCACATACACCAGGGAATCTGGAAGGCCATACACACCCAGTGTGGGGCACATGCTCAGAAAAGACCTGAGAAGACCCAAAGCTTTCATCTTTGGCTGACATTCATGCTCTAAGCAAATAGGACGTGAACAACAACACAGCGTTGGAGACCGTCTGGCTAAACATTGGAGGAGTGCCCTAACATAGAGTCAGTCTGCAAAGACTGGGAAAGTATTTTTTTCCTGGGGCCCCAGACATTTAGGGAAATCTCTGTCAAAACACTAGCTGACCACTAAGCTAACAAAAAGTCTGAAATTGCCCTACATGACAAAGAATACAGATTTTACCAAAGGAGCTTTAATAAGTCACCAAACAAACAACAACCCACAACAAGGAGCAGCAACAAACCCTGAAGAGAAGGAACCATCTGATTTCTAGAGTTGCCACATTATAATATTCAAAATGTCCAGTTTCTAGCAAAAAAATTATGAGGCATGCAAAGACACAAGACAGTATGGTCTATTCACAAGGGGGAAAAGAAATTTAAAATACTTTCCTTGGAGAAGTTCAGACATGGGATATAGTAAACAAAGACTGAGTTGACTGTCTTAAACATGCTCAAACAGCTAAAAGAATCCATGAACAAAGACCTAAAGCAAAACAGGATGACCTCTCACCAAATAGAGAATGTTAATAAAAAGATATTATTAAAAAGTACCAAAAGAAATTTTGAAGCTGAAAATTTAACTTTAACTGAAATGGAAAAATTCACTGGATGGGTTCATTAGTAGATGTGAGCCACTCAACAAACATGAAGATAGTTCAATTATATAGTGTGCAGAGAAGGAAAAAGAATGAAGAAAATGAACAGAGTCTAGGAGACCTTTGGGAAACCATCATATGCACCAACACACACATTTTGGCAGTTCCAGAAAAAGGGGAGAGAGAGAAAGGGCAGATAGAATGATCAAAGAATTCCCAAATTTGATAAAATGTGAATCTATATATCAAGAAGATTTAAGTTGGATAAACTCAAAGAGCTACAAACTAAGACACTTTATAATCAAATTGTCAAAAAATAATTATCAAAAAGACAAAGAGAGAATCTTGAAAGCTTCAGTAGAGAAATAACTCCACACTTAAAAGGGAGCTTCAATAAGACTAACAGCTGATTTCTCAACTGAACTATGGAGATTTCTACACAGTGGGATGACACAGTTAAGGTACTGAAAGAAAAATATTGTCAAGCAAGAATTCTATATCCAGCAAATCTATTCCTCAAAAATGAAGGAAATATTAAGATATTTCCAGAAAAACAAAAACAGAGAGAGTTTGTTGCTAGTCAACCTTTCATTCAGGAAATGCTCAAGGAAGTCCTTTAGGTTGAAATGAAAGGACACTAGACAGTAACTCAAATTCATGTGAAGAAATAAAGAACACACAAGTAAAGGTAACTACATGTCCTTGGATTGTAAATCCTCTTTTTTCCTATATAATTTAATAGACAAGTGCATGCATATAACAATAATTATTAATCTTTGTTAATGGGCATGCAATGTACTAAGACATAATTTGTGATGGTATAATAAAGGTGAGGAAGACTGAGCTGTACAGGACATAGTTTCCACGTACCATTAAAACTAAGTTGACATTAATTTAAATTAGGTTGTCATACATTTAAGAAAATATTTATAATCCCCTAGGTAGTCACTGATAAAATGACTTTAAAAATATACAAAGATATAAGAATCAAAATAATACACAAGAAAAATTGAACACAAAAGAAGTCAATAATGGAGAAATAGAAGAACAAAAAAGATAAGACACGTGGAAAATAAACAGAAAGTGGCAGATGTAAATCCTTCCTTGTCAGTAACTGCTTTAAATGTAAATGGATTAAATACTTCAATTAAAACATACAGATTGGCAGAATGGATTTTTTTTAAAACCATGGTCCTACTATATTCTGTCTCTAAGAGTTCTAATTTAGATCCCAAAACACAAATGGGTTGAAAGGGAAAGAATGAAAACAGAGATTTCATTTAAATAGTAAACAAAATAATATTGTACTATAATGACGTGATTTGATAAATATTGCTTCAGTGGCTATCATATTACCATATATAAATGTTTCAAAGTAACATACTCCACACCTTAAATCTACAAATTTAACATGCCAAATTTATCAAATAAAAAGATTGTTTAATAGTAAGAAAACCATTAAAACAAACTGTGGTGGCTATACTAGTATCAGACAAAACAGACCTTAAGTAAAAATATTTTATAAAATGGGTGCCTGGGTGGCTCAGTCAGGTAAGCATCTGCTTAATTTGATCCCAGAGCCCCAGGATTGAGCCCTGCACCAGGCTCCCTGCTCAGTGGGGAGTCTGATTTTCCCTTTCCCTCTGAGCTCTCTCTCTCTCTCTCAAATAAATAAATAAAATCTTTTAAAAAAATGTTTTATAATGGGGGCACCTGGGTGGCTCAGTGGTTTAAGCCTCTGTCCGGCTCGGGTCATGATCTCAGGGTCTTGGGATCGAGCCCCACATTGGGCTCTCCACTCAACGGAAGCCTGCTTCCTCCTTTCTCTCCGCCTGGCTCTCTGCCTACTTCTGATTTCTCTAAAAAAATATATAAAATAAAATAAAAAAATAAATTAAAAAAAATCTTTTATAATGAAGAAGAACATTATATATTGATGAAAGTGCCAGTCCATCAAGAAAATATAATAATTATAAATAAATAAGGATCTAACAGCATAATCCCAAAATTCATGAAACAAATCCTGACAGAACTGAAGGGAGAAATAGCTGGAGACTTCAATACTTCACTTTCAATGATAAATGGAATAACCAGCCAGAAAATCCATAAAGAAACAGAAGATTTGAACAACACTACAACCCAACTAAACCTATCAGGCATACATAGAATACCTCAGCCAAAAACAGCTGAATACACATTCTTCTGATATACAGTGTAACATTCTCCAGGAGGCCATGTGTTAAGCCATGAAACAAGTCTCAATAAAGTTTGGAAAACTGAAATTAAATCAATTAGTGAGAAATTAATGATTCATGAGATAAAACTAGAAATCAACAAGAGCAGAAAAAAAACCGAAAATTCATAAGAATGTGAAAATTAAACAACAAACTCTGAAACAATCAATGGGTCAAAGAAGAAATTATAAATGGAATTAGAAAATGTCTTGAAAGAAATGAAAATTAAAACAAGAAATGTTCAAAACTCAAGGGATACAGCAAAAGCAGTACTCATAGGGAAATTTACAGCTATAAATCTCAATGTTAAAAAAGATCTCAAATCAATAACCTGATTTATACCTTAAGGAATAATAAGAAAACTAAACCTAACATTAGCAGAAGAAAGGAAATAATAAATATTAGAACACAAATAAAATAGAAGAAAATAGGAGGACCGATGATACCAGATGTGGTTCTTTGTGAAGATTAAAAAAATTAATAAACACTTAGCCAGACTAACCAAGATAAAAAGAGAGAATTCTCAAGTTACTAAAATTGTGGGGGTGAGGGGAATGGGGACATTATTACTGACCTTATGGAAATTTTTTAAAAGGATTGTAAAAGAATACTGTGAACAATTTTACACTAAAATATAAGATAAATTAGATGAAATGAAAAAGTTCCTGGAAACATACAAACTTCCAAAACTGGATCAAGGGCTCATAGAAAATTTGAACAGACCTATGACAAATAAAGAGGTTGAATCAGTACTCAGAAGCCCCCAACAAAGGAAAGCTCAGGACCAGATGGCTTCACAAGTGAATTTTACCAAACATTTAAAGAATTAACACCAATCTTTCTCAAGTTCTTCCAATAAAACTGAAGAGGAAAGAACACTTCCTAGCTTATTTTATGAGGCCAGCTTTACCCTAAAATGAAAAGCAGACACAGACATCATAAGAAGACTTCAGACCGATATTCCTTATGAAGGTAAAGGCAAAAATCCTCAAGAGTACACTAGCAAAACGAATTCAGCAGTGCTTTAGAAGAATTATACATGTGACCAAGTGAGATTTGTTCCAGGAATGCAAAGGTGGTTTAACATAGGATAATCAATTGATATAATACCATGTTAACAGAACAGAGGAAAATAAACCACATGATCATATCAAGTGATGCAGAAAAAGCACATGGCAAAATCCAACACCCCTCCTGACAAACCACTCAATAAACTAGGAGTGGGCAGGAACTTCCTCAACATGATCAAGGGCATTTAGGAATAGCCCACAGCTGACATCTTGCTCAATGATCCACGACAAGGGAGCCTACTTTTGCCACTGCTATTCAATACAGTACAGGAAGTTCTGGCCAGAGCAATTAGACAAGAAAAAGAAATAAAAGACATCTAAACTGGAAAGGAAGCAATATACTTCTTGAGGATAAATGGAAAATGGATGATAATGAGTATGATGAAAATGTTCAGAAGTTGACTGTGGTGATGGCTGTACAACTCTGGGACTGTATTTACAAAACCACAGAACTGTGCACTCTGAGTGGGTGAGATGAACTGCAGCATATGACTTCTATCTCAATGAACATATTATAAAGAAAAAAAATTAAAGAATGACCTGCCAATAGGACCTCTGAATTCTCAGAAACATCCCCTTGAGGTCCATGCCCCACGTGACATTTGGTGGTGACTGGTCACACACTAGGCACCAGCGAACAGGGCCTCTCAGTGCTGCTCTGTGGCTGTCCAGTGTTGTGTGTGCAAGGTCCTGAAAGGATACTGGGTTAGCTGTGTTCTCATCAGGAAGGAGAGCATGAACTGCTAGTGAAACAAGTGTGCTCTTTCTCACCACACGAACTTCCTCACGGACACAGCGTCTGCTCATATTGGGACACCTGTAGAGCTGGCACCCAGGCATCTTCCATTCTGCCTCCCTCCCCAGTGGCTTCTGCCAATGTGGCCCTAGCTGACTGGATAGGAGAGCCCTGGAGTCATCCAGGGATCCCAAGGGAAGAATCAAAGACCTCATCTGCTTGTCCTCTTGTTCATCCCTCAGAGAGGCTCAGGAAGTATCTGGAGCTAGTGTAGCAGAAAGAGTCCATGTTCTGCCTCACACCAGCGTGGGTTCAAGTCCCAGCTCCTCCAGCTTCTCATTGTGCCATCTCTGAACCTTCTGTTTTCCCACCCATAAATGCAGTTCGTCTCTCCGTGTCCTTGAGAGATAGCATATGTGAAAATGACAGCCACGTGATACTGGAAGAAAAGTTTGAAGAAGCTTGCCAGCCGGGGAGGGTTTGAGCTTCTTATCCTCCAAAAGCCTCAGGAATTATATTTCTGCCACTGAGGGATCCACTCCAGCACAGAACCAATGTGGAAATTATTCTTCAGCCAAAAGAAGCAGAGCTCAAACCCCCACCCCTGCCCCCCTAATTTCTGGATAAAATATACAGGCTAGGGTTTGAGAATATCTAGTCCTGAGCTGGGAAAGAAACTAGGAGACAGAGAGACTGGTCTTTGCTGACAGGGAACAAGCAGAAAGGCCTTCTCGAGTGTCTGCACTGGAGCCCTGGGGATGCAGTTTGAGAACTCACAGCGATGACTACAATACATATGCAGACATCAGACTGCTCTGTGGATGGTAACGAGCCCTGACCCTCCAGGGTGGCTGGAGGGGAGGGGAGGGGTGCATCATGCCCAGGACATTTTGCAAAACAGATGGGCACTTCCTCAAGAGGTTAAACAGAGCTACCATAGGATTCAGCAATTCTCTTTGGTTTGTAGCCAGTAATGGAAACAGCTGTCCACACATAAGCAAGAACACAAGTGTTCATAGGGGAGAAGACAGCTCAGAGACAGACAGCATGTGCAGAGGTGGCCCTGGGTCCTATGAGCCAGGCCTGGGACTGAGACTCCGTTCCCACCCAGAGCCAGAGTGGTCCTTCCCACTGAGTCCCCTCTGCCACCCCATTAAACTGAGGGGAACTGAGAGGTTTTCTGCTTCATTGATTTCAGATCTCATTCTGTATTACTTTTTTCCCTTCTACTTTCCTTTGGGTAAATTTGTCTTTTTCTCTCCTCTTACACTGGAGATTTATTTCTTTAATTTGCAGCCTCTTTTTGAATATAAATTTCCACCCAAGTTTTGACACTTAGGGCTTTTTTTAATCACTCAGATTTAAGTGTTTTTATAGTTTCATTATTATTTCTTATTGGGTCCACAAACTGCTTCAGAGTTTTATTTTTTAAAAATTTCCCAGTGATGGAGGTTTTTGTCAGGGAGGTTGCTAATTTCCAGCTGAAAGGCATGACAGTGAGGGAATGGGACCTACATTAGAACTATTCTTTTAATGTTTGTGAGACTTGTACATTACCAATCAATATCTGTGTTGGAAATGTGCTCGGGAAAAATAAGGTCCCTCTACTTTTCAGACACAGAATTTATGTCCCTCAAATCAAGCTCATTGGCTGTTATTCAGAAACTTCTTTGTCTTTGCTGAGTTTTGTCTACTTAATCCAACACTAATTGGAAAAAATGGCTGAAATCTCACAAAATGATGATAGATTTGTCAGTTTCTCTATTTCTAACAAAGTTTACACCAAATACGTTGAGGCTGTTACACTGAATGAATGAGTGGCCCTTTAGAGGTGCTCTGTCATCCAGGGGAAATGAAGCCATTCTCATTAGATGGCGACCTGACACCTTGAGTCTGTGGGGTCTGAGACTGATGTCCCGGTGATGGTTTGCCATTGGCTATCTGCTCGGTATTTCTGGTTTCCATACTTTTCTTATCCAACTTTCCTTCCATTTACGCTTTCGTTGTACCTCTGATGACTGTACATGGCTGGCTTGTGCTTTGGGGTCTGGTTTGGCTGATCTACTATGCCAACATCTGTCTTTGAACTGGGGTATTCAATCTATTCACATTTGCTCTGACTATTGATAAAAATTTAAACTTGATTCTATCTTAATCTATTATTTCAATTTTTCTCTCTCTCCTATTTTTTGTTTCCCTGTACTCCTTTTTAACTTTTCTTATAAAAATGGCATTCCTGGGAAGCGATGAAGGTGCTGTGTAATCACTGAGCAGTTGAGGGCCTCGGAACAATGAAAATGCCGGATTACCTCGGTGCGGATCAGCGGAAAACCAAAGGAGAAGGAGACAAGCCTATCCGAGCTCTGGATGAGGGGGATATTGCCTTGCTGAAAACTTACGGTCAAAGCACTTACTCTAGGCAGATAAAGCAGGTTGAAGATGACATTCAACAACTTCTCAAGAAAATTAATGAGCTCACTGGTATTAAAGAGTCTGATACTGGCCTGGCCCCACCAGCACTCTGGGATTTGGCTGCAGATAAGCAAACACTGCAGAGTGAACAGCCTTTGCAGGTTGCAAGGTGTACGAAGATAATCAATGCTGACTCGGAGGACCCAAAGTACATTATCAATGTGAAGCAGTTTGCCAAGTTTGTGGTGGACCTCAGTGATCAGGTAGCACCTACCGACATTGAAGAAGGGATGAGAGTTGGGGTGGACAGAAATAAGTATCAGATTCACATTCCGCTGCCTCCCAAGATTGACCCAACAGTTACCATGATGCAGGTGGAAGAAAAACCTGATGTCACTTACAGTGATGTGGGTGGCTGTAAGGAACAGATTGAGAAACTTAGAGAAGTAGTTGAAACCCCATTACTTAATTCAGAAAGATTTGTTAACCTTGGCATTGAGCCTCCCAAGGGTGTGCTGCTCTTTGGTCCACCTGGTACAGGCAAGACCCTCTGTGCTCGGGCAGTTGCTAACAGGACTGATGCTTGCTTCATTCGAGTTATTGGATCTGAACTTGTACAGAAGTACGTCGGTGAGGGGGCTCGAATGGTTCGTGAGCTCTTTGAAATGGCCAGAACGAAAAAAGCCTGCCTTATCTTCTTTGATGAAATTGATGCTATTGGAGGGGCTCGTTTTGATGATGGTGCTGGAGGAGACAACGAAGTGCAGAGAACAATGCTGGAACTGATCAATCAGCTGGACGGTTTTGATCCTCGAGGTAACATTAAAGTGCTAATGGCCACTAACAGACCAGACACCCTGGATCCAGCACTCATGAGGCCAGGGAGACTGGACAGAAAGATTGAATTCAGCTTACCTGATCTAGAGGGTCGGACTCACATTTTTAAGATTCATGCTTGTTCAATGAGTGTCGAAAGAGATATCAGATTTGAATTGTTAGCGTGACTGTGTCCAAATAGCACTGGTGCGGAGATTAGAAGCGTCTGCACAGAAGCCGGCATGTTTGCCATCAGAGCACGGCGAAAAATTGCTACCGAGAAGGATTTTTTGGAGGCTGTAAATAAGGTCATTAAGTCTTAAGCCAAATTCAGTGCTACTCCCCGCTATATGACATACAACTGATCCCGAAGGCTTTCATGAAAACTTCCTTTCACTGGAATCCTAACTTTATTAAATAGCCTTGTTAATAACCAGGACACACACAAAAATAAAGCGTTTCAAATTGTAAAAAAAAAAAAAAAAAATGGCATTCCTTTTCTCTAACCCGTGCTCTCATGGCTGTGCTGGCTAGCCCAGCACTGGCTGCAGCCTGTGAACACATGCACACCGATGAATACACACAAAGACACACACACAGGCATACACACAAACATGCATGCACACACGCATGCACACAAGCCCATACCAGTTCCAAACCTGAACATGAGCACCAGTTCAGTCTCCAAAAGGGGTTCCCATGTTTTGTTTTGTGATTTTCTCTCTTGGGGTAAGGGGTTGTGTTGTTATTTCTCAGATTCTAACATTTCCCCATTGAGCGCTTCTCTGGAGAGAAGCTAGCACGCCATCTTGGAGGGAAACCAGAGTAACACTTCAGTGTCAAGTCCACTGAGCCCCCTTCAGGAGCATGGGGGAGGCCATCTGTCATTGGAAGCTTGTGCTGGAATTGTGAACTTTGTGGCCAACTTTATTTTCTTTTATTAATTTTATTTTTTTCATCATGCTATGTGTACTCCTTAATCCCCATCACCGATTCCACCCATTCCCCCATCCACTTCCCTTCTAGTAACCATCACTTTGTTCTCTATAGTTAAGAGTCCGTGTCTCGGTTTGTCACTCTCTCCCTCATTTTTTTTCCTTTGCTCATTTGTTTTGTTTACATTAGTGAAATCATGTGGTATTTGTCTTCTTCTGACTTATTTCATTTAGCATAATACTCTCTAGCTCCATCTTTGTTGCCAATGGCAAAACTCCATTCTTTTTTAAAAATTTTTATTTATTTGAGATAGGACAAGAGTGAAAGAGAGAGAAAGAGAGAGAGAGAGAGAGCGTGCGTGCACACAAGCACAGGAGGCAGCACGCAGAGGAAGACGCAGACCCCCTGCTGAGCAGGAAGCCTGATGAAGGGCTCAATCCCAGGACTCTGAGATCATGACCCAAGCCAAAGGCAGACACTTAACTGACTGAGCCCCTCAGGTGCCCCAAGACTCCATTCTTTTTGATGGCTAATATTCCATTATATACATATACCCCCTCTTCCTTATTTATTCATCAGTTGATGGACACTTGGGCTGACTTCCATAATTTTGCTATCATAAATAATGCTACTATGAACATAGGGGTACCTGTATCCCTTTGAATGAGTACTTCTATATTTTTGCATCTCACATTTTCATATTCTGTATTTTGTAGTGCAATTACTGGATTGTAGGGGTAGTTCTGTTTTTATGTACTAGATTTTTTTTTTTTTACCATAGTCCCCACTGCTCCCTATTGTGTTATGACCCTGGGCTTCACAAAGGCACACTGCTGCCCCCTCTGTATCTGGTGATGGCAGCAGGCAGAGGAGATGCAGCTGCCTCTGAACTCAGCCAGCCCCAGCAGGGCCCTCCCTCTGCCACTGAGGGCTACTTCACAGACTTGTAAGAGTCACAGCACTTGTACCATCCAGGAATAGTAGTAGAATTTTATATTCATTTCTCCAGGCACATTCCACTCTTACACACACAGACACTGCACACCCTTCCTGATGCCATTCGGAGGGACAGGCCAAGGGAGTACATGTGACAGGACCTCAAACTAAATGTTTTCTAAAGAAATGAATAAAGCCCCTTCATCTCTGCTTCTAGAAGGGACCTGGAACCAAGAGAAAAGTGGTTGTGGCCACAGACAAGTCATCAGGAGAAGGCAAGAGGCCGGAGCCAGTAGTCTGAAAAAGTGCAGTCAGGGGCACAGGTGTGTGGCACAGGTTCTAGAATATGTGGCATGGCCCCACAGAGCTGGGGGCCGGGTAAGAGCCTCAGAGACCTGATGAGGGGTCAGGCCCGCCAACAGGGAAGGAGAGAACCACTCAACATGGCCACGTGGGTGAACCATGAGCCTGCATGCCAGCAAGACGGCTTATTTTAAAAGACTAGGGGTAAAGCCAGACCCCGAAGGCCACAAACTATGTGATTTCATTTATACGTAGTGTCCAAAATAGGCAGATCCACAGAGACAGGAAGTGGATTTGTGGCTGCCAGGGGCTGAGGGGAGGATGAATGGGGAGTGACTGATACAGCGAGTACAGACTGGGTTTCTGTTTTGAGGATGGTGGGGGGGATGAAAACGTTCTGGAACTAAATCGTGCTGATGGTTATACCACATTGTAAATATTCTAAAAACCACTGGATTATAGGTTTTAAAGAGGTTTAAATGGTGACTCTTATGTGAATTATATGTCAGAAAAATAATAAAAGGCCAAGGGCAGCACCTCACATGCTTATAGGAACCCAGGGGAAACGGAAATGAGTGAAGCCAGCTTGGGGGGTGCAAACAAAGAATACCCTCTAGGCCACTGGGTCGCACAAACTCTGTTACAGACCCTCTCTGCCTGGCTGTCCTAGACCACCTGCCATAGCACTAAGAATGCAAAGAAATGGATTTTGGCTCAAAGAAAGCAAGCAGGGCACGATGATGAAGGATCCCAAGCCCCAGGCTCCAGGCTGAGGAGTCAGTTGAGACGGTGGGGATTGGGAGAGAAGCATATGTCCTCCGACCCGGAGCCCCTCCACACACTGGGGCCACAAGGGAGAACAGTGTGGGATGGGTGCTGCGAAGGGTTCTGCCTGACCTCTCAGGGCAAGCTGAATATCCATACTTGCGTACAAATCCTCTTAAATATTAGCACACAACGGTATCTGACAATGCATGGGGCAGCCAGTTCTCACCAGCCAGCCAGCTCTAGAAGGCCCCGGGGGCACAGAACCAGCTCTAAGGAGAGGTCCTATAGCCGTCTCTCAGGACCACCCCATACCACATCCTCTAGGATGGCTCCCCCAGTGCAGCAGGCAGAATTGATAACCATCCCCAAGACCTCACTGGCCCCCTCCACTTCAAGACCACTGCCTCACATTGCGTCTGCTTCCCACACCTGACCTGGCGAGGCAAGAGGGCAAAGTGTTCTGGTCCCGGGCTGCCCCACCCAGAGCCCAGGGCACTGGAAAGCAGCCCAGCTGAGTAAATGTGGTGTGAGCAGCAACCACTGGGAAGGAGCCGGAGGTGCACACACCCTGAGGATTCTCTCAGGAAGCCTTCGCTTCCACAACATGTGGCTCAGCAGCAATCAGGAGACTGAAGGACAGGTGCAGTGTCTCTAGGTTGTGGCCCCTGGGGGTTACCATGGGGGAGCCGCTGAGATGGAAGCAGTCACGGGGAGACCCAAGGCGGGACTACCCCACCCACTCACAACAGTACCTCATTACTGAGCACACGCTAGGCCCACACGGGGCTCTTCCCAGTTTTGACGGGGTCTAATCCTCCCCAGAACCCTACCAGGCGGAAAACCCTTATCTCTGCTTTTCTGTTAAGGACATGGGCACAAAGAGGCAGAGGGAGAAGCCAGGATATACGTAGGTAGCGGGACCTCAGAGTCTGTGCTCTGAGCCAGCATACCCTGCCTTTGTCCCTGGAGCCCCAGAGCAGCTACTGGGCCTTGGGACCTGGCTAGAGCAGTCCTACTCTTAGCAGCACTTGTCATGGTTCATCCTCTTGTCTGCCTCTCCCCATTGTAGGGATTCCTCAGGGGAAGAGACCAAATTGGGCATGCTCAATGCCCAGCACAGGACTGGCAACAGGGCACTGGCAAACCCTTGTTGGATGTATGTATGGATAGATGGATGCATGGATGGACGAACAGATGCATGGATGCATGGGTAGATGGATGGATGGAGGGATAGACAGACAGGGATTGGTGGATGGATAGATGGACAGACAGATGGATGGATGGATAGATAGATGGATGGGTGAATGAGTGGATGAATCAACTCTGACACTGGAAAGTGAATCCTTGCATCCATGGCAACTGAGCTAGCAAGTAAGTCAGGGGTGGGAGTGATGGCAGTGCCATTTCTAGGCATTTTAAGGGGAGAATTAGATGAGCTTGTCCTCAGATCAGCTCTAGATGGGGGAGGGGAAGCTTAAGATAACAGCCCAGTACACCCTCCTTCAGGGATCAGCAATGCCAAGGCCAGTTACTGAAGTGGGGCAGGAGTGGGAACCTGGGAGGTTGAATTGAATTGGGCTGGTGTGCACCCAGTCTCTGCCAGGCCTACAGCGCCCCACCCCCACCCCCGCTGATCTAGAATCTGCAGTAACTCAGAGAGATGAGGCAGGCCACCACAAGGGATCTATTTGCTGGTTCAGAACTGGGGCCTGGATTTAGGCCTGGGGGTATCTAACCCAAGACCTGAGCACCACAGCCACCTGTTCCTCCAGAGGGCAGTTCAGGGTGTGGTTCTGAAGCTGAGGGGAGGGAACAGGGCTGATGCAGCTGATGTGGCCTCTGCCTGTGAGCAGACTGGATTAGGTCAACATTATCCTCCATCTTCCTTGTGTCCCTCCACTGATGAGCTCAGACCCTTCTGCCATTCAGCCTGAGAATCCCCCTTTTGTCCCCTCTTCTGCAATCAAGCTGGGGGCTTGGCTCAGAAGGAGGTCAGCAAAGCCCTGAGGCCATCCCCTAAGACTATGGAAGTAGGGCCCACCCACCTCCTTTCAAGGGGCAATAGTTAAGCCCCTTTAGGTGGGAGCACAGTTACCTCGTACCCAGATTGAAGGCCCAAGCAGCCACATTGGCCCAGAGCACAGCAAACCCCGAGGCCCCATGTTGTTTGGTCTTGTGACTCCTCTTTTGGACCATAGGTACCCCAAGGGTCCTGGGACCCACTGAAAAGGGCCACAGCATCAGAGTGACCCATGGAGCTCTATAAGCCTGAGGCCACCTCCCAGGTCCAGGGGAGTAGGACTTGTTCAGCCCCCAACCCAAATAACCTCAACTGAACTTTGCTCAACTCAAAGACAAGCCAGACACTGGTGTCCTGACACTCAACCCAGGGAAACTCTTTAATGTCCCATGACTCATTCCATGAAGACACAGATGTGTCTGTTCTGGGTTCATGTGCATACATATATGTGTGTGCAGTGTGCAGTGTGTGTGTGTGTGTGTGTGTAAGAGAGAGAAACAAAAAGAGTCTGTACAGGTATAACCACCCACCAGACCTGGAACCTTACCCCATGGCCAACCAGGCCAGGCAGGGCAAGAATGAGTATGTGGGCCAGGCAAGAAACAGTGGGGAGAAGGGACTGTGTGCCCCACCCACCCACTAAATACTGGCTGTAAGAAACAGGTCCAAGGTGTCTATTCCTCCTGATTTTTCTGAGAAACTGGAAACTAAGATTTTAATGCAAAAACTCCGGACTTTTAAGCATGCAGTCACAGTTTTTGAAGACACCCTGTGAGTGAAATACAGCAGAGGGTAAGGGGTGGGAACACAGCCCAGGAGCCTCTGGATGAGGCCTGGCTTTAGTCTAATGCTCTTGATTTTACAAATAGGGAAACTGAGGCTGGGCCAGAGCAGGGACCAGCAAACCAGGGCCATACTGAGTCCCCTGGCTTCCTTGACTCCCTGGGCAGCCACAGCCCTTAGGGAGCACCCAAATGTTCCAGGCAAGAGACACCAAGAAAGAGGGACTCAGGCCTTCCTCACCATGGTTCAAACTGAGTTTTCTGAGGCGACTCAAAGAGGGTCCTGCAGTGCTGACCTCTTCTGAGCATGAAGACCCCAAGCCCCTCTCAGTCTAAGGCCCTGAGACAAATCCAGGTCCTGTTTTGTCCTACTGGTGACGAAAGCCAAGAATGTAAGTAGCTTTTGGGATATCGCCCAGAACAAAGGAACACCGTCATCTGACCACAAGCCTCTTGAACCTACAATTGATCATTTGCTCGCCAAGCTACAAGGGCCGTAAAGATGGACCATCACACCAGGGAAGCAGAACCTCAGGGCCCTGGAATGCAGGGCCAGACGTGACAACCACAGGGTCTATCCACCCAGCCCTGACCAGTGGGTCAGGCTGCCCTAGTGCTTGGTGGGGAGGGAAGCCATTTCTGGGAGTTTGGGGGCTGATCCCAACCAAACAGCCACCCCGCCCACGTTCTGTCTAGAGGCCTAGATGGAGCCTGCCCCTGCCACACCCCCCTAATGCTCTGCAGATGGGCTCCCCCAAAGGCCTCCAAGAAAAACACGACAACCGCAGATCTCTCCTCACAGAAACGGAACCACTGGAATGGTCTCATGTGACGTTCCCGAAATGAAAATAAAAATTCCTCTGAAGTACATTTCAACTCTGAGGCAGCACTGGGAGCTCAGTCCCAGTCACCATGGGAACACTATGGGCTTGGGTTCCTGCCTACCGAAGCCACCCGATTACCCTCTCACACCAACTGCCACCAGGGACCTGCTTGGCCCATACAGTCTTTGAAAATTTTGATTATTAACTGCCAACACTGGAAAAATATAAGGTTTTACATAAAATCATTTTCTGGCTTCTCCTGAGAAATCGGAAGTCCTCCTACAGCTGACCCCAAATTGACCTGTGCCCCAATGCCAGCCTACCCATCCAGCCCCACCCTGTAGAGATGCACTCCTCATTGCACTCAGTGGACACCTGACCCCCAGGATCTGAGCCAGGTTCAGGGACACGAGCTCCTATCCTAGGGGGCTAAGACCTATCTAGGGGTCCAAGCCTCTGTACCTCCTGAGCCTAAGCCCTGGGTGCAGATTCCTACACCCCATGCATAAGCTCCAGCCCAGGGCTCTGAGCTGCAGAGGTGGGGTCTAGCAGGCCACCACTTCCCTTGTCTACAACCAGAGCCCCTTTCAGCCCCAAACCCAAATAACCTCCACTGAACTTCGCTCAACTCAAACCCCTGCATCCCAATGGGGACTCAGGCTTGTGCTCTGTGGTCTTAGGGGAACTCTTGGTCCTTTGCTCCCCCAGACTGGCCTAGTGTCCCAGCTCTTTGTTCTCCCAATTCCTTCACGGGTCCAGAGCACTGTCCTCTCACACCTGGCTGGTGCTGCCCCATCCTCTGAACTGTCGAAGCACTAAGGATCGGGGGGGGGGGGAACACCAGCTCCCATGGCACATGCCAGAGTCCCTGAAGTCACCAAAGAAACTTCCAGCTAGAAATCTGCAGATGGCGTTTTAACCCGTCCAAAACACGAGTCCAGAGAGCTCTGGATAGAAGCCTTAAAATAAAAAGCCGAAACACACAGATACCTCCCAGGCCTGGGCCCCAGCGAAGAGATGATTCTGGCAAGCACCAGCTGGCTGAGTGTGTAGGCCAGGGTGGGGGCCCGGCTAGGAGCAGCATGCTGGCTCCTCCCTGACCTGGGGGCAAGCCTGGATGGGAATGCAGTTCTTTCCAGGCGGCAGAATTCCCCTCTGACCACCACTATGATGACATGCCAGGACCCTCAACATCCTTGCAGTTCTAGGACTCCATGCTGCATGCTCTCCATTCCCCTGCCACCTGGGTCCAGGCCACAGTCTCCCCCTGGGCCAAACCAGTGGCCTCCTCCAAAGAGCCAGGCCACACTGTTTCTCCACTTAGAGCAGGGCACCACCCCCCCCCACCAAGACTGAGCCACAAGACCCACCTCCATCTACCCCTCAGGCATTTCCTGCACCCCCCCCCCAATAGGCCACGTCCACTCCCCTCAGGACACTCAGCCCTGCCGCCTCCACCCTATTCTTCCCCAGTGAACTATAACCCACACTTTCAGATGTGGCTCCAACCCCCAGTTACCGTGGTCAGTTCACAGCATTTCCCAACATTTCTAACTGTGCAGGCCTTTGGGGACTGACCAGGTCACAAGTTGTAGGAGGACGGAGGCAGGGGTTGGGAGGGGTCTAGGTCTGTCTGGTTCCCAGCATCGTCCAGCCTGGCCAAGTGCCAGGCCCTGTGTGGGCCATCTGTAGAGATCTGGTGAATGAATTGAATGAATGAGTAAGTGAAGGAGGGATATGGTTTCCACAGGGCACTTGATGTACAAGGATGATGGCACAGGGATGGCAGCCAGAGCTTGCTGAGGGCAGCGAGGCCTGGGGCCACTGCTGCCCCGCAGCGAGTCTCCCCAGGACAGTAGGAAAGACCTATACCAGGTGGCCCTCTGCCCCAGCAATGTTCCAGTTCCACCGGCACAACACCAAGAACCCACTGCCAGGAGTGTAAGTTCCGTGGCAAGCCGTCAGACTGCTTCCCCAGGAATGAGGACCGTGCGGTCAGGCTTCCAAGACCGTATTCCTTCCTTCTTTTCATGGACATGTAAGCACCAACTGTGAGCCCGGCATTCCTCTTGATGATGGGAATTCCGCAGCAAGCCAAAGATTCTCTCTACAGCTAGTGTACGTAGTGACCCGAGATACTGCTGCACACCCACATTGGGGCCTCCATTGTTGCATATGCGTCCTCAGAAGGACCAGCCTGCAGGTGGGAAGCTCTGAGGGGTGCAGAGGAGATGCTGCTCAGGGAGCCAGGCAGCCTGGTGACCAGCCTGCTCCTCCCACCACACACGGGGCTCTGCAACTTACTAGCGTGGCCGCCACTGCCTCAGTTCCTCATCTCAAATAGGTGCAACAGGGTCACTACACGGATCCCTGAGATGCTGTGTCTGCAGTGCTCTGGGGAACGCCTGCACGGGTGAGCCCATCCTCCCAGATGCCCTCAAGAAATGTGTGTCCCTGAGCCACAGCACAGCTCCAGGGGCAGGAGAAGAATCACTCCCAGACTTGGGCTCTGGGACGGCTGGCCTTTGTGCAACGGACACCCATAACACTGAATAGAAACGGGGAACTGGAGCCTGGGAAAAAGCCCTGTATCAAACAAAAACAGAAAGTCGATAGGGAGATAAAGGGCTTATCTCAGTATGTAAGACCCCAAGAGGTGAACGGGTCAAGGACTTAAACAGGAAGAGGAGACATACCAAGTAATCAAACATGGGGCGATCACTCATCCTCGCTTTGTGCTTCCTCTTCAGAGAAGTACAAAGTAAGGCCCAAAGTAAGGCTTCCCTGCTGGATCAGTGAAAGATCAGTGGGCAAAGCCCCCTGTACTGGTGAGGAACTGGAGACACTGCGGGGCTGCCGTGGGAAACCAGCCTAGCTCTGCCCCGACAGCCGTGAGACTGTCGTGTGCTTGGATTCTATGATTATTGCAGCCACTCAGCAACTTCTCAGAGCCAGGGCTCTGGGCATCTGGGATGGCTCGAGCTGTGGCCTGCAGGGTCAGTGACAGGAGATGACGCCGAGGCCCCCTGCCAGGAGGTCCCTAAACTCAAATAACAAAAGAGGTTGCACTAAGGGCATGCACACATGTTACGGCCACCTTAAAGTGCTGCTGGGTGCACAGCCTGCCCCACACACCCTCACAAGCTACCACCCACTCTAGCGGTCTACGACCCCTCCCCACAGTGGCAGAGTGGGAAAGAGAAGCCTGGCCTGTCAGAGGGGCAAGGACACATGAACATCCACAGGGATCCTGGACCGCACGCCATGTCCCGCAATCCTGTCCCACAGAGCAGGGCCTCTGCATCGTGGAGAGGAGCTGCCCACCTGTGAGGCTGTGTCTGGGGTCCCTGCCCCAACCCCTAGAGTCTGGAAGCCAAATGGGCTTGGCCTGTGGCTGGCACCATCTGTTTCAGGAAACCCCCTTGCGCTGAGGGGCGGGGCTCAGAAGTCAGAAGAATGGCCCCTATTCTGGCTTCTGTACTGGCTGGGCCTCCTGAGCTGCTTCTCCTCCCCCAGGATCCACACCTCAGCTGTGTCCCCATCATCCCCCACCATCCTGCTGGGAGAATATGGCCCACCTCGCACCACAACTCCCCTGACCTGGCCACAACTCCCCACCTCCCCAGGCCCAGCATCAAGTGCTTCTGTATCTGCTGCCCCACTATCTGGAGCCGCCTTCCCAAGGGCAGCCAGGTCAGCCTTGCTTCCCACCTGGAGTAGCTCCCACCTTCACCTGCCTCTCCCACATCACTCTGGCCCCAGATTTTACCTTGTGCACAGATTTACCCCTCTGCTCACTGTGTGGCCTCCCCTGACTGGCAAACTTATTCCCTGATGTATATCCCCAGCACCCAACCCAGCCCCAGACACAAGGTGGGTGCACATAAGAATGGGAATGAATGAATGAATGAATGAATGAGAGAACAAAGGTACCCCTTCTATGCCTCAGTGTCCCATCTCAGGAGTACTGCTGTCATTCCTTTTGTTCCCCCTCATGACCGGGGAGGATCACCGGGTGCCTAGTCCGTCCCGGGTGCCTGGTCCGTCCCCAGCCCAAGCCATTGCACCACCTCCCTGTAGCCAGCCCCACTCCAAGGCCATCTCCTCCTGGCCCCAGACGTCTCCAAACCCTGTGCAACCTCTCACCTGGGCCCTGACCTTGTAGCAAACATGTAGCTCATCCTGCCTGGATGTCCCCAGGAGGTAGTTTAGCCACACAGCTCCAGAGGAAGCCCATACCCCAGCACTGAGCCCAGACCCCAGAAGGCTGCCCACATTTCAGACACAGGGGAGGATGTGTGCACGTGCAAGGGAGATGGGGAGCCTGAGTTTGGGAGGGAGACAGACACCAACATTTCCCCCTAATTGGGTGACCTTTTCCCAGCTCTGAGTTCCTTCAGGGCCAAGTGCACAGCACTGCTTGGTATAATTTCCAAGAGAAATGGGTCAAGGAAAATTGGACATTTTTCTAGAAAACACTTCAGGCATGGAGCTGACTGAAGTGTCTGCTGCCCTATGGAGATTTCTGAGAGGACATGGGGCCTGTGATCAGGGGTCTCTAGCTGGTGCAAAGTAGCAGAGTTCAGACCCCAGGCCCAGACCCAGTTTCTGCTTCTGGGGCAGGGCCTTCTGTCCCCTTCGGACATTGCTGGAGCTATCTCTGCAGCCCCATCTCCCCCAAGGCTGGAAGCCAGCACTTCTCACTGGCCATGGGGCCCCTCAGCATCCTCAAGAGGCCTGTGTCCTAGGACCCTGTCCCTCTGCCCCTCATGCATGGACACAGAACACAGGAATGTCTTCTTCATAATCGTCCCGGGGGGTACCTGAGGTGTAGACAGAGCCCCATCAGGGTCCTCAGGGATACTCAGGCCCAGCTGCTCCCACCCCTGGCAGGCTGGCTGGTACATCAGAAGCACAAATGCCACGGACTTGTTAAGTTGCCCCTGGAGACATCACGTCTCTTCCAGAAACATCCCAGTCTGCTGTGCTGAGGACCTGCAGAGAGCAAGCCACGCAGAGCCCACAGTAGAGGGGACAACCAGACACACTGCTCTCACTAATTAAACTCCAGACACAGCCAGAGCAGACACGGCTTCACTCCCCAGCCGCATGTTATCTGGAAAGCAGGCATGGTTACCACATCCCAAGGAAAAGCTCTTTGGGGGACATTGGCAACACAAACGTAAAGGAAGGAAAGGAATATCAGTTGATTGTGTCTGTGGAAGAGAGAGCCACAGAGCAGGGGCAATGAGGGCAGAGGACCTCAGAGTCCAAATCACACGGATGGCTAAATGGGTGACAGCAAGCATGGACCAGGCACCACACAGGGGACGAGATAAGGATGGGTTTGTCCAACTCCCACTGCCCCTTCTCCCTGTGCCATTACACCTGTTTTACAGATGAGTAAACTGAGGCACCACGGGGTTGAGCACAATGCCTGGGGAGGTACACTTGACCTCTACACTAAACCACCTGGCTCTTCTGAGAACCATCCCTTGCATCTGAGTGAGGGTCACACCCAGGCCAGAGTCAAGCCGGTGACCCCACGTAGCACTCATCATCTGTTCAGGATGTCCCAGCGAAGATCAAGTCTCTCCTGGGCCAAATTCGCTTTGCCAGCTCCACCCCTGAACAAGATCCCACAGCAATTCAGGAGGAGACAGTGAGGGAGGAGGGCAGGCCAGAGACACAGAGACAGCTAAATTTATGTCTGAGGAGAGCAGCTGAGCACGTGGGCTTTCCTTGGCAGCAGGGGTGGGAGGGGTGGGGGTGGGGAGCAGGGGTGGGAGGGGTGGGGGGGAGCACATCTGGCAAGTCTTCACTACGGTTGTGCCTCCCCTCATAACCCACCGGACAGGGCCCCCATCTGCGGACCCCAGGCAGAAAGTGCCCCTGCTCGCTGACAGCTCCGGGCACCCTCCCAAGTCTGACCCCAGACAACTCCAGGCCTCGGAGAATGTGCAGCCTCGGCTATCCCCAGCGCCAGCCCCCGCCCACCCCTCCGGCATGAGGCCACGTCACCACGCTGGCATCTCCTCCAGCCGTCCAGGGGGCCGGCCACGGAGCGGCGGGAGTGCTGAAGCCTCTGCCAAGGGTGCTCTCAGCTCTGAAACATGCCTCCCATAGCACAGAGCCAGGCCAGCTGCCTTGGGTTTCACAACCAAGCGCTTGTCCTTGGGTTTCCTATGGTCCCTGAGCTGTGGGCACAGCCCAGGGGCGGAATGAGGAGGAACTGACAGGGCCCCAGGAATGGAGCACCAAGGCACCCAGACTTTTGCTGCACCTCTGAGCTGGCTGGGTGGGGCATGGAGCCAAATCCGGTGTGAGAGCCCCCAGGTCACCACCCGAGAGGGCCAGGCCCAGCTACAGGGCTCAGCAAGCAGTTCAGGGACACAGAGAGAAGCTCCCAGACACAAGCCAGGCCGGGGCTCGGGGTGCAAAGCCAACCAAGGGCCTCTCTCCCCACTCAGACAGAACCCCAGGCTTCATCACTCAGATACCGTGAAGACTGAATCACGGCCCCCGGATGTCCACAGCCTCAACCCCAGACCCTGTGAGTGTTGCCTTTATGGCTCAAGGGACTCAACCTGTCCTTAACTTAATCACATTAAAGATCCTGAAATGGGTAGATCCTCCCGTATTGCCCCCGTGGGCCAAGAGTAATCACAAGTGTCCTCATAAGAGGGACACAGAGAGGGACCGGACTACAGAAGAGGAAAACTGTGACCGCGGGAACAGAGACCAGAGTGATACGGTCACCAGCCAAGGGATGTCAGGGACCATCAGAAGCTGGGAGAGGCCAGAAAGAGATCTTGCCTCCCACTGAGCCTCCAGAGGGAACCAGTCTTGCTGACACCTTGATTTTAGCCCCTTTAGGTCTGTTTCAGATTTTTGGCCTCCAGAACTATAAGAGAATAAACCTGTGTTGTTTTAAGCCACTATGTTTGTGGTAATGTGTCTTGGCTGTCACAGGAAACTGAGGTGGACGTCAACAGCTATGGAGAGGAAAGCCTCCCCAAGCTGGCCTCCAGCCAGTTAGCACCCCCTCCACACCCTCTGCAGGCCTCAGCCTCTCCCCTATACCTCACAACTGCTGCGTCTCCGAGGTAGACCTGGTGAGGTACCTGCTTTTAAGTGGAGCCTTGCCCACCTCCCATCTGTGGCCTGTCCTGAGAGTACTCCATTCTCTCTCCAGCCCCCCGGACTCCCTGCCTCTGGCCTGGACCACCGGGGGCTGGCTGTGACACAGAACTCCCTCTCGGGCCCTTTCCGACCAGAGCTGCCCACTGCCTGCAGGACACCATCCACCCTCTGGAACATTCCAGGCTGCAGGTCCCAGCATCAGCTCTGACACCCTGGCTCCTGGCCCTGCATGCCTACCTCCAGCGTCACTCCTGGGATAGCTCCTTCCCGACTCCTCAGAAGCCTGGAAAACTCCTACCTGGCTCAAGCCAGTGTCACGGGATGGAAAGAAATGTGCAGTGGGTCAGCAGAGGAAAGACTGGGCCACCGGATATAGAGACTGCGGGCCGGCCACGTGGAGGAGCTACACGGAGCAGCACACAGTGCCAGCACCCCATCGGCTCTCTCTCACTGGCCTCCCTTGGCAGAAGCAGGGCAGAGCACTCCCGGGGGTGGCATGCCTCCTCTGCCTGCCAGGGAGGATGCCGCAGCCTGACAGCAGCGGGCAGAGGCTTGGCAGAGTCTATTTCCGAGGAGGAGGCAGCCAAGGTCATGGGTACTGAGCTGCCTAACTTCTCTTCCTTCACCCATGCCCCAGTGCAAGGCAGGGTGGGAGGGCACAGTGGTCCATAGGGCAGTTCTGTGAGAAAGGAAATACCCCCCTAGCAGGAGCACAGAGCCCCACCCACCACAGCCATGCCCTGGGGCTTCAGGGGGCCTAGAAGAGCAGCCCCCACTACAGCACTTCTGCCTCTGCCTCTCACAAGCACAGGTGGCCAATAGGGCCATGTTTTATCTGGCTCATATGGTGCTTTTTAGAATTGTAAAGCAACATTTCAAAATCATGAGGGTTCCCATAAAAGTTCTGATGTCTGGATGCTCTTGACCGTGAGAGGATCACTACCCTAGCCCCATACTCCCACCAAGTGATGGTCAGGGGAGCCAAGGAGGGGCTGCCCCCTGGACAAGGCTTCTAGCCGGCCCTGTGCCCACCACGCTCCTGCTGTTTTCCTTTCAGTAGAGACACATTCTCTACTCCCATTGTTTATGTCAAAAGGAGGGAGGTAAAAGTCAGGCCACTGTCCTTGCTGGCACGGCCAGCTGCATCCTGCCAGCCCTGGAGTTTGTGGCTCTTGGAATGGCACGACTGTCTGGCAGTGGCACCATGTATCTAGCAGGGAGACCACGTGCCCAGCTCATCGTGGGGACCTGCAGGCTCCTGCACACAGCCAGGCCCTTTGAGTCTGCAGCCAGGCCAGCTCTGTGCATGCTGTCTTGGGACCAGCCCAACCACACCATGGCCCAGGCTCTCCAGGCCCCACAGTCCAGCTGAAAATGATGAGGACCCAGCAGAGGCAGAGGGAAGGGCCCCGCCTGAGCTGCACCTGAGCCCTGCCCCTGGAGAAGGGCACCCACGCCTCCACAGATGCGCATCCCATTCACAGCACAGCCAGCTGCGCATGGGTGGGTTGGGTCACTTCCGAGCTGAACTGACTGGTGGCCCCCAAAGGTGTCAGGTCCTTCCTGGGACCTAAGAATGTTACCTTATGGGGCCAAAAAAGGGCTCTTCAGACGTGATTAGATCACAGGTCTTGAGATCGGGGGAGATGGTTCTGGATTATTTGGATGGGCCCTGGATACAATCACATGCATTCTTGTGAGCAAGAGGCTGAGGGAGGGTCACACACAAGGAAGATGCAGTGTGACCAAGAGGCAGAGACTGGAGTGATGTGGCCACAAGCAGCCACCAGAAGCTGGGAGAGGCCAGAACAGATTCCCCTACAGCCTCCAGAAGGAGCACGGCCCTGCCCACACTTGACCTCTGCCCAGTGATACTCATTTCAGACTTCTGCCTTCCAGAACTATGACAATAATACACCGCAGCTGTCTTCAGTGAGCCAGCTGGTGGTAAGACGTCGCAATAGCCAGAGAGTAGGAGGCTGTGACATGCCAGGGTCCCTGTGCAAGTACGAGGCAGGGCTTCCGGCCCAGACTGGGGCTCCTCTCCCCACACCGGTCAGCCCTGGCTTCCCCTCAACCACCTCAGACAGGGTTGACAGATGGCAGCCAGGTCAGGGCTCAGGCACAGGCCCAGCACTCCAAGTGGGGCCCCGTTCATATATGTGTGCAAGTGCAAACACACACCTGCACACACACACACACACCTGCACACACACACACACACACACACACACACACACACACACACACACCAGGAAGGCTGATGGTACTTGGTCCCCCGGCACCATATTGCCCTGGATATAGGGCTAACTCTGAGTGGGGACAGACAATGGGACCCGGTGTAACCTGAGAGAGGCCTGGCATGGAGGAGGTCTGGAAATGCCTCAACCACCTGTCCCCAAAAGGCCACCCTGGTCCCCTTGCCTCAGCTCTGCTCTCCTGTCCCGGCTGGGCTCCTGGGTCCAGCAGAGTGGAGCAGAGACACTTCTGCCACATCTGCAGGGCCATGAGGAGAGAAAAGGTGCCCCCTCCTCTCCCTCAACCCTTTGCCCACCCTGAGACCCTAGCCTGTGGCCCAAGAACAACACTGTTATACACTACACTGCTCTGTGCACACACTGGGCCCAGGCCTGAGTCTGTGAAGACATGTGAACACGTTTGTTTCCCATCCACCTCCCCGGGGCAGTCTGCAACCCAGCAACTGACCTGATGATGAAGACTATGAGTGATAACAATTCTTTGAGGTTAGGTGGACCCCCAAGATCATTCCAGGAAGGCTGTTGGTTGCTCAAGGAAAATGGGACAATGTGTCTTGAACCTGGAGGAGCCATGTGGGACACACCCACCAACCCCCACCAGGCACCCCTACCCGCAACCCCACACCCAGCCAGAAGCCCACCTCCCAGCCCAGAAGGTCCGGAACAGATGTCTCCCCTTCCCCAGAGGACCCATCCTACACACTGCCCATCACAGGGGTTTCAAACCCGCTTCCAGGAGTTGCCTTTGGGGAGGGAGGAGGAAGCCTCAAGTCCATGCCTCCTGCTCATTTCGGTCACAGCCACAGTGATCTATCAGGGTCCCCATCAGAATTCACTAAAGAAAAGGACTTTGCGGCACACACACACACACACACACACACACCCTAGGGTTCTGTGCCCAGCACAGAGCAAACAGGCCCAGCCTAGGACACTGCTTCTACATATCTCCTGGCTTCACTCTGGGCCATAAAAAGGTCCAGGCTAATGGAAAGCTGGACCCATCTGAGGTCACCATTGGCCCTCAGCCCAGCCCCAGCATAACATGTCTGGACCCCCTCCACCCAGTGAGTAGGCCTCGGCCCAGAGCTGGGTGGAAAGGGACATCAAGGGAGAAATGTACTCTTGGGTGACCAAGTCACCTACACAGGGTCATGCTGACACTGGGCGCAGACATCACAGAAAGGGGCCTTGGCCCCAGACCCTGGGCCTGCGGCCTGGCCCTACCAATCACAGCCCACAGCCTGGAGCCTAGACACCCAAGGCCCAGGCCTGAGGCCCAGAGCCCAACCCCGAATACCTTCACTGTACCCCACCACCTTCCAGCACCTCAGTCTCCAACCTGTGCACTATCTACTTTTTTTTATTCAAAGTAGGCTCCACACTCAGCAAGGAGCACATGGGGCTTAAACCCACGACCCTGAGATCAAGACCTGAGCACAGATCAACAGTCAGACACTCAACTGACTGAGCCACCCAGGCAACTCTCCCCAACATTCTCTAAGGCCACTGGTTTCTGAGGTTATTCTGAGTCTGAAACTCCTTTCCTACATTCTGAGTTCCAAGCTCTCACCAGCAATAGGTGGATGGCAGGGGGAGGGGAGGATGGATTTAACAGAAGGTCCCAAAGACCAACAAAATCCTAAGTAATAAGGCAAGGCCAGCACAGCCACGGGGGAGGGCTGCCATGTTTAGGAGACGGCACCACATGGAATTTGGGATCAGAGACAGCCATGGGCACCTGGCAGCCCCTGTTGGCAGATGCCACCTCACCTACCTAAGTGGGACCCAGAAGCACCAAGCCCAAGGCCCAAAGTGGCAAGCCTTCAGCTCTCTGAGACACAGGCCTTTCTAATCCCACTGGACAGAGAAGGCAGAAGCCAGAGGCCCAAATGTGCCCAAGGGCAGCCAGCCAGTGTCGGCCTGACCCCTGATTTGGAGCACCTCCACTGCCCCCACTTTCACCCCTACCCTCACCCTACTTGGTGACTCTCCATTCCTCCCCCTTCAGAGAAGCCCAAGGGTAGGAAAGAGGCAGGAAGGCTGAGGCTGAGGAAGGCCTGGCAGATGGGCAATTCATCACCTGGGAAAAAGGGTCTGCCCTAAGTATTGATTGGCTCTAGACAGCGCTGGGCTTCCTGACGGAACAATTTCTGTGCAAAAGTATCCGACACCACTCCTTGAAATTAGAATGACGCCCTGCCGGCCTGCACCCAATTTATCTGTCAAGCTGGGAAGTCAGACAGAGAGACCTAAAATAAATGAGCCAGGGCTGTTTGGGGGTGATGGGAGTGCCCCAACAAATCACAGCATGGCTGGGCTGGTCTGAGGGGACCTCTCGGGTTCTCAGCCAACATGCAGGTAAGCCTGACCTAAGACCCAGGCCTCCAGGCCCCGCTGCTATCACCTGCCCTGGCCACCTGCAGCTAGGGGGCCAGCACCAGAGGCTGAGGGCTGAGCCCAGCCCTTAATGACTGGGCATAAGCAAGGCAGCCTCATCTGGTCCCTGGGGCCCAAGGACCATGAGGCCGGCTAGGACCATGGTCTGACCCCAACCTGACCTCCCTGCAGCCTGGAACCCAAGATCCCAAGAATGCGGGGGAGGTTTGGGCTTGAGATCTCAGAGGCTGCAGCCAGGGGCTATCACAGGTCCACCCAGAAGCTCCTTCCATGCTCCTGGGCCCAGAGTGCACTTCGGTTCTAAGTCTCAAAAGGAAAAAAAACAAAAAACAAAAAACCATTTGAGTCTGTGCACAGGCTGCAGAGGCCATGGGGGGTCCTCTGGGGTCTTTGTCATGCACTTCCTTCCCCTTCCTCCCTTTGACACCTTTGACACATGTCTCTAAGAGGAAGCAGGGTCTGAATAGGGCCAGAGGACAGCTTGGGGCCTTTCTCTGTGAGCAGCTAGGGAAGGGTGGTCAGTCATGATTGCAGGGAAGGTGGTCTGCACAGAGGAAGAGGGAGGCCATGTGAGACCAATAAACATCTTCTTTACATGCACAGGATCAGAGACATGGGCAAGGGACACAGGCCCAGGTGCAGGCCTGCTCTGTGCTTCCCCTGCTCCCCGACACTGGCTAGACCTCAAGCAGCAGAATGGGGCCCTTGGTCAGCCTCCACTGCCAGCTATGGAGGTCCCAGACCTGCCAGCTTGCGGCCCATGTGCAGTGACAGCAGAGCCCCCCCCAACCTCCCCGGCTTTGCAGCACCCCCACCATTCCTTGTGGTCAATGAGAGCAGGGCTCAAGCTCGGCCTAAGACCAGACCTCCAAAAGGGGTGCCTGGGGTCCCCAGGGGGACAACTGGGGTGGGCTCACCAAGCAGCCTTACCTGTGTCCAGGGCCTGTGGTCCCCCCAGAGGAGGGGGTCTTGGGGTGGGTGGCCGGCGATACACCACATGCACACGGCCCTGCTCAGCCTCCTTGGCCGCCAGCCCCTTCTCCAGGGGTTCAATGAAGAACTCCTCCTCCTCCATACGGATCAGGCCAGCCTGCAAGGCAAAAACGAAATGGTTCAAATTCCCAGAGCACAGCAGACCAAGGATGGGCAGCAGCAAGGAGGGTCCCAGGGGACCTCCCACCAGACGGACAGGACCAGAAGGATCTTTCCCAGCACCCCTGTTAGGCAGGCTTGAACTGGGCCATCGAGGGCACAGACAGGGGATCCCAGAAGTCCCTTCTGCAGAGCTCTTCTAGTCTCTGAGCCCTGGATGGTGGTAAGCCCCATCAGGGAAGAAGCTCTACCTGAGCCATTCCCAGCCCCACCCCCCCAGAAGCCCAAAATCCAAGACAAAGGCCCAAACTGCCAACTGGGGACTGAATCTGCCATAGACATGTTCAGGTTGACACACAGTATTTTCACAGTTCTAAACCCAACACTCAAAATTATGACATTTCATGTTTCAAAACTGGAATTCCAGTTTCCCTTGCAAAATACAGGCTGACTGGGATGCCTGGGTGGCTCAGATGGTTAAGCATCTGCCTTTGGTCCGGGTCATGATCCCAGGGTCCTGGCTCCTTGCTCAGCCAGGAGCCTGTTTCTTCCTCTGCCTGTTGCTCCCGCTGCTTGTACTCTCTCTCTGACAAATAAATAAAATCTTAAAAAAGAAAAAAAAAACAAAACATTTAAACAGCAATTTAAAATAATTACATAGAGGTCACAAAACATTAAAAAACAAAACAAAACAAAAAACACACACAAAAAAACACAGGCTAACCATAGTGTATGCTGCTGAGCAGTGGACGCCCCGAATGGAGCATGCATCCCTGCAGCTGACAAGAGTCCCTGTGCCCCCAGCATCTATCCCTTCCTCCACATTGGGAACCAGACTCTACAGCTGACCTGCTGCCTCCCCAAGACAGGCTGTAGCCTTTCCCTGCTGGACAGCCCTCACTGGACCCCTGTCCCCGCTGGCTGTTCTATATGTACTCTGGCCGCCAAGACCCTCAATCTGCCACTGCTCATCCAGCCTCTGGCTCACACAACTTACCCCGTGGTTGGGACAGTCCCATCCTGCCAATACAGCCCTCATGGCTGGCCCTCCTCACCTTGGCCATCTGGTAAACTCCCATTCTCTCTTCAACACCTGGCTCAGATCCCCCCAACTGCCACTGCCCCCAATCACAGGTGCACAGCCTTACCCTCCCTTGGCCCACCAGTTATCACTGCCCTGTCTAGCTCCCATACTTTTGATTTTCCATCTATTATCCATAAACTGATGGTCTCATATTGGGGGCCACCACTATGTCGACCTACAAGTGTACTTCCTTGAGATCATACATTTAGGACCCGCTCGGGTTTTGGGGGGATTTTTTACCCATTTTATTGGGATATGACTGACATGTAACAAGATGTGTATAGTTAATCTATACAACTTGATGAGTCTGGGAATGAGCACACACTCATGAAACCACCACCACCATCAAGGGCATAAACATATCCACCTCTCAAAGTATCCTCTTACCCCCTTTACCACCATATTTTTCCTGGTCAGGACACTTCATATAATATTGACCTCTCAGAAAATTTTAAGTATGTGATAGAACATTGTTAGCTATAGGCACTGTGCTATATAACAGATTTCCAAAACTTACCTGGTATAACTGAAATTCTGTACCCTTTGACCATTACTTCCCATTCTCCCCTCCCCCCAACCCCTGGCAACCACCATTCTATTCTCCACCTGCTAGGAGTTTGAGTGCTTATTTAAAGATTTATTTAGGGGCACCTGGGTGGCTCAGTGGGTTGAAGCCTCTGCCTTTGGCATGGGTCGTGATCCCAGGGTCCTGGGATCCGGCCCTGCATCAGACTCTCTGCTAGGCAGGGAGCCTACTTCCCCCCTCTCTCTCTGCCTGCCTCTTTGTCTACTTGTGATCTCTGTCTGCCAAATAAATAAATGAAATCTTAAAAAAAAAAAAGATTTTATTTATTTATCTGAGAGAGAGAGAGAGAGACAGAGAGAACGTGGTGGGGGGAGGGGCAGGAGAGGAGAGAGAGAATCCCAAGCAGACTCCCCACTGAGTGGGGAGCCCTACAAGGGGCACGATCCCACAACAAGGAGATCATAACCTGAGCTGAAATCAAGAGTCAAAGGCTTAATCAACTGAGCCACCCAGGTGCCCTGAGTTTGAGTATTTTTGATTCTATATTTGTCTTTCTGTGGCTAGCTTCTCTCACTTCGTATTACATCCTCCAGTTTCATCCATGTTGTCTTGTCCCAAATGGCTGGATCTCCTTCTTTATGAAGGTATATACAGACCACATTTATCAACTTGTCATCTACAGATGGACATTTAGGTTGCTCTCATGCCTACTGTAAATAACGCTGTAATGAGTACAGGAGTGCAGATAGCTTTTCAATCTTCTGTTTGCATTTGTTGCAAACAGTTGTATATTTGAGATCTTTCTTTCTTATCATAGGTATTTATTACTATACACTTTCTTCTTAGAACTGCTTCTGCAGTATTATAGAAGTTCTGGTATGCTGTGTTTCCATTTTTTGTTTGTTTCAAGATATTTTCTCAATTTCCCTTTTGATTTCTTCTTTGACCCACTGGTTGTTCAAGAATGTGTTGTTTAATTTCCACATATTTATGAATTCTCCAGTTTTCCTCCTGTTGTTGATTTCTAGTTTCATACAACTGTAATCAGAAAAGTTACTCAGTATGATTTCAGTCTTTGGAGAGAGAGCAAAAGAATGAGAGAGTGAAAGCACACACACAGAGGGAGGCAGAAGCAGACCCCTTGCTGAGGAGAGAGCCTAATGTGGGACTTGATCCCAGGACTCTGAGATCATGACCTGAGCCAAAGGCAAACGCTTAACTGACTAAGCCATCCAGGTGCCCCTTCACATGTTCTTATGCTACTAATTAGCACACTCTTGTTTCAGCTTGAAGAACTCTCAGCATTTCTTATAAGGTGGGTCTAGTGGGATGAACTCTCCTCAGCTCTTGTTTGGCTGGTAAAGTATCATGCCTTCATTTCTGAAGGACAACTCTGCAAGATAAAGTATTCTTTGTTGGTAGTTTGTGTTTTGTTTGTTTGTTTGTTTGTTTGTTTTTTCTTTCAGCACTCTGAATATATCCTCCCAGTTTCTTTTGGCCAGCAAAATGTTTGCTGAGAAATCCACTGAGAGCTTTATAGGGGCTATCTTGTAGGAGAGAAGTTTTTTCTCTTGCTGCTTTTGAAAATATCTCTTTGTCTTTTATTTTAAACAGTTTTATTATAATGTGTCTTGGAGAAGATCTTTTTAGATTGAAATTTCAGGGTGATCTTCATGAATTTAGATGTCCAAATCTCTCCCCAGGTTTAGGAACTTCTCAGCCATTATTTCTTTAAATAAACTCTCTGCCCCTTTCTCCTCTTTTCTCTTTCTGGGACTCCAATAATATGTAGACTGTTTCTCTTAATGGTGTCTCCTAAGCCCCACAGGCTTTCCTCGTTCCTTTTCACTCTCTGGCTCCTCTGACGGGATAATTTAAAATTATCTACCTTCCAGCTCACTGACTGTTTCTTCTACATGGTCCAGTCTTCTATTGACACTCTACTGAATTCTTCACTTCCATCATTTTATTTTTAAGCTCCAAGTTTCTGTTTGGTTCTTTTTCATGTTTTCTCTTTGTTCAACTTTTCATTTTGTTATTGTATTGTTTTCTTGGTTTTTGTTAAACTGTGCTCTCTTTAAAGCTCTCCAAGCAACTTTGGAACAATTATTTTGAATTATTAGGTAATTCATGTATCCCCATCCCTTTTCAATCAGTTACAGGGAGTTTCCATGTTCCTTTGATGGTGTCACATTTTTCTCATTCTTGCGAAGGTTTCTATACACTTTCAGACTTTGTGAACTGACTTCAGGAAGGAAAGACCTTCCCCTGCAGGTGGGAGCATGCTGGGACCTCAGATCTAGTGGGCAAAAGCAGGGCATCAATAGCAGGAGGTGTGTGGTGGCTCTGAGTTGAGGGAGAGGCAGGGTGGGTAGGGAGGACATGATGTCCCCTTGGTTTAGGCTGCTAGGATCCACAACATCGACAACCGCATGGTCTTTGGTGAGCATTGCAGGGGTCTGCAATTGCTACAGGCACTCCTGGGGTGGCACCTCCGAGGTCCAGTAGCTAGGGATCAGGGCAGGCAGTGGTGGTGGCCAGAGTTGGTGGTATGCACACACTCAGATGTGGGGACCAGCTGCAGGTGTCTGTGTAGTGGCGAGGTCTGGTTGCAGATACACATGTGACAAGCACCAGGACTAGCAGCAAGAACCAGAGGCAACTACAGCCACACCAGCAGTTACCAACTACCTGGCTATCCATGTGCATTCCCATGGCTGCAGGGTCTTACCATGGGGCCACACATGGCAGTGGAGGTTGACACCACGTGTCAGGTCAGTGGAATGCCTGTGCACAGCTGGAGGGCTAGCCCCGTGTTTACCTAGCCATGGGGGGTCAGCCATAGGGTCTAGGCTGGTGTTTTGCACTCATGCAACCACAGAGGCCTGGGAAGGCTGCTGATGCAGATATCATGTTGAAGGGGATGGGAGGAGGGAGCCAGAGGGATTCAAGCAGCTAATTTCCATGAACATGAAAGCCTGTGGGGTGAAAACTCAGCAGGAAAATCTGCAGGGGTTCGCAGCAGCTGTGTTGGCCATCGGTTTTCTCTGTAGCAAAAGCTGGTGGTGTCCCTTGCGCAGCAGACAACCGGGAACCATGGTCACCTCTCATGCTGGTAACCTCTGCCCTTCTTGTTCCTAGCTGTCTCCATACATCTCAGCTTCACTGGTTTCTGGATGGGGTGACATGGTTTCTAGTCCTTTGTTTATCACCCAGTCAGAAGCTGAGGAAGCTGCTTGCTCACCCCACTCTCCCTTTCCTGGTATGGGAAACTCTTCTGTGCTGTGGAGTTCCCTCTTGGCACTGAGCAGTGCTGGCCTGGGGGACGAGATGACGTAAACAACACGAAGCCGCCTTCCTTCTCGTCTTGCACTGTTTTTCTCAGGGTTTTTGTTCTACTGTGTTGCTGAAATTTCTTAAGTGGACTCCAGGGCTCTCCCAGAGATGTTGTTTGTGGACAGCTGCCTAATTATTCATCTTTGTTGGGGGATGGAGCCTGAATCCCCTCCTCTGCCAACTTGGTGACCTCACGCAGAGCTTTTTAAAAGCTTAAATTAGTTGCTCCAACTTAAGAATCAGAGGATTTCACATAAATGACCAGATTTTCAAATTCTCTCAAAACACTGGAATCTCCAGCAGTTCCTGCTGCCCATCTGACACACTAGCTGAGCTGGTACTGGCCAGGAGTTCCCTCAGGTTCTCCTCTTGAGCCTCCAGAGAGAGCACAACCCTGCCAACACCTCGACTTTGGCCTCTAGACCTGTGAGAGAGTAAGTTTCTCTTGTTTTCAGTAATGTGTTATATCAGCTGCAGGAAACTAATACAGAGTCCCAGTGGGCAGTGGGAGGAAGGAGGTAGCCATTCTCTAAGGGGCACAAGATGAGAGAAGCAGGAGAGGTAGCCCCGCTGAAGACATGGGTTTTCAGCATCTTGGGCTTCCAGGGAAGGGGTCCAAGATGCAGAGGAAGTGTAGGAGCCAGAGCTATGGGGGCCAAGACTGGGGTGCCAAGGTCACCAGTCTGTGGGAGGAGAGAGAGGAGGTCAGGCCCAAGGGAACTCTGCAGGCCCCCACACTCTGATTCATGCCTAGATCACAGGGTCCTGCCAGGCCACGCAGGGAGTGAGCAAGTGCTTGCAGATGAGTGAATAAATAACCCCAAAACAATGGGACACGTCCTCTGAGACACAGACAGGAAGGGCTGGGACACCATGGGCCATCCCCTTCCACCGCCATGTGGGTGAGGTGGACAAGAGCATCAGATACTTCCTCTCTAGTGCCACTGACATCTCCTGTGTTTGTGGTTTGGGGGCAGATTAGTGTCTCAAACCATCTTATTAACAGAACCCATTCAAGTACAAGTGGGAATGGACCGCAGCGTTCCGGAATCCCAGCACCATTGCTCTCTGGCCGGGTGACCTCAGCCAAGACCCAAAGGCCTCCTGGGCCTATAAACAGAGTTGGCCACCCTTTCCCTCACATGGCTGCTGCAGGAGCACATGCAGCCTGGGCCGCAGAACAAGGGCATAGGTGCTCAGCAACCCACATGACAACATCTATCTGCTTGCTCTCCAAATGAGAGAACTGAGACCGAGGGGTGCTGGGGACATACAGGGTCTAGGAATCAGACTCCAGCCCCAGGTGGAAGAAGCATCTCCTGGGTGGGCTCCTGGGCCAGACCAGGCCTACTATGGCAATTAGGGCAGGACAACAGGACATCAGCAAACAGCAAGGCAACCCCCCTCATCTGGAGGGACCCTTGCATCCCAGGCTGGGGGCCATCTATGCCACAGGCCTACAGCGCTGGGGTTTATTCTGGAGGGACCCAATGTGGAAATAACACAGAATTCAATCTGGTGAGGAGCAGCCCTCTCTGGCCTTGGAGATCCCAGGACAGCTTGGAGATCTCCCTCCATGCCAGGGCTCAGGCTCTCCTCCCTAGCTGGCCTCCAGGCAGACTGACCCAAGGACACTGAATCTATTGGATGCTGTCTTGGGCCTTGCCAGCGTCAGGAAACCAGGGCCCTAACTGGCCCAGCTGCCTGGCAGGGACCCTCCCAAATGCCCATCTGCAGGGCACTAAAGCTCACTGAGATCAATTTGAAGTATGATGCCAGGTTACTCAGATTTCCTCACGAAACCAGAGACCTCTAACTGACAGGACTCACAAATGGACAAGTCAGACATTCCTCACTGGCATCAACCCATCCCTTTCAGGTATGGTGGGACGCAAACACGGATGTCAGAGTGATGAGCATGGGTGGCCCCTGCCCCAAGACCAGTGGCTGACTGCACTGAGTCCAGAGGCTGACCATCTGAGACTGCACAGCCTGCCTACCTCGAAACCAGCACTGCTGGCCCAGGACCAGTGCATGACTACCTATGACCAGCATTGGGTTACCCATCCAGACCATCGGCCAGAATAAGCCCGGTGAAGGGCTCTTCAGAAAGCAAGTGGGATTGATTTCCTTGCCTGATTTTCAAGAATCTTAATTATGCATCTGTCTCAAAATCTGCAAAAGACAACTGACAAGAGAGCAAGGTATGGAATGTGGGCTCTGTTTTACGGAGTTTTTTCCAGGACTCTGATTTCCCTGCTGCCAGTAGCAAGTGTATCTGTTTCTACATGAAATTTTTATTAATAAGAATCTGTTTCTTCTCCCCTTTTAATACATATGAAAGAAGTCCCTGAAGCACACTGGTCTGAAGGGCACTCAGTCAGGAGCCCACATGTGTCAGTCCAGCCTGGTGTCCCCTGGCAGCGCTGACACCCCGACGTTGGCACTTACCCCAAATCCACTCTGCTCTTAATTTCTGTGACTGTCTACCCACCCCAGCCAGGAGGGAGGCTCATAGGGAGGACTCAGGTGCTACTGCAGGGGCCTGGAACCTGGCTCTTTAGTCATCAGATCACTAGTTCTCTGAACCAGGTGGATTATCAAATGGCTGCCTTGTTCCTTCCTTGTAGGCCCTACGCTCTGTTCCTTTGCTGTTTGGTTTATGACAAAGTAGTCACTAGGAAGGAAAATGAAGAGTTAAAAAAAATTTATAAGAATCTAGAGGCTTAACAGATTTCCTGTTACTTTGAATTTTAAAGTGTTCACAACACTGACATTCTGAGAGCCAGGGTCTCGCTGGGAAGCAAGCGTGCTTCCTGCTCCCCTCCGCAGGGCAGCCAGGTCACTGTCCTCACCGGCTCCTTCAGTGGGAGCCACAGGCTGGGGCATGCAGCAGGATCCCACGTGGGTGTGACGGGGACCAAGGCTGTCGCTCAATCTTGTCATTCTTGTAACCTCCCGTACCAAGACTGTCGGGTGCCTGTCAAGGTTGCAGCAGTGACAATTGAGAATAGAAAAAAAAGAAAGAAGCTGGTCCAAACACAGAAGGATCCAGACTCTGACAGAGAACGAGGCAGCACATGTCTGCATCAGCTTGCTGTCACCCAAAGCTCGACTTTGGATGCACACACACACACGCACACACACACATGTGTACTTGCCACAGGAATCCCCCCAAATGCTGGCATGTGGTAAGGTTTCCATTCCTGGAGCTATTTTAGCTCTGACACAACCAAATCCCTTCCTCTCTCCTCCCTTTTTATAATGATGGTCTAGTGGGTGAACTGCCAAAATGGGATCCATCTTCTCTGGGGCATCCTTCCCCTCCCAGCCACCCAGGGAAGACGAGGGTGGTCCTGAAGCTTTATGGGGGGAGGGGTACTAGACCCCAACCACCACACACAAGCATCAGCCCCATGGGGTTCAAGCCACTCTGACCCAACCAGCTGGGGCTCCTTCACAGTTCAGCCCCATAGAGGATGTTCTGCACACTCATTTTTCTACTTTTCCAAAAGAAGCACCAGCCATCTGTGGGGGGCACTGGCCACCAGCAAGCAAGAGCAAGCCCACAGAAACATTTGTCTTCTCCCCTGAACCTCCATCCACTATGGCTCTGCACCTTCCATAACAACCTCTTCTGGAAGACTCCGTCTGTGGATGCCCTTGGGGCAGAGTCCCTGCCTCCCCTGCTCTCTGCCTCATTTGGCCGCCCCCTGTCAGGCCCTTGCCATATGCTATCCAACCCTCCTTCCTCATGGGGAACCCTCCCTACCACAGTGTGCAGGCTAGAGTTTGTCCCCCCACCACCCCCTCACCAAGTTGGAGGGGAGGCTGTCGCCAGAGCCAGGCCTTGTAGTGTTTTCCCTAGTCAAGTGACTGCAGACAGGTCACTGAGTAGGCCCCAGTCCTGAGCCTGAGCCTTGATAACTTCACCCAGCAGGCCCTGCCCTTCCTTGGGCCTGGTTCAGGCTCCTCAAGATAACTTTGCTCCAGGAAAATCCCTCTTTTGTCCAAAACTGCTCAAGTTCGGTTTCCGATGCTCAAAATCATGAACAGACATGTGCCCCCGGTGCCAATCTCCATACCCAGCTGGGTGCTAAGGAAAGCTGAACCCCACTTTGAAGGACAGGAAGGAGGGAGAGACCAGCCCTCTCTTTGGGAGCAAAGACCAGCCCAGTCTTTGCTGGAGCAAACACCAGATACACAGCCAGAAGAGCTAGCTTCAAATCCTGGTCTGAGGCCAGTCCTGTGCCCTCTGCAACCTAGTTCCCTCATCAGCAAAGTGAGGAGCTGGGCCAGGTGACTTATGAATTAGGCACTGGTCATCTTTCCATAATTCCAACAGGACCTACAAGAGCTCCAGTACAAAGATGCCAAACAAACAGCTAAGAGTAGAAAACCCTCTCCTCCCCTGGACCACTACCTCTGCCTACAAAAGAAAGGCCATGGCCTCCCTGGGGGACACAGCAGCTCACTATCCATCCTTGAGCAGACCTCCACATGCCCCACTCCTTGCCTGGGATCCCCACTCTGCCTCAATGTGGCAAGCCTTGGCCCTTCATTCCTAAGGGGGTGTGCTGGTATCTGAGTAACGCCTGGGTTTGAGTCCCCACTGTACACCAGGTGTTCTACAGAGGTCAAATATGATGCCATTTCAAATCTCCCTAAAATTCCATAAGGTGGATCATTCCATTTCTAAGCGACTCTAAGGCCTAAGGTTCAAGGAAGTTAAACTACTTGATCAGATCTCCCAGTGGGGCAGAAGTAGGCTTGGAAACACAGACCTTCCCCCCAACACTGGCCCACAGGAGATCCAGTGGTCGGGGGGGACACCAGGCTCCCACATTCTCTTCATCACCATCACAACTCTCACCTTAACCAGTTTTGTGAAATGCTAGCTGTAGGCTAAGACTCTGAGCCTGAATCCTGATCTCTCTCTGTTCCAGAAAAATTAAAGAGGCATTTAAGACCTGTTAGCATCAAACTGAGCCTCTCTTTGACTCAATCTGAAAGTTTAAAATAGAATTGAGAGAGGAATAACTTTCTCACTGAGACTTGTGCTTTTTTAATACATAACAGCTTTACTGAGCTATAATTCACATATCATACAATTCACCCACTTACACAGCATATAATTCAACCATCACCACAATCAATTTTAGAACATTTTTATCACCCCCCCAAAAAAACCCCGTATACATTAGCAGTCACTCCCATAATCCCCTAATGTCTCCCCCCACACATGCACAAGTGTGTGGAAACCACTGATCTATTCTCTGTCTCTACAGATTTGCTTATTCTGGACATGTCCTATAAACAGAATCATATAGTATGTGATCTTTTGTGGCTAGCTTCATTCACCTAACATCATGTTTTCAAGATTCCCATGATGTAAAATATGTCAAGACTTAAATTCCTGTCTTATTATCAACTAATATTCTGTTGTACAGATATGCCACATTTATTTATCCATTCGCTGGTTGGATTTGTGTTGTTTCAACTCTTTGGCTCCTGTGAATCACGCTCCTTTGAACATTCATGCACAAGTTTTGTGTGTGGACAGAGATTCTCATTTCTCATAGGGTTATACCTAGAAGTGGAATTGCTAGGTCACAGGGTAACCCTATGCCACACTGTTTCCTGAAAGCAGCCACACCATTTTACGTTCCCACGGGCAGGGAGTGAGGAAGCAGCACTTGTGATTTCTCCACAGCCAACACTTGTTCTCACTTATCTTGTTTCTTCTAGCCAACCTCGTGTGGAGTGGCATCCCACTGGGGTTCTGATGCGACTTTCCCTGTTGACGGAAGATGTGATGAATCTACTTATTGGCCATGTTTCTTTTCTCTGGAAAAAAATGACTACTCAGACCCACTGCTCATTTTGAAATTGGATTATTTTCATCTTTTCATTGACTAGTAAAAGTTTTTCACATATGCTAGATACAAGTCCCTACTGGATTTGCAAACATTTCCTCTCATTTTGTAAGTTGTCTTTTCACTTTCTTGATGGTATTCTTTGAAGTTATAAAGGGTATTTCTTACATCCAAGTTATTTATTTTTCTTTTGTTGTTTGTGATTTGGTGTCCTATCTAAGGTTTTGCCTAATCCAAAACAATGAAGACCTACTCCTCTATTCGTTAAGAGGTTTAACTCTTACCTTTAGATATATAATCCATTTTGAGTTAATTTTTTATAGGGTATGAGGCAGGAGTCCAGATTCATTCTTTTGCATGTGGATGTCCAATAGTCTCAGCACCATTTGTTGATGAGACTATTTTGTCCTCCATTGAATTGTCTTGGCATCCTTGTCAAAAACCAATGTGAGGATTTATTTCTGGATCCTCAGTTCTGCTTCGTTGATCTGTACATCTATCCTTCTGCCAGGACCACACAGTCTTGATTACTGTAGTTTTGTAGTAAGTATGAAAATTAGAAAGGGTTGAGTCCTCTCTGTTCTTTTTCAATGTTGTTTTGACTATTCTGGTCTCTTATATTTCCATATAAACTTTAGGGAGCACCTTGTCAGTTTCTGCCAAGAAGCCAGCTGGGATTTTGATAGGATCCAGCGGGTTTTTTTTAATGTCTTGTTTTGGGCCACATTAATCCATCTCACCTAATGCTTAGGGAACAATGGCCTTGAGAGAACACTGCCTTAAACAGCAAGAGACTGGGATGGGAACCAGAAGTCTGCAAACTAACTAGGTGCATGACCTTGAGCAAGTCCAGAGACTCTAGCAGCAGGGGACAGGAGGCACTCTGCCCCACTTCTGCTGATGGACAGAGTCCTCTCCATGGCATCTGTCTCAACTGTGCTTTATACCCCTCCCCCATTATTCCTCTCTTGCTACTTTATGCAACCCAGGCTTGATTTCAAAATCAAGTTTCCGCAAATAGGGAAATCACAGATTGAAAGTATCAGAACTGGCCTCTGCATCCATTCCACTGTGATAATTATGATTACAAACCAGATGTTTTACCATACATTCTGGAAAGGAAAGCTATACAACATCAAAAATAATTCCTAATTTGACTTAAAAAGTTGGGGCAAAAACTGTCAAAACAAGTCAATAAAAATGAAAGAGAGGGCCCAGGAGGGATAAAAGAAGTAGCTTAATTGCAATAATTTCTTAATCTTCCATAGAAAGATCAACAGTTACTGATAAGCTGTTCTAGTTGATCATCACTAGTTTAAGAATCTTATTTGAAATTACAAAAGCCACAACCTATAAAATTAATATATACCCTTCCAAATTCCTGGAAATGAAGGAGATTTGATTATATAGTAAAATGCATAAGACTAAAAAAACTACATAAGAACAGAAAAACAAAAAGTAAACAAGATGATCGAAGTAACAACAAACACATTTGTTTTAACAATAAACGTAAATGGTCAGATTGCTTTCAAAAATCTCTGACTCGCAAAAAAGTTACAGATTTTACAAATTTATGCTAGGTCTGAAGAGTTTTGCAGATAAGACTTTCTACCACTTAAGGAACAAATACATCCATGATGTACTGTTGACTAACAAAGGCCGGCCCAGTGCCAGTATGATGCTCTTCGGTAAAATCACATATATCTCTGTGCCAAATGTTAGCTGAGCCTAACAAATAAAGGCATGACCACCAAGTCACTCTCCTTCAATTCCGATGCTGACCTCGGCGCTGGCTGTGTGGACTCTCAGCCTCAGTGCTGCAAAATGAGGGTAATGGTATTTGCACAACTGATGTGAGGGTTAAATGAGATATAACCCTCAGCACAGTGCCTAGCACACTAGCTGGTTATTATCATTATCATTAACATGAAATGAAAAGGGCCTGGAAATGTGTGACAGAATTAACAGTGTTAAGGTTTGCGGTGGGTTCTGCTTTTTTATTGGTATTTTTTGTATTTTTTTGAGATGTTTACAAAGGACTTGTATCAACGGGTTCAAAGAAAGGAGGAGGGGGCAGGAAGAGAAAGCTAAGGAAGTAAAATAGGATAGACAAGATGCTGGCAAAAGTGCCTCCCGGAACCAGTGCAGGGGCTGGCCTGACAGTCTTCCCACTAAATGAGGCAGCACCAGGATGGCTCCCATGGGAGCTGGCCTGTCCAGCCTGTGAGAGTCCAGACTGTCCCATACTTAGCCTCTGAGCACATCAGCACCACAGACAGCCTCCAGGAAATGGAACTGGCTTCCCAGCCTGGCGAAGGCAGAAAGGTCAGTGGGTCAGGCTCAGACCCTGGGACCACGACAGGCCTGCCCATTTATCACAAGAACTGACACCCATCCCTGACAGATGCTCCAGCTGACATTTCCCAGGTCTCGCTCAGCACGAAGACCACATCAGGGAATGTCCCCAGTCACAAATTAACATTCACATAAATAACAAGGCGCTCTCCACTAAAAAAGAAAAATGACTCTTGCTGCAGGAACATTTGCCAAAATATCAAAAAGTGGAATTTTTCTTTCTGAGTTCCCATATCTCACCAGCTGGGCCCCAGTAGACTGTGGCCTTGAGACATGAAGTGGAGGAGAGCTCACAAAATAAGATCCCAGCTCCTCGTTCAAGGTCCTGCTGACAGCCCCTTCCTTCGGCTGGTATCTTCCCTGGGGCAGCCCAGTCCCCACAACACACATACCAGGTGGAATCCAACATCCTTGCCCATCAGGCCTTCCTACCTCCTTGAAGGCTGTACACACCCACCCTTCCACCAGTCCTGACTTGGCTGGGAGCCAGCACTTCTGAGCTCCTCCACTCCAGCTTGGTCCCGACAGAACGTGCAGGGGTGGATCAAGGTGCAAGGGGGCAGGGGCACTGGTCTAGGAGCACCAGTGTAAGCTTTCTTTCTAAATATGTGGTTTTGGGGGTACTAAGGATCATTGTGAGGGGACTAACACCCCCATAAATGATGTTAATTGGTGACAGGGACCTTGGGCCAAGGTGTCACCAGCCATGTGCACCCAGAGATGGCCACCCAGCCATCCCAGACCCCTAGACGACTCACCCTGGTAAGCAAAACCCACAAAGTCCTACTGCAGGGCCCACAGGCCTGAGGACCCCAGGATAATTCCTCAGAATTCACCTAGGCTTGCTCTGCATCTGCCAACTACACTGCTTTGAGAAAACTGCCAACATATCTTCCCTCTAGACAGCAGGGCCAATGCCAACTCCAGCACTTCTGTCTTAGTCTGCTCAGGCTGCCACAACTAAGTACCACAGTCTGGGCCACTTCAGCAACAGAAATGTCCTTCTCACCATCCTGGAAGCTAGAACCCAAGATCAAGGTGTTTCTTCTGAGGCCTCCTCTCTTTGGCCACCTTTTCCTTGTGTCCTCACATGGTCACTACTTTGTGCCTGTCTGTGCCCAAACTTCCTCTTCTTATAAGGATACCAGTCATACCAGTGTGACCTCATTTTAACTTAATTAATCTCTGGGAAAACCCTATCTCCAAATGAAGTCTCATTCTGAGGTGTCCAGGGCTAGGACTTTGATACAGGAATAGGGGGTGGGGACACAATTCAGCCTGGAACAGCCTCTGTGCTCCAACGTTACCTGAATGCAGTGCTGGCTGCTGGCAGGCATGGTGGATGGCCCCTGGGTCCTAAAATGACAGAGCTGAGCGGGGCTGCTGTTCAAGGAGCACTCCAGACAGCAAGAAGGAGGGGACCACCTGGGCAGGTCACCCCCTGAATCATGTAAGGAGAAAAGATTTGACTCCAGTGAAGTCAGAGCACGCCCAAGGCTGGCCATGTGTGGCTCCCAACATTCCCCCTCCTGGAGTGGACATTCCAGCCCCTGTGACACAGAGCAGAGGGTGCAGGCCCAGGGGCATGGGAATATGGCACAGCCAATGCAAGAGGAGCAGGCGGGAGGACCCCACCTTCCAAGCCCCCTCTCTAGGGACCAGCAGGAGCCCCACTCCAGAGCCCCACTGAGGGCACTCCAGGCAGGCATCTGTCCTCCATTCCTGAGGAGATGCTGGTTTTACCCCCAGAGGTTAGCTAGGGCTCCTGCCACGGGCTCTTCACATGCCCCCCACACCCCAGAGTCTCCTGGGAATCCCAAGGCTGAGCCTACACAGCTGCTGGAAGGGAATGCAATTCTCGATGCGCAGCATTATACAAGAGGAAGCCCCAAGTCTCAGGGGTCCAGGAGGCCATGTCCTGCTCCTCCAGGAGGGTCCACCTGGCCAGAGGGAAGACATGGGTTCACCAAGGGTCCAGTGGCGTGGTTGGTGACCAAAGACTCATTTGGTGGGCAGGGCTTCTCCACAGGGAGCTATGGGGCATCTGGCCCCCACAGGAACTGGGCGGCCCTTCACACAGGTGGTCGGGGTGTGGACAGGGCAACTCAGTTAAGGCCAGGAAGCAGGGACCTTAGGCCACGCTCAGAATGGTGAGGGAGAGATACACTGCCTGGCGGCTATGCCTTACATAGGTAGACACAGAAGGCCTGATGGGGAAAATGCAGGCCTTGCTGGGCAATGCCTCCTCATTCCTCCTCTCCCTAAGCCTGTTTCTCCCAGAGGTCAAAGGAAGGATTGAGAGGGTGAGACTGGGAATGGAGGGGACCTGACCTCTGTGCCCACATGTGCCGGGTCCCCAGGTCTGGAATTTTTTCAGCAAAAGAGCCTGGCTTACGCTTTTCACTACAGACCACCCCTTCCCTGGGCCCCTGGGCTGCCAGCCCCTTTCTGGACATCTCCTGTCCTCACAGGCACAGAGAGCCTGGCTGGTTTCCTTCAAACCCAGCTTCTGTTCCTGCTCAGATCTCTGGGGCCTGCCGCGGTATCCAGGGCAGGCTGACCGCCGACCGTCCTCTGCCCGCCTGCCCAGCTGCCGCTCCTGGGGCCGGCAGCCCTCCCAGGCCCTGAGGCTCTCTGCTGCCCCTTCGAGTCCAGATTTCCCAAAACAAAAATCAGGCCATGCCATCTGACGAGGGATCTTGTCTGGTTTATTTCTGGGAAGAGCCAGGGCTATAAGGGCCAGGATCTCTGGGCCGTGGCCAGGATGCTCTGTGGGCCTTCAGACGCTCCCAATGCTCTGTCCTCACTTGCCGAGTGTTGTCCAGAGTGAAGTGCTGGGCTCCGGCACCAGCAACCTTGGGATGTTCACTAATTCCAAAGCCAGGATGGCAGCCCACGTGGCCCAGGGCCACTCTGTGGGCTGCAGGAGCCTAGACACGGAGCCAGAGAAGCAAGGCCAGCAATGACCAAAAGCACCACATCCAGGATAAAGGCAGGCTCAGTGGGCCCAACCATCACTGGTTATGGCTCAGGGGAGGAGGACACGTAGGATCAGGCACCCTGTGGGATCCAACTCCCCACAGGGGACCAGGCCACCAGGCCTCACACCAGGAGACGAGGGCAGAGTCTCAGGGCTAGAAAGGTGACAGCAGGCAAATGTCCAGTACCCCCCCCTCCTCCAAATCCCTGTCCCACAGACACCCCTGGCACTGCCTGGCATCCATGCAGGACAGCAGAGCCCGCCCACCGGCAATGACGCACCTGGGCTCTTGGGGCCTCTGTTGGAGGCTGGGCAGGTAAGCTGGTGTCAGCTCTAGACCCAGGGGCCTCAGACCACATGCACCCCAGGCTGTCCCCTCCTGTCCCCAAGCTGCTGCCCCTCCTCCTCCAGGGCTCCACCTGCAGCGGTGCCCCCTCCTCAGGGCTAGCTTGCCTCACCGGCCCAGGTAAAATGGAACAGCTGCTGTGGAAAACAGTACGGCAGTCCCTCAAACAGGTAAAAATAAAATTACCATATGGCCCAGCAATTCTGCTTTCAGGTATATGCCCAAAAGAATGGGAAGTGGGGTGTCCGAGGGATATCTGTACACCCATGTTCTCAGCAGCGGTATTCACAATAGCAGAGACGTGAAAGCAACCCAAGTGTCTAACGAATGAAGAAACAAGCAGAATGTATTATGTACACTCTGCAGTGAAATACTATTCACCCTGCAAAATAAAAGAAATTCTACAGTACGCCATGACACAGATGATCCTGGGGGACACTGTTCTAAGGGAAGAAGCCTGTCACAGATGCCGTGTGATTCCACTCATGTGAGGTACTCAGAGTTGTCAAACTTATAGAGACAGAAGGGGACAGGGGTGGTGGTTGCATAACAGTGTGAACATGCTTAACACCATTAAACTGCATGCATAAAAAGGGTTAAGATGGTAAATGTTATGTTAAGTATAATTTATCACAATGAAAAAAAATTTTTTTAAATCACATGCAAGTGTGGCTAAAGGTCAGAGGATCCAATCTCACTTGCCAAATCTGAGATAATTTGAACAAAACAATAAATAATGATAGGAATGGGTTATAACCCACAGAATAAAATAAATATACACGAGTCTACACTGGTATAAATAAATAATGGACCAATACATGGAGCAAGAGGAGAAGCTCATCCTCACAGTGGGTTCAGTTAACTGACATAGAAGGAATGTGGAGATACAAGATCACTAAGGTGAACACCGCAGTAAGGATCACCACAGATAAGGACCATGCACGGATGCTAAGAATTAGTGTGAGAAAGTATGCTGATAAAAAAACATTTGCATAATCTCAAAGTATCTTCCCAGTAGATATTTATGAATTAGGAAGGGAAAAACAGCACATTTACAGAGGAGAATCCCTTGCAGTTTGAGGATGACAGCAGGGGTCCTCAAAGAGATGAGGGCCGCTTCTGCCAGCAGCAGAACAAGTCCCCATCACATACCCCGACGTGACACGCTGCAGAGAGCACATGCCTTCCGGGATGTTCCTGCCCCAAATGCATAAAGTCAGTCTGACCTGAGGATACACTGGACAAATCCACATGAAGGCCCACTCCACAAAAATAACTGACCCGTTCCCTTCAAAAGTGCCCAACAGAGCAACGATCTCACACTGGAGAACGCGAAGGAGACACAACAATCAAACACCAAATGGAATCCTGCATGGGCTCCTGAGCCAGAAAAAAAACAGGAGTTGGAAGATGGGTAGGAGTCAGATGCAGTCCAGAGTCCCAGTGATAGTAGAACATCATAGCCATGCGAATTGCCTGGTTTCCATCACTGTTCGGTTAGATGGTAATGCTAGGGGAAATGGGGTGAAGGGACTACAGGCAATCTCCATGTTGTCTCTGTGACTTTGCTCTAGGTCTGAAGTTATTTTTATTATTTTTTTTAAATTTAGATTCAATTAGTGAGCACATAGTATGTCAATAGTCTCAGGTGTAGTGTTCGATAATTTATCAGTCACGTGTAATACCCAGTGCTCAACACATCATGTGCCCTCCTAATGCCCATCACCCAAACTTTAAAGTTGTGAATGTAAGATTGCACCTGAGGCCACTCTCAGCACCCTCTGGCCGAAACATTCTTCATCATTCATTGGCTGCCTGTTGGGCACATGCTGGCCACCTCCCCCTGGAACAGACACAACAGGCTTGGCTGCTATATCCCCACGTCCAAGGGTAGGCCCTGCAGAAGCAACGACTTCCAGGGCATAAAGCAGCAAGTGCAATGGCCCTTAGGAGGAAATGAGCCCAGGGCATTCCAGGAACACCAAGAAAAAAAGTGTGACCAAAGCAGTGCCCTTGGGCAGAGGCCCATGCCTGATTCCTACCCACATGTGCCCTGCTACTCCCCTGGGGATACACTCCAACCCTCCAAATGGTGCATGAGGCCCCCTGGATGCCCCAGGAGCTCCAGGATTCATGCCTGCTAGGTTGTCCCAGGGTCTTAGGTGAACAAGCCATCCCCACTGGCCAAAAGGGTATTTCCTTCATGAACAGGTATGGGACTGAGCCACCAGAGCAGTGCTGACACCGTTGTTTTGGTGACTCTCACTCACATCAGACAAAGAATGAGTTCCGGGCTCTGGACTCCTGTTATCAGAGTGCAGCCAAAGGACAGCAGCAGGGAGGACGTGACTAGAAGATGTGTGGTCCCTTCAACTGACGCTGGAGATTTCCAAACGGCAAATGGGACATGACCAGAAACAAACACCAGTTCACACTTCCTGCATCCTCTGGACCAGATCTGCACCAGTGGTCATCATCAATAAAACACAGTAACAGCCTTCGACAGAGCCAAAGTCCAGCATTCCCAGGCAGATGGCTGAAGCCCAGTCCGGGGACACACGATCGGCAGCACAAACTGAATACACTAACTGAATACTTGGGAGTGCTGGGGCAAAAGAAACACAGTGTCTCTAGACAGGCAGGTTGACTTCATGCCTGGAAGTCATTGTTGTGAGAGCCATGTGTTGTGAATAACAACTGTATTGCTACCCTTTTAGCCTGCTGTGGGAAATACAAATATGAAATTAGCCAGGAGTGGCATACTTGACAATAAAGAACTCAGAGTGATGGTTTCTGGACCTGACAGAAGAGACAGTGTGTGTGCACCGAGGATTTCTGCAGGTACTGATGGAGACAGGAGACAGAAGGGTTAGCACCCCTTCTCCCCTGCTCCTCTAAACCTGCATCAATAGCTCACGATATTCTACCCAGGCTCAAGGAGCTTGTAATACATTTTTAATCATATTGTTATATATAGACAAGGGCCCTGCAAAAAATATTTGCCTGGAACTCCTGCACACCCTAGGGACAGCCATGCCTCTGGGAACAGTCTAGAAGAACTGTTAATAAGGAGTCTGGGTGGGGAGGGGTGAGAATCAGCTCACCCAAGGTGATGCACTCCTTCTGGAATGTACAGGACCACAGTGCAGCCAAACTAAGCCCCCACCTGACCCCAGAACCCTGAACATTTCCTACAAAGCTTCCTAAGGCTCTGGCTAGGGTCCTCCAAGGCACCCCATTTCCAAACTCCGTCCCTATCCCCCTATGGCTTTCCTTTAATTCTCTTCTGCTTATGAGAGTTGGGGTCAGTTTCTATGGGTCAGTTATCAAAAGAGAAGCTGGGTCACCATGAAAGAGAATGCTCAGGATGCTGCCTAACCTCTGTCCCTGTCTTTCTAGAGGTGGTCAGGAGCTTTGTGTGCCAGCTCCGACCCCAAGGCCCCTGAACTATCCTTCCCACTGTCCCTGGCACCATGACCCACCTGTGAGGGCTCCTGGCTTCTCGCGCACCTGCTCAGAGTGAGTGCTAACCTGCAGTTTCCCTCCTTGTTTACATGGGGGGTAGATGTGGGAAGGTAGCCTGGCCTAGCATCCCTCTGTTCTCCCCAAATCAGGGGCACAACTCTGTGTTGCTTTGTCCTGGCAGACTCGCACTTCCTCAAAAAGTGCTAATCTTCACGAAGGAGGCTGGGGCGCTATGCATTCCTCTAAATCAGTCAGATTAATTAGCCAGTTCACACACGAGGGGCCTCTTATTTTGCAGGCTTTGTTTACAGGTCAGAAATGAGATCGTCTAGAAGCTCCCTCTGGGATCTGAACACCATTCCAGCAGGACCACGCCTGGGAGAGCCAGACCCAGCTCAGCCCAGGGAAGCCAGGCAGACCCAATGGCTCCGACCCTGGGACCCCGCTCCTGCAGAACTCCAGGCTCTGGGAGGCAGCAGCACTGCCAAGGGCTCCACTATACCCGCAAGGTGGCCTCAACACAGAACTCTTGGCTTCCAAGGAGGACTTGCTGGCCAAGTGGAGAGGCTTCTAGAGTGGGCAGGAAATGTCAAGATTATCCCCTCAAATCCTTCATTTCCTATAAAGTTGAGGAAAATAGGTTTTGTAGACATCCAATATGAGAACTCTTTCCCACACCAAATGGGCCGAGCAAGTCTAAAGAAGGAAGGAAAGTTCACGTGCAAACACCGGGTACTGATACCCTTTCTATCGGCCTGTGACTACCACCTCCCAAGGGAATGGTGCAGGGGCGAGGCCTAGAGAACTCCTGTTGCAGTCTGTTGGTTTCTGCTACAAAACCAGTCTTCTACCTCCCTCCTAGAGGTTGCTGGTTTGTTTGTTTGCCATCCTCATGATGGGATGGCATCCAGTGCAAGACCAGGCACTTACAAGTGTTGAAGAAACAGGTTCTGGACTGGGAAGGAAAGCTGGCTTTGAAAAGACACAAAGGGACGCCTGGGTGGCTCAGTTGGTTAAGTAGCTGCCTTCAGCTCAGGTCATGATCCCAGTTTCCTGGGATTGAGTTCTGCATCAGGCTTCTGGCTCAGTGGGGAGCCTACTTCTCTCTGTCCCTCTGCCTGCTTGTGCTCTCTCTCTCTTTCTTTCTGTCAAATAAATAAAATCTAAAAAAAAAAAAAAAAGAAAGAAAGAAAAGACACAAAGATGAAATGTGGCCTCCACTCTCTCTTTCTCTGGGTCACCCGGACCCCTGCAGCTCTGTCCTGCCCTGTACTGGAACTGACCAGGTGGGCAGACTCCCCCGGCTCTCTCAGCAAGGGAAGATACCAGCAGAAAGTCAGAGGCTGGACAGAGAGGCTTCTCTCTCTCCTTGCTTGACCCTGCAGGTTGGGGTGGCCTCGGCTCGCCCTCTTGGTAGTCCCTAAATTCCACCCATGAGGCATGCCTTCATTCCACTCTCTGCTGGTGGGGGATCTGAGGGGATCCTCTGTGATGCTGACTACTGGGCACTGCACACCGAGCAGCACTCAGTCTCACAGCCCGCCCAAAGTGCTGGCCCCAACTCCCAGGATTGGGATAGGATTTCCACAGCTGGCCCAATTCCTCCCCTGAAGTATACAGGGTTAGCTTGCTCCCTGCAACCATGACACGCAGGCAACCAGAATCCAAGTCTTGCCCAGAACATTCTGAGCGAAGCACGCGAGCCCCTCCCACCAGGAGGACAGTCAGGGTAGGATGGTTAGAAGCTCTGTAAGGAATTTAGGAACAGCCCATCAAGGTCATCCTCTGTATACACACCCTGAACGTCTCTTCCAACTGAAACAACTCAAAGGATCTGTGCTGGGAACGAGGGGGTATGCAGGCCACAGACCTTGGGAGGAAGCTGTCACATGAAAAGTAAAAGACCCTCCAACCCTGGGAACCCCATCCTGGGAAGAAACAGCCTTCTAAGTCATGGTCTGGAAGACCATACACACAGCCCACAGGCCTGCCAAGCCCCCTCACGCTGAGAAGGTAGTCTCACCACCACAAAGGCCCCTGTCAGCTGGGGAAGGAACAAGAATACAGAACATGCAGATAGGGCTGCTGGTGGCTAAGTCAGTTCAGCATCAGCCTTCAGCTCAGGTCATGATCCTGGGGTTCTCGAATCGAGCCCCACATCCAGCTTCCCGCTCAGTGGGAAGCCTGCTTCTCCCTCTCCCTCTGCCTGCTGCTCCCCACTGCTTGTGCTCTCTCACTCTTTCTCTTGAATAAATAAAGAAAATTAGAAAGAAAAGAAAAGAAAGGGAAAGGAAAGAAAGAGAGAGAGAGAGAAAGGGAGGGAGAGAGAAAGAAGAAAGAAAGAGAGGAAAAGAGAAGAGAGAAAAAGAACATGCAGACAGGGAAGGCTCAAGCCAGAAGCAACAATGGCAAACAGCCTGGGACCAGTTAGGTCTAAATCATCCTGAATATGGTTATAAAACATAATATAAAAATCAAAGACAACTCTTTAAAAAGAAGACACATTATTTTAAAAAAGCAAACAGTATTTCTAAGTATAAGCCCAAATCTATTAAAAAAAATCTATAAAATCAGTTTGGTTAGTACATGACTGGGGGTGAGATGTTCCTGTCCTCCTGAATGGAAAGAGTCCACAGGAGCTGTTTGATTTCTGGTGATGAGGTTTAAGGAAACTTGAGTTTATGAATGTTTTTAAGAATTGAGAGCTAATGGCTAGCAGGATAAAAACAGGATATGTATCTTCTAAGTCACTGCAAAAAGGAAAAAATGTAGAAAACATAGTCTAGACAGCAAAAGATAAGAAAAAAGTTTTGATCGCTAATTAAGCAAATCTTTGCTGAGCCATGAAGGATGGGAAGATGCAGGCTGAGGCCCAAGGCAGGGGCACTGAGACAAAGGCCAAGCTCCCCCATGAAGTCCAGGCATTGTGGGTGGTCTTGACCAAAATGGGGAGAGCTCAGGGGTTGGAAGCAGGGCTGAGGCCTTTCTCTTCTGCTTTGGGGGCTAAAGATGGAGAGCCTGGGACTGAGGGGCCAAGACTTCTGTTTTGGAGTCGTTTCCCCTGAGACAGCCGTGAGTGGGCTGAGCAGACACATGGACAGACAAGATCGGATTCAGAGAAAGGCCGGCCAAGCCATCAAACACTGGAGGCTGGTAACGATAGCCCAGAGGAGGTGAAGCAAGAGGAGAATGGGGTCAAACCCTAGCACTCCGCCATGCACTGGTGGGGAGAACAGGAATGCCAGGAGCCACAGATGCTCACATGATGGCGTAGGGGGAGCGTGGGAAGCCTGAGACATTGGACAAATGACTGCGTCCCAGTTGGGGGGACTCAGAGGCAAGGGTTCTGAGAGAGCTGGAAACAGGCCAGTACCTCCAGGGACGGACAGAGCCACCGTTGAGGAGCAGTAACTACCAGAGCCTGACCACACCGAAGTGGGGAATGGTCTCAGAGGGAGCTACGGGAGAGGCAGAAGCAGCACTGGGCAGGTGAGCTGACGGGGCCCACCTGGAGCATGGAGGGGATCTATCCTGCCAGAAGGGGCCGCTGCCAGCCCAAGGCCTGCAGTTAGGAGTTTAAAGGTAGATTCTTTGGCTAGGTTGGAAACTTCTTCTGCTTGGAAGCTGAAAAGTGAGGTGGAGGGATGGGGTTTGGCTCCACAATTCATCAAAGAAGCCAGGAGTTGGGGTGGCATGAGCATGAAGACAGGCTATGGCATCCAAGCTGAATGAAGATGGACAAGAAGGCAGGGCGGATAGACATGGGGCTGGGTGGCAGGGTCCTTGTGGGGGATCCTCAGTGAGGGAGCCGGTGCGGGGCCTGCTGAGACCAGCTCCCCCATATGGCCCTGAGGGTGGCCCACTGTGGGGTGAGAGAGGACGAATCACACATAGAGACCCAGGCCAAGAAATGATGGCAACATCACAACCAGCAGCATCACTAATAACCGGCAATGGGGTAAACTTGAGGCTAAAGAATGATCAGTTTGAGGCGTTTTCCTACATTTTATTAATTGACATCCAGCACTGGATACATTTAACATATGCAGCATAATAACCTGACTTCCCTATATTGTGAAATAATCACCATGATAAGTTTAGTTAACATCCATTGCCTCATGTAGTTACCAAAAAAAAAGTGTTTTTCCTTTGTGACAAGATTCAGTTTGACTTTAAAAAAACAAGCAGTGTGCCATTTAAAAAACTGGCAGAAACCCCAAGTCACAGGTAAAGTAAAAAGTGCTCCCAGAAAGCAGGGTGTCTTTAACATCATAAAAAGAGAATTCCAGATCAAGAACCAGGAAATGACTCTCAGAGACCCCTGTTTTACTGACAATGCCTGGTGAAAAGACGGCAGTCACAAAGTTTGCAAACCAAGTGACTGTAGTGGCCTCTCTGGGCTGATGGCACATCTCCTGACAGGAGCAGAGGGACCTCAGTCATTGTAGTCATGAAGCGAGTAAGGCTGACTTACAGAGACAGGACAGCCTATAGCTGACATGGCAACATTTCCAGTAACTGATCCCGGCCTCTCCTGCCAGCCCAGCCTGAATGCCCTGATCTGTCACCCTCAGTCTCCCACCCTTGGCCCTGCAGAGCCACAGCCTAAATCCCCACCTGCTTCTCTGGAGGCCAGAGGTAGGGGAAGGGGAGTCTCCCTACCTTCTCCTCCCCAGGCCACACAATCTCTGGCTGAAAGCCCCCAGAAGAGCCTGCCATGGTCTTGGCTGTGCCCTCCTCACACCCTCTGCCCCAACATTCAGAGACAGGACTGTCTCCTAGGGGGCCCCTGAGGACCCCCTGTTCCACCACTTGGGTCCTGGCATCGTAGGGCCTAATGCCCAAATGTCCACCCGTCAACTGATGAAGATGCTGCTGGTAAGACGCCCCTCAGTCTCAGAGGAGGAGCTCTCCCTCTAGGCCAAACCAACCCACACTACAGCACCAGTCTGACTTGCTCAAGAATCTCACATCCAAGCGAAAATGAACTTTTGGGCCTTCATCAAAATCAAAAGCTTCTGCACAGCAAAGGAAACAGTCAACAAAACAAAGAGGCAGCCCACGGAATGGGAGAAGGTACTCTCAAATGACAGTACAGACAAAGGGCTGATATCCAAGATCTATGATGAACTCCTCAAACTTAACACACACAAAACAGATAATCTTGTCAAAAAATGGACAGAAGACATGAAAAGAAAGACATACAAATGGCTAACAGACACATAAAAAAATGTTCATCATCACTAGCCATCAGGAAGATTCAAATCAAAACCACATTGAGATACTACCTTACACCAGTTAGAATGGCCAAAATCAACAAGACAGTAAAACAACAACTGTTGGAGAGGATATGGAGAAAGGGGAACCCTCTTACACTGTTGGTGGGAATGCAAGTTGGTGCAGCCACTTTGGAAAACAGTGTGGAGATTCCTTAAGAAATTAAAAATAGAGCTTCCCTATGACCCTGCAATTGCACTACAGGTATTTACCCCAAAGATATAGATGTAGTGAAAAGAAGAGCCATCTGTACCCCAATGTTCATAGCAGCAATGGCCAGTCACCAAACTGTGTAAAGAACCAAATGCCTGGGCGCCTGAGTGGCTCAGTGGGTTAAAGCCTCTGCCTTCAGCTCAGGTCATAATCCCAGTGTCCTGGGATTGAGCCCCGCATCAAGCTCTCTAATCAGCGAGGAGCCTGCTCCCTCCTCTCTCTCTGCATGCCTCTCGGATAAGGAAGATGTGGTCCATATACACTATGGAGTATTATGCCTCCATCAGAAAGGATGAATACCCAACTTTTGTAGCAACATGGACGGGACTGGAAGAGATTATGCTGAGTGAAATAAGTCAGGCAGAGAGAGTCAATTATCATATGGTTTAGCTTATTTGTGCAGCATAAGAAATAACACGGAGGACATGGGGAGATGGAGAGGAGAAGGGGGTTGGGAGGAAGTTGGAGGGGGAGATGAACCATGAGAGACGGTGGACTCCAAAAAACAATCTGAGGGTTTTGGAGGGGTAGGGGGTGGGAGGTTGGGAAAGCCTGGTGGTGGGTATTATGGAGGGCACGTATTGCATGGAACACTGGGTGTGGTGCATAAACAATGAATTCTGGAACACTGAAAAGAAATTTAAAAAATAAATAAAAAAGAAAAAAAAGAGAAAAAAGAAAAAAGAATCTCATGTCTCTTATCCCTTCCTCCTAGGGCATCTTTAGCCACCTCCTCTCCGGTGCCAGCAACACACCTGGGTCTGTCTCTCCAATTCTGAGCAAGAAGACCCGTCTCTCCCTCCAGTTACCACTAGAACTTGCCCTCCCCTTCATACTCAGCATTCCCAGCAGGATGACCCCCACACACTAAGCACCCATGGCCTCTGCCTCATCTCTCCCAGGTCACTAGGGACCTTCACACTATTCTCTAGCCCCCTCTGGTTTCCATGGCACCACAAGCCACAGGTTCCCTCATACTGCACTGGCCTTGTAACACAGAATAGTCATTCCCTTCAAAAGCCCCTAACATTCACAACACTGAGCAAACAGCCAGAGACAAAGGCAACTGCAGAAACTCTCAAAGCTCAGAGCACCCAGGTCGTCCACTATGCTCATAACTCCGAATGACTGGCCTAGACCAGGGCATCCCTGCCAAGTCTCCATGACTGGCTCTCCTCCTTCCTCCAGAGTCTGGCAGTTATGGACGGTCCCCACAGCTCTGTGGAGCCCAGGGTGCTGGCTGGGAGACTGGATACCCAGATGCCTGGCAGGAGGGTGCAGACAAGCTCCTTGCAACTGAAAAAGAACTCAGGGGCACCCAGAATTGTGTTGAGGGGGTGGGGGTAGAGGTAGGGGAAATAGGCCAGGCCCTTGCAGGAAACTGGGTTTGGGTTCGGTAGAGGTGGGTGTCACTGAATGGGTGAAGGAAATTTGATTTAAACCCACAGGTATTGAAATCTGGAAACACACACGTTGTGCTAGGAATTAACATCAAAGGAACAACCCAACTACACGCAACCACTCAAAAACTTTTAAACTTTCCCCTAAATGACACAGGTTATTGGAACCAAAAGCACAAATACTTTTTTTAAATGACAAGAAAATTCAGCACATCAAAATCTGAGGTGAGACCAAAGATGCCACCAGGAGTAAATTCACAGCCTCAAGTGCCCCAGAATTACAGAACAGGATGAAATATACGAAGTAAGCACCCAAGAAGGTAGAAGAGAGACAAAAAATGACCCTAAAGCAAATAATAAAAACAGCATGTATGACAGGATCCCATTTCTGTAAAAATACATATATGTAAAAAGATGGAAAATGGTCCCCCAAGAATCAGTGGTGGCCACATTCATTTCTATGACTCCCATAATAAACTAACACAAACACACAATCATTGTTTTCCAGTTCGAGACCTCGGAAGTTCAATATTAAGTCTCACTGGGCTAAAATCAAGGTGATAGTGGGGCTAAGTTCCTTCCGGAATCTCTAGGAGACTATCTGCTTTCTGGCCTTATCCAGCTTCTAGAGGCCACCACATCCCTTGGCCTGTGGCCCCTGCCACCATCTTCAAAGACAGCAGTGTAGCATTTTCAAACCTCTCTCTCACTCTGATGTCCTCCCTCTGCCTCCCCTCTTCCACATTTGAGATGCCTGGGATTACATTGGGGTACTACAGCATCCTGGATAGTTTCCTTGTCATAAACTCAGCTAGTTCGGCCTTAATTTCTCCTTCTCGTGGAGCAGAGCAGGTCCACAGGTCCCAGATCTGGACATGGAGTCTCTGGGAGGCCATTATTCTGCTTCCCATGCTGGTTATGACAAAATGGTAGGATTTCAGGTTTTTCATTTTCTTCCTTATACTTTTCTACATGGTTTGATGTTTTGGGCTTACTACAAGCCTATATTTTACATGCACAAAAAATAATTTTCAGGTGTGAACATAATAAAAAACCAATAATAATAAGAAGAAAAAGAAGAATAAAAGAAGAAAAGAATTGGGGCTTTTGCAAATGACATTTTTGACCTATCTTTCCTTGAGCCTGCTTGAGGACAGGATAGGTCTTTCCTTTCTGTGTCCCTAGCACTAAGCACAGGCTTCCCCACCCCCCCAGTACAGCAGCCTTAAGCAAATGTTTCTTGAACTTGGGATAAATCCCTTTTAAAGGAGGCCCTGATTCTGGGGGGAATGATGTGCACACTCAAAAATGCACTTCAAAGCTGAGATCCAAATAAACATAATGATGTTACTGAAAAGTCCTCGTACATAAAACATAATTCAGAAATAGTCTGGGAAAGGCAAGCCAGCAGACAGATAAAGTGATACTGCCTGGGCTCTGGAGAAAACCCTTCCTCTGCACAGAGCCAGAACAGAGATGTTAAAAGCCAGAGAGGCTCCCCACAGAGCAGAAGTCCTGAACACCATCCCACCCCACCCCAACACCAGCTGGGTAAGACTTCCTCACCACAGCAAACCCCACTCCCCATCCTGGCCAAAAAGGACAGACTGGTCCCCATTGCAAAAATGCCCCACTGTGACATGGGCCCAGGCTCTAGGGGTCTCATCTGGCCCTGCTGCCCCAGGGAGAAACCCCAGAAAACAGGGGGTATTACTCCAGGGCCCAACCTGGCTTTGCTACCCCTAAATCCACCAGGCTGAGGGAAAGAGAGAATTGGGCCCAGCTGAGACCTGTGTGGGGCTTCTAGATCAAATTCCTACCTTGTCACTTCTAGACTAGTTGGCCTGTTTCCAACAATTCTTTCACCTGTAAAAAGGCACAATATGACCTACTTTACAGAGTCATCAAGAGATAAAAATAAGATGACGAAGGCAAAGTTAGCTCAGTTATAATTATTCCCATTTTACAGATTGGGAAATTGAAGCTCAAAGAGATTACATGACCATTTCAGGGTCAGAAAGCTTCATGACTGGCTGACTCAGGTCTGGTGGTCCCAAAGCTGGGCTCTTCCTGTACCCCACACTGGGATGGGGAGCCGCCAGGGACCTGCCCTATGGCTCATGGACACCAGTCACCCTGACACGAAGCTCAGCAGACTCCTTCCTCCCCAGGCAGTGCCTGAGTAACTGAGAGATGGAAGTGGATTTAAAGCGTCTCCCTTGAGGCGTCTGGGTGGCTCAGCTGGTTAAGCCTCTGCCTTCAGCTCAGGTCATGACCTGCTGGTCACCAGTCTGACACAAAGCAAGGTCCGGCATCAATCCCCAAACTGGGCTCTCTGCTCAGCAGGGAGTCTGCTTCCCTTCCTCTCTCTGCCTGCCTCTCTGTCTATTTGGGATCTCTGTCTGTCAAATAAATAAATAAAGTCTTTAAAAATAAATAAATAAAGTGTCTCCCTTGTGCGTTCGTTGGGATTGAGCATGCTGAATTCTGGATTTAATGCAGAATGGGGAAACAACCCACCCTCTGGGAAAAGAATATAAATTAAGATAAACCCCGTCTGCCCTGCGGACCCCAGAAGTGCCCTCTCACCTAGAAGAGGCTTTAAAAGGGAGAGGCAGCAGAGAGCACAGTGGAAATGCGGTTTGCTGGGGAGAGAAGAAACCACCTCCCACAATTCCAAAGAAGCTGGGTCTACCCACGGAGCCTGTGAGCACCTGTCCAAGGCAGCCTGGGGCCCCCAGCTTAGGGGCTCCTGGGAGGACCCTACGAAGACAGGCTTGGCCCAACATGGCCTTCCAGCCAGCCTCTAAACAGTTTCAGGAAGTAAAGCCCATGCAGGTGCCCCTTAGAGCAAAGCCCTCAGCAGGCAGATCCAGAGAGCACTACAAAGGCTTGGGAAATAGACCCAACATTGAAGAGAAGGCACCATCAATTATCTGATCAACAAAAAGATCTGTATCCTCCAGGGAATTTAAATAAGACTATGGCAAGACTATAGCATTTAAACAAGGTCTCAAGTCTCATAGCATAATATAAGATGTCTAGGATACAGCCTAAAATTACTTGACATCTGAAGAGCCAGGAAAATCTCAATTTGTGAGGGAAAAGACAATCAATAGGTGTCTACGCCGAGATAACATCTATGTCAGGATTATCTGAGAAAGATTTTAAAGCAGCTATTATAAAAAGACTCCATAAAGGAAGGGCAAAAACTCTTGAAGCAGACAGAAAGATAGTTTCAGCCAGAGACAGGAGATATGGAAAAAAAAAGAACAAAATGGAAATTATAGAACTTAAAAATACAATAACCAAAGTAAAAAAAACTCCCTGCATAGACTCCATAGCAGAATGGAGATGACAGAGGAAATGAATCAGTAAACTTGAAGATAGAGCCATAGAAATTATCCAATGAACAGCAGAGAGAAAAAATATTTTTATCATGAAAAGAACCTTAGGGACCTATGGGAAAATACACAAAGATATAACATTGATGTCATTGGTGTTCCTGAAGGAGAGGGGAAAGAGTGCAGTGATGAAAAAAATAACTGAAGAGATCATGGCTGAAAGCGTCCCTAATTTGGTGAAAAATACAAATCTACAACAAAGATTCAACATCACAGTGAAACTCAAACAGGACAAATCCACAGAAATACACTTGCTATAATATACCATGCTATAATCAAACTGTTGGAAACTACAGACAAAGGGAGAGTCTTTAAAAGATACAAAGAAAAACAGTGCATTATTTATAGGGGGGAAGTGATTCAAATTTTCATCAAAACCATGGAGTCCAAAGGCAGTGAGAAAATATTTTTAACATGCTGAATGAAAAGAACTACCAATACAGAATTCTATTTCCAGAAAAAAAATACCCTTCAAGAATTATGGAGACAAAAAGATATTCTCAGATGAAGGAAAACTAAGTGAATTTGTTGAGAGCAGACCTAAAATAGTTGCTAAGGGAGGTTCTTCAGACAGAAGGAGAATGATACTAGAAAGAAACTTTGTACATCAGGAATAAAGGAAGAACAACGGAAATAGTAAATCTGAAAAATAAAATAGACTGTTTTCTTAAGTAGGAAATTGTAACGTTGCAGGATGCGGTTTTCACTGTATATAGCTGTATAAAACAAAACTACACAGGAAGAGGATGAAGTAAATGACCCTATACGATACTACAGTTTCGGCAATCAACTTGAAGTTGTAAAGATATTGGTTCTCAGCAGATAGTAAAAAGTTAAGTGTGTTTATTATAACTCTTCAATCAACCAGTAAAACAGCCATACAAAGAGTTATAGTGAAACACACAGATAAATTAAAATGGAATACTAAAAAACATGTTCAATGGTTAGAAATACAAGAGAAAAATAAATCCAAAGCAAGCAAAAGGAAGGAAATAACAAAAATACGGGTAAAAATCAAGAGAAAAATCAATGAAACCAAGACCTTGTTCTTTGTTTTTTTTTGTTTGTTTGTTTTTTAAAGATTTTATTTATTTATTTGTCAGAGGGAGAGAGGGCGAGAGAACACAGGCAGACAGAGTGGCAGGCAGAGGCAGAGAAAGAAGCAGGCTCCCCGCCAAGCAAGGAGCCCGATGTGGGACTCGATCCCAGGACACCAGGATCATGACCTGAGCCGAAGGCAGCCACTTAACCAACTGAGCCACCCAGGCGTCCCACCTTGTTCTTTGTAAGTCAATAAAATTGATCAATCTCTATCAAGACTGACATTTTTTCAAAAGGAAAGAAAATACAGAATTCTTTTTTAAAGAATATCACTAAAGATTTCACAGGCATTAAAAAGATAAAGGAACGGGCGCCTGGGTGGCTCAGTGGGTTAAGCCGCTGCCTTCAGCTCAGGTCATGATCTCAGGGTCCTGGGATCAAGTCCCGCATCGGGCTCTCTGCTCAGCAGGGAGCCTGCTTCCTCCTCTCTCTCTCTCTCTCTGCCTGCCTCTCTGTCTACTTGTGATCTCTCTCTGTCAAATAAATAAATAAAATCTTTTTTTAAAAAAAATAAAGGAACACTACAAACAACTCTATGTCCATAAATTCAACTTCTATTGAAATGCATGATTTCCTCAAAAACCACAAACTACTAAACTCACCATAAGATGAAGCAAATAGCATGAAAAGTCCTGTGACTATCAAAGAAATTGAATTCATAGCTTGAAAGCTTCTAAAAAAGAAGTCTCCAGACCCATATGATTTTACTGGCAAATTCTACCAAACATTTAAGGAAGAAATGACATTAATTCTACAAATCTCTTTTAGGAAAAAGAAGAGAAGGAAACATTCCCAATTCATTTTAGAAAGCCAGTATTACATACCTTGATACTAAAACCAGACAAAGATAGTTCCAGAGTAAAAGAATTATAGACCTATATCCCTCAAGAACATAGATTTTTAAAAGATATATTCAACAAAATATTGGTGAAGCTAATCCAGCAATGCATAGAAAGTATAATATACCACAAACAAGTAGAATTTATCCTGGAATGCAGGCTGGCACAATATACAAAAGTCAATGTAATCTACCATATTAACAGGCTAAAGAAGAAAAAGCACAAGATCATATCAAGTGATGCAAAAAAAAAGCATTCAGTAAAATTCAACATGCATTCATGAGTAAAAATTTAAAACTCTCAACTAACAAATATAGAAAAGAATTTCCTCAACCTGATAAAGACCATTTACAAAAAACCTAAAGTTATTATGATACTCAAGCATGAAAGACTGAATGTTTTTCATCCTAAGATAGGGAACATATTCACTACTCCTATTCAACATTGTACTGGAAGTCAGAGAATGCAAAGAAAAGAAATCTTAAATACATAAATGGAGAGATATACTATATTCATGAATTGAAAAACTCAACACAGTAAAGAAGTCAATTCTCCATAAATTTGTCTATAGATTTAAGGCAATTCCAATTAAAATATGAGCAGGATTTTTTATAGATATAGACGAGGTTATTCTAAAATGTATATGGAAAGGCAAAAGAACTAAAATTAGCTGTGACAATTTTTAAAAACAAGGACAAAATGGGAGCAACCACTCTGTCCAATATCAAAACCTAATGTAGTTATATTAATCAAGACTGTGAAGTTGGCAAAAGGATAGACACATAGATCATGGGGTTCAGGTTGACAGTGGCTCTGAAAACAAGAAATAAGCCAGGGCCCAAGTGTGTGTCCTTAGAGAATCCCAACCACCTACCTCAGCTGTGGGCCACAACCTCCAAAGTGGTACAGCTGGCAGTGAGAGATGTGTGTGGCATGAGGAGGGCAGTACTGACTCTGATATGGAAGAAGCCAGACCAGAAAGATTCCAGGATGTTCCTGGGATCCTAACACCCTCAACTCATTGACTTTCTCTGAAGCTGTTCTGAGTAAGGCCAGAATACAGCTCATGCCCACAAATGACCATGAGTGGACCTTGTCTTCCAGTGTCCTAGGGAGGGACAGGAGGTGGAGAACCATAGGATGGCAAAGCAAAGTCTCCCCTCAGCCTGGCCCGTGTGCCCATTCTCTGCCTCTTGAGCCCCATAGCACTCTGCATCCCTCCACACTTGCAGTCCAGAAAGCTAAAATTCTGGCTGTCCCTATACAGCTTCTAGAATACCCTGAACCTCTGCCCCACTCAGCAAACCCCTACTCAACCTTCAGGACCTGATTCCAATGCCTCTCCTCCTTCTATAGACACAAACTTGGGCCTACACAGAAGGTGGGAGGAAGACTGGGCAGGGGCTAGTAATGAGAAAGTAATTAGTAAAGAACATGCTCTGGAAGAGGCTCAGTGTCCCCACTTCCCATGAGCAGGGAAGCCAGACCAGTGGGAACCATCTCACCACACATCCTCCACGAATCTCTGATCATTAAAAATGCCCACATTCTCTGTTCCAGCTGTTCTGTTCATAATATCCACCCTACAAACAGCACCCCCACTTCAGAGCACCAAGAGATGGATTCCCTGAGCTTTGCTTTTAATGGTAAAAAGCTGGAAATGACCCAAGAACCCAAAGCTTGTGTTCCTGGAGGAAGACAGATGCCCAGGGAGGTGTGTCTGGCCCCAGCAGGCTATAGGGAGGACAGGAGGCCCCTGTTTTGTCCACCAGCCTTGCTGGACTTCTCATCTCTACTGCTAGGCCCCATGCCAGAAGAACGTCAGATAAAGGTCAGATAAACCTGACCTTGAAACTGACACCCCAGAGGGAAGCAAAGCCACAAAATCATTTTCTGCAGCACCAAGTGCTCCTGCAGGCACTAGGACAGTATTAGTCTGAACTATCAGGAAAGGTCCCTCTGGGGGCAGCCTCTGCCCTATAACAAGGCCCAACAGGAGCTAGGGCCTGAGAGGCTGGGGAAGCACACTTAGGCAAGAGGCTTTGGAGGGGATGGGTGTCAAGCATGTAGCTCTTTGGGGGATGAGCAGAGGGGTCCACCCGAGGGGGCCAGTCCTGCCCCTCTTAGGAACCCCAGAAACTTCAACCTGGAGCCTGAGCCCTTAGGGACCAGCTCAGCACCCTCATAGAGAGTGAGCACTCACCAGGGGCCAACCTGAGTCCAGCCCAAACCTCCACCCTGCCAGTGCAGGGTAAACACTTGTGCCCACACTGTATCCCTGTCCCCAGGTTGCCTGTCCCTGCTGTGCACTGCCATCCATCCCAGGAGATGCTGTGAGGACATCCCTACCCTCCACAAAGCACAATGGCCATCCTGGGGCTCCAGCACCCGGCTGACCCCCCGGGGGCCATTGTGTATCACACAAGGACAGCTCTGTGGGACCACAGAAGCTCTGCCCTCAAAGGTTCAGCAGTTTAAGGAGCCTGCACCTGGGAGTCCACCATTCTGTAGGGGCTTCCCGTGACAGGCTGCACCATTTGCTGACAGTGCCGTACAGCACTCCAGGATGGAAGCCAGGGAAAACTGAATTTGTATGACCTCCATTCTCTGCACAGGTACCCAGCGGAATCTCTGAAACATGAATCAGACCTGTCACCCACCTGCTCCAAACACTCGAGCACTTCTCACTGCATGACTGTCCCACCATCTGACTTCTCCTTCACTCAGAGTTCCTGTCACAGAGATCTTCTTTCTGTCCTTGGCACATTTCAACTTAGTTCCTGCCCCAGGGTCTTTGCAACTGCTGTTGCTTCCACCTGGAAGTCCAGGTCTCGACTCAAAGGTCTCCTCCCCAGAAGGACCTTGGCTAAAAGTGCCCCTTCCTCATCATGCTCGACTGCTATTCTGTTCTATTTTTTATAACACCATTTTCCGATCATTGATGTGTGGGCTCAATAGTGGGTCACTGTCTGCCCTCCAACCAGAAGATCTCAGGAGAGACGAATTTTCCTTGCTGGACTAATCAGCCCCCAGACCAGCGTATGGCACATCATAGGCACTCAAGAAATAGGGGAAGTCACTTCACCTTCAGAGCCTTCATTCCCTTCTCAAGGTCACTGTCTCACACAGTGGGTCAAGTTTACTTCCTCCAGCAGTAAGCAGGGTATATACAAGAACAAGTGTAAAGGAAGTGTTTATATTGAGAATTCTAGCTCTCTGGTTTATAAAACACTGGGCTAGCTTGCTTGCAAATGGGAAGACAGGCACTGGGACTTGTCTGACATGGACTGTCTTAGCAGCAGGAGAATCTGAAGGAATGTGGGAAGGCTCCGGGACCATCTGACAAATGACTGCCTCGGGGATCCACAGAACTCAGCAGCACCAGGAGAGAACACTTGAAATACCAGCTGGAAAGGTCACACACGCCAGCTGGAAAAGGAGCTGCATAGTCCCACAGGCAGGCAGAAGGGGGGCATGCAGTGGCCACCGCTGCTCCCAGAGCAAGGGTGCAGGTGGGCAGGGAGCCACAGGGACTCCCTTAGTGTGGCAACCACCCATGTGGGCTTCATTTTCTTTTCCTAGAGACGTATTTTGAGAGGAATTCTTTTTAACTGTAAGCACTGAATAAATTCTCCCCAAAAGGACATCTCTGCATGGGGGCTGACAGAAGGTGACACCTCAAGCCCTCCCAGAGAAGTGCCTCCTTGTTGAGGTGTGTCTGGTGCCCTCCCTCACTAGCTTTCTGGTGTCACCCAGGAGCTTATTAGAAATATGGGATCCCAGCCTCCACCCCAGTCCTGCTGAACCAGAACCTGTGTTTTTAGAAGTTCCTGGATGATCTGATGCTTATTCAAGTCTGGGAGTAGTTACCGGTGTGTGAGTCTGTGTGTGTGTGTCTGTGTGCGTGTCTATGTGTGTGGTGAAAGCACCTGAAAACCACTCTCTCAGCTCCTTTTCATTACCCAATACAGTACTGTAAACTATAATGTGCATGATGCCCATTAGGTCTTGCCCTACATAACTGGAACGTTGTACACCTGACCAACATCTCCCCTCTCTCCTATCACTCCAGCCGCTGGCAACCACCATTCTCTGCTTCTCTGTATTTGGCCTTTTTAGACTCAACATATCAATGAGATCATGCAGTATTTGTCTTTCTGTGTCTGGCTTATTTCACTTAGCATAATGTCCCCCAGGTTCATCCATGTTGTCGCAAAAGCCAGGATCTCATCCTTTTTTTTTTTTTTTTAATTTTTTTTTTAGAGAGAAAGAGCATGCACACACTCACAAGCGAGGGTGGGGAGGGGCAGAGGGAAAGAGAGAATCTTAAGCAGGCTCTATGCTCAGCACAGAGCCCAACTCAGGGCTCTACCTCATGACCCTGAGATCACAACCCAAGCCGAAAACAAGAGTTGGACAAGGGGCACCTGTGTGGCTCAGTTGGTTGAGCATCTGTCTTGGGCTCGGGTCATGATCCCAGAGTCCTGGCTTTGGGTCCCGCATCGGGCTCCCTGCTCAGTGGGAAGCCTGTTTCTCCTTCTCCCTCTGCTCCCCACTGCTGGTGCACTCACTCTAGCTCTCTCTCTCAAATAAATGAATAAAATATTTTTAAAAAAGAGTCTGGCATTTAAGCAACTAAGCCACCCAGGCACCTCTCTTCCTTTTTTTAAGATTGAATAATATTCTGTTTTATATATATATATATATATATAAACACACACACACACACACACAGATACACATACATACATATTGTGTATTCTTCATCTGTAATGGACACCACAGTAATCATTTCACTATACACTGGCTGATCAGATTATTATACTATACTCCTTTTTTTGTACAGCTTTTGGTTTTTTCAAAAAATTAATTTAAAATAAGACTGATGGGACGCCTGGGTGGCTCAGTTGGTTGGACGACTGCCTTCGGCTCAGGGCGTGATCCTGGAGTCCCGGGATCGAGTCCCGCATCGGGCTCCCAGCTCCATGGGGAGTCTGCTTCGCTCTCTGACCTTCTCCTCGCTCGTGCTCTCTCTCACTGTCTCTCTCTCTCTCAAATAAATAAATAAAATTTAAAAAAAAAAAAAAAGACTGAGATGCCCTGCTCTAGATCCCCAGGGCACTCTGAAGGTCAGTGGAGGGCCCAAGAAGCCCAAGAAGTCTGGGTTGCTGAACTAAGCCCTGCCTTGTCAGCTGTGTGGCCTGGGTAGTGAAACTCATCCTGTTCACTGAGCCTCAGCTATAAAATGGAAGGAACATCTTGACCTGGCAAAAAGGTTTGGGAAAACCAAGGAAAGGGGGCTGGGAAGCCCTGGAGAAGTGAGGCTCTACACCACTGCCACACTGTGGAGTCAGGGGACCTCTGTCCAGGTCAGGCTGTTCACCCCCTGTGCACAGCCTACCTCCACCTCCTGCCACCACCTGCTGGCTAGCTCCCAGCTCAGGGCCTTAACCCCCCTCTATTCCAGCTTGTGGTGGGGCCAAGGAATCCCTGAAGGCAGGACCAGGGCCTGCCCTCGACCATCTCAATGACAACAGGAAACCATCTTTCCAAACCAGATTATATAAGGGAAAGACGCATATGTTCAACAGATGTTTGCTCAGATGTGGATCCTCTCCACTCCCTCCAAGCAGGAAAGCCATGTCCCCTCTCCACCCAGGGCCCAGTCATCCTGCCCCAGGAGGAGTTTGCCTCTGACCGACGCTCCTCTGGAAGGGCCTGGCTCTGAGCCGCCACGGCCCAGCGCAAGCAAGCCCAGCCCCTCCTGAGGACTCTCTCCCTGCTCTCAGCTCCCCACAGGGCAGGCGCCAGTAAGGCCCAGCAATTGGCCAAGGTCAGCCAGCTGTGAGCAGCACACAGAGAACCAGAGAAACATAAACCTGTTGGCAGCAGCCCTGCCACAACGAAGAATGTGACTCATGGACACCTTGTGGTGCAGGGCGGATGGTAAAAATGAGAGATGTGGGTAGTGGAGAAAGGGGGTGAGGCACTGGGAGCCCCAGCACACTAAGGGAGGTCTCTAGATCCCACTGCCCTGGGCTGACGGAAGATGCAGCCAAGGTGCAAATATATTAAAGGTCTATGGGGTGTGACTGGCTAAAAAATGGCCTCCAAAGATACCACCCCCGACCCCTCACCCCCGCTCCAGTCCTAATCTCTGGAACCTGTGAATGTCACTGCATATGACAGAAAAAAAAAAAAAAAAAAAAACTAAGTAGATGTAATTAAGCTAAGGGGCTTGAAATGGGAGGCAATCCTGAATTGCTATAGGGGCCCAAGTGCAATCACACGGCCACTTCCTTACAGAGGGAGGCAGGCAGAGATCAGCCGGATGCACAGAGAAGGCCACACGACTGGCAGAGGCAGACAGAAGGGGCTGACCTCTGACCTCAAGACAGGCGCAAGGCAGGCGGCCACAAGCTCCCCTCGAATCTTGTGAGGGAGTGTCACCCTGTAGACACCTTGACTTCTATCCCTGGAAGTGGGAGAAAATACACTTCTGTGGGTGAAAACAGTAAATTTGGGGTGATCTGTTCCATCCGCCATGGGAAACAGACAAAACAGGGAACCATGATGTGGGCTAAAGTGGTGACAGAACTCCGGGGGGAGAACGGGGGCAGAGCAGCTGGCCTGCCCGTGAGCTAGATCCTCATCCAGCAGGAAGTCATAGACAACGTGGAAACGTTGGATACACAAAGAAACAGCACTACAATTGTACTTACACATGGAACAGTAACTGCCAGAGCTCCCTTCTCAGGAATGGCCTATGAAGAAGGCATACATGGGCACACACATATTCATATCCACACACTCACACACGCACACCCATGTACCGGTACACACACTCATAAGCATGCACTCATTCATACACTCTCACACCCACACATGTACTCACACACACTCACCTACACACACACTGCTGCATACACAAATACACACATTTGTACATACATACACTCACATGCACACTCACATGCTTGTGTGCACTGCATCGACACACCCACACATGCACTCACACACAGATATGCACATGCTTGCAAGGTCTCGCACACTCACAATGCATTCTCATATTTGCATGTATCTTCACAACCATTCATACTCACACATGCACATGCACGCTCATACCCATGTACACACACACACACAGAGCCAGAGGGGGAATCAGAGGGGAGCCTGGCCAGTGTTTCAAGTCAGGGCCCAGAGGTTCCTAATCTGAACCTGATCGGGGCTCCCTGCGCCCTCCCATACACAAGGCCACCCGTGGCTTCGGCTCCAAGCACTGTGCTCCTGCATCCGCTTGGAAGCTTCTGAGAAGGTGCAGCCTCAGAGCAGGCAGGGCTGTGCTGGGGCCAGGGCTGGCACCTCCCGGGCTCCCGGCCCCTTCCTGTCCCCTCCCCACCAGGTCGGCCCCTGTCCTCGTCTCGCTCCGCTCTCGGGAAGCACCTCTCGCCAGCCATCTGGGGCTTGGCTGGGCCTCAGCCTCCTGGCTGCCACGTCTCACTCAGAGCTGGGCAGGCGCCAACTCTGAGCTAAGTGAGTGTGGCAGGGTGGAAGGGGGGTGCAGGGCGCTGGGCAGGGACAGGCCTCCTCCCCCTCTCCCATCGGGGCTGGAGAAAACACTGTTTTCCCCCTTCCTTTTGCAACAAGAGTAGTAAACGCAGCAGGCTCTACCCAGATCCCTCAGGAGCAGCCCTACTGCCTACTGACACCTCTGCAGCAGCCCCACTGCCCGGCCACATGTCTCCTCCCATCAGCACACGCACTGCCATGTCCCCGCTGGACTGTGCCCCCATTTTATAGATGAGGGAAATGAGGCGTGCAGAGACCACTGTGACTGCCTATCACAGCGCCCATTGGGGCTGACCTCTGCCAGAATCCAGCCCCCTGGCTCTGAAGAGCAGCCCTCTTTCACCCAGCCCTCAGGGCCTCCGTGCACCCAGTCAGCCTCCTGCCTCAGCCTCCATGCCAGTACTCTGTCTACGTGACGGGCAGGGGTCCCCACACCTCCCAGCACCTGGGCCATCCAAGAGCCACAGGGACACAGGGACACCCCCTTGTTATGGGAGGAGTCTCAAACCCAGCACCTCCTGACCCTGCCATGATCTCTCCTCTTTCTCTCCACTCAGCTGCTCCCCCTCCCTGGGAGTCTAATCACAGTCAGCCACGTGCAGTGCCCGCCTCCCAGTCATTCAAGCCAGAGAGCCTGCTGGAGGTTGTCCCGGATTCCTCCTCCCTCCCACTCACGTCCCCAAGCCTCAGCCTTTCCACTTCCCAGTTATCTCTTGCCATCCTTCCCCCCACTGCCTCTCTTGCCTGGGAACAGGCCTCACACATCTCTCTCTTTGGTTGCCCCTGACTCAGGCCCTCCCTGTCTAGCACGGCCTCTACCCTACCCCAGAGAACTCTTCCTAAGACACCCACCACAAGGCAACCATGGACAAGACTAAATCCTCCATATCACTGGCCAGTCACTCAGCTCCCTGGGTAATAAGAGCCCACGTGGAAGCGGTGCCTGCCCTGTGAAAGAAAGCCCAAACCCTGAAAGGCCCATCACAGAGGAGGGAGAATTGAAATAAAAATGATAACTAGTCTCAGAGAGATGAGGAGCAACATTAGCGAGGCAGAGCCGGAGGGAGTGGCAAAGGAGAACTCATTAGGACACAAGTTTGTGACTAGAAAAAGAACCCACTCGCTGAACTGAATGGCAGAACAGATCAAGAAACCCACCCAGAAGCTGTGATCTGGTCAGAGCTCTCGCTCTGGAGGCTTAGGCACCAAGAGAGCAAAGGTGTAAGAGAATGGTCCAGTGATATGGATGGGGGTGAAAAGAAATATTTGAAGAAATAATGGCCATGAATTTGCCAAAATCAGAGGGAAGATTTCATTGTAAATGGATTCACAGAGAGCTGATGAAGACATAGCTAAGAAAAAAAACTCCACACCTAGACACATTACAGTGAAGCCCAAGAACATCAGAGACAAAGAGAAAGGTCTGACAGCTCCCAGAGAAAAGGAGCAGATCACTGCAGAGGAACACCCTCCTACCCTGCTGGAGTTGGATATCTCCAGCATCGGGAGCATGCACCAAGGGAGGCAGACGAGAGAGAAGTGCACAAGAAATAGTATTTGCAAAGAATTTAAGAAAAAGATCTCACCTGGGGGAAGAGAATGCGCATTCCCTGAGGCCAAGCAGTGCAGAGCGGGTGAGTCCCCTGGGGTGGGGGTGCACCAGCTGAGACCACACCAGAGCAAAGGAGATCCAGCCACCCAGTGGGGCAGCACCTTGGAGAGGGGGCGATTAAATATCTGGGGTGTCCCAGCCACAGCATTGGGAGGAGTGGGGGGTGGCTCACACCACTGTGGGCATGTCAGGCTCCTACCTAGCTCCCCTGGGGGCTCCCCACCCCCAGAGAACATCCCTTCACTCCCCGGGATGGCATTTCAGACCCTCCTGGTGCATCTTTCCAGAAAACCATGCGCTCCAGGAGAACAGGGCTGGGCTCAGGCTTGCCTGCCTCAGCTGTGTGTCCACAGGACCTTCGCAGAGGAAGGATGGAGAAATGTGAATGGATGAAAGAGTGGGGAGAAAGGAAGGAAAGACAGAAAGAGGAAGGAAGAGTTGGGGGAAGGAGGAAAGGATGGCAAGAAAGAAAGATGGAAGACACCAAGCCAGGAGGAAAGAAATTCCAACAGAGGATGCAGGAATGCAAGGACAAAGACAGAGCACTGGCCCTGTGGCTCCTGGGATCCTGCCGCCTCTGTCCTCTTGGAGGCAACGTGCAGAGGCCACCTGCAGGCCCCTGGAGCATGTCTGCAGCTGACAGCAGCAGGGCCAGCTCCTCCTGGCAGCCCCTTCCCCCAGCACCTTGGTTTCTTTCCTCCTGATGGTTTCTGGCAATTCCTCATCAACTGGGGCTCAGGCTCTGATGAGAGCCATCCTCGTCCCCAAACACTGGCTCAGCGGGCAGAACAGGTGATATCACAGTGCAGTATCACACCGAATGGCCAGCCTGCTCGGGTGGCGTACCTCTGATCCCAATTTCTGTCATCAACACAACAGGGAAAAAGCAGCAAGGCCCCAGAAGCCCAGAGCAGAGCTACGCACAGAGGGATTCGCAAGCATGTCCAGGGAGGCCAAGACACCAGTCAGTAGTGAACCTTCTGCACAAAAGGGTGCTAAGCATGCATTCCTCCCCACTGTTCTCGTGTCGCCCTGCTGCCAACCAGAGGAGAGGCCACAGAAATTCCTTCAGCCCAACTCAAGGAAGGGAACTGGATCTCCTGCCCTGGACCTAAGCCAAGAGCCCTGCCACCATCAAAGACCCCTGGGCACACAGGTTGGACGCACACACTGGGGACTCACCAGGAACGCTGTTGGCGTTCAACACCACATCCCAAGAATCACAGGGAAGGTTCATGTACTTTCTTGCCTGAATTACATATTATATAAATACATTCCCCTCAAAAAAATATGAACAGGACACTCCCAAGACCCAAAATGGCCTCCCCCGAAAACCATGGGGCGGGGGGGTGTGCATTGTGCCCTGCCCTGTCCCCACCTTGCACACGCACAGATGCAGATGCCAGGCACCTTCATGCCACCCTTCCAGCCGCTCTTCCCTCCCACCTCTCCCCAGCCCCCGGCCCACCCACATGTCCACACCTCCACCTCACTTCAGAAAGCTGCTAGATTCAGCCCAAGGCAGACAGCTCATTTAGCCTTTCTCCTCTGAACCCACAGGAAGCTGCTTTCAGATGTCTTTATCTTGAAAGATGTCCCCTGTGCAACCAGTTGGGACTAGTACCCTGGCCAGGGAAGTAGGGTGGTGCAGGCATTTAGGGTAGAGATGGGGCTGGGCCACAGAGAGTAGGGAGGCAGGTGCAGACGGGGCCCAGGGAAGGTTCTGGAATGCACATGGAGGCTCTCTGAGGACCTGGAGGGCCTTGCCCAGGGCTGGCACAGAACTGGGACCCAAAGAATGAGCAACGGTGAGTCCACATCCTGCCCACCTGCAAGCCCTCTCCAGGTCAGGAGTGGGCTTATCCTGGGCCAGATGGCTGCCCTGGCCACGAGCAAAAGGGCCCTCCCTGGACCAGACAGGTGGGGCAGGCCAGCCGTCTGCCCTTCCAGCACAGCGCCCACCCCAGAGCTCACAGCACCTAGCCCAGCACAGCCGCTCTGACGGAGATCCCAAGCAGAAAGGGCCATTCATCTCAGAGCTTAACTAGCCTCTTCCAATTAGTGAGGAATAAAATGGCAGCGTTTACTCGGAAGAACTGCAATGTGAGATTATTAATTAAATGCACTGCTGCTGAGCCACCACGCACAGGAGGCCAAGCCCTCATTAAAACAGCATGAGACTGAAGCCGGAGAGGGAGCAGAGGCAGAGGGGGAGCCACACACGAGACAGGGAGAAGAGTTGAACGGGTGGCAGAAGACGGGCCAGGGGCAGACAGGGCCTGTGCAGCCCTGCAGACCCTTTGTGGAGAACATGCCTGCCACAGCGGCATCAAGCCCTTTCTCGGCAAGGCTGGGAGGTGGGAATAAAGCAAGCATGTGCAGTAGGTGCTCCAGCAAACACTGGGTCTCCTTTTGAAATCTTGACGGTTGAGAGCCCAGTGGCCAGCAATGGTCCCCAAGAGGCAGAGGAGAGCTCCTGCCCATGAACTAGGTCATCGGGGGTGAGTCCCCCTGGCTCACAGTGGGGCTGAGCCTCCCAGGGCAACTTCCCAAGGTGGGCACTGATGCTACTGTCTTAGGCCCTGAGACTTTGAGCTCTGGTCTCTCATGGGAGAAGAGGCCTGAAAGGCCAGACCACAACCCAAAGCAGCAGGCCTGGGTCATGGACTGAGCTTGCCACTGCACAGGAAATCCTGGCCCTGCCTCTTCCTCAGAGACCTCGGGCCTTCCTTCTGATAACACAGCCCCTGCATTCCTCAAAAGCTGCCCCTCCTACCCTCAGATAGGATGAGGGGAAAGGGGGACACATGGCTCAGGCCAGGCCAACCCAACCACATGAATACAACTGGGTGACAAGGACTTAACACAAGTTAGTGCAGCAGATTAAATCCAGAAACCACTGATGGAACTATGAGGAAAGAAAAGTTGTCTCCCCTGGGGGTGTTCCACTATGAGAATGAGAGATGGCAGCTGCCTAGTCATTTTTCTTCTTTATGTGAAGAGCATGAATGAAATCAACACAGAGGACAGTAGAGCTTAAGGAAATGAAAGAGAGACTAAAAATCTATTTAGACACCTGGATCCAGCCATACATGAAGCTAACAGCCCTGGATATTATGGGGGGGGTTCAGATTTATTAATCAATTAATTCTTCTTTTCTCAAGCCAGTTTCATGTGGATTCCTGACACTTGCAGAACAACTCCTAATAATTCTTTCTCTTCCATATCTTCAAACTTTCCTTTCTCTTACCTCCTTGTCCTCAGTGTGTGAACACACTCAAGCCACCTAAAACCCTCTGTACAAAGAGGCAATGTCCAAACACAGATATACATATGTGCACATGTAAATACTGCACGGGCACATGTACAACTGACTGTGGAAGAATATGGGATTGAATGCATGGGTCCACCTATATGCGGATTTTTTCTCTTATTAATTTTTTCTTTTTTAAAGATTTTTATTTTTTTTAAAAGATTTTATTTATTTATTTGACAGAGAGATCACAAGTAGGCAAAGAGGCAGGCAGGGTGGCGGGGTGGGTAGAGCAGGCTCCTCGCTGAATAAAGAGCCCAACGTGGGGCTCGATCCCAGGACCCTGGGATCATGACCCGAGCTGAAGGCAGAGGCTTTAACCCACTGAGCCACGGAGAGAGAGCATGTGCGTGCACAAGTAGGGGAAACAGCAGGCAGAGGGAGAAGCAGACTCCCCACTGAGCAAGGAACCCACAGTTCTGGGATCATGACCTGAGCCAAAGGCATGCGCTTAACTGACCTGATCGAGCCACCCAGGGGCCCTCCTATTAATTTTCTTGGTAACATTTTTTCTCTAGCTACCTTTATTGTAAGAATACGTATATAACACATATAAAAAATACATGTTAATGGACTATTTATGTTATCAGTAAGGCTTCCAGTCAACAGTGGGCTCTTAGTAGTTATGTTTTGGGGGAGTCAAAGTTATAAATGGAATTTTGGCTGTGTAGGGCATTGGTGCCCCTACCTCCCACACCGTCCAAGGGCTCACTGTATACTCAAGTCTTCCCAAGAAGAAAAAATCTTCTTCTACTGGACACCTCCCCCTAGTATAGCACTTGTCCCCACAATGCTCCCCAACTCTCTCGTTTCTCAGAGACCAGCAACGCACTCTCCAGACCTCTGCATATCCCCACCCTCATGTAGGACCCCCACGCAGCCTCCCACTTTAATAAGCCTCTTGAATCTCTCTTGCTGCCACCTCCTTCACATGTCCCCTATATGGTGGGGGACCAAGGAGCACTGCTCTCTGCTCCAGCCACCCTTTTCCTATGGTGCCACCCTCCCTGGGCACATGGCACCTACAGCCCTCGGCACAGAGGGCCCTCCCAACTTGAGCTCCACCTAGACCCTGCTCCTGTACACACAACCTGCACTCCTAAATGCCTCAGGCCTCCTCCTAGGGAAATTGCCCCAGTGAAGGTTTCCCAGCCAGCATGCCTGCATCCTCCCTTCTACCCACCGACCCTGTCAGAGGCCTGGGGGAGCTCCTCCTCAGCTTCTCCCTCACCCCCCAGGCCCACAGACTCCCAAGCTCCCATGTTGGCCTCTTCACATTTCCTGAGTAGAATATGCTGCCTCTGGTCTGAGACATTAAAGGCTGAATATTAAATGACCCATAAAAATGTCTGTTTTATATAAATAATAAACAAAAACAGATCAGAGAATACACAATACAGCTCCCCTTCATAAGTATGCTCGTCCCTATGTGCACATATGTGAAGGACACATCCTAAGATGTTGATGAGATTACAGGGGATTTCAATTTTCTCCCTTTGGTTTATTTATGCATTCTGTTTTATTCAATGCTTCGGCACTCTCGGATTAAAGACGGAACAAAACATCATAAACTGTTGTAAACCATCCCAGGCCTGCTGGCGCCAGGCATTCCGGGATCTAAGGGACCCAGCATGGGCGGGGAGAGGATCTGAGATGGCCCCTACCCATTCCTTCCTCAGACTGGTCCTCTCACAACCACATGGCCCAGGCCCAGGAGGCTCCGAGAAGTGAAGAAAACTGCCCAAGGTCTCACAAGAGTGACCCCAAGACCCGTCACTCAGGTCCTCACCACAGGCTGTGATTCCCCCCGCCTCAATTCAGGGCAACCCCTGAAGCAATTCTGGGTGCTCCCATAGGCCTGAAAATAGAGCTGCATTGCCACAGAAGACACCCAGGAGACACAAGAGGCCAGGAGCCAATTCTAGATGGCTCGGCAAGGCCGCTGCCAGCCACGGACGGAGTCAGGCAAGCCTCTAGCTGCCTCAGAAACACAAGCAGGCCAGGAGGTCCCTCTGGGAGGGCACCGGACGAGGACCTTGGCAGCTCCACAGGCAGGTGGGGCCTGGCCAGGAGGTGCAGTGACCCAAGTGTGGCAGACAGGAGGGCCATGCTCCTGTCTGCCACAGAGGCCACAGCTCCATCTGCTGAGGGCCTGAGGAGGAGTACCCGGGAGATGACAAGCCTCTCACATGCAAGTTGGAGCCCGATCCTCAACTGCAGGTGTCCCCAAGGAAGGGCACCTGGCAAGGCATATCCCAGGACCTGATCCTGACCATAGACAGGGAAAGGAAGGAGAAAGAGCCTCCCAGGCTGAGCCCACCCTGGAGCCAGGACCCACAGTCTCCACACAGCCAAGGAACCCTCCCCAACCCCGCAGCTGGCAGGGGCTGCACAGGGAGTGACAGGGGCCCAGTGCCCTCCAGGGGGAGCCGGCCATGTGTGTCTGACCCGCAGTCCCTTACTGACAGGCCTTTGGCTCTGTCCTCCCCTTCCCTCCCCCCCATTAGCTGTGAAGGAAAACAACCTGGCAGAAGGGAAGACAATGGGGCAGGATGGGTTTCCTACCAGACCCTGCCCCCCACCACCAGCTAGAGGACTCCCAAGCTAGAGACACAGAGAACATTCTGGGGAGGAAGGGGCAGGAGGCCAAGAGCAGACCAGGACCACCACCGTCTTGATCTGGATACCTCGTCCCGCCACGGGCCACAGCACTCACCAGGGTCTCTTAGGACCACCACAGTGGGTGCCATATACAGGGCAGCCGCAGCAGGGACCTGTCACCGCCCTCGGGGGGCTTCCCCAGAGGGCTCTTCCGCCCCGCTCCATCGGCTGACAGACATCACTCCATTCTCTCCCATGGCTGAGAGCAGGAACTCCCTGTCAGTCGGGATGGAGGCAGCAAGACTACCAGCATTAGTAGCACCTGTGCCTGTCACAACAGATATGCTGGGGATCTGCATCTCTCACTACCACTGGCAAGGTACACTCAGCACGACCCACATGACAGAGGCTGTGACATGAGCTCTAGGTCTTGTTATTTCACACATTAATTGAAAAGCCCATGAAACACTCATGCACAAATGTTCACAGTACAAGAGCCAAAAGGTGGAAACAACCCAAATCTCCACCAACTTATGAATGAATTTTTTAAAACTGTGACATAACCACAGGTGCCTGGGTGGTTCAGTCAGTTAAGCGTCCGACTTTTGATTTCAGCTAGGTCATGATCTCAGGGTGGTAAGACTGGGCCCTTGCATAAGGCTCTGCATTTGGCAGGGAATCTGCTTGAGATTCCCTCCCCTCTGCCCCTCCCCTAGCTCATGCTCACTCTAGCTCTCTATCTCTCTCAAATACGTAAACTTAAAAACAAAACAACGACGACAACAACAACAACAAAAGTGGAGGGGCGCCTGTGTGGCTCAGTTGGTTAAGCCTCTGCCTTCAGCTCAGGTCATGATCCCAGGGTCCTGGGATAGAGTCCTGCATCAGGCTCCCTGCTCTGTGGGAAGCCTGCTTCTCCCCCTCCCTCTGCTGCTCCCTATGCTTGTGCTCTCTCTGTGTCAAATAAATAAGTAAAATCTTAAAAAAAAATTTTTAAAAACCCAGCGGCCTATCCATATAATGGATAATTTTTTGTCCATAAAAAGGAATGAAGTTCTAACCCAGCATGCCAGCAAACAGGGGCCTGGAAGCAGCTGTGTCACCTGCCATGATAGGAGGGCAGGGAGTCAGTCAGGCATGTGGGGCTCTCCACACTTCAGACAAAGGCCCAGAGGTCATCAGCTCTGCTGTTCTACTAATACAACCCCAGGTGAACCCACAGGACCGAAGCGTCCTTGTGCAGTCACACCCGATTCGTCCCTCACACTCTTGGATGATATTTTAGGTTCACTGGCAGCCAGAATAACTGGTCCCTTCTTGTCCTGCAACAAGGGCTCTTTTCAACATGGGTACAGCTAACTACTTGATGGGCATGCATGATCTTTGAGAGCTCCTGTCCCAAGCCCACAGGATGGAAGGGAGGGAAATAAGGTGGACAGAATAATCTGAAGTGCTGACTGGTCATGACAGCTCTTGTATGTTGGTCTCTCTGGGCCCATGCTTTACCCAGTAGGTGAGGGAGAGCCACTGGAAGCACTCAGGAGCAGAACATGGCCAGGCTAACCCAAATGGGAAAAACAGAAGGCAAGAGCAGAGAAGAGGTGGGCAGAGGTCCAGGACAAAGAGAAGAGGCAGTGGTCGCCCACTGCTCCCCCAACAACAGAGGCCTGGTTTCCCCCTGGCACCCAGATCTCAGGTCCTCATACTATGGACTCTCCCCGATCTGGAACCACTGGACATGTGACCAGGCCTGGCCAACTGAAGCCCTGTGCCCAGCCTGGGCCACAGCGATTTGCCCACAGCACATGACCCAGCTCGAGCAGATAAGAACCAGCCTCAGGACACTTGCTGCAAGTCTAGGGCAAAGGATGATCTTTCTGCTGGGCTGGCAGGTAGTGCCGGTGAACCTACATCCACCCACTGAGGAGAACCTGCTGAGGGCAGGCCAAGGAGTGGGGAGGCAGAGCTGAGACAGGCCTGAGCATCCCCTTTCAGCCTGAGCTGGTTTTTCTTTTTTTTAAAATATTTATTTATTAGTTTATTTGACAGCGAGAGAGATCACAAGTAGGCAGAGAGGCAGGCAGAGAGATAGAAGGAAGCAGGCTGGCTCCCCGCTGAGCAGAGAGTCCAATGCAGGGCTCAATCCCAGGACCCTGAGATCATAACCTGAGCCAAAGGTAGAGGCTGAACCCACTGAGCCACACAGGCACCCCATGCATTGGTTTTTCTATCACTGGCAGTGGCAGGAGTCTGGGTCTGGAGATGGTCTTCTGAGAGGGACAAGAAGGCAGGCACCATGTGCACCAGTGTTCACAAAAGGACAGGAACAAGGCCCCAGCAGCCTCTTGGTCATAAACTCCAGATTCAACCTCCAAGCCCAAGAAGAGATTAAGAAACAGGCACTCCACCTCTGGGGATGTTGGGAGGAAGGGACATGCATTCCTCCTTCCCTGGCTAGCAGCTCCACCCCCAAAAGCTGTTCCTCCATCCTGCAAAGTCCACTCACCATTGAGGCCTGCCTGCCAACTAGATTCTCTTCTCTCCTTCCAGGCTGGAAATCTTTTCCACATCCTGGCTAATTGTGTTCAGGTGGAGAGGATTTGGTGGAAGAAACCGCAAGTGTGTATGTGGTATGTGTGTGTGTGCGGGGGTGGGGGGGGCTGTCCACCCTCCAGCCCTGGCAGCTGCCCCAGGAACACTGCATTGATAGGAAGGGATAGAGGACCCTCAGCTTCGGCCTGTGTCCTGACAGGCTCTGGGTGATGTCAGCAGCTCTTGGCCTCGTCCCGTAAACATCTGTTCTCCTTATTCTGACCCAGGAATTCCATTTCTGAACAGTCATGTCCTCATCTGGCAAAATGTCCCAGGCAGGTTATGGGACATGGGACCCTGCCTACCCCCAGGGTCTGCTTCCCCACTGCTCACACCAGTGCTAGCCCAGCCCACAGAATACTCCAAGCTGATTAATATCTGTGCTGCACTTCCCGTGTCTCCAAATACTTCCGTACTTTGGTTCCTCGTAGCAGCGCCAGGAGGAGAATATGACCCCGTAGCAATAAGGGCTACTGGCTACTAGGAACAGGCAACAGCCATGGCCTTACTTCCTGGAATCCTCCTAATCACCACCACGGTGGTTACTGCCATCAACATTCACCTCTCACAGAAGAGGGACAAGAGTTGCAGTGAGTGAGAGAAGGAGCCAGAAACACACTCTCTGGAGCAGGACCATGTCTGATTTCAGTGCACAGGGCCTTGTCAGAGAGGATGATAAACTGAAATCCTGGGAAGGAGGGAAGGATGGGGGAGAAACGACCGGTTCCAGAGCCCCTGTGGCATTCACCTCAATGTAAAAGAAGGTCTCTGCTGCCAACACAGGAACCATGCAGGACATGAAAGCCAGGGAGGAGGGCCAGGGGTGACCACAAGGGGCAATCAGGGCGCCCAAAGCTATGGCATCCCTCTGGGGGCTCTGTCCTGCTCATCCCCAGCCAGCACAGTATAGGCCTAGGCGCTCTCCCGGGTTCTCAAGAGAAAGTGGAAATCTGGAGCTTTGGGAGAGATTTGTCAAACACCGGGAAGACCAACAAAACTCATCTGTGGGTGGACATGGCACAAAGCCCACCAGTTTGCAAACTCCGCCCTGCATGGTAAGAACACTGAAGTACAGAAATATTTCTGTATATTTAATATAAGGGGCAAGGCGGGGACTCAAATGGGGCTTTTAAGTCCAAATTCCCATGGAGTTTCAGGTTGGATCTACCCACCA